>NC_136253.1:1200000-2400000 GCF_053564925.1 Oryzias latipes | reverse complement strand
TGTTATTAATCCAGTTGATATGGTTCTCCATCTGTGTCTAGGTGATAGAAAAGCATTTTTTTTTATATTTAGAGCTCTAAGCAAACAAACAGTTGTCTATATAAAAGAGCTTTTACAATTGTGCACTTTTAGCAGGTCTCTGAGTTCATGTGACCAATGTATGGTGGATTTTCACAGACCTTGTTTAAAACTGAAGGTGAGAGAGACTTAGAGAAATGGCTTCATTGTTCTGGAGTTCTTTGTTTCATCCACAGAAGAGTAGAATTGGTGATTGATTTTGAAAAGCTGCTGAAAAAGTATCTTTTTCAAATTGCAATTTCTAACTTGGGTTTTACATTTTGTGTTCCATTTTTTGTGCTTTATTTGGGAAGCATTTGTTATTTGTTTGGTGTTTTTAAGGTTCTGCAAATATACACATCATTTTTTAGAGACATTTGTTATCAGTTGTGTTTGTTGATTTGTAGTTTAATTTCATTGGATGTATAGATGTCGTGTGGGGGGGAGGCTCGAGAGCAGGTAGGACCCAGGCGCAGAGACGGGAGGCAAACGGGTTCAGGGCAAGTGGGTTTATTTAACTAACAAAAAGCGCTGCAGAGCAGGATCACAAAACTAAAAACAAAAACTTACTGTGGCATGGCAAGGGACATGGACGCCAGACAAGAAGACGTGATCAACATGAGCAGAAGTTAATGGACCAGCACAGGAGGAAGGCAGAGACAAGACTTATATACAGACAGGGCAGACAAGACACAGGTGAACACGATTAGGGCAGATGGGGACCAAAGGAAGTAAAACTCAAGAAACATGACAAGACAGGAAACCTTTCAAAATAAAACAGGAAACAGAACCAAACAAGACAGAACAAGAACTAAAGCGAAAAACAAGACAACAAACTGAAACCATGACAATAGAAAGGAAAAGCAGTTCAAACATTGATTATAAAAAAGGATATAAGAGATAAAAAAAAAAGAAAAAGGAAAAGAAAAAATATAAAATATTGATTTAATTGCATTTTGAATGAATAAAAAACAATGATTAATAGAATCAGAATCAGAATCAGAAATCAGAAAAAGTTTTATTGCCAGGTTCAGTAGAGCGCACTTTACAAAACGAGGAATTTGACTTGGTGTATAGTGCAATTAAGAATAAGTTAAAAATTAAGTTAACAACAACAACACACTATATACAGTAGAGTAAGGTGAATTAAAGTGGGAGCACAGATGGGCTGGGATGGTGGGGCCTGTAAGTGGCACCGACAGTCCTTTGGTGGGCGGGGGTCACCTGGGGGAGTTGGGGTACTGTTCAGCAGGCTGACTGCAGTGGGGAAGAAGCTGTTCTTGTGGCGCGAGGTCCTGATGGACCGGAGCCTCTTGCCAGAAGGGAGGGGCCGAAAGAGATTATGTCCTGGATGAGAGGGGTTGGCTACAATCCTGGCTGCCCGCCTCCAGGTCCTGGAGATGTGCAGCTCCTGGAGAGACGGGAGGTGGCAGCCGATCACCTTCTCTGCTGAGTGGATGACGCGTTGCAGCTTGGCCTTGTCTCAGAAACTGTTAAATATTAAATATTTGTGAATAAAATAGAATGGAATTACATGAGTTGCTGTGAGCACAGCTTAATAAATATCAAGTTATTGCACAGTGACCCGGTTAGACAGTCAGGATATTGCACGCATTGTAGTAAAATTAGAGTGAGGTGTGGTTGGTGGACGTATGTGCATTCCGTATGATAATTGCCTGTGGAAAAAAGCTGTTTCTTAGTCTGTTTGTCCTGGTTCTGATGGACCTGTACCTCCTTCCAGAGGGCAGCAGTTCAAACAGAGGGAAAGCAGAATGGGTGGAGTTAGTGGTGATGCTAGTCACTCTGCTGAGGCGGCGAGACTGGTAAATGTCCTTCAGTGAGGGGAGGGGGCAGCCGATGATCCTCTGCGCTGTCTTTACCACTCTCTGGAGACTCTGCCGTTCTGCTTCAGTGCAGTGGGAAAACCACACTGTGATGCCATAGGACAGAATGCTCTCAATGGTTGAGCGGTAGAACGTTACCAGCAGCTCCTGGCTGACGTCGTTCCTCCTAAGTTTTCTCAGGAAGTGCAGGCGTTGCTGGGCCTTCCTGATGACAGTCATGGTGTTGTTAGACCATGTGAGGTCAGCAGAGATGGTGGTGCCCAGGAGGGTGAAGCTGTGGACCCTCTCCACACAGTTTCCATCGATGTAGAGTGGGGGTGGATCTGTTCTGTTTTTTCTGAAGTCCAGGATGATCTCCTTGGTCTTGGTGGTGTTCAGGATGAGGTTATTAGCCTGACACCACCTTGAGAGTTTCAGGACTTCGTCTCTGTAGGCCGTCTCGTCGTCCCCAGAGATCAGCCCCACCACAGTAGTGTCGTCTGCAAACTTCACCACGGTGTTGCTGGTGTGGGCTGGTCTGCAGTCTGCTGTGTACAGTGTATACAGCAGAGGACTCAGCACACATCCCTGTGTGGAGCCTGTGCTCAGCGTCCGGGTGGAGGAGAGGTGGGGGTCAAGTTTGACTGTCTGTGGTCTGTTTGTCAGGAAGTCCTTGATCCACGAGCAGGTGAGTGGGTGGAGTCCTAGTTCAGACAGTTTGTTGACCAGAATGTCAGGAATGATTGTGTTAAAGGCTGAGCTATAGTCCACAAAGAGCATCCTGGCGTAGGTGTCTCTGTGTTCCAGGTGGCTCAGCGCAGTGTGGAGGGTGATGGAAATGGCATCATCCGTTGATCTGTTTGCTTTGTAAGCAAACTGGTGGGGGACGAAGATTGGAGGGAGGGAGTCTTTGATGTGTCCCAGGAGCAGCCGCTCCAGACACTTTGTGATGACAGCAGTGAGTGCAACTGGGCGGAAGTCCGTGAGGAAGGCTGTGGATGAGGACTTTTTGGGTATCGGGATGACAGTGGATGACTTCAGGCAAGCAGGGATGAAAGCCTGAGCTAGCGACAGGTTGAAGATTTTTGTGAAGACCTGGGAGAGTTGATCGGCGCAGGCCCGCAGAACCTTTCCGGGAACTCCATCAGGTCCCGCCGCTTTCCTGGGGTTTACCCTGCTGAACATCCGTGCCATCCGTGCCACGTCCATAAAGGCATTGTTTTTATATTTAGAGCTCTAAGCAACCAAACAGTTGTCTATATAAAAGAGCTTTTACAAATGTGCACTTTTAGCAGGCTGAAAAAATTATCTTTTTAAAATTGCCATTTCAAATTTGGGTTTTAAATTTTGTGTTCCATTTTTCTGTGCTTGTATTGGAAGGATTTGTTATTATTTTGTTTAAAAGTGCTACATATTGTATATACACATAATTTATTTAGAGAAATTTGCTATACGTTGTGTTTTTTGGTTTTGTAGTTTAATTTCATTGGATTTATATTAAGGAAAAGAAGTTGCAGCATTGATTAAAAAAGGATAAAAGAGACATTTACTGTCTAAGTCTTATGTTACATCTGTAGAACTGTACTGAGAGTTGGGTTTTGTTTTGGAGCACATTCATATGTTTTGTTTGTAAAAAAAAAAGATAAAATATTAGGTTAATTGCATTTTACATGACTAGAAAAGCAATGATTATTCATAAAAATCTATGAAAGACATACAAAACAAATGAAAAAGCAGTCTGCCCTCCCTCTTGTGTCTAAACTCTTGTCACCTCACTTCTGGGTTAGTTAGCATATGAACTGGCAGCTGGTGTGTGTGTGTGTGGGGGGGGGGGGGGGGGGGTGAAATTTGACTCCAGCAACAGGGATGATTGAGGAGCAGGCTGCAGCATGAGGAAAAGACTTAAGCATGTAAGAGGAAATGACATCCTACAGTTGACCAGTTCATTTTATATCTGTAAAGAATATTCAAGAAGCATTTAGACATGTTCAACTATATGCGTGTGAAACTTGGTGTGGATATTTGAAGCATAAGTAATTTTAAAACACACTTGTTTGGAGTCCAGACGGAAAAAGCACAGGTTTTGGGATGAATCAGGATTTTTTTAAAATCATCTGTTTCACCTGGACTTCTGAAAAAAATATGGAAGGCAGCAAACACAGATCCCTACATTTAAAAAAATAAATGGTGTTGATATATGATGATTAAGTTATGAAAAAAAATAGGTGTTTGTAGTTTTGCCTAAAAAGACGTTTTCGGACCTTTTTGGATGTAATGCTCTCTAAGATGTCACCTGTAACTTCAATCATTCTGAATTTTTTTAGGAAGCAGTAGCACATAAATGCCTATTAAAGTCTAGTCTTTGGTGCTGATAACCTAAACAGAATTTATGCTAAAAATCTTTGTTCAGTCCAAAATTGCATAGGAAAAAAAGAGGTATGAAGTTTCTCATAGACCCTATTGTGTTACATATCAAAGCTGGAGGTTATTAAAGGCATCTAATTCTGAAATCTCAGCTTCCTGAGACAAACGGCTGATTTATAATAAATTTCTATTATTTGGGTGCACATAATCGACCACTTCCTGTTACGCAGGCACCGTCAGGTGTACACCCATGAAACTTCAGATTATGAGAGAGGACCCTTCTGAGTATCTCCAGTTTTAATTTCATGCACATTGGACAAAGCAATTAGATAAAAATGGGCAGAATGTGCCCAATGCAATAACTAGGTGGCGCTATAGAGCTCGTCCAAGATTGTCATATCCATGGGTTCAGAATAGAAGCTTCATCATATCCATTGAATTTCAGTGAGATTGGACAAGGAATGTGCACGTGAGAGCAACTTTTGTGTGCATGGCGAGATGCCCAACTTTGCCGCTCTGTCACGACCACACCCCCGCATTGAAAGTTATGGTTTTTTGTCAGAGTAAACTTCAATGGCTTTTCAACAGGTGGATGTCATTTTCAGGTGTGTCGGCTCATCCTACTCAGAGCAGTGATGCTCCAAGTAAAACATGTCATTTCATCTTGCCAGCAGGTGGCGCTACACTTTTTCCGGATTCTTTCACTGCAGATGTGTTCAGAGTCAGACTACAATCATGCATATCAATTTTGGATCAGATTGGAATATGCATGGCTGAGTTATGGCCATTTTTCTTTTCATGGCGTGTTTTCGAAACAACGTCAAATTTCTACGCGCCGCCACGGCCACAAACTTCTGTAAAAACTTAAAAGCTTTGCAATTTAACATCGGACATGTGTATAGTTTACAAAACCAAAGTTTGGAGTCATTATTCACAAATCTCTAGGAGGAGTTCGTTCTAGAAGGAGGCCTGCAAATGTCCAAAATAGAGCAAAAATGACATATTGACCTCAATATATCAGACTTCCTGTGCGAGTGACAGGTGGGTCCTTTCAGACTTTTTTGTAGGTCTCCATCTGAAGAACATGCCCTGAAAAAATCAAGCTTGTACGTTAAAGCGTATGCGGGGCGTCGGGACAAAAGTCACTGTAGGTGGCGCTGTCGAGCCATTTTTGCGCACCCATGCCAATTTCCCATAAAATACGAAATATTTCACGACTCCTGATGTGTGTGCCAAATTTGGTGAGTTTTGGGGTATGTTAAAGGCCTCAAAAATGCGATTCTTCCGGCAGAAGAAAAATAATAATAATAATTAAAGCTACAAGTAGCATTTAGCGGGCCCGAGCACGTGCCACCGCCTGGCACGAGCGACCGCCCCGTGAGCAACGCCCTGCTCGAGCCATTCTCGTCGTTTTTTCTTGTCCATTCTGGAGCTCCAAGCTAATGTTAATATGACAGCAGCCTGTGGTGGTGGGGGGGGGGGGGGGGGGGGACTATAATCTGTTGCCTTAAAGGACAAAGACTTTTGCATATAGCATGAAAAAAATTCTTAAATCTAAGCCTCGTTTAGACCTGCTCATTTTCTCATCAAGTAGAAGAAGGTTTTTATCAGATTAAGAAACAAGCAATGATGATAATTGCTATCACTGTCCCTAAGGATGAGAACAATAGAACTCATTCAATTTCCACTACAATGTCTAGATGAGTGTCAGCTATGTCTGATAACTTGGCCAATTAGCTGGACCGGGATCTTGCAAAGTGCAGGTGGTTAACGTCCAGTGTGATGAGTCTGTGGACGGCAACAGTACAGCATAGCTTTTGGTTTCCACAAGAGAAGAACTCCTGACACATCTGCCCTAACAGACAACTACAAGAGGAGTTGAAATGTATAACACGGTGAAGGAGTTTTTGTGCAGAAAAAGGTACCATTAGAAAAGCTGGTAGCAGTGACTGCAGATGGGACTCCTGCTATGATCAATAGACAAACAGGTTTCATCACTCACTGTAAAGCTGACCCAGACTTTCCAAAATGTCTGCATTACTGCTGCGTCATTCACCAGCAGGCCTTATGTGCAGAAGTGATTGGCTCTGGACATATAATGACTCCTATTGTGAAAATCATAAAAAACCTCAGCTGCAAAGCAAAACAGAACAGGATTTTTAAGGTGCTATTGGTGGAGATATCTGCTGAATATGGTGAATCTGAACTTGTATTCTTGACTGACATTACTGGAAAACTAAACCACTTGATCTGCGAGCTGCAAGACAATGGCAAAACTATTTTTTTTTATTGACCAGCCTGCCTGAGCCAGTGTTTTTCTTGTGGGGATCTTTTCTGCCAGGGCTTGTCAGCTTGGTCAGTGGATGTTGCTGCAGTTGTCTCCCTTGCTGGGACAGCTGGAGTTAAACACAGCAGCCTCACGGCTGTGAAGTGGACCCCGTTGCTGTCCCAGTCTGGATGGGCACTGTGGTGATGTTCCAATGTTCAGGCTGGCTCCTGGTATGAAGAGATTCCCAAGTACCATTTCCTAACCGCAGAGCCAAGGATGTGTTTACATGTTTAGGTCAAAAATGTGATGAACAGCTTCATGTTGTCTAAACATGCCACCCTGTTATTAATCCAGTTGATATGGTTCTCCATCTGTTTCTAGGTGATAGAAAAGCATTTTTTTATATTTAGAGCTCTAAGCAAACAAACAGTTGTCTATATAAGAGCTTTTACAATTGTGGACTTTTAGCAGGTCTCTGAATACATGTGACCAATGTATGGTGGATTTTCACAGACTTTGTGTAAAACTGAAGGTGACAGAGACTTTGGAGAAGTGGCTACATTGCTCTGGACTTCTTTGTTTCATCCACAGAAGAGTAAAATATGTGATTGATTTTGAAAAGCTGCTGAAAAATGTATCTTTTTAAAATTGCAATTTCTAATTTGGGTTTTACATTTTGTGTTCCATTTTTTGTGATTGTATTAGAAAGATTTGTTATTTATTTGGTGTTTAAAGGTGGTACATAATGTATATACATAATCTTCTTAGAGACATTTGCTATGTGTTGTGTTTGTTGTCGTTGTAGTTTAATTTCTTTGGATGTATTGAAAGGAAATGAAAAGAAGTTGCAGCATTGATTAAAAAAGCATAAAAGAGACATTTACTGTCTGATGTTACATCTGTAGGAGTGTACTGAGGCTGGGTTTTGTTTTGGAGCACATTCATATATTTTGTTTGTAAAAAAAAAAAAGATAAAATATAAAGTTAATTGTATTTTGGATGAATAAAAAAGCAATGATTAGTGCTAAGGATGTATAAAAGACAAACAAAACAAAGGAAAATGCTGTAATTTAGTGTTGAACTAGGCTTTCTAACTGTTCTACTTTCTGTCTGCCACTCCTGGCTAATTTACATGTGAGCACACAGCCGGGGGTTGGGGGGGGGGCTAACTCCACTCCTGCAGCAGGGGAGACTGATGAAAAGCTTGAGGATGTAAGATTGAATAAATAAAATCCTAGAGTTGACCAGTTCATTTTATAAATGTAAATATTTTTTATTTTGGTGCTGATAAACTAAACAGAAGTTATGATAAAAATATTTGCTTGAGTCAAAATGTCCAAAAATTTGCTTTCAGCACAATAGGGTGATTAAGGTGGTTAAATGTTTCTCGTACGTATAGTGCTGCTTTTCAAACGTGGAGCTTTGTAAGACGCATCTAATTCTGAAATCTCAGCTTCCTGAGACAAACGGCTGATTTCCTATGAAGCTTGATTATATGATCATGCTTCATGATCATTTATGAACATATATAGCTCGTCCAAAATTGTCATATCCATGGGTTCAGAATGGAAGTTTCATCAAATCTATTTAATTTCAGTGAGATCAGACAAGGAATGTGAACGTGAGAGCAACATTTGTGCAGGCGAGATACCCAACTTCGCCGCTCTGTCACGACCACACCCCCGCGTTGAAAGATTTGTTTTTTATCAGAGTAAACTTCAATGGTTTTTCAACAGGTGGACGTCATTTTGAGGTGCGTTTGCTCATCCTACTTGGAGCAGTGATGCTCCAAGTAAAACATGTCATTTCCTGTTGCCAACAGGTGGCGCTACACCTGTTTCGGATTTTTCCACTGCAGATGTGTTCAAAGTCAGACTACAATCATGCACAACAAATTTGGATCAGATTAGATTATTTATGGCTGAGTAATGGCCATTTTTCTTTTCATGGCGTGATTTCGAAACGACCTCAAATTTTGACGCGCCGCCACGGTCACAAACAACCGTAAAAACTTAAAAGCTTCGCAATTTAAGATCGGACATGTGTTTAGTTTACAAAACCAAAGTTTGGAGTCATTGTTCAAAAATCTCTAGGAGGAGTTCGTTCTAGAACGAGGCCTGCAAATGACCAAAATACAGCAAAAATGACATATTGACATCAATATAGCAGACTTCCTGTGCGACTGACAGCTTGGTCCCAAGAGACTTTTTTGTAGGTTTCTATCTGATGAACATGTCCTGTAAAAATCAAGCTTGTATGTTAAAGAACATGGCGGGGCTCTCAAAAACAAACATGGTAGGTGGCGCTATTGAGCCGTTTTTTGTTCACCCATGCAAGTGCTGTGTATCTAAGTTGGAGATATGTAAGAGGCCTCTCATTCTGAAATCTCAGCCTCGTGATACAAACGGCTGATTTTTTATGAATTTTTAATTATCTGACTGCAACGCAATCAACCACTTCCTGTTTGGTGGTGGCTTGCGCAGGCACCGTCAGGTGTACACCCATGAAACTTTAGACGATGAGAGAAGACCCTTATGAGTATCTCCTGTTGTAATTTTATGAATGTCGGACAAAGCACAGAGAAAAGATAGGTCAGAATGTGACATAAAATGTATTTGTCAATATCTAGGTGGCGCTATGGAGCTCGTCCAAGATTGTCATATCCATTGGTTCAGAATGGAAGCCTCATCACCTCTATTGAATTTCAGTGAGATTGGACAAGGAATGTGCACGTGAGAGCAACTTTTGTGTGCATGGCGAGACGCCCAACTTCGCCGCTCTGTCACGACCACACCCCCGCATTGAAAGTTATGGCTTTTTATCAGAGTAAACATCAATGGCTTTTCAACAGGTGGACATCATTTTGAGGTGTGTCGGCTCATCCTACTTGGAGCAGTGATGCTCCAAGTAAAACATGTCATTTCCTTTTACCAGCAGGTGGCGCTACACCTGTTCTGGATTTTTCCACTTCTGATGTGGTCAAAGTCAGACTACAATCATGCATATCAATTTTGGATCAGATTGGATTTTGCATGGCTGAGTAATGGCCATTTTTCTTTTCATGGCGTGTTTTCAAAATGACCTCCATTTTCGACGCGCCGCCACGGTCACAAACATCCGTAAAAACTTAAAAGCTTCGCAATTTAACATCGGACATGTGTTTAGTTTACAAAACCAAAGTTTGGAGTCATTATTCACAAATCTCTAGGAGGAGTTCGTTCTAGAGCGAGGCCTGCAAATGTCCAAAATGGAGCAAAAATGACATATTGACCTCAATATATCAGACTTCCTGTGCGAGTGACAGGTGGGTCCTTTCAGACTTTTTTGTAGGTCTCCATCTGAAGAACATGCCCTGAAAAAAATCAAGCTTGTACGTTAAAGCGTATGCGGGGCGTCGGGACAAAAGTCACTGTAGGTGGCGCTATCGAGCCGTTTTTCTGCGCCCATGCCAATCTCCTATAAAATACGAAATTTTTCGCGACTCCTGATGTGTGTGCCAAATTTGGTGAGTTTTGGGGTATGTTAAAGGCCTCAAAAAGGCGACTCTTCCGGTAGAATAATAATAATAATAATAATAATTAAAGCTACAAGTAGCATTTAGCGGGCCCGAGCACGTGCGACCGCCTGGCACGAGTGACCGCCCCGTGAGCAACGCCCTGCTCGAGCCATTCTCGTCGTTCTTTCTTGTCCATTCTGGAGCTCCAAGCTAATGTTAATATGAAAGCAGCCTGTGGGGGGTGTGGGAGGGGGGGACTGTAATCTGTTGCCTTAAGGGACAAAGACTTTTGCATATAGCATGAACGAGTGAGTGAATGAACAACGTCCTGCTCGAGCCGTTTTGTGTCGTTCTTCCTTCTGCATTCTGGTGCTGCAAGCTACATTTAACATGACAGCAGCCTGTCGGCGGAAGGTGGGGGTGGGGGGGGGCTGTAATCTGTTTCCTTGAAGGACTGATATTTTTGCATATATTGTGAAAAAAAATTCAAACAAAGCTTTCTTTAGTCCTGCTCATTTTCTCATCCAGAAGGCCTTTTCAGATTAAAAAGTTGTCAATCAAGCAATGATGATAATCACTAACACTGTACCTAAAGATGTGAAAAATAGAAGTGATCTAATTTCCACTACAATGTCTCAACATGTGTCAGCTATGTTTGATAACTTGGCCGATCAGGTGGACCGGGATCTTGCAAAGCGCATGTTGTTTTGCATCCAGTTTGAAGATTCTCTAGACAGCAGCAGTGCAGCGCAGCTGTGTGTTTGTTTTTTTTTTTTGTTTTTCTTTACATCAAGAGAAGAACTCTTGACAGAACTGCCCTTACAAACAAATATAGGAGGAGTTGAAATGTATAACACGGTAAAGGAGTTTTTGTGCAGAAAAAGGTACCATTAGAAAAGCTGGTAGCAGTGACTGCAGACGGGGCTCCTGCTATGATCAATAGACAAACAGGTTTCATCACTCACTGTAAAGCTGACCCAGACTTTCCAAAATGTCTGCATTACTGCTGCTTCATTCACCAGTAGGCCTCAAGTGTAAAAGTGATTGGCTCTGGACACTAAGTTGGAGATATGTAGGAGGCATCTCATTCTGAAATCTCGTGATACAAATGGCTGATTTTTTACGAATTTTTAATTATCTGACTGTAACGCAATGAACCACTTCCTGTTTGGCGGTGGCTTGCGCAGGCACCGTCAAATTTACACCCATGAAACTTTAAACGATGAGAGAAGACCCTTGTGAGTATCTCCTGTTTTAATTTTATGAACATCTGACAAAGCACAGATAAAAGACAGGGCAGAATGTGCCCTATGCAATAACTAGGTGGCGCTATAGAGTTCGTCCAAAGTTGTCATATCCATGGGTACAAAATGGAAGCTTCATCATATCCATTTAATTTCAGTGAGATTGGACAAGGAATGTGCACGTGAGAGCAACATTTATGCATGGCGAGACGCCCAACTTTGCCGCTCTGTCACGACCACAGCCCCGCTTTGAAAGATATGGCTTTTTATCAGAGTAAACTTCAATGGCTTTTCAACAGGTGGATGTCATTTTGAGGTGTGTTTGCTCATCCTACTTGGAGCAGTGATGCTCCAAGTAAAACATGTCATTTCCTGTTGCCAGCAGGTGGGGCTACACTTTTTCCGGATTCTTTCACTGCCAATGTGTTCAGAGCCAGACTACAATCATGCACATCAATTTTGGATCAGATTAGATTATGCATGGTTGAGTAATGGCTATTTGTCTTTTCATGGCGTGTTTTCGAAACAACCTCCAATTTTGACGCGCAGCCACGGTCACAAACAACCGTAAAAACTTAAAAGCTTCGCAATTTAAAATCGGACATGTGTTTAGTTTACAAAACCAAAGTTTGGAGTCATTATTCACAAATCTCTAGGAGGAGTTCGTTCTAAAAGGAGGCCTGCAAATGACCAAAATACAGAAAAAATGACATATTGACACCAATATAGCAGACTTCCTGTGCAACTGACAGCTTGGTACCAAGAGACTTTTTTGTAGGTTTTCATCTGATAAAAATGTCCTGTAAATATACAAGCTTGTATGTTAAAGAACATGGCGGGGCTCGCGAAAACAAACACTGTAGGTGGCGCTATTGAGCCGTTTTTATGCACCCATGCGAGTGCTGTATATCTAAAATGGAGATATGTAAGAGGCATCTTATTCTGAAATCTCAGCCTCGTGATACAAACGGCTGATTTTTTTTGAATTTTTAATTATCTGACTGCAACACAATCAACCACTTCCTGTTTGGCGGTGGCTTGCGCAATCATTGTCAGGTGTAAACCCATGTAACTTTAAAAGATGAGAGAAAACCCTTGTGAGTATCTCCTGTTGTAATTTTATGAACATCGGACAAAGCACAGAGAAAAGACAGGGCAGAATGTGCCCCATGCAATAACTAGGTGGCGCTATAGAGCTCGTCCAAACTTGTCATATCCATGGGTTCAGAATGGAAGCCTCATCATATCCTTTGATTTTCAGTGAGATCGGATAAGGAATGTGCACGTGAGAGCAACTTTTGTGCATGGCGAGACGCCCAACTTTGCCGCTCTGTCACGACCACACCCCCGCTTTGAAAGTTATGGTTTTTTATCAGAGTAAACTTCAATGGTTTTTCAACAGGTGGATGTCATTTTGAGGTGTGTTTGCTCATCCTACTTGGAGCAGTGATGCTCCAAGTAAAACATGTCATTTCCTTTTGCCAACAGGTGGCGCTACACTTATTCCATATTTTTCCACTGCAGATTTGTTCAGAGTCAGACTACAATCATGCACATAAATTTTGGATCAGATTAGATTTTGCATGGCTGAGTAATGGCCATTTTTCTTTTCATGGCGTGTTTTAGAAACGACCTCCAATTTTGACGCGCAGCCACGGTCACAAACAACCGTAAAAACTTAAAAGCTTCACAATTTAACATCGGACATGTGTTTAGTTTACAAAACCAAAGTTTGGAGTCATTATTCACAAATCTCTAGGAGGAGTTCGTTCTAGAAGGAGGCCTGCAAATGACCAAAATACAGCAAAAATGACATATTGACATCAATATAGCAGACTTCCTGTGCAACTGACAGCTTGGTACCAAGAGACTTTTTTGTAGGTTTTCATCTGATGAACATGTCCTGTAAATATCAAGCTTGTATCTTAAAGAACATGGCGGGGCTCGCGAAAACAAACATTGTAGGTGGCGCTATTGAGCCGTTTTTGTGCACCCGTGCGAGTGCTGTATATTTAAGTTGGAGATATGTATGGGGGAATCTCATTCTGAAATCTCAGCCTCGTCAGAAAAACGGCTGATTTTTTATGAATTTTTAATTATCTGACTGCAACGCAATCAACCACTTCCTGTTTGGCGGTGGCTTGCGCAGGCACCGTCAGGTGTACACCCATGAAACTTTACATAATGAGAGAAAACCCTTGTGAGTATCTCCTGTTGTAATTTTATGAACATCGGACAAAGCACAGAGAAAAGACAGGTCAGAATGTGACATAAAATGTATTTGTAGAAATCTAGGTGGCGCTATAGAGCTCGTCCAAGATTGTCATATCCATTGGTTCAGAATGGAAGCTTCATCACCTCCATCGAATTTCAGTGAGATTGGACAAGGAATGTGCACGTGAGAGCAACTTTTGTGTACACGGCGAGACGCCCAACTTCGCCGCTCTGTCACGACCACACCCCCGCGTTGAAAGTTATGGCTTTTTATCAGAGTAAACTTCAATGGCTTTTCAACAGATGGACATCATTTTGAGGTGTGTCGGCTCATCCTACTTGGAGCAGTGATGCTCCAAGTAAAACATGTCATTTCATGTTGCCAGCAGGTGGCGCTACACCTGTTCTGGATTTTTCCACCTCTGATGTGTTCAGAGTCGAACTACAATCATGCATATCAATTTTGGATCAGATTGGATTTTGCATGGCTGAGTAATGGCCATTTTTCTTTTCATGGCGTGTTTTCAAAATGACCTCCATTTTCGACGCGCCGCCACGGTCACAAACATCCGTAAAAACTTAAAAGCTTCGCAATTTAACATCGGACATGTGTCTAGTTTACAAAACCAAAGTTTGGAGTCATTACTCCAAAATCTCTAGGAGGAGTTCGTTCTAGAGCGAGGCCTGCAAATGTCCAAAATGAAGCAAAAATGACATATTGACCTCAATATATCAGACTTCCTGTGCGAGTGACAGGTGGGTCCTTTCAGACTTTTTTGTAGATCTCCATCTGAAGAACATGCCCTGTAAAAATCAAGCTTGTACGTTAAAGCGTATGCGGGGCGTCGGGACAAAAGTCACTGTAGGTGGCGCTATCGAGCCGTTTTTGTGCGCCCATGCCAATCTCCTATAAAATACGAAATTTTTCGCGACTCCTGATGTGTGTGCCAAATTTGGTGAGTTTTGGGGTATGTTAAAGGCCTCAAAAAGGCGACTCTTCCGGTAGAATAATAATAATAATAATAATAATAATAAACATTCGAATTACAATAGGGTCCTTGCACTCCGTGCTCGGGCCCTAATAATAATAAACATTCGAATTACAATAGGGTCCTTGCACTCCGTGCTCGGGCCCTAATAAACCTAACAGATACAATAGGGTCCTTGCACTCCGTGCTCGGGCCCTAATAATAATAATAATAAACATTCGAATTACAATAGGGTCCTTGCACTCCGTGCTCGGGCCCTAATAATAAACATTCGAATTACAATAGGGTCCTTGCACTCCGTGCTCGGGCCCTAATAATAAACCTAACAGATACAATAGGGTCCTTGCACTCCGTGCTCGGGCCCTAATAAACCTAACAGATACAATAGGGTCCTTGCACTCCGTGCTCGGGCCCTAATAATAAACCTAACAGATACAATAGGGTCCTTGCACTCCGTGCTCGGGCCCTAATAATAAACCTAACAGATACAATAGGGTCCTTGCACTCCGTGCTCGGGCCCTAATAAACCTAACAGATACAATAGGGTCCTTGCACTCCGTGCTCGGGCCCTAATAAACCTAACAGATACAATAGGGTCCTTGCACTCCGTGCTCGGGCCCTAATAAACATTCGAATTACAATAGGGTCCTTGCACTCCGTGCTCGGGCCCTAAATATATATAAAATCAGGAGAAGCTTTACAAAAATTTTGCGTTTAATGCCTTGGCTTCTGCTATTGAAGAAAAACTGTTGTTTTTTAATATCCTGCTACTATAACAGCTTTAATTAGTGCTAAAAATCAAAAATATATGTTGGCTTATTAGCCATTTCACAGCCTGTTAAACCAACTAATAAAGCACAACTTCAAAAGATAGTTTTCATGTGCATTACTCATGAAAGGCATGAAAGAAATTTGTGTTCATAGAAAAAGTTTAGAAATTCACAGAAATGGTATCTTATTTGGATTGTTAACTCTTTATTACAGGAGGTGTCGCCGTTAACACCTAAATAACAGGCTCTTTGACATACCGTAACTCTTTGACCGTTTACACAATGAACATCATTCTAATGGATTCTGACGCAGAGAAAAGTGGCTTTGCATATGTTGTCTCTCCAACAGAATTAGCTAATTTACATTGATTGTGTAAGCCCTTTGCTACAGTAAAGTGTTGCATATCAGGGCTTTCTATGTTGGAATTACGTTAAGTGCGTTGAGTTATGGTAGTCCAGTGAATGTCATCTCTGGAGCTGAAGATGCTCAGATGTTAAAGGGTCAAAGAGTTAAAGTAAGACTGAATAATACATTTGAAGCTGCACTCGTAAAACACTTGGGTCGTTTTTTCAAACAAATTCTTTAGCTATTCGTGTAAGGATTGAATTTTGGGGCACTTTTTAGAGCAATACTATTTTTTTGGGTTAAAGTGGTTTCATTTTAACAAAATTTGCTCTTTTTCTTTCTTTTTTACTTTGGAGTTTTTAGTGTGCATTAACCATTTTAAAGTCTCCTCACTTGTTACAGACCACAATTCATCCATTATCCTCTTAACCTAATGTGTTTGACAGAAGTTTGTTTCTCCACAGATTGCTCTCATGCAGCAGTTTAGTCAGAGCAGGGACAGTGTGAGTTGATGGAGGTCCAGCACAGGTCTGCTCTTGTTCTACCTTACAGGGTTGGTTTATTTAAAAGGTGGATAACTCCAGAATGATAGATTTCTAATGAAACCTTCGCGAGTGGACATGAAAAGAGTGCAATGAAAAGCTTCTCCAGATTAATTGACACTCGTGGGTCCATTAAATACTTGCAGTATAGCTGGGTGTAATTTCTCTCGATCACATCACTCAATGCAGTGAGGTTCAAAAGCGATCATGGGAGTTAATTACGTTTTAAAAGAGTACTGCGGTTTCATCACACAAGACTGTGGTTGAGGATTAATGGCAGGCGTCACAGGAAAAAAAGGCCAATAGAGGAGTGATTAGCATTCCTCTGAGATGGAGAAAGATTGGGTGCGTTGCTTGATTATCAGAGCATATTACTCTGCCTCAACTTGACACAACATGTAATTTCACTCTAAGCGGGACTGTAGTTTTCATCACACTTGAGGGCATTTTTTCGAGAAAATGTCCTTCAGTCCTCGTGCACAGGTCACACTTGAGGACCATGGGTAAATGGCTTTTCCTGTTACCTGGATTGTTCCTTAAAAAGCACTCCCAAAAGGTGAGTTATTTAGTCAAATGTAATTACTAAAAAGTTTAGTTTAAATTAATCAATGTATTGCTGATGCAGGGCTACACACACTTTTTAGAGATTACATGACAAACGTGTTGACTCAGCAGAGATAATAATAAGAGGCAAAAGGAGCATAAATATTAGAGTGGCATTCAGGATGCCCTTGAGCTTTACTGCATTGTATTTCAGAGTTTTTTAAATTTTTCTTTTTATGCCTTTTATACAAAAAAAAAATACGCTCCAAAAGCAGGAGTTTGACAGTCTTAATGCAGAATGGGTGTGGGTTATCATTTGACGCTCAGAATGTTGCAATGAATAACTTCCAGACCCGCGCTTGTTGTGCCTAGGTGTTGGAAACATATACAGACCATTGAGTTTTCATGAGAACTGGACTGAGTACTCCTTCCTCCTTGCATTCCATACAGGAAATATCTGCAGACTTTAAGAAGCCCAAATCCCATAGACTTCTACAGAGAAATAAACAGCTATTACTAAAGTCATTCTATTTATCAAAATAACCATTCTTCTTTTTTGGATGTTCTTGCTAATCCTGGTTTATTTTTCATTATACTTTTTCTGTTGTCCATTTATTCAAGTTATAAACTGACCAATCAGATGACTCAACAAAAGTATGTAGTCTCACTCATAGTGCTTAATTGAGATTCTTCCAACCCGCTTTCAAGTAGTAGGGGTGAGCACTTCCTTTTTTTTTCTATTTTTTTAAAAAACATTTTACTTTTTTTTACCAGCATGTCCCACCCATCCATTTCCCGGAGCCCTATGTGCCTGAGTGCAACATTAGGGGTGTGTACTTCCAACAAGCTCACTCGTGACTGGCAAGTGTGGTTGCCATAGAAATGTTCACCCAAACCGGCTCAGACCAATCACTGCTTACTGACGACGTCTGGTTCCAACATTCATATTGCACAAAAATTGCACCAAAATATTGATATGATATGATATTGATATCGCTAGACTCACCCCTGTGATATATTTTGATTCTCTATGCATTTTTATCAAGATGTACTGAAAGCAGCAGTAGGTGAGTGGCGTCGTGATCCTAAAAAGCCAGTGGTTGTCCCTGACAACGTATTTAATGTGTGTAGCAATGGAGCTAACAGGCTACCAACGTGTTAGATGCTTTGCTCATGTTTTAAATCTGGCATCCCAACATGCTCAGAAGGTAACTTCTGTTGCTAAGGCTTTTGCCAAAGTGAGGAGGATCTCAACACTTTTGGAGCAGAAGCCCTGAAAAGAAATCAGAAGCTCCTTGGCCTTCCTAATCACAAACTGATCACTGACATGCCTGTCCTTTGGAAAAGTGCCCATTAGATGGTGTCCTGGTTTCTTGATCAACAGCCAGCTGTCTGCGCTGCCTTCTTATCTCCTGAGGTAAGAAATGTGTTATATAGTAGTTTTAAATTTGTGTAATAATTATGGATAAAATGTCATATAAATGAATATTCCATTTATCTGTCACAATGAATAAATGAATAAATTGCATATCTAAAAAAACAAATAGGCATGTATATAAAGTGCTATTACTGACTAAGATTACAATTCCAATTCATAAATGAATTAAAAAATGAACAATAAAATATGAGTTAAATGAAAGCACTAAAATTTGAATTTCTTCTTCTTTTCTAAAGGTGAGCCGGTTTAGCTCGTGCTGGTTTGCGGTGCCTTCCATCCGTGAAACCCAGGTTCAACTCCGGGCTGCTCCCTGTTCCCTTCTCTACTTCTATGCCGGTCCCAAGCCCGGTTGCTTTGAGAGGGTTGCGTCAGGAAGGGCATCCGGCGTAAAACATTGCCAAATTTCCCATGCGACTCGTTCGCTGTGGCGACCCCCAGATGGGAAAAGCCGAAAGAGAAACAACTTTTCTAAAGGTGAGAAAGAATGCGAGTGACTGTGCATTGACAGAGGAGGACATTTTGAGGGCTGATGAAATGATTGAAGCACTTAAACCAATGCTTGTCGCAACAAACATCATGTATGAGGAAAAGAATCCCAACATTTCAGTGATCGCTCCTTTTCATGCCCAACTGCTGTGGAACACCACCAGCGCTGAAGAAGATTCTCCTTTGGTTAAAGGGAAGAAGGGAGCCATCAATTAAGGCCTTTCAAGGAAATGATGGTCTGAGGTGGAAACAGAAAAGAAAGTCTGCATTGGTTGATCCTCTGGGTCAAACCCTCAAGAAGACCCCTCATGCACCTACATCAGCAACCTCAACCGCAGAGAAAGAGATCAAACAATATCAAGATGCTTCGTCTCTGTCTCTCACTGAAGATTCACTGTTGTGGTGCAAATCTCAACAGCATGTGTTTCCTCTCCTCTCCAAACTGGCCCATATGCATTTGTGTATTCCCGGGACTACTGTAGTGTGGCAGCTCCTCACTGGTCCTCACTGTCCAGTTAGACAACTTCAATGTCAAGAATCAAAATGTTTTGATAAGAATTTAAAAACTGAAATCACATTTAAATGCTAAAAAAATATTTTATATTATATACATTATTTTTTACTTGGAAAAATATCACATTTATTGAATGCACTAAGGCTACGTTCACACTGCAGGCTAAAACGACCCAATTCTGATTTTTTTGCCCCTATGCGACCTGTATCTGATCTTTTAATGACAGTCTGAACGACACAGATCCAATCTTTTCAAATGCGACCCAGGCCACTTGGGTATGTGGTCCTGAATCCGACACGTATCCGATCTTTTGAAATGCGACCTCTGTCTGAACGGCCAGGCCACATGTATCCGAACCGAACATTATTGATACGCTTCAAATATCATAATTCTGCGTTCAAGTAGGTGGGAAATAGAACATAAACAACAACCATGGCGGACGATGAGACTGCCGAGACCAGTCAGTGGAAGGGAAGTGAGGTCACCGATTGGAATCATATTTGGGGTGACAGCTCTATTCAGGCCAAACTCCAGGGCTCTTATCGCAACCGGGCGGTTTTTGAAAATTTTTCCAGCGAAATGGCAGAGCGTGGTGTTGAACCTTTCCTGCGATTACTTTTTTTTCTTTCCGACCGTTGTCAGAAGCGCAGGGGAGACCTTCTCCAGGGCTGAAGGCAGATCCTCCTTCGGGGTTCACTTCCCCGTTCGGACCCTCAGATTCTCCAGAGCGGGTTAATAAAGAGTCAATAGCAGTTCTGCTGGGGAAGCCTTCTTTTATCATCGTTCTCTTTCCTCCGTAACACACAACATGTATGCGCGCCCCCACTGTCCCCCTCATTCTCTACCTCGCTGCATGCGCTCTTCTGTCTCTTACACACACACACACACGGCCCCAGCACATACACATCTCCATTCCACTACAGTGGGTCCAGACGATCCTGGCTCCAATGCCTTCTTAAGATGAGAAGATTGTAATTGTGCTGTTTCCTTTGTGAAAATAAATGTAATAATGCAAAAAGAGCTCCGCTGTTGACAACACTGTTGTTGACATCCATTGTTAACGTTAGCTACTTCCACAAACAACCAGTGACGTCGTTCACCGTTGAGTACTTGTCTGCACATGCGGGTCACTTCTGGGTCATTTCATGGTCACACAGGAGATCACAAAAGTTCACATTTAATTGGAAATGTGAACGGCCTTGCAAAAAAATTGCAATTTGGAATTGAGCATTAAGCTCTGCAGTGTGAACGTAGCCTAATTTGTTCATCCCTCACTTCCTAGAAGAAACAAGTTATGATTCTCTGTCTTTTCTTTAATTCATCAGATTTTACTAAACAGGGTCAAAGAAACAGTTTTTCCGTTTTTCAGTTCTTCCTATTTCTTCTGTCTTCCAGTACTTTTGGAAGTTTGGCAACAAATGTCTTGCTTTCTCTTTGCCTTTCAAAGTCAAAATAAAAATCGCCCTAATGAGCTGAAAATGGCCCAGTATGTCAACACTGCCTTTGCTCGCTAACTTACGGGTCTCTGGAGTTGCTGTTGACTGGAATACGTTACCATTGCTGCAGAAGTATAGGGAGGAACAAACACTTTTACATAATCAATCTTATGCCAGTTCAGTGATTTGGGGTGTTAATCTTTTAAATGACAGAGTTAAATAATGATGGACATAAAATTAATTTTAGACATTTTTATTAAGTGTTCAGCTCGGGGCCCCGAAAGTTGGGCGCACCCGGCGATCATCTATCTTTGTCCTATGGTAAGTCCGCCCCTGGTCTCAAATAACTCGAATGAAAGTGCCTAGCTTTTTGTTTGCACCACATTAGCACTAAATGCGTCACTCATTATTAACATAACCACTAGAATTCATTAACAGAATTATGTATCTAATCTAAAGCATTTTTTCACAGATGCAATAGTTATGGCTTTTCACAAAGGTTAATACCAATGTGCCTGACAGCTACTTGAATTATTTAATGTTTATCCTGTTGTGTACAGCCATTTTGCCCTAATTACAGCACTAATTACAGTGCTGCTTATGTTCACGACTGAATTTTACAAATATTTTAAATTCAAATATGGATTGTTTGTCAAAGAACTTAGTATTGCTGATTTCAGTAATGTTACACAAAAGTGTGTTATTCCCTGCACCAAATAAGACACAAGTTGTTTTTATCATTGTGGTTAACCCTTGTGCTATCTTAGATGACCCCCCCCCCCCCCCTTACATTGACGTGTTCTCCCTACCATGACAAAGGTGGATAAAGGTGGAAAGATTTCATGTAATCCATGGACACCAGTGAAGATCACAAATCATTGAAGAAAAAAGGTTCAGAGCACTGTCTAGTGGGTCTAGGTGACCCCATTCCCAATGTTAAAGTGCCTAGGATAGCACAAGGGTTAAACAGGTCAGATCCCCAGGGGTTTCCTTCTGCACAGATGCAGTGTCTGAACAGGAGTTTGGATTGTTTTTGTAACTCTGCTTCATAGAGAGAATTAGAATTATTTGCCTGGAGTGCAGTTGTTGATTTACAAAAACTCCTTGCATCAGCAGATCTGCATTCAAAGTAGAAATGTATTGTGCTTTTCCCTGAAGTCTTCTTCTCAAACTTACATTCAGATGAGGCAGCAAAAATCTGAAGCTCTCCGTTTCAACGGAGTTTGTCTCAAAGTAACGTCATGCCAGTCTCTTCTGACCCTCATGTTTTCTACAGACCTCTGGAAAATTTACACCACAGTGCAGAAAGAAGATTCAGAGGTAACACTGGCAGACAGTTATTCTTATATTTTACTTGCTTTCAGGAAAACTTGTGTGAGAAATTTAAGATATTTGTCAATCAGGTGGGTTCTGTCAGTTTAAATTGAGTAGAAATTTCTTTAACGCCAACTCACTTTATGCTGCTATGCCTAAACTTAGGGATTGCAAATGTGGTAATAAAAGAACATTTTTTGTCTTTTGCAATATCATTCTTGGAGGCATTTGGCTGGAGGAATGTTGTATATTGTAGCCAATAGCCGCGGTTACATGTGCAAAATATCTTGATCGGATCAATGGTGGGATAACAATTCAACCGTGTAGATGGGCCCAGAAAAACTTTTTCCGAATGTTTACACTGCAAAAAAAGAAAAGTTCGTGGAACTTAAAATTGTAAGGCAACAAACTTCGGTAAAATTTTGAGTTAAGGACTTAAACTCAATATTTTAAGATTTGTGTTGGAGTTTTCAAACTCATTTATGTAAGTTCTAACTCGGTTGTAAATTGTATGAACTTAAATGTTCAAGTTGGATTAACTTTGAATCGTAATTTTGACCAACTCAGATGTAAGTTACAGGGACCTAAAATGTCACGTAATCCTAACTCTGAATCTTAATTTTTCACAACTCAGGCTTAGATGTACAAACTTAATTTTTTAGGCTGTAACAACTGTAAATTCCAGTTTTTGGTGATTTGACCAAAGGTTGAAATAACTTAAATTTGAGTTTTAAGAGCACCTCTGTTCTTGACTTTGAATTCAGCTCCATAATCACACATACTTTATACCCTGCTGCATTTTCATATATCCACATGCATCCCAGATCTTCTCAAAATCATTGATACGCAGGTGAGCAGTCACAGCTTACCTGCATGTGTGCAGCAGGACAAATATTTAAATTTGACCATACTTTATAACTGCAACACTTTGAGGAGTGTCACTTCTCTTCACAGCTCCCTAACTCAAGGTGTGGGAATCAACACTTCCCATGAGTCTTAGTTGCCATGGGCGGGGCTAAGGCCCGGCTCATCAAAACTTTGTTTACAAAATGGCTGAAGCCCTGGGGGGGCCAGAAAGCAGATTATAGTTATAACGGTAAGTTTGAGGCTAAGGAAGTTGAATACCTCAGCTTTCGGTTCCAGAAATGGAGGCATGTTTCAGAGTATGTCAAGTTGCCATAGCAACTCATGCACTGTAAACCCTATCACTTGTATTGGCTCATAACTATTAAGGCTACACAACTTAAATGTCATTTTGTAGTTGATTCAACTATAAAGTATTAAGCTCTATCAACATTTTTCCAAATTTAACTTAACAGTGCTCAATATTATAAAGCTTATTTGTATCTAGCACTCAAAAATTTTAAGATCCTAGAAGTAGCGTCCTGACGTCATCACGTACTGGTGGGAGGGTCTTTCGTTTTCTCAACGTTATCTCAGGTGGCCATGTTGGATTTGCCGAATGCGAGTATGCGACGTTTGAAATTGAAAATCGAGCATTTTATTTTTCTGCAATGCGTTGCGATTTCGTCCCGCTTCAAGACGCCCCAACCTCGTTTTTTTTTCCATCCGCCTCATTGCTGATGTTTTCCTCAGTGGCGCCGTCTTGTCTTCAGCCCTGATTTATTTGGTAAGTTGATTATCGTTCACGACGGTTTACACTACTATTTTGAATGAAATGCTTTAAAAATGCTCTTATACTACCGTAAATGTGCTTTACTGTTTAAACATACGTGTGTTACGATCGTTTTACAGCTTAATGTGACAAATGTTCATTAGTTCGTCTGAGCAGACGTATGGCGAGCCAAACCCAAAATGCATTTCTGCCCGTAAGTTACGACAGTGATGAGTTTTTTCAGAGGTAGAAATGATCTGTTATGCTGCAATCACACTAAACGTGATCTGCGTGTGAAATTCGTGTTGGAGGCCTTTGTTAGTGGCTAAAGTTTTCTGCTGGACACATGTCCAAAAATGTCACTCAAAGCCTCTAACGGTTGTGTGGGAGGAGCAAACGCCAAAAGTTTTAAGCCTGGTGGCTACATGGAAGCATTGGGTTTTGAATGCAGCTTTAAGCTTTTTTAAATCACTGAACTCTATTATAAGAAAGGTTTTTGTAAAAATAAATTAATCAACGTGTTCCTGTTGTGTTCAGGTACCGAACTACAAGAGTGTTCAGTGTTTCACCTCCAGGCAGACGCCAAGGCCAGCGAGGTAACTTGTCTCCTGATTAGTTATTTGTCTAGAGCTATTAAAAAAAAACAAAAAATGCAATAGTTTGTGTAGTGCAATAAATGTTTTGATCAGAATATAATTTAAACATTTTTCTTTAACATTGAAAAATCTCTTTTGGACTTTTTCAGATACTGAACTTCAGAAACTGAACTTCAGAGAGTTCACCAGAAAGTCACCATTTCACCAGAAAAGAGCCGTCAAGTGGGTGAGTTTTATACTTATTTAATATATTCATCCTGAACTATTACCATTATTAGATTGATATGGCAGCATGGAAACATTTATGCACATTTTAACTAGCCAAATAGAAATAGAGTTGAAATTATTTACAATTTAACTAAACATATTTAGATTGCAGGCTGAAGGTGGCACAATGGAATGGAGGTGCAGGTTGTGTTCTGCTACTTGAGCACTATGCAGTACTACATATAATACTGCAGTACTACATATAATACTGCAGTACTACATATAATACTGCAGTACTACATATAATACTGCAGTACTACATATAATACTGCAGTACTACATAGCCACTATTCCAAGGTGTTTCCACTGCCATGTATGTGGAGACACTTTGGAATACAATAATGTTGCATTAGCACCATTCCATCATTTGAAACCATGAAAACTCATCTGTCAAGATCTGAAATGGATTTCTGTAGAGTAGATGCAGTCAGAGGAAATTGTGCAGTTTTTGCATGTTTGTGTAACTTAAAGCTGCCCTTTTTCTGAGCCAAAGTCCACCAAAACAGACAGGAACTGGCCAGCTTGGTTAGGATTTATGACCTCCAGGTGAATTTCTAATGTGCATAATTCAAAAACGGATAACAATCATTTGTAAACAGCAGTGAGAAGCCATGGTGTAACTTGCCTTAAAAATGACTTTGGGTCTTTGACCTGAAGTTTATGCCATAAACACTACATTGTCCTCTTACTAGAAATAGACATCTAGAAAAGGTATCATTTTATTATTTCTTAAAGTTCCTTAAGTAAATATTGGAAGTGTTTGCTCTGCATTTGCTTCAAAGGTAATGGATATTTCTTTTTATTCTTTTAGGACCAGCGTGACCTGAACATGAGACGGGCACTTGTCCTCCTTGCACTTCCTGTTTATCTGCATGAAGATGCCTCCAACTTCTTCAAGACCTGTACAGTAAGTGCACACGACTCCCTGTCAATGTTTTTCTCTAATCCTTTAATATTGATTGAGATTTTATTGAGTGACATAATAAATAGGCAATTGTTTGTAGTTTGCAAACTGAGTGATATTTTTAAATGGTTTTAAGAATGAGACTGAAGATGAAAGGCGAACATCTGGGACTGCTTATTGGAGGGTGCGGGAACCTTTTCGTTTACCTTTTCTGCTCCTGATCCATCATTATATGAATAAAGAAAAATGAAGCTTTAGTCTTAAATTATTTTATAAATGTCCTCACTTTTCAGAAAAATGTTAAAGAACTTTTTAAAAACACAATTTTAATTGGAGTTGGTCCTTAAAGCATCACAGCCAGTTGATTAAAAGCTAACAGAATGTTAGCATGAAAAGATTCCCATTGACAGATGGCAGGAATGGCAGTTTTGGACATTAGTGTGATGAATATCTTTGAGGGTCTGAACTCATCTGTGTTTTCTGTTTTGTATTTTCCAGAATACCAGACCTCACAGACACTGCTGTGGGTATCTTCTCAGTTGTCGTGGTGACGCTCCGGATGCTGCCGTCAGTGGTCCCACAGATCTGACTGACTAATCTCTTCTACTCTTCAGGGACATCTATGCTCTGGACCTACAGCACCCCAAGAAACTTGAACTTGCCTTCACATTTATTCAGAACGCTGTCATGAGCCGTGAGGACAGCAAACCACTGAAAGGACATTTATTGACGCTGAAGAATGTTTCGTTGAGTGAGCCTTCCAGAATGGACTATTTGTTGGTTTAAGTGTTATGCTATTAATGTGTTTTGTTGAGATCATTTGCTTTTTCTGCCGTACAATACAAAACCAACACTTTTTGTCAATATGTTGTGTGGCACTCTTACAATGCAGTTTTATTGCACTTATTGTTTCTTCATCCTCTTGATATCTGTGCTTTTTTTTTTAAAAAGAGCAATTAAAAAAGTGTATTAAGCAATCGCTATTGTGTGGCTTTCATGTTTGTTGGTTTTTATCAATGTTAGCTTTTAAATGTTGTAGTGGGGCAGGATCAATATCTCTGTTTAGAATACATTTTAAGCTGAAGAATTTAAAATATTTTCAATGCTACACATTTAATGAGTTAAAGAATTTATAAAGCATTTGAGTGAATTTTACATATTTTATGAGTTGAGTAATATAAAAATATAGTTAGTTAAAGCGTTTTTTAGTTGGAAAATATTAAAAACTTTGAGTAAATAATCACTCTTTTGTAAGTTGAGGAATCTTAATATTTTTAATATGAAATAATACAAATTTAAGCTAACTGACAATATAAATTTTAATAAATGTTAACTTAAAAGTTTTAATAATATAACTTAAAAACTATTGTGTAATCTGTTACAAAACAATTTTTAAGTTCTGTCAACTCGTTAGGGTTTACAGTGTGCTCTGAACTTAACCTGGTCTGGAGCAGGTTTAGTTGAAGGTTAGTTTGTTTTCAGAGAGGTGAAGCAGCATGGCGTGTCCATTTGAAGATGATTTAGTGGATGAAGAAGCTCAGATTATACTTTTTCCACCATGAGAGGGTGATAAGACCACATATGGATGTTGGAAAGAGAAACTTTTTCACCTTGATATAGATAGATAGATAGATAGATAGATAGATAGATGACTTTATTAATCCCACAATGGGGAAATTTCATTTATCTGTGGCAGCAACACGACATTCAGAAATAATCTATATAATATAACATCAATAAAGGACATCACAAATGACATTTATATTAGATACTTAAAAATATTACTAAAATTATTATGAAAAATTAGTATCAAAAATGAGATTCTTATTAAATAAAGAAATAAATATTAAATAAATACAGCTGCAAAAGTGTAAAAAAACATGCGGTCTGCAAAACATGTAAACTGTAAAAAAACATTACAAATTTTTTCAAAATACAGAAATAACTAATGAAGTTCACACCAAGAACAAAAACAAACAACTGTTCAGGAACAAAAAACAATTTAAAATTGAAAAACAACAACTACAACAAAAGTAAATGAATCAATGACTAAACAGAAAAACACCCCTGGGACCGTGGAGTGTCACTGTAACACGGTGTTGTACAGTCTGATGGCTGTGGGGAGGAATGACCTGCGGTAGCGCTCCTTCTTACACTGAGGGTGCAACAGTCTTGTGCTGAAGGAGCTGGTCAGCGCCTCTACAGTTTGGTGTAGGGGGTGGGAGGGGCTATCCATGATGGATGGCTCAGCTTAGCTAACATCCTCCTGTCCGCCACCTCCTCGATGGACTCAAGTGTGCAGCCCAGGACAGAGCCGGCCCTCCTAACCAGTTTGTTAAGCCTCCTCAAGTCTCTGCCTGCACTGCCCCCCGCCCAGCACACAACTCCATAAAGGACCACTGAGGCCACCACAGTGTCGTAAAAGGTCCTCAGCAGCTGTCTGCACACGCCAAAAGACCTCAGTCTCCTCAGCAGGTGAAGGCGACTCTGGCCCCTCCTGTACAGAGCATCCGTGTTGTTGGACCAGTCCAGTCTGTTGTTCAGGTAAACACCCAGATATTTAAATGTGTCCACGACCTCAATGTCTAAACCCTGGATGTTCACCGGTGACTGTGATGGTGAGGACCTCTTGAAGTCCAGTATCAGCTCCTTTGTCTTGCTGGTGTTAAGCAGCAGGTGGTTAACTTCACACCAGCTAACAAAGTCAGTGATGACCCCCCTGTACTCCTGCTCATCCCCCCCCTGATACACAGCCCACAATGGCACTGTCATCTGAGAACTTCTGCAGATGACAGTGGTGGGAGTCGTAGGTGAAGTCTGATGTGTACAGGGTAAACAGGAATGGGGAGAGCACAGTCCCTTGAGGTGCCCCCGTGCTGCAGACCACCACATCAGACACACAGTCACGCAGCCTCACAAACTGTGGCCTGTCTGTGAGGTAGTTGATGGTCCAAGCAACCAGATGTTGGTCCACACCTGCAACCTCCAGCTTCCTCCTCAGCAGTGATGGCTGAATTGTGTTGAAAGCACTGGAGAAATCAAAAAACATGACTCTCATAGGGCTCCCAGGGGCCTCCAGGTGAGACAGGGCCCGATGCTGCAGGTAGATGATGGCGTCATCCACCCCGATGCCTGGTCGATATGCAAACTGCAGCGGGTCCAGTGCTGAGCTCACCTGAATGCGGAGATGGCTGAGGATGATCCTCTCCATAGCCTTCATCAGGTGGGAAGTCAAGGCGACAGGTCTGAAGTGGTTCGGTTCCGTAGGACGAGGTACCTTTGGAACCGGAACCAGGCAGGAAGTCCTCCAGAGGACTGGTACCTTCTCCAGTCTGAGGCTCATATTAAATATGAACAGCATCACCACACAGAGCTGGTCTGCACACTCCCTGAGGAGCCTGGAGGTGATGCTGTCAGGGCCTGTTGCCTTCCTGGCCTTTGTTCTCCTTAACTCCATCCTAACCTGATTCAGGGTGAGGCAGAGGGGGGTTGGAGGATGGGTGGGCGGTGGCTGGTCTGGTGATCTAACTTAATTATTTGCTTCAGTTAAGATAAATATATTTTTTTGTTTAACTACATGTTATCTTAAAAATAACTTGTAGTTATCAGACAGTTATTTTACTTTCATTGAAATTAATTCAATTAAGTAGGTGTAACTTTGATGCTGCTGTTAGATCGGCATCGCAAGGAATTGTGGGATACAACGTACTTTATGTACTTGCTAATACTTATGTCATTAAATAAGAGTTAAAACTTCTGCAGACGCTTTTTGACAAACCACTCAATCAGTGGACAATGCCAACTCCAAAAGTTGGCATTTCCGCATTTCACAATTAAAAAAGATAAGTTCACAGAACTTTATCACACTGTAATGAACTGCAACTTAGCTTTATAAGTACAGATAACTCAATAAATAATGTTGAACTGTACGACTACCTTAACTTGCTGAACTGACTTAAATTGTTGAATTGATTAGTAGAACTTAGATTATAGAGTTATTACAACATAAAAGATTTTGTTAAGTCAACAAATTTAAGTTGGATTTATTACAGTGTACATGCGTAGCAATTTCGGTCGGAATAAATCAGTTGCACATGCGCAGTACTCTTTAAAATACTGAAAGAGCAAATGAGTCCCGCTGTAAACAAGCTGAGCTGCCACATGCATGTATGTAGCAGCTCCAGAATATACCAGATGATCTTCTAAAAGTGCTTTTGTTAAAGTTATAGTTATTATAAAGGGCCTGTTCGCTCAACATTTTGTGGTCAATGCTTTTTTGTGGCAGAACGAAGCCGGAAGAAGGGCTAGGTGAAGGCTAACACGCGCTAACAACAGCATTTAGCCTGGATCAACATAAAATCAATACGTGAAATGCCTCAATCTGCCTGTTGGCTGCACGTAAATATGTGGGAATAACATCAGCCTTTATTTTGTCGGGACACGACAGGAAACACAAATCCACGTGATTGTTTGAACGGTTTCTAAGGACTGAGCGACATTTCTGCTTTGAAAAGCTCACACACCGCCCCAAAGCCGCTGTGTGAGCTGGCGGCTAATGTCTGCATGCTCCTGTCACGCTTTGGTCACTTGGCCGTTTGGGCTCCCTGTTGGCCGGATACATTTTGAGGACTGCCACGCTCTTTTATTGGAATTCTTTTGGATTTTGGAACTTGGAATGCACAACAGCACATTGGTCTTAAGGACATGTCATGCAGCCATTATGTGCATTTTATAAATTTCCACATGTGAAATTTTGGTCTTTCGTGATACAAGCATGATATACATAATTCATCAGTGTTACTTGCGTTTGTCATTTGTCGATGTGGCAGATGATGAAATCATTGTTCTTCCATTGTTAACCATGGTGACCTGCAAAGAAACGCGTGCAGCCATAATTGCATCGCGTAAAAATGGCTTAGCAGGAAATCATATTGTGGCTACTAAGATTGTACCTAAAACAACAATTTATAGGATCATCAAGAACTTCAAGGAAAGAGATTCAATTATTGTTAAGAAAGCCTTCTTAACAAGCTTAAGGGCATCCAAGAAAGTCCAGCAACCACCAGAATCGTCTCCTAGGGAGGATTCAGCTGCGGGATCGTAGTGCCACCAGTGCAGGCAGGTGTGAGCACATCTGCACACACAGTGAGGCCAAGACTTTTGGAAGATGGCCTGGTGTCAAGAGGGGCTGCAAAGAAGCCACTTCTCTCCAAAAAAACAAAAAAACATCAGGGATGATTGATCTTCTGAAAAAAGTATGGCAAATGGACTGCTGAGGACTGGGGCAAAGTCATGTTCTTAGATGAAGCCCCTTTCCAATTGTTTGGGGCATCTGGAAAAAGGCTTGTCCGGAGAAGAAAAGGTGAGCGCTACCACCAGTTCAGTGTCACGCCAACATTAAAGCATCCTGAGAACATTCATGTGTGGGGTGCTTCTCATCCAAGGGAGTGGGCTCACACACAATTTTGCCCAAAACCACAGCCATGACTAAAGAATGGTACCAAAACCCCCTCCAACAACAACTTCTTCTGAGAATCCAACAACAGTTTGGTGACCAACAATGCTTTTGCCAGCACAATGGAGCACCATGACATAAGAGAAAATCGATAACTAAGCGGCTCGGGACCAAAACGTTGACATTTTGGCCTGGAAACTCCCTGGATCTTTATCCCATTGAGAACTTGTGGTCAATTTCAAGAGGCGGGTGGACAAACAAAAACCCACTGATTCTGACAAACTCCAAGAAGTGATTCGGACAGAATGTGTTCCTATCAGTCAGGATTTGGCCCAGAAGTTGATTGAGAGCATCACCAGTCGAATTGCTGAGGTCCTGATAAAGAAGAGCCAACACTGCAAATACTGACTCTTTGCAGAATTGTCGTGTAATTGTCGATACAAGCCTTTGAAACACATGAAATGTTTGTAATAATATTTCAGTACATCACAGAAACAACTGAAACAAAGATATAAAAGAAGTTTAGCAGCAAACATTGTGTCGTGCTCAAAACCTTTGGCCATGACTGTACATAGTGGCTGTGCGACATTGTGTTTAAATTGTCCTCTGACCCTTTGAATGTAAAATGTAAATTTTTTTTTACTGTTTGAGTTGACAAAATGATTTACATAAGAGGACAAACTACCCTTTTTCAAAAGGTACATAAGGAGAGACAGACATGAAGAGACAAGACACTTCCTGCTCTCCAAGATATCAGAATGTAAGTGCAGCAGCAAGTACAATTCTTGTTTTTACTATTTTGAAATTTTGTGATAAATAATTAAGAAACCAAAAATTGTCACATTAACCCCCCAGCTTAAGGCTGATGGTATTGTCGAAGGTCTACAATCATCTCCTTTAAATCCACTGAAAGCTCTTTACCGCAAATTTACATTGGTCCGTCTGCTGAGCGTCTTTGTTGCGTTACATCTCTGTTGCGTTGCATCTCTGTTGCGTTGCATCTCTGTTGCATTGCATCTCTGTTGTGTTGCATCTCTGTTGCGTTGCATCTTTGTTGCGTTACATCTCTGTTGCGTTACATCTCTGTTGCGCTTGGAGTCCGTGTCACAACCATCAGTTAATTTACATAGAATCTGTTGCATCAGCGGCCCATCCCTCCTCCCCCCGTGTCACCTGGGGGAGTGGTTTGACCTGCCACCCCCATGTCGAGTAGTTTGTCCCATTCTTTGCTCATGTAAAACTTAAGTAATCAGGCCCATGCCCTCTCCTTCCTCACTGATTCCTTGTAATATGTATGTTTAATTTAATAAATGTTATGTTTTTACTTCTAAAAGCCAACTGTCGTTATCCATGGGGAAAATGGACGCTGGTGTCATCTGTGGTGTGTTATCGTGTAAACACGTCACCTTAAATATAAAATAAAGTTTTATCTTGAAAGTACAATGGAAGTTTTTATTTTGAAACCTGGACCTGCTCCCAATTTCACGGCTTTTTGCCGCGAAACTGACGCAATTTTTTTAATTTTTTTTCCAGATACTTTATTTATCCCTCAATGGACTGGAAACTGAAAAAGGGAACAAATACTAATTTCCTCCACTTTAAAAACTAACATAGTTGAAGTGAATCCATATTTAATATACCGTTTTTCAAGTGTTTTTGTTGTTGTTATTTTTACTGTAATATTTCATTTTTGTTGTTACATCCACAACAATGCTATCTACAAGGAACCCCAGGTATTCCTGCTCTGTTACAGCTCCTATACATTCTCCCGGTTAGTATGTCTCATTCGCACAAGTCTTTCTCCGTGTTAAATAATACAAGATCCCTCTTGACTGTGGAAGTCTTTGAATTAACTTTCACAGTTTCCTGCTTCCTTGGTGCTCATCAGGAGTTCAGGCTGGTGGGATGTAGGTCAAAAGTATCTTTCATTTAAACATGAAAGTACAGGCCACAAACAGACAAACAGTTAGTCTCTTCTGTCATCTTACAGAGCAATGAACTTTTACAAATAATGGAATGGCACACATGTAATAATCACCTCATCTTATGTGGTTCAAGTCTTCAGAGTCTTTGCTCATGGGCATCCCTGACAGCATTGGAGCATTGAGCCTACTCCTCCCAGTGGGTGTTTTGGTGTTCCTCGCCCCACCCATTGTTAAGCTCTAGGCTCATTTAATTTCAATTAATTTGCATAAATGAACGAATGATCCTCACCCACCCTTCTCAGAGGCACCTTAAACAATCTAAAATGCAAATGTTAATTAGAAATTGATGTATTGCAGGAGGGTTCAAAGTAATGACATCCCAGGGGGGAGAATTCACCATTAAAGTGTGCTAATCTTTACTGACGATGTAGCTACTGTAGCAAAATGAGTGTAGAAGCGGATGTTTAAGCTTAACCCCTGAGCACATGAACATTAGCTGTAGAGACAATATTAGGAACACATTACAACACCATTTTTCTAACATTTGGTAAGAATTAATTACTGAGGATTCTTATTTTGCTTCAATATACTCATCTTGTATGGCTGGTTAGTCAAGACGAAAAACTTTAGGTTGGCCTCAGTAAAGTACTATGGAAGGAAATAACTGATTATGTGGACAAAATGTGTCTGTAGTGCTGCTTTGCTAGCCGAAGAGTATCCATGTATTGCTGTTTGTGTTGGTCTTTGCACCCTGGTTTACAATTTCCTTATACAAATTTTTTTAATATAAAAGATGAAATGATTTAGTCAGTTTGTTAAATAAAACCAGTGGTGGGCCGTCAGGCCTTCAAGGCCTTCTCTGAAGGCCTAAAAAATATATGATTTGTATCTCAGGGCGACAGTGGCTCAGGTGGTTGAGCGGGTCGTCCAATGATTGAAGGGTTGGCGGTTCGATCCCACCAGCCAAAATGTTGTTGTGTCCTTGGGCAAGACATTTCACCCTCCTTGCCTCCAGTGTGGCTCCACTGGTGTGTGAATGCGCATGAATAATCCCGGTGATGGTCAGAGGGAACTGGCATCCACGCCTCTGTCAGTCCGCCCCAGGGCAGCTGTGGCTACAACCATAGCTTACCATCACCAAGTCTGAATGAGGAGTGAATGAATAATGGACACAATGTAAGCGCTTTGGGTGTCTTGAAAAGCGCAGATAAATCCAATCCATTATTAATTATATTTTGTCCATGTATGCTCATTAAATAATTTCAAATGGTCTGTCCATTCCCTTTTATTGTGTTTATGATGGTTGTGCTAATTCGGAGCATTTAAGCAATCGCTTTTCAGCTGTCCTTTGTTGCTAGGCAGAGAAAGGGCCTTTACCATGAGTTATGAAGGCCTCCTAATGCAAAATCAATGTTGGTCATTCATTTTCTTCAACCAATCAGATTTTGAGTTAGTGTCAGCAGGGCCTTCTAGCAGGCTTAGGCAACGTCACAGTTTTCAGACTTTCTGATTGGACAGAAGTTTTAGGAAGTCACATGCAGCCTTGTCCAGTTTGACACAGAGCCACAGAGGACTAACCATCCCCGAGTCCACTGCGTCTGTCGAGCGGACAATGTCGGCTCTAAAGCGTGTTAAAACCTACGCAGAAACACAACTGGACAAACTTGGCTCTCAGGACTGGCATGGCAACAGAAAAGGACTTCTTAACGGAGTTGAAGCACGATAACCTACATGACAGGGTAATCAAACTGTTTTCTAGGAACGACAGGAGGATTGATTTTGTCTTCAAATAATCTGAATTTTTGATGAGTGAAATTATAAATATCTCAACAAATAATATTTCAAATTTATGTGGTTGCTTTTAATGTTTTGTGCTGGCTGTAGTTGCATAATGAGATTTGTTTGCTGTTTTGTTTATTCAGTTTATTTATATCAGTATTTTTCATTCAGTGTGCCACGGCACAATAGTGCGCCGTGAGATATGGTCAGGTGTTCCGTGGGAAATCACCCATTCACTGATCTAAAAACATTTAGCATCTCCAGGATATCAGCTCTGTGTTCATCCAAACAGAACCTGCTGAAACACTGAGTAGTTAGGAATATGAAAGATCATAAATGCGTTATTCTTTGTGTTTATTCGATTCTATTAATGACATTTTGATAAGAATGGCGGAACCACGATATAGCCGCAGCTTCAGCTCTGTTTTTGGAAAAGTCCCGCCCCTTTAACTGTCTCCACCAATCATTCTTGGAGGCTTAATCATACGTCATCAGTCTGACCAATCAGAAGTGGTTAAAGTCTTCACTTCCTTGTTCCGATTCTGCTCATAAAGTCTCAGTTCCAACAAAAATACCAGCTAAAGCCCGTCTTTAGTGGTGTAGCTTTCCACAATATCCGCTGTTAGACCGTGGAACAAGTGAACAAAACTATGAAGCTCAGAGAAGAGAGTCTGTCTGCCATCACTACAACTCCCATGATGCATATACCCTATAGGGTGAAAGTAACAGTGTCTCAGTGTACAATGAGTCTTCCCTGTTAAATGTCTTAAACCACAACAAACACACATCCAACAGTTTTTCAATCTTCTTGATGAAATCAGAGGTCAGAGGTCAACAGGTTAGTTCTCCTTCAAGGTTTGTGTTTCTTAACAGCCAAACATCCCAGAGTTTGGTCCAAGTCATCTTTACAACTGAAACCCTTTGCTAATGACGTCTGGATTATTTTATATATTAAATTTAAGTAGAAGTAATAACAACATTTAAGAAACAGGATTAAGGTGAAGTGGACAACAGACACAAACTAAATTCAAACAATTTAATCTAAAAAGAAAAAAAAACATTTTTGTTAAAGTTTTCAAAGACTTCATCTTTGATTCAGACAAGAGAAAAACTAATAAAACTTCAACTTGTTCACTTTTTGTGTAGCTGCAGAAAACATGAATGTAATGTTAGTTTTTTTGTATAAATTTTATCAAACATATTGTGATAATATAATTTTTCAAAAATTACAGTTGCCTTTGCACTAACATTGAAATAAATATAAAAAATAAATAAATCACTATTTAGAAAGAATATATTTGTTTTTTGTGAGGTTACATAAAATTGCATGTTAATAAACTGAAGGGAAAAACAACTACCAGAGTAAAATTTCAAATAATTTAGTTGAAAATTATTAGTGAAAACTAATTTAACTTTTATTGAAACTTTTAGAAAAAACAGCTTCAACTTCAAGCTTTTTCTGCCAAAATTATTGCAAAAATGCACGTGAGAATGCAGAGGAACTATAGATCAATACAGACTATAGAGTTTCTCCTTTCTTCAATTTTTGGATGTTGGTGTGCCGTGGGATTTTTGTCAAGGACAAAGCGTGCCTTGGCTCAGAAAAGGTTGGAAAACAGTGATTTAGTGGCATTAAACTTGTTAATGAGGGGTTAAGTGATTCAGATATTGCACTACAAGGCCCATTTGTGTAATGCACAGTCAACCAACACGTAAAACACAAGCTATCTTTATTTGTTAATACTCACAGGGATAAAAAACTGGTTCAAATTTATTATTGTTATTGTTATACAGTTATTGTTGTTAATGGTGGTTTTAACATCTAAAAAGAATGGTAATGCAGCTTGGACAGTGACGCATTTCGCTCATGCGGTATGGATTGGACTGTGATCAGATTTGTTGAAGAACAGAGAAAAGCATGTGTTGTGGGATGTGTGTGTGCTGAAACTGGTGTGTCTGTGCTCGCGTGGTGCAGGAAGGGAGGGGAGAAGAGCGCGTGTGAGTGTGTGCAGGGCATACATGTGCAGTCAGTCGATGTTTTTGGAGTTAAGATAAAAAAGTAATAAAGAAAGTCTCTTTCAGTCAGACAACTGATGCAGTCAAAAATATTTATTTTCACATTCTTTAAATTGGCATTCACATTCTTTTCGTTTGGCATAAGGCTCTGTACAATTCCATGAGACAAGATTTCCATAAAACTTTTGGGTAATAACTACCCCTAACGGAGCTCACAGGTGGAAGCCGGGGAGGAGGGTGGGGCCAACGAACGCAGCGCTTGTGGTAAAGGAAGAGAATGAACAACTGCACACCTGGACTTAAATAGCTGAACAGGTGAGTTGATTAACTGAACTGCTCTAGCGGAGTAACCGAGTAAAACACTGCTAGAGTAGTCTGCCTGAAAGGTGCCCAAGGTTGCTCATTTTAAAGAACTGAGACTGTTTTTTTTTTTTTTTTTTTGCTTATCCCGCTCTGGAGGCTCTGAGGGTTCGAACGGGGAAGTGGACCCCAAAGTAAGATCAGCCTTCGGCCCTGGAGAAGATCTCCCCTGCGTTTTCCGACCACGGTCAGAGAGCCCATCCACCCGGAAGGTGTGCCTCACAGTTTGAGAACATACAAAGGGAACTATCCTTTATTCAATGTACTTATATTTTATAAAGGGTCATTCACTGCACATGTCTTCCCTGCAAGGATTCTCTCTCAAATATATCCCAGACAACAGTGCTAAATAACAAGAGAAAAGGTTTGAGAACTACTGAGTTAATTTATGAGAACAAATTTAGTCTACTAGTTCAACAGAAACTTGGCTAAAACAGGATGAGTACTTTAGTGATTTGAATCTGCATATTGACAAGGAGTCGGACTACTGCACCACTCAGTTTATGGACTTGCTCACTTCTCTGGATTTTAAACATGTCATGCAGCCGACTCACAACAGGGGTAACACTCTTGACCTCGTCATCAGTCATGGTTTATCTACAAGTGTGTCCACTGTTGTGGACCTGGCTGTATATGACCATTACTGTGTGGTTTTTAACATCACTGGTTTTACAGAACAAGAGACCTCTGGGAGAATGGTGAAGAAACACTACTTTACTCCTGAGACCCAGATCCTTTAACACAGAATGAGGACAATGGTAGGTGAGAGGTAAGTAAGAGTTTTTAATTTCCTTCCAGGAGAGATGGTTATGGCTTGGTATGAAACTGGTGAGGACAGCAGCTTGTGGCGTGGCTGGAGGTAATAGCGCGGCTTTACAGAGCTTGAACTTCCCACAGGGCTGCTGGAGGGCTCAGACTGACATCCACACTAGAGACACTTAGAGGCTGGAATCCTGAGGCAGGGAGAGATCAGTTAGAGTCGAGGCAAGACTTGAACACATGACCATGAACTAGACTGAGACCAGGTTTTAGTCACCATAAGGGGCAACGAACTGGCGTTGGATACTGAGGCTGGATCTCCTTAAGAGCAGAAGCAGGTGATGAGGTGAATTGGTCCCAGCTGGTGGAGTCAGGAGCAGAGCAGGAGGGGGAGGGGGAGGAGACTGACAGGCACCATAACAGAAGTGCTCGAAAAATGTATTACATCTTTACGTGCCAACGCTGCACTTGTCTTACCCGCCCTCTGCGACCTAATTGTTGAAAGTTTTAACAATAATTTAAGATCTAGTCTCGATTCAGTTGCTCCACTCAAACATAAAAAGATAAGAATTAAATCCACACCCCCTTGGAGAACTGAGTAAATTAAACAATCGAAGAGATGTTGCAGATCTCCTGAAAGTCGTTGGAGAAAACACAAACTTGAAATAAACGATCAAATATACCAAAACCAACTAAAGCTATATAACCAAACAGTAAAACAGACTAGGAATTCATACTTTGCAAACACCATCTCTGTAAACAAAAATAACCCCAGAGTCCTCTTAACCACAATTGAATCTTCGACCAACTGTAACATAAATAAATCCACAATGCCAGCCTCCGCCTGATTGTGTGAGGACTTTGCAGACCACTTCAGGAGCAAGATCCATTCTGTCAGATCTAACAATCATAAATTAACAGAAAATAATTGATTTTACCTTGCGAAGGACTGGACAGTTTTGACCTGATTGAAGCTGCAACACTTGGTGGATTTTTCTCCCAAGTTAATCCAACAACTTGTTTTTTGGATCCCATCCCCACATCACTTTTGAAATCCTTTTACGGTCTTTTGAGAGTGAGATTTAAAATATTTTTAACTCCTCTCTACAGACGGGTATTTTTCCTGCTGCCTTTAAAATTGGTTATAATTGGTTTAAATCCTACCTCACATATAGAGATTTTATTGTTAATTTAAATGATTTTTCATCTGAAAGGCACAAACTCACATGTGGGGTGCACCAAGGCTTAAATACCCATCTATTTAATTCAGCTTTTAATCAGATCTCCTATGGGGGATCTAAAAATGTTACTGTTTTTTTATATATTTTTTTTATATATATTTTTATATTTTATGATATTTTACTACATTTTTATTTGTTTAATGTGTGTTTATTATTATTATTATTATAGTTATTATTTATTTATATATTTTTGTTCTTAACATCTTACCTTATTCTTGATATATTTTAGATGTTTTAGACTTTCAATGCATTAACTTATTATAATTTGTATATTTTAGCTGTTTTCATATTTTGACTTTTGTATTTCGCACTTTTACATTTTAGACGGTTTACGAGTGTTTTCTCCCCCTTGGCTGGGGTATTTGTGTCTATGCTGACACCCAGGCCAACAGGAGGACAGAGCAGACCGCACCTTATTGGTTCTCTCTTCCTAAGGTTTTTTTTTTCTTCTTAAGTCATTTCCCTTTTACTTGTGCTTGCTTTTGTGTATTTTATTATAAGGGGCTTATTTATTTACTTTTTGCATTGGTGTTTGTTTTTATGTACAGCACCTTGAGCTGTTTCTTTACATGAAAGGTGCTATAGAAATAAAATTAATTAGAATTTCAATTTTAAAACTGCAATGGTGAAACCCTTACTAAAGAAAATCAATTTAGACCCTTCTGTTTTTAATAACTACAGACCTGTGTCCAACTTGCCATTTTTAAGCAAGGTTTTAGAAAAACTTGTTTTTGTTCAGCTTAATAATTTTTTTCTTACGAAACAACATCTTTGACATAAACCAATCTGACTTTAGAACAAACCACAGTACTGAGACACCCTTGTTAAAAATAGTATAATGATATCAGGTGTGCCTTGGATTCAGGTCAGATCTCAGTACTGGTTCTACTAAATCTAAGTGGTGTGCCGCAAGGTTCCATCCTTGGCCCCTTGCTTTTTGACATTTACATGCTTCCTCTAGGGAATGTCATCAGAAGCCACAACATCAGTTTTCATAGCTATGCTGACGATACTCAGCTGTACATAGCTGGTTCTCCTGATGACACAAGACCAATAGAAGCACTTTTTAACAGTATTTTAAATGTAAAATTATGGATTGCAAATAATTTTCTGCAGCTCAACCAGGAAAAAACGTACATTTTAGGTACCGGGTTTTCACGACCATAAGGGGCACTTAAAAGTTGTCAATTTTCTCCAAAATGTAAGGGGCGCCCTATGACGCGGTGCGCCTAATGTGTTGTTGTCGAATGCAGAAGAAGATGCCATGAAAACGGGGAAGGGAAGTGTGGGCGTGAACAACATTGTCTACAACATGGCTGAAGCACAGATTAAACTGCAAGCTATGGGAGCAGCTGCAAAATAATTTAAGATGAATGAATGTTTGGTTCACAAATGGAGGAAGCTGGAAAACAAACTCCGATAAGTCAAGATGCCGCAGCTGAGTTTTTGCATAGAAAAAAGGCGTCTCGAGTGATGGATTAACGATCAGCTCATAATAGATAGATATTCTTCATTGATCCCATATTGGGGAAATTCAATTGCTACAGCAGTTCAAAAAGCAGAGAAAAAGAATGACAGCAATGTACAAAAGAATGAAGAGTGTTCAAAATGTGCAAAAATACAAAAAGTGCAAAAATAGAAAAAGTAAGTAATGACTTATGTACACTATTACGACATAACGTTTGTTATGCAGTAATAATAAAATTAAATAGATTAAGTAAAAAACAGAATATATGGATGTATGATAACCGGTTTGTACATGCATATTTAAACTGTGGCATTGTACAGTCTTACAGCTGTTGGGATGAATGACTTGCGGAACCGTTCCTTCCTGCATGGGGGGTGTAGAAGTCTGCAGCTGAAGGAGCTGCTCAGCGTCTCCACTGTCTGATGTAGTGAAGTACATTTTGTACAGAAAACCGTTAATAATAGAGTATAATTAATAGTATAGTATATGTTCGATACAAATTTATTGGCTCTCAGACACTCACAAGTTGGCGTGTGTGTGTGTGCGTTGAAGTTGCGGCCCTCCCTCAGCTAGACCCTGCCTTCAGTTGTCCCCAGGTAAATTGAGTTTGAGACCCCTGCCATAAATGGTATGACCCCATCCTGTATTAAAAATCTTACAGTGCCTCACCAACCAAACAGAACACTTTGCTCACAAAATGTAGACCTCTTGTGGTTTCCAGAATTTCTAAAAGTACAGTAGAGGCTTTAGCCACCAAGCCCCTGTCCTATGGAATGAGCTACCAGCTTTAGTAAGAGAGGCCTAAGGGCAGGGATGCTCAGTTTAGCTTACTCTTTTTAGTTTAGTGTAGTTTATCAATCACCTATTATATTTTATGACGGATTTCATGTTCTTATATAATTATCAATATGAAGCCAATTGGGATGATTATTGTTGTATTATTATTGTGCTATATAGATAAAATAGATACAATTGAATTGAAATAACACTCTCACAACACTCTCGTTAACTCCACTGGACTCCACTGTGGTTACCAGTTACCTCCTCTTTCACCCCACCAGGAACAGTAGGGGAGGCGCTGCCGGGATACCTGGAGCAGTTAATGACCACGACTTCTACCGTATCAGGAGAGCTAACCGCCACGGGACTGCTGCTTTTGAGTTCAAGGGGGGGGACAGTGTGGCTCTCTTTTACTGACATGCCACTGAAAGGAGATACGAAGAAGCTGCATCCCTGGTTTATCGCTCTTTTCCCTTAATCAAGATATTTAATCCTGTAGCTGTCAAATTGGACTTTCCCACCAATTTACAGATCCACCCTGTCTTCCATGTATCCAAACAAGCCAGTGAAAGACAGCCCCCTTCATCCAGCTCCAGCATCTTCTCCAGCTCTCTGTTTTGTGTATGGGGGTCTGGCCTATGTCGTCAGTCATCCCCTTGCCTCCAGCAGGGTTGGTTGGGACATCCGGTACCACATAGAGTGGGAGGGTTATGGTCCTGTGTATCTTGGGTCTTAGAGTGTCACATCCTGGACCGAGATCTGATCCACCACTTCCATTGGGACCATCCAAATCAACCTTGTCGTCCGTCTGGATGCCAGTCTTTGTGAGGGGGTTATGTTATGATTTGCCTCTTGTTTTTTTTTTTTGTTATCTAGGCTTTTCTTTTTCTCTCAGCTGTGACTTCTCCTATAGGCCCTGCTTCCCTTGGTTCTCCTGGAGATGCTCGCATCTGTTTTCAGTTATCTCATTTGTTCTTGCTAGAGCTGTCTTTTTGTGTTCTGCGTTTTATGTGTTTGTACCTTTTTTGGATTAAAAACTGTGAAACCAATTAGTGAAACATCCAAGATTTGTCTGAGTCTTCCGGCTCCAAGTGTTTCATCCAACTAGCCAACCCTGTGACAATGGGATTAAGAGAGCAGCTTCTAAAATATCATTACAAAGCAGCAAGCACATATTGGAAACTGCCGGTGTCTCTGGAGTCCCACAAAAATCACGGTGTACGATCCTCCGGACAGAGGTTTGCAGTTATCCACTTAGTCACCCAAATGGCAGCCCAGCTTTAAACAAGAGCCAAAAAATAAGAAAGTGTTACTCCTATTCTCACCTTTTTACTGCTTTTATTGTTTTATTTTCACACTGCAGCTTTGTCTGTTTTTAAAATGTGCTATACAAATAAAAGTGGATTTAATGTAATTAAGCTAAGCAGAGTGTTGGAAAAGGATTTGCTGTTGATAAGGTCACAAAAAACTTTGCCTTTAGAGAGACATACATCTTAAACAGACTGAGATGAGGACAAGTTAAAAATGGCAATGAAATTTAAAAGAATTAAGCAGAAATCACTCCATGACAAGTTAAATGCACTTGTCAGAGCTCCAGGTGGAGATTTCCCAGGTGCAGCCAACTGGAATGACACCTCATCTCAGCACAGCACAGCTCTTGCTGGAATAAGCAGTTTAAAAAGAGGCAGATGAACTCCATGAATGAATTATGATAAACAACTAATGTAAGTGTAGGAGAGTGTAAACAGATAAATCTTTAGCTTTCCTCCTCAACTCTTATCTAAAGTGATTTCTTCAACGCCTTTCTAAAACTGACTCAGGTCGGTGTAGTGTGGAGCACCAGTGTGTCACGCTGCATTTCAAGTACTAAAATTCTCCTGACAAAAAATGTATATTTCATGTCCCAAAGTGCATCATGAGCACAAAATGCACCTCCAGGCACAAAGTCTTGCTTTCTGTGGAATGTAATGAATTTCTTCCAGCAAAAAATTATGGAAAATAAACGGGTAAAGAGGATCATTACCATTTAATTTCCATATTAATCTGAAATGCTTGAGAGCGTACGCAATTTAATAACACTCCATAGCAATTTTGCAGCCCTACGTACATGAAAATTTGCAGCATGTGATAGTTTACAGGAATGTTCACTTCTAACATCGCCTTTAGTCTTTTCAGCCTGCAAGAATTTGATGTTTAAACAGAAAAATCAGGGTTTTGCCAAAATAAAACAAAAAATCTGAAAAAAACAAAAAAACAATCCATTCAATTATGAACTAAATACTTTCAATAAAACTAAAAAATTGCAAAAACATTTAGATTTTTTTTGATGGTCTGATCACAAAATACTACTGTAACACTGTTGTCATCTAACTTTTATTTTTTTCCAAATCATTTTTCTGCCCGTACTTTTAGCTTTACTTAAGCTGTGTTCTTTTCTGTTTTAACTGAAATGATTTTTTCAAAGAACCAACTTTTGACATTTTTAAAAAAAGGTTCATCTTTCATTTTGTAAATGAAATTATAACTTAGATTTAAATAAATAACACACCGGTGATTTGGTTTTAATAATAATAAATTATTATTAGTATTTAACTTCAGAACAGACATTTATTGTGGTATGCCTTTTAAAACACCATGCAGTCTAGCGATACAGTTAGAATTACAATATTAATGCCCAACTTCATTTGGATGTCAGAGGTATGCTTTTCCTGCTTTTTCGTCAGCAGAAAACAAAACAACAAGAAAACCTTCTTGGTGGATCAGATTTAAACATGACAACTTCTAAAGCCTTTAGACCAAAGAAATGATTCACTGTCAAAAAGTGAAGCAAAACAAGTCAGAGTCATTTGAAGTTGGCAGGATACTGTAACAAAAACACAAAAGAAAAAAAAACCCAGAGTATATCAAAGAAAAATCTCCCTGCCCATGGCCACAGTTTGCATTTTTTTATTTGACAAGCAGAGAAATGGAGCATGAGAGTAAAGAGAAGAGTGATGGATGAGACAGCATCTGTCCACCTATCACCCCACATCTGAATACAGATGGATTGAAGCTAAAATAGTCAATAATTGAATCAGCCTGTGCCTGCCTAAGTTGGCACAAATAAAGCCGAGTGCACGTAGGCATCGGAGCAAGAGTCGCTCCGAAGCTGAATGACTTATGAGACAATAAGATGTAAAGATGGTGCGATGGCAGAGCGGCAGAAGGCAGCCTGAGCCTCGTTCATCATCATAGTGGGTGTACAGAGAGACATAAACCATTACCTCTCATCATTCAAAGTAAATGTCATGCTGTCAGTTTCTCCAGAAGCAATAACATGAGCTCATTGTTACATTATTGATGGGAAGACAAACGCTGACTTTGAAAGAAAAACTTCAGATGTGGACTTTGTTTAAAGGGATTCATTTAGAGGAAGGAGGGCCATTGTCCCAAAAGAGCTGGAAACAAACTGCTGTGTAAATATTGATGGGTAGAACTACTGTACTCAACAGCACAGTTACAATTTATGACTTGTTGTGTGTTTGCTTCCATGTTTAACTCCAGAGCAATCCCCAGATAAGAGCCCAATTTCTTCTTGGTTTTTTTGCTTCCTCTCCTTCAGTTTCTTTGATTAACTGGCTCTGATGGCTTTGCCTCAGCAAATGACCAGAGAAAATTGCTCTCTCCATCACAGACTTAGAGGGCTTGCAACATTTGATCACAAAAGCTGAATGAGCAAAGCTTCGTCAAGAGGTAGAACTACCTCTGTAAAGGGCCGTGTTTTATTGTATTGTCCTTGTTTAAAAAGTCCAGAAAAGTGCAGTCTTTACAAACTTTCCTTTTATTATCGAGTTAACTTTTTGAGGTAAGTTGGTTGGTTATTTTACTTAAGTGTGGTTAGGAGACAAAATAATAGTAAAAAAAACTGTACATATTAATACCACATATTTCAATTGAATTAGGTCCTATGTAGTATTGTATGACTGCTGCATGGATTTGGATCTGGTAAATAATTACCTTTAGTTCACACTATTTTACTAAAAGTATTTGCTCACACTTCCAAATGATCAGAATCAGGTGTCCTAATCACTTGGCCTGGCCACAGGTGTATAGAGTCAAGCACTCAGACATGCAGACTGTTTTTACAAACCTCTTTAAAAGAATGGCCAGCTCTCAGGAGCTCAGGGAATTCTAGTGTGTGTTACCCTCTCTTTGCTCCTACTGCTCCAAAGGTGGGGCTGTCCCCTGTGGTAGAGGTTCAAAACGTTTTTTCTTTTCACAGCATAGCAACAACATACAATGGTCTTTCAATTCAATTCAATTCAATTCAATTTTATTTGTATAGCCCAAAATCACAACAACAGTCGTCTCGATGGGCTTCGAAGTAAAACATGAAATCAAAAGGATCACGAATACAAAGAGTTCAATAGAAAAATACTAAAATGAACTAACAAACTGACTAAGCTATACTGGTATCCCTGCCCTTAGACCCCCCTTCGCGGTAAGGAAAAACTCCCAAAAAAACCGGATTCCGGAAAAAACGAAGAAACCTCAGGGGTGCCCACATGAAGGAGGGATCCTCCCCCAGGACGGACAGGCGATTTACCAGAACTCTTAGAGAAGAATTAACTTATCTAAATCTACAACTACATATATAAAAGTCCAGCAGACGAGCTTCATCCAGCCGTGGTTGTGGGGACAGTCAAAGGCGCGAGTCGAGCCGGAGACAGGAACCACAGCCAGGTGTAGGAGCAGGAGCAAAGGCGAGGTAAACGGTCAGGAACTGGAGCACGGATGAGCCAACTGGAGTCTGGAAGCACTCCCACTCCCCAGGAGGGGAGAGGAAAAGAGGGACAATACATGAATCGCACTGCACCAAACAGAGGCATGGAGAACTAAATGATAAATTATGATCAAAAATAGAGGAGAGGAAGGGTAGAAGTAAAAAAAGGAAAGAGGACAGAACCCCAGAGCACCATAGTTACCCCAGCTTCAACTTCTAGCAGCCTTTTAAAAGAAATAGTTATTATTAATTTTAATTTAAACAAATTAACATTAAGTTAAATAATCTCTGAATACTAACTAGTCTGACAATAAGCCTGTCCAAAGAGGAATGTTTTCAGTCTAGCTTTGAATGTAGGAACTGAGTCGGCCTCTCTTACATGAGCTGGGAGTTTATTCCATAAGACACTTTCACATGTATTAACTGCATTAAGCAGGTTATAATTGACAATTTGAGTATAGATAAAACAACTGACAAATTCTTATAAAAAGTAATAAAAGTTATCCCGACTGGTTTTAATATAATCTTGTGCACGCTCCAACTCGAGCAGTAAATTAATTCTGCGGTTCCCAATGGTTACTTTTTAAAGTTAAAAGCAACTTAAAAAATATTCAGGTTTTTCAAAACAAACAAAATGCAAAAATCTATTTAAGCTGATGTTTGCTTCATTTACAGAACATTCTCATGCATGCTAACACAGCGATTTGAATAGCTGCAATAACTCACCAGGATATCCGTTGTATGAAGTTGAAAAAAAATGTTCAGTGCACTTTCAACAAAGCACAGCTCCAAAATAAGTCTAATTCTGTGGAGGTTTTTCTTTCTTGAAACTCCAATATCAATTCGGTTATTCGCTCCCACATTCCGTTTGCTTCTCTGTGACTCTGCACACGGTGTTGCAAAGAACGCAATCACACAAAGATGCATAGTTCTGAACCCCCTCAGCCAAATAATCAACAAGACTGGCTATGGATACCGGCTCAGAAATGGGGCCAACATCAGTCACCTCCTCTACATGGATGACATCAAGCTATATGCCAAGAGCGAGCGTGACATTGACTCCCTGATCCACACCACCAGGATCTACAGTACTGACATTGGGATGTCATTCGGGCTAGAGAAATGCAGCCGGATGGTGACAAAGAGAGGCAAGGTAGTCCACACAGGAGGGGTCTCACTCCCAGAAGGAACAATGGCAGACATTAAGGACAGTTACAAGTACCTTGGAATTCCACAGGCAAATGGCAACCTGGAGCAGGCAACAAGGAAAGCTGCAACAGCTAAATACCTCCAACGAGTAAGGCAAGTCCTGAGAAGCCAGTTCAATGGCAAAAATAAGACCCGGGCAATAAACAGCTATGCACTGCCAGTTATCAGATACCCTTGCAATAGAGGCTCAGATCTACCACACCAGACAAGACCCAAGGTGTAGGCTGTGCAAAGAGGCGCCTGAAACAATCCAGCACATAACTGCAGGATGTAAGATGCTGGCAGGTAAAGCATACATGGAGCGCCACAATCAAGTGGCTGGAATAATATACAGGAACATGAGTGCAGAATATGAACTGGAAACCCCAAAGTCAACATGGGAAACACCTCCGAAGGTGGTAGAGAATGAGAGGGCAAAGATCCTGTGGGACTTCCAGATCCAGACTGATAGAATGGTAATGGAGAACCAACCAGACATTGTAGTGGTGGATAAAGAACAGAGGAAAGCCATTTTGGTGGATGTGGCAGTGCCAAGTGATGGGAACATCAGGAAGAAGGAACATGAGAAACTGGAGAAATACCAGGGACTCTGAGAAGAACTGGAGAAAGCCTGGAAAGTGAAGGTGACAGTGGTGCCTGTGGTAATTGGAGCACTCGGGGCAGTAACCCCCAAGCTGGAGGAGTGGCTACAACAGATACCTGGAAAGACCTCAGACCTCTCAGTCCAGAAAAGCGCAGTGCTAGGAACAGCTAAGATACTGCAGGACCCTCAAGCTCCCAGGCCTCTGGTAGAGGACCCCAGCTTGGAGGAGAAACCACCCGAGGAGGGTGAGAGGGGCATTTTTTCTTGTTAACGCAAATTTCTTATCAACCAATCACATGGCAGCAACTCAATGCGTTTAGGCACAAAGACATGGTCAAGATAATCTGTTGCAGTTCAAACAGAGCATCAGAATGAGGAAGAAAGGTGATTGATATGTCTTTGAAAGTGGCATAGTTGTTGGTGCAAACTGGGCTGGTCTGAGTATTTCAGAAACTGCTGATCTACTGGGATTTTTCCCACAATCATCTCTAGGGTTTACAGAGAATGCTGTGGGTGGAAATGACTTGTTGATTCCAGAGGTCAAGAGAAAGGCCAGACTGGTTCCAGCTGATAGACAGTCAACAGTAACTCAAATAACCACTGGTTACAACCGAGGTCTGCAGAAGAGCATCAACACGTCAAACATTCAGGCAGATGGGCTACAGCAGCAGAAGACCACACCAACCTTCACTCCTGTCAGCTAAAAACAGAGGCTACTATTCACACAGGCTCAGCAAAATTGGAGAGTAGAAAATTGGAAAACCCTAGCCTGATCTGACGAGTCTCCATTTTTGCTGTGACATTCAACCTGTGTTGTTGCTGACATTGTCCATCCTTTCATATGTCCATCCTATGTGGTACAGTGTCTTTCATTTTAAAATAGATGTTAACTTTTGTCAAAAGTTATAAACTATTTCACTATTTTCATAAATTTTCTCTTTGTTTAATGTTTATTTAACCCCCCCAAAATTAACCAGATAAGGCAAGGCAGATTAAGGCAGATTATACATGTTCATCATAATAGTAACAATAACATAAATGGAAATAGTTTCCTTTTTTTTCTAAAGGGTGAACTAAGACTTTGTGGCTCCTACTGGGTTGTGGAGTAAAAGTAAGTAATTAGTCTTCACAGGATTAACAGATTTAAAACTTTGCAAATTCTACTCCTCTTTTTCTAGAGAAGACAAGTATGTCTATTCAGCTTCTAGCAAAGATTCCCATTAAAACAAAAAAAGAAAGACGTAAGCAGCTGTTGCAATGTCCTCCATCAGGCTGATGTCACTACACGCATATTAGTTCAATCATTAGCATGGAAAACAGAGCAAAATCCACTGGCAGAAACATCGAAGGCTGAAAGCCTGCAGCACTCTCCTCAGGACATGGATCAGTCCGAGAAAGCCATCCTAAATAAATTCCTCCAAGAAGTGTGGAAGCGTCTCTTTTCTTGATGCGAGTCTTTCAAATGATCTGAGTCTTCCTCTGCAAACTCGTCTTATGAAAAAATGATGTCTTCTTTTGCAAAGACTTCGTGGAGTTTAGTTACCTAAAGCAAAGTCCTAAAATCAGACTTGAACCGTGTGAGCTTTTAATTCCCTCGCTTCACAAACTTTCCACTACACTTCACGTGACCTTATAATCCTGTTTTGACTTTAAAATGCAACATCAGTGAGAATTTATTTTATATTAATGCCAGAGTTTTGAAAGGTGTGTGGGATAAAAGACTTGGAGGAAGGATATTCTCAAAGAAAACAAAAGTGGGTGACCTTTACACGAGGGAGCAGTAGTCGTATGTGTTTCAATGCCTCTAAATTATAAGGTCACATCTTCAGCAAAGAATTACTTAATCACATCAGTGGAGAGCTTAAAGCATATTTGTTTTATATTTTTAGAGCACATATCTGTGCAAACCTGTACTTAGTCTTATACACCTTGTTTGGAAGACTTTGCCTTAACCTGTGTACGCATTTAGTAAAGCTCATTTTTAAAACCTGTTTCTAAACAGACATGGTCCTACTTAACAAAATGTTATCTAAATTACAAATTTGAAATATTTATGACACGAACATTTAAGAAATACAATCTTTTTCTGTTATGATAGGTCTACTCAGTCTCCAACATTTTATGAACAAAGATCAAGTCCACTCCAATTAACATAAAAAAGGCCAAATATTTATGTTCTGGAGTGAAGGAACAATGCTGTTTTTGCAATTCTTCTTTCTCACGGTCCTTTTGAGGGAAAATATCGCCATGGTCAAAATTTCACCAAAATTTGCACACACTGGGTGAAAATGAATTTTTGACATAGTGAACAGCCCCGCCAGAATTGATAACATAAATGGAAATTAGTGTCTGGGGTAAAACAGTCAATACATGAATGGGGGAAAAGTTTCTTATGGGGCTAAAAAATGGTTCAAATTAAGTAATTAAACTAAAACACACATGTCGAGGATAACCAAAGGAAGGCTAGGTGGCTAGGTTTGATGCAAAGAGTAAAATTAGAAAAAGAAAGCTTGTCCAAGCAATTTTCATGAAATTTCACACACACGGCACCAGGTTAAGTCTACAATCACAATTGACCTTTAACCTCTGGAAGACGCCGCCGTCTTGAATTGTTCCCTGAATTTTCTCTGAATTTCTTCCTGCTACAAATTAAAACTTGTCAGGATTTGAATTGGTTGTTTCCTAACTCCTTGAACATAATTAAGAAAGCTACTTGGGAAAGGATGTTGGTTTTAAAGTTTGTAGATTTTGAACTGCATAGCTTGCAAAAGAGCTTTTTCCCTGCTCGCATATTTTTTACTGGAATATTGTGAGGGTTTTAATACATGATTCCCCGATCAAGCTGTATGAAACAGTATACCATATGATATGAACATATTATTTGTGTCAGTATATTTTAAAAAAGAATCTCAGTTGCCAACCAAATTCAAAAATGTACTTTTGCCAATTCCTCTAAAAATTACATCGACCTGTTCATCAACCTCAGGTAACCCAATAAAATGGTTAACATAAAATTTGCTAACCCTTGTTTTTACATTTGATTTATTTGAAAATAAATTAATTTAAAAAACCTAAAATAGATTAGTATAACTAGCTGATCCAGGATTTTCAATGATGTATAATAAGAAGACAAAGAGAGTCAGGAGAGATAAGTGATGGTCATTGATTTATAGGCCACCATATTTTTTGTGAAGCTCAAAAAACCCAAATCTTCTCTGAAATCTGCTGGTACAATGTGTATCTCATTCCACTTCAGCTCATCTGATCTGGCATGGCACAGATTCTCTTGGGGGTGTTCCGCTGTCAATTTGGTGCCAACCCGTTGAGTCTTGAGGGTTACAGAGCTCTTTTTGTTCCCTGAATTTTTCCTGAGCAGCTTTTAGTTGGCAGGCCACTTGGAAATGTTCAGGCAGCTTTAGTCTGAAAGGACGTTGAGGCCAGTGATTGACAGAATTGGCTTTACAGGTTTGGATAAATGTAACAAAAAAGGATGGAATGACAGCCTCTCAGTAGAGATGTTACAGTGTTTTGAGTGAATGTGTTGTGCTGCTGTTCCTCTCGGTAAAAACGTATTTAGTTGAAGCAAGACTATAGTTAGAGGGTAGAGTTTACATGGTCCTTCCTGTGGCTTATCTCCAGGTGGACTGGCAGTTAAAAAAGAAAAGCCCACAATAGAACCAGGAGAACTGCTTCGAGCCAACATTCCCTCCCACAACCCAGATTGTATTTTTAATGAGTTACTGAGTATATGTCTTAAATAACAACAACATTTTTGATTTTAGCTAAAAACTGCACAATCATATTAAAAAGACTATCGGGAATGATTTTACAACAGAAAAATACATGGTTGGAGTGGAAGTTTAAGTGTTTTCGGTTTCTTTAAGCTGCTCTAAATGGAGATTGATGCTTGTAGTGTATTTTAAAGGCCTTCTTTAAAAGCAATTTCATAATTTGATATGGTTTTTGTGCATAAAAAAAGGTTTTACGGTCAAGTTAGAATTTGGATAACGCTTTACAATGAGATCCCTTAATAATTTAGTCATAAAAAATTAACAGGAGTAAGTTGTGCGTTTATAAGCCTTTAAAGGACATTTAAAATACATTACTATTGTACATGTCCTACAAATGCATTCTACATGTCAATAAACTGCTTTTAAGCCATATGTTAATGTAATAACATTTTATGTTAATAGTTTATTAATTGTTTTGCAGCCCCTCAATCTAAAGCATGACTAATGTGTTCTTCTTCACAATACTTGTTTCTAAATTCATTGTAAGGGATTAATAAACATTAACTGTACCTTTGTTAATGCTACCAAGAACGACAAAGTATGTAACATAAAAAATGTAATTTATAACACAATGTCCACCAAACAAACACAGCACCAAAGCAGTACATAACATGTTCAAAGTGTTATAAAGTGTTACCAGAATAAAGGTTTATGAACAAAACTGTAATTTAACCCTTGTGCTATCTTAGATGACCCCACCCTTCCATTGACGTGTTCTCCCTACCATGACAAAGGTGGATAAAGGTGGAAAGATTTCATGTAATCCATGGACACCAGTGAAGATCACAAATCATTGAAGAAAAAATGTACAGAGCACTGTCTAGTGGGTCTAGATGACCCAACTCCCAATGGTAAAGTGCCTAGGATAGCACAGGGGGTTACATGTGATGTATTTAGTTGAGGCAATACCAACTAAATACTATTGTTGAGCACTGCAAGTGATGTGTCTGCATAAACATCTATAATGGTTTTTTCTACCTTCAAAACTCATATAACGACAGTAAATGTTGTTTTTACCATAAAACTTACCAAACCTGGTGCAAATCTCAACCTGGTCATGAATCCTATTGTAAAATATATTTTATAATGCATTTCTCTCTATGGTTAGCACTTAAATCCGTTTAACTTTGTTTTCCAGTCATAAAAATTGCACATAAAAACAAAACAAAACAATAAACACTCAGTGGTGGACATTAGGGTGTAGATTCCCAAATCAGGGCTCTTTTTCCATGTATATTACATTACTGCGTAATTTTTATTTTTGGTTTTGATTATTTAAAGCCGTCAATGAAATAATTCTAAATTGCCAGAAATTAAGCTGTTAAAAATTTACCAAAGATGAGATTTTTGCCTTACAAAAATTTGAATAGTGATTATTTTCTCCCCTCTGATCAGGCCATCGATCTGAGCAGCACCATGAGGCCACGTAATCCCACCTGCAGAAAAAATGGCTGCTGTGTGTCACCCAGAATCCATCATCACATTTCTCCTTTGTTGAACCCTTTTTCATTACAAGATCATATGGAGAGCGTCTGTGCAAGCTGCATGAACTAAACTGTCCAAGCTGCATGCACTAAACCACCCGAGCTGCACTACTAAACCGCCCAAGCTGCAAGCACTAAACCGTCCAAGCTGCATGCACTAAACCAGTGTTTTTCAACCAGTGTGCCGCGGCACACTAGTGTGCCGTGGGAGATGGTCAAGTGTGCCGTGGAAAATTGCCCTCATTAACTGATCTAAAAACATTAACCATCTCCAGGAAATCAGCTCTTTGTTCATCCAAACAGGTCCTGATAAAACACTGAGTAGTTAGGAATATGAAAGATCAGGCTAAATGAGGATCAAATCACAAACTTAGATTCTCCGCTCTTGCCGTCTGAACTTCATGAAGCTCTGTTACTTATGCCCAATGGTAAAGCACCAGGGCCTGATGGCTTTCCTGCTGAGTTTTATAAAGAATTCTGGGAACAACTGGCACCAACATTTTATAAAACTGTCACATCTATTAATGAGAGCCAATCAATGCCACCTAACATGAACTCAGCCAACATAATTCTTCTTCTAAAACCAGACAAAGATCCCACTAGTCCTTCAAGCTATCGCCCCATTTCTTTAATCAATGCAGATGTAAAAATTATCTGCAAAGCACTAGCACAGAGAATAGAAAAAATCACTCCTCACATAATTCACTTCGACCAGACTGGATTCATCAAAGGCAGACACTCGGATGATAATGTCCGTAGACTAGTTAATATAATAGACTTTGCCACCATTAAAAAACAGGAAATGACGGTACTATCGCTGGATGCTGAAAAAGCCTTTGACAGAGTTAATTGGAAGTTCCTTATTGCTGCCCTCCATAAGTTTGGTTTTGGAGAAGCATTCATCAATTGGATCAAAATATTATATCACAACCCCAATGCATCAGTTAGAACTAATAAACAGACTTCAAACAGGTTTTTTCTTGGAAGAGGAACCAGACAGGGCTGCCCACTCTCTCCTTCTCTTTTTGCTATATTCATTGAGCCTTTAGCTGCAGCAATAAGACAGAATGAGAGCATTATAGGAATAAAAACCAAACACAGCCATCATAAAATTAGTCTTTATGCGGATGACATATTACTGTTTTTAAGGAATTTACATTCTGTAAATGAAACAGCAATGATCATAAATGAATTCTCCTCCATATCAGACTATTCCATTAATTGGAATAAGTCTGTTTTATTACCACTCAACAGGAATATGGAACAAAGACTCACAATTCCAGTTAAAACAGGAAATATCAAATATCTGGGTATCTACTTTTCCCCCAAACTATCAGAACTGGTGCAGCTAAACCACACCCCATTACTGAAAAGCATACAGGACGATCTAACACGCTGGACCAACCTGCCTCTGTCCCTTATGGGCAAGGTAGCCACGGTTAAAATGAAAATCTTACCCAAGGTTAATTATCTCTTCTCAATGATTCCCACACAACCGCCATTAAAATGGTTCAAAACATTAGACTCATCCATATCAAGCTTTCTATGGAACAACAAACCTGCAAGAATTAGTCTAAAAACTTTAAAATCTGCAAAAAGCTGTGGAGGATTAGAACTACCTAATTTCCACAAATACTTTCTTGCAAATAGATTACAATATATCTTAAAATGGTTAAAAAATAATCCAGAAACCAACTCATGGTTAGACTTGGAACAGGTGTTATGTGGAAAGATCAACCTGTCACAGCTACCATTTATTAGCCAAACAGTTAAAAAACAGGATTGTTTCAAAAGCATTAATATAAATGCCACCTTAACAGCCTGGTGGGAATTTCTCAAAATATCAAAATTATCAATTCAACCGTGCAAAATGACACCCATCTGGAACAACCCGGACATCCTTATTAACAAAAAAATGATTCACTTCCCAGCTTGGCAAGCAGGGGGCATAAAACAACTAGAGCACGTAATTATTGATAGAAGATTCATAACCCCCCAGGAACTTCAAGACAAACATGGAATAAATAACTTCTTGGAATATCAGCAACTTAAATCAAGTATTACTAAAAAGTATAAAATTAAAGACGACGATTTAAAGCTACCAGATGTAGTTACCACTCTGATTAATTTTTCAATGAATAGAACTCTCTCCAAAATATACAAACTTTTATGTAATTTAGATAACAATATTGCCCTTCCAACAAAAAAATGGGATGCAGATTTGAGCATCAGCACAGATGAAAGCTTCTGGTCAGAACTTTGTCTAAACACCTTTAAACTGACAAAAAGTCCAAATCTGCAGCTAATCCATCTCAAAACTCTTCACAGAATTTACTACACTGGACAGAGGATGTTCAAGATGGGTCTCAGTAACTCAGACATTTGCGAGCACTGTGATAATAATCTACCCGACAGCTACATGCACGCACTGTGGTTCTGCACTCCTGTCAGGGCTCTCTGGCAGCAGGTATGTGCCGATTTATCAGTCTGGCTTAAGGTTTCAATCACTGCCTCACCGTCACTTTGTGTGCTTGGTGACATGAGTGCCATCGATATAGAAGAAGGATTAGCATCTATCATTTTCATAACTCTTTGTATTGCCAAAAAAACTATTTTAATAAATTGGAAAAACAAGAAAAATATAAACATAAGTCAACACAGAAATCTGCTGTTTGATCATATCAGCTTGGAAAAAATGTCAGCCCAAAGCTCAAGTAACTTTGAAAGAATTCAGTCTCTCTGGTCTCCTGTGGTTGACTCCATGACTTAGGGGGTGGAGGGCCTGGTCGTCGCTGCTCCTTGCCCTTCTGCCGTGGTTTGGGGTGGGGGTCGGGGCTTCCGGTGCCTGGCGGGGGCGGTGGGGGGCTCCGTTGGTCGGGGGGTCGGGTCCGGTGCCTGGGTGGGGCGGGCTGGGGCGCTGCGTGGTCCTCTGGGCTTGGGTGTGGGGGTGCGTGGTGGGGGGGTGGGGTGGTGGTCTGGCTTGGCTTGGGGGGGTGGTCCCTTTGCCTGTGCTGGGGGGGGTTGGCGGGGGGCCCTGCTCGGGTGGGGGGGGCCCAGCGGCGCCGGATGGGCTGCCCATCTGCACCTGGGGCTGGGATCGGCCCTTCCCTGGCTCTGGGACGGGACGGGACAACCCTCTCGGGGCCCCCGGTCGCTCTGGGTGTCACCCGCTTCGGCTGCGGGGTCTGGGGTGGGGTGGGGTGGGGGGCTTGTCGGCCCTGTCCTGTGGGGGGGCGTTCTGGGGGGGAGGGGGGGCCTATTATTAGTACGGGTCGGGGGGGCTAGCGGGTCGGGGTCTCCGCTGAGGCAATCAGTGGTTGCCTCGGCCGGTTGGCCTCCTCGGTCCCGTCGAGGCCTGACCAGAGCTCTTCTAGGGCCGGCGTCTGGGGGTGGGGGCCTGGGCTTGCTCCGGGGGGGGGCGACGCTTTCTGGCTCCTCTCTCTCTGTGTGGGGTGGGTGGTGCCGGGCCTGGGGTGTCGGCGCCTCCGGGGGTGGGCCCCTGGGCTGGGTGGCCCTGGCCCCTTTGCTGGGGGTGGGCTGGGGGACGGCTGTTTGACCACCGGGGGACAGTCTACCAGCTGTCCCCAACTTACCCCCTTCCTTATATAACCTCATATTAGGGTGAGGGGGTGGGGGGTTTAGCCTGCGATGCGCCTTGGGGGGGGGCTACTTGGGAGTGGCCCCCCTCCTATGGTTGCCGTATGGAGTGGGCCCCCCCTCTTTCGGTTTTATTTGCACCTTAGACACGTAGGGTCCTTGGTAGGGGGGGTGCTTGGACATCACTGCCAGCAAGCAGCAGATGTCCTCCTGGCACCCTACCCGCCAATTTTAACCGCACCTCAGACATTTAGGGCCCCTTGGTGTGGAGGGTGAGGGGACATCACTGTGAGTAATCAGGAGATGTCCCCTTAGTGCCCTACTCGCCAATTTTAACTGCACCCCCCTTAGTACACACACCCCTCCCCCTTCAATATATACATTCAAACATAAACACACACACATGCACACAAACACCCTCTCAAACACCCATACACGCACACACATTTTACAAGGAAGGTGGGACCTGGGTCCATCTGTCCCCTACCCCGTCCCTGGTGGGGGGTGTGGGCCCCTTGGCGATGGCGGCCGTGTCCCTTGGGTGCCGGCTCCCTGGGCCCGGCGGTGCTCTCTCCGCACGGTGGGGGGGTTCATATTACACCTGAGCCGGGGGTGTTCGTGTCCCTGGGGGGTGGGTCCTGGTCCTTGCCCCTGGGCGCTGGGCCCCGCCAAACTTCCAACATGGCCGAGCCTGGTCGGGCCATATTTATAACATCCCTTATGGGCCGCCCTTTTTTCCCCGGGGTTCCCCCCTCCTGGGCGGGGGCGGCGGGCCCCTGCCTTGCTCCTACCTGGACCAACCGTGGGCCGGGTGGGTGGCTGCCTGGAGTGCGGAGCGGGTCTCCCTTGGGGGGTCCTGGCTCGTACCTGGGGTCGGGGCGGGGGGATGCCCGGAACTCCTGGGTGGTGGTGGGGTGCTCGTCTGGGGCTGTGGGCGTCCCTCTCCGGTGGGGCCCTGCGTTGGGCTCTTCCGGCGCGGCGGGGGGCTGCTTTCCTGGCTGGGCTGGGGCGGCGCTCTCTTTCCCTCTGCGCCTCCCTGCTCTCTGGCTCTGGGGGCCTCGCGGCGGTCCTGCTGGCCCTGGCCTGGGTGGCGGTCTTGGTCGCCCGGGGGGCGGTTGTTCCCTGCCTGTTCCCGTGTGGCGCTGGGGGAATTCCGGCTGCCGCTGCTGCTGCGGCGGGGGTATGGGTGTGGGGGTGGCTGGGCGCTCCTCCTCCTTCTTTTCACATTCCACCATCCATTTTAGAAGAACATAAACACTCACCTGAGCACAGGTGTTAGCTCACCTTTGCACTAATAGTTTGCATGATTGAATGAATGAAAGATCTCACACTAGTTGGTTTAAAGGCATAAGTATGCGTTCGTGAACACTATCTGTTTTGTGTGCATGTTGACATGTGGACATTTCTGCGGCTAGCAGGTGTGTTGATAATATTTGAGTGTGTGTGAACAGGCCCCGCCCTTTTTGTACTACATTTGAACCGTACCGTAACGATAAACAACCAGTAAACCTGCCTGCTCTATGCTGCTTCATGGTCTTACCCCCCTTCCCCTCCTATTATCACCCTCCTACCCCCCCCTCTCTCTAACATCCCTCTCTCTTGTTCCCCTCTTTCCTTTTCCGTCCGGTCCAACGCCAAAGATTTTCAAACATGATTGAAATTAATAAAGTTTGGCCTCAATTACAAAAGGGGTTTATTCAGACATACCTTTGGTTTGTCTGAAGATGAATAACCCCTCTTGTTAGAATAAAATATGTCCAACACAAGAGGCCCTCAGCTCTCATCTGTTTGCCTAGCTGTTGGACAGGACAAGTTAAAAAAAAAAAAAAAAAAAAAAAAGGAATATGAAAGATCATAAAATACTTTTTTCTTTGTGTTTATTTGATTCTATTAAAGACATTTTTATAAGAATGACGGCAACGCGATTTAGCTGCAGCTATAACTGTGTAAGGGAAAGTCCCGCAGCTTTTACCGTCTCCACGACTCCACCAATCATTCTTGAAGGCTTAATCACATGTCATCAGTCTGACCAATCAGAAGTGTTAAAAGTCTAAACTTCCTTGTTCCAATTTAGCTCATAACTCACTGTTACGGCTGTGGACGTATTTGGTTTTGGTTTGTTCTGTTTGTTCTGTGTTTTGTGTATTATTTCTTTATCAGAGCGGGACTTCTGTGTTTTGTGGATCTTTGTTTGTATGTCTGATTATTTGCAGGTGTGGTGCATGAAGGTGTGGCCTCAATTTGGACAAGCTGGTGGAGGCAGCTTTAAAAGCACCATTTGGACATCCAGTCGGGGGGAAGGGAGCCTTGCTGCAACAGTCTCCACTGCAGCTTGGCCCTCTTCTCCATTTTGTTTATGTCTTCTCCACTTGTTTTAGTTTGTGTTGCACTTTGTAGTTCTTTGTAGTTTTGTCTGTGCCCACTCTGATTAATCTTTTGGTTTATAGTTATGTTAAGTGAAGCTGTAGGGGTGAACCGCCATTTTGTTTAGTACATGTTTTCTCCTGTTTAGGTTAGGGAGGTATGTTTCAGTTAGTTGGGGTTTTGTTTGTTGTTTTGGCCTGGGTTCACCCTGAAGCCTTTTAGCTTCACCTTTAGTTCTTGTTGGTTGTTTATTTGTAAATAAATTTGGTTATTTTATGGAGACATTCGTTTGGTGTTTTGTGTTGCAGTCAACTTGGTAGCAAAACCTTTACTTTTTTATGTTATGCCCCCCCTAGCACCCCTAGACACACAAGGGGGCGTAACACTCACTCAGTTCTAACTAAAACACCAGCTAAAGCTCGTCTTTAGCTGTGTAGCTTTCCACAGAATCCGGTATCAGACCGTTGAACAAGTAAACAAAACCATGAAGCTCAGAGACGCGAGTCTTTCTGCCGTTTTCTCGCAGTTTTTACACTACATCTCCCATGATGCATTGGCTTAAAGGGACAGCGCCTCAGCGTACAATAAGTCGTCCTTGTTACACGGATTGAAACCACAACGAACATACAGTTTGTATGTAACTTAACTTTTATTACATCTTTTAGAAAAAAACATCTGCAACTTCCTGCTTTTTCTGCCACAATTATCACAAAAATGCACGTCAGATTGCCGGAGGGGGGGGGGGGGGGGCTGTGGATCAAAACAGACTATGAGTTTCTGCTTTTTTTTTTTTTTTGGGGATGCTGGTGTGCCGCAGGATTTTTGTCAAGGTTAAAGTGTGCCGTGGCTCAAAAAAGGTTGAAAAACACTGCACTAAACCATCCAAACTGCATGCACTAAACCATCAGAGCTTCATGCACTACTAAACCGCCGAAACTGCATGAACTAAACTGTCCAAGCTCCATGACATAAACCGTCCGAACTGCATGCACTAAAACGTCCAAGCTGCATGCACTAAACCGTCCGAGCCTCATGCACTTAACTGTCCGAGTAGCATGCACTAAACCGTCTGAGCTGCATGCACTAAAACGTCCACGCTGCATGCACTAAACCGTCCGAGCTGCATGCACTAAACCGTCCAAGTTGCACTACTAAACGTCCGAGCTGCATGCACTAAACCGTCCACGCTGCATGCACTAAACCGTCCAAGTTGCACTACTAAACGTCCGAGCTGCATGCACTAAACCGTCCACGCTGCATGCACTAAACCGTCCAAGTTGCACTACTAAACGTCCGAGCTGCATGCACTAAACCGTCCAAGCTCCATGACATGAACCGTCCAAGCTGCATGCACTAAACCATCCGAGCTGCATGCACTAAACCATCCGAGCTGCATGCAATAAACAGTCCAAGCTGCATGCACTAAACCGGCCGAGCCTCATCCACTAAACCCTCCCAGCTGCATGGACTAAACCGTCCACGCTGCATGCACTAAACCGTCCAAGTAGCATGCACTAAACCGTCCACGCTGCATGCACTAAACCGTCCGAGCTGCATACAGTAAACCGTCTGAGCTGCAGGCACTAAACCATCAGCTTACGTCTCACCCAACATTAGAATTATAGCCTCTTCTTTTGAAGTTCTGTGACAGAGTTTTAGGGCCAGTTTAAAAACAAAAACAAATGTAGGTACCGGATGTTCTCGGGTTGCCGGATGTTCTCGGGGTCCTTCGGGGTCCTTCAAATGAGTTATATCACTAGAGGAGACATCACGTGGTTCCTCATGGTAGGAGAGCACCGCCATCTTGGTGAAGTTTTGAAGACCAAACCACTTTTATAACATTTAATAAAGAGCTCTGTTTTTGCTTTCAATCACTTCATTATATGAAAAAGAAAAATGGCTTGAAACTTCACAATTACAAATCACAATTACCCTTAACTTAACTAGTATTAGACTACTTAGATTTTTTCTATGTTCCTTTATTTTATTTTACTTATGTTTTTATTTATTTGTGTGTTATGTTCATTGTTTCTTTTTTTCCCCTCTATTCTTTATTTTCTATGTCAATATGTTATATTTGGCAATGGTGACTGATCTTCGAGGCAATATTGATTACATCGTTATTGTTCGTTGTTAACGTTAATGTCATTGTTAATATATGATACCGCAATTGTCAATAAAGTTTTTAGAAAAACTTAGCGACGTTAACTCATTGGTCATGGCAACTTACAGCCAATCAAATAGTGTGACGTCATCATTGGTCGAAGGACCCCGAAGGACCCCGAGAACATCCGGCAACCCGAGAACATCCGGTACCCACACCGTGCAACAAGGCAGGGAACTCAGATGCAGGGAAATAGAAAACAAACTATTTTATATAAGAAAAGATTTTCAAAAAACCTGCTGCTGTGGTAAAATAACAAAACCTAAAATGAAACCTTGATGGCGAAAAAGGGGAAAGATGAAAATACAAAAATACAAATGTGTGAATAGAATAGAACATTTGTTGGGGAACAACAGAACAGGATTCTTATAGACAGACTTTTGTTAAAGGTTCATTAAAGGAGCAGTGGGGAAGGTGGAACTAAAAGTTAGACAACAAAAGAAACCCACAGTCAAGCTCAGTACAGAAACTAACTTAATAAAAAGGAAAATGCAGCAGTCCAGACACTTAAATAATAAAACCATAAAACCAGGATATTTGAACTTAACAAAGAAACAAAAACTAGGATGAACTTCTCAAATGTAAAAACTCAGATTCTGACTAAACAAAGATTTGAAGCATTTCAGATTGCTAAGATTTGTCTTCATGTCATGTAGTTTAAGTATTACACCTTCTGGCTGACTGAGAAAAAAAAGTATTACAAGACAGGTCTTTGGTTATCATGACATCTCTGAAATTGAGACTTCTCTTTGAGGAATTGAAGATTTGTCTCAAAATGTTTGAAGAAGTTCTTAATGTTCTTCTGAACGTTGAAGAACTTGCTCTACTGCAGTGTTTTTCAGTCACTGTGCCGCGGCACACTAGTACGCCTTGAGATATGGTCAGGTGTACAGCGATAAATCATTCATTACCAAATATCTAAAAACGTTGACCTTCACCAGATTATCAGCTCTGAGTTCTTAAAAAAAAAAAAGGCTCAGGTTTCATGCTGAGTAGTTTGCAGACAGCTTTGTGGAGCTCTTCAGTTTGAATACACTGGATCTCTGAACATCTTGCGCATTTGTTATAAGGAGAGCGGGAAAGACTTATGACGGTAGCTCCTCCCACTCGTGGCGGGAGCGTCAGGTTTCTAAACACACTTTTGGACAAAAGTCTACCAGCGATTTTGATGCGTGTTAAATCAAAAGCAGAGGACGTGACTTGTGAACAGACAATTGATTTAAATGAAGTGCGTGGATGGATGGGGGGAGGGGCAATCCGTGGCATACGTATGTGCAAAACCGGGGCTAGTGATCCGTATGTCATGGTGGCCTGGCAGACTCCTCCCCCCTCCCAGCTCTGCTCCTGACTCTCAGCTGTGTCCACTCTGCTCATCATCTTGTCTGCTTCTTAAGGAGTCCTACCTCAAGTATTCTTTGCTAGTCCGTTAACACTGATGGTTTCGTCTTCCATGAGTGACACCGGAGCTTTCCATCCTCCAGAGCAGAAGCTGCCTACTTTGTCGCCCCTCAAGAACTCCAAGCCACGTCGCCTCAAGAACTCCAGCCACGCCATTGCCGCTCCTTCCAACCACGTCTCAAGTTAAGGTCCGCATGGCTGCCTTCAACTCATCTGGTTTCCACCACGCTGACGGCTCGCTTCATCAAGCCTCACCATACCTCTCCCGCTGGATCCGCTGGCTCCTACAAAATAAAACCCGTTACTTACCGTTCTCACTCCTGCCTTCTCCTTCCGGGTTACAGTATCTGGGTCTGTCACGAGATCCGATCATGACAGAACGGACTAGCCAAAACCCCGACCAAGCTGACCCGGAAGGACTCCGCCTCGCCGTTCACCACCAGGGAGTTATGCTGGGACGCCAAGCCGACGTCCTTTCTCAGATGGTCACCGCCCAGCAGGATCTGTTTCGTCGCCTCGACGGTTTGACCCAGACTTTATTAGAGTTAACGGGTTCAGTCGCTGGTCCTGCAGCTCCCGTCTCTTCTCCGCCCGCCAGCAATCTGGTTCCTTCCGTTTTCGCCATAAACCCGGAAAACTATCGTCTCAAGCCAGAACCCTTCAATGGTGAAGTAGAGAATTGTGGCGGGTTTTTACTGCAGTGCCAGCTGTTATTCCAACAGGCACCTCAATATTACCACACGGATCAAAGCAAGATAGCCCTCGTGATCAACTCCTTGAGGGATAAAGCGCTGCAGTGGACCCAGGCCTTTCAACCGGCTAACCCGATCACCCACCTCACGTTTGCACATTTTTTGGGTGAGTTCAGGCTTGTTTTTGATCAGCCCCGGAAACAGGAGGAGGCCACCAGACGCTTGCTGAACCTACGACAACGAAACCGGTCTGTCAGTGACCACGTGATTGACTTTCGCATCCTGGCTGTAGAGGCTGGCTGGACAGACCCAGTGCTACGACGTATCTTTTACCAATCTTTAAACAAAGCTATTACGGGATCATTTGTGCACACAGCCCAAGACTCATTCCTTCGAAGAACTCGTAGCAGCAGCCCTACGTTCGGACATTCGCATCAAAGAGCGCCAGCATGAACGGCTTCACACGGTGCGTAAAACCTTTCCTGCTGACGTTTCCCGGCAACCCATGCCTGTTATTCCTCCACAGTACGTTCCACACAAGACCCAGGAAGAACCAATGCAAATTGGACATTCACGTCTGACCGATGACGAGCGCCACAAACGCCGTGAGGAGGGATTGTGTTTCTACTGTCGGAAACAGGGCCACCAAGTCTCTCATTGTCCACTTCGTTTAAACTCCCGGACCCCCCGCTAAATGACAGGCCGCGGGCGGGTAAGTCAGTCGTCTTCATGTTTAAAGACTTCTGTTTTGTCCCTGTCAAGCTTTGTTTCGATTCTAAATTTTCAGATACCCATGCCCTCCTTTACTCCGGTGCAGAACAAAGCCTCGTCGACCACTCCATAGTTCAACAGCTCTCCCTTCCTATTGAACCCCTAGACACTCCTATTAACGCTGCCTGTTTAGGCGGACAACATCTCTCATCTATTTCTCACTGCACTAAACCCCTATTACTCATCACTTCAGGTAACCATCACGAGTACATCCGGTTTTTTGTCACCAACTCTCCTTATTGTCCGGTGGTACTTGGATACTCTTGGCTTAAAGCCCACAATCCCCAGTTCGATTGTTCAACTTGATGCATTATTAATTGGAGCGCGTTCTGTATGGCCAATTGTCTTCAATCAGCCATTCCCCCGGTCTCTTCCTCTGGCCATAAAATCCTTGAAGACATTGATTTAACTTCTGTCCGCGGTGTTATCATGAACTGAAAGCTGTGTTCAGTAAAACGAAGGCAGGTTCGCTGCCCGTACGATTGCGCCATTAATTTACTTCCTGGCGCCCCTCTCCCTAAAGGTCATTTATACAATCTCTCAGGTCCTGAAAAAACAGCCATGGAAACTTACATCCATGAAGCGCTCTCTTCTGGTCACATACGTCCCTCTTCATCACCCGTTGGGGCTGGGGGGGGGGGGGGGGGGGTTGTCGAAAAAAAGGATAAATCCCTTCGAACCTGTATTGATTATCGCGAACTGAATCAAGTGACTGTTCATCAGCTCTGTCTTCGACTCGGTTCAGGGGGCCCAAATATTTTCGAAACTTGACCTACGCAACGCTTACCACCTCATACGCATAAAAGAGGGCGACGAATGGAAGACGGCCTTTAACACACCTCTGGGCCATTATGAATACCTTGTCATGCCCTTTGGCCTTGCTAACGCTCCCGCCATCTTCCAGAGGTTAGTCAATGACATCCTCCGCGATTTTCTAAACCGTTTCGTTTTCGTTTACCTCGATGACATTCTGATTTTTTCTCGCGATCTCGTACAACACGAAAACCACGTCTGTTTAGTCTTGTCCAGACTTTTGGAAAATCAACTTTTTGTTAAGGCAGAGAAGTGCAAGTTCTACGCAACTTCCATTCAGTTTTTGGGGTATGTGTTTTCTGCTGGGTGCGTCAGCCCTGATCCTTTCAAACTCGAAGCTGTATCCCAGTGGGAACCTCCCAAGTCCCGTAAAAAGCTGCAGCAGTTCTTGGGGTTCGCAAACTTTTACCAGCGGTTCATCCGCAACTTCAGTACCATCGCCGCACCCCTCACGCAGCTGACCTCCATAGCACGACCGTTTTTCTGGAACCCTAAAGCCCAGGAAGCCTCTGAGCAGTTGAAGTCTCTGTTCATCTCCGCCCCTATCCTCATTCAGCCCGACTCCTCCAGGCAATTCATAGTTGAGGTTGACGCCTCCGACACTGGCGTCGGAGCCGTCCTCTCCCAGAAAGAGGAGTCCACCGGGAAATTGAAACCCTGCGCCTTCTTCTCCCCCAAGTTATCCCCTGCGGAGCGTAACTATGACGTGGACAACCGGGAGTTACTCGCTATCAAATTGGCTCTGGAGGAGTGGCGCCATTGGCTGGAGGGGGCTACTCATCCGTTTATAGTCTGGACGGACGATAAGAATCTGGCCTATCTACGAACTGCCAAGAGGCTTAATTCACGCCAAGCCCGATGGTGTCTCTTTTTCGACCGTTTCCAGTTTACCATCACATGCAGACCTGGTAGCCGCAACACTAAGCCAGGTGCCGTCTCCAGGAAGTACAGCCAGGATGACGTTGCTACTCCCTCCACCATCATTCCTGTAACCTGCAACCGGCAACCTCACGTGGGACATCGAAACACGTGTCAGAGAGGCCCAAGGTGAGGAACCCGGTCCTTCTTCCTGTCCTAATGGAACTCTCTACGTCCCTACTCCTCTCAGATCTGACTTCATAGCCGGGCCATAACTCCCTCATCGCCTGCCACAAACAGGTCCACGGAACACTGTCTATGATCCGCAAGAGATTATTCTGGCCCGCAAGGACCAAAATGTACACGAATTCATTCCGGCCTGTGCCGTCTGCGCCCGCTCCAAATCTCCTAACACTCCTCCTGCGGGGTTTCTCCATCCCTTGCTCACGCCACACCGTCCCTGGTCGCATCTGGCGGTAGATTTCGTCACTGGGCTACCCCCTTCACAGGGCAATATGGTAATCCTGACTGTCATTTACAGATTTTCGAAAGCGGTGCATTTCATTCCCCTTCCTCAGCTCCTCTCCGCCATTGAGACCGCTGAGATTCTGGTTGATCAAGTCTTCTGTCACCATGGCATCCCTCCGACATCGTCTTCGATCGGGGTCCCCAGTTCATATCGCAGGTATGGCGGGCCTTTTGTTCTGCATTGGGGGCTAGTGTGAGCCTGTCTTCAGGCTACCATCTGCAAACCAAGCCAGTTTGTTAAGTTCAAATCAGGCAGAGCAGGCAAACCAAGAACTTGAAGTCGGCCTCCGTTGTCTCGCCGCTCAGAACAGAACTGATTGGGCTTAATACTTGATCTGGATCGAGTATGCTCATAACTCACATCCCTCCTCTGGTACTGGTGTCTCCCCATTTGAAGCCTCCCTGGGTTACTCTCCTCCTCTGTTCCCCTCCCAGGAACTAGACCTTTCTGTCCCCTTGGTCCAGGAACATCTGCAGCGCTGCCGGCGCATCTGGCTTCAAACACGCGAAGCCCTACTTCCGCACCAAGGAGGCTACCTGTCGTCTCGCCAACAGACACAGGGTGGAGGGGCCCGAATACCGGGTCAGGCAGAAGGTGTGGTTGTCCCCTAGGAATATTCCCATCCAGTCCATGTCTCGAAAACTGGCTCCCCGTTTTATTGGTCCCTACGTCATAGACAGAATCATCAACCCCACCTGTACATCCGTCCTTTCACATCTCCCAAATCAAGCTTTTTGTTGACAGCCCTTTGAGCCCACCTTCCGTATCCCCACCACCCACCCGTATTATCGACGGCGCCCCAGCTTTCTCGGTTTCCAAGATTCTGGACGTTCGCCGCCGTGGCCGTGGCTTCCAGTATTTGGTGGACTGGGAGGGGCACGGGCCTGAGGAGCGCTCGTGGGTCTCCCGTTCGCTCATCCTTGACCCTTCCCTCATCTCTGACTTATTCCGCGATCACCCGGATCGGCGTCCTAGACCGCCTGGAGGCGGTCGTTGAGGGGGGGTACTGTCATGGTGGCCTGGCAGACTCCTCCCCCCTCCCAGCTCTGCTCCTGACTCTCAGCTGTGTCCACTCTGCTCATCATCTTGTCTGCTTCTTAAGGAGTCCTACCTCAAGTATTCTTCGCTAGTCCGTTAAAACTGATGGTTTCGTCTTCCACGAGTGACACCGGAGCTTTCCATCCTCCAGAGCAGAAGCTGCCTACTTTGACGTCCCTCAAGAACTCCAAGCCACGTCCCCTCAAGAACTCCAGCCACGCCATTGCCGCTCCTTCCAACCACGTCTCAAGTTAAGGTCCGCAAGGCTGCCTTCAACTCATCTGGTTTCCACCACGCTGACGGCTCGCTTCATCAAGCCTCACCATACCTCTCCCGCTGGATCCGCTGGCTCCTACAAAATAAAACCCGTTACTTACCGTTCTCACTCCTGCCTTCTCCTTCCGGGTTACAGTATCTGGGTCTATCACGAGATCCGATCATGACACCGTGCGGATCACAGATTATCCATGCACCTTAGTATTGGGTGCCAGACCGTGTAAAAAGTGAATAAAATAATGAAGCTCAGAGAGATGAGTTTGTCGGCATCAGAACCACTGCTTTTCACTATAACTCCCATGATGCATTTGGTAAATGTGATGGCCTCTTTTACTGAGCTGCTGTTAACCGTCCTGAAGCACAACAAATGCAAACGTCTCTTTTAGCAGTCTTGATAAAAGCAGGAAAACGGTTTATTTAACCTTCAAGTTTGAACAAAGGAATCATTTAGTGTCACAGATTACAGTTTTTGGTCCAAGTCATCTTTATAAAAGAAACAGCTTTTTTCTAATAATGTCTGGGATAAAGGGCAGATTCAATTTCAAACTTTTTTCACGTTTGAAAAACCTAAAGTTAAGTTTTAATTAAATGCAACACAAAGTAAAAGAAACAAGATTAAGGTGAAGTGACCAACAGATACAGTGAACCCAAATGAAAGAATTTAGTCACCCCAAAATAAATACAACATTTTTGTTAACGTCACATATCTGATTTAGACAAAAGAAAAACTACTAAAACTTTAGCGTGTTCTCATTTTTCTGTTGTTAAAATTAAACTTATAAACATTATGTTGGTCTTTTTCATCTAAAATCTATCAACTATACTGTGGCCTATTTGTTCAAAAATTACAGTTAGTCTTCCACAAATATAAAAAATAGAGCTATTTAAAAACTAAATTACTGTTTAGAAAGAATGTCATTTAATTTGGTTTTTGTGAAGTTACATAGAACTGCATTTTAATTAACTGGAGGTAAAAGCAACTTCCAGGGCAAATTTTCAACTAAGTTAGTTAAAAATTATTTTTTAAGAACTATCGGAACTTTTAGAAAAAACAGCTGCAACTTCAAATTTTTTGTGCCTCAATTATTACAAAAAATTCATGTGAGAAGGTGGAGGGACATTGAATCAATACAGACCACAGACTACAAAATTTAACATTATTGTCCCTTCTCTTTTTAAAGATAAAAACTCCATGGGCTTTGGGTTGTGAGCCAGAGGGTTGAGGTCGGGAGTCACAGAACTGGTCGATAAGTAAATGAGAGTTGAGGTAATTGGATCTGTGTGCTTTTAAAGGTGAGCCTGCTGGAGTGTCAAACACTCTGACAGCTTTACACTGAAGCAGTCTGACAATTACAACACTCCTCGGTGCAATTAGCAATGTGCAGAAATAAGCAGCATTTAAGCCAAAATAAATAGAATGTTCCTTATGCACAAGCTGAAGTATGCTATACTTCTTATAGAGGCCATGTCGGGTAAATTGAATGCGTCTTATCTGAAATACTTGAAACCACCTACATGTTGTTCAGGAAGCTCATAGTGGTTGTTTTTGTTTCATTATGTTTCTAAGACCATCTGTTTCATTCCTTGTGCTATCTTAGATGACCCCCCCCCCCTCCCCCTTACATTGACGTGTTCTCCCTACCATGACAAAGGTGCGTAACCCTTGTGCTATCCTAGGCACTTTAACATTGGGAGTTGGGTCATCTAGACCCACTAGACAGTGCTCTGAACCTTTTTTTCTTCAATGATTTGTGATCTTCACTGGTGTCCATGGATTACATGAAATCTTTCCACCTTTATCCACCTTTGTCATGGTAGGGAGAACACGTCAATGGAAGGGGGGGGTCATCTAAGACAGCACAAGGGATAAAGGTGGAAAGATTTCATGTAATCCATGGGCACCAGTGAAGATCACAAATCATTGAAGAAAAAAGGTTCAGAGCACTGTCTAGTGGGTCTAAATAACCCAACTCCCAACGTTAAAGTGCCTAGGATAGCACAAGGGTTACGTGATGCCTGATTTCAATGAACATATTTTTTGCCAAACATTTCACTTCCTGGTTGCTGTCTTTCTATTGGCTTACGGTTCAAATCTACTCTGAGCATGCAAAAAAAAGGTGAAGCTTTTTGAAATCATCTTCACCCTAAAGTACATCTATAAACATTGTTGAAACACTGAGCCTGCTAGAGCCTCACAAAGTGTGTTCATTACACATATAGGACCTTGTTTACACCAGTTATTACAAACAAAAAGAACAACAATTTTACTAACAATAGAGTAACAATTTGACATGGGTATCTGCTTTATGACGTACGTTTGTTGTAAATGACGCTTCATTTTGAGTTTTGTTCACAAAACTGTATTAGAAACACAATCCAAACAAACTAAAGCTTTACAGCTACATTTCTCTACGGAAAAAATAATAAATGGTTGCGTGGTCTGATTTCCTTTGGCTACAAGAAAAAAAACCTCCAAGCTTCAAAAATCAAAAAACATTCCGAAGCATCCTGATGTAACCTTTTATTAGTTCTCTTGTTAGAGCATCATACACCATTTTTTACTTAGTGAAAGCTAAAGCATCTGGTTTAGGACACCCACCATTTAACCTGTTTGGGTTTAGTCAGTTGGAACAAATGTGCCAAGTTTTTTAGCTTAAAAACACAAGCAATGTGATAGATTTTCTTTAACGAAATGCTGATTATAGTTCTCCACTAAAAAAACAAAGAATCTGGACCATCCATTTGCCTCATCCTTCTTTACTTGTAGTAAGCCAGAGTGAATCCAGTTACAGAAGCTTGCATTAAAATCTCCCCACCTAAACTCTCAGAGGTCTGAAAGCATTGAAGCCTTATAAATGCAAGTTGGATGGATCTCAGGTGGAACATCTTGTAAATGAAGACAAATGTTCAATATCATCTTGTAAGAACTGTAAAGCATTTTTATGGTAGTGCTTCTTTTTGTCTGTTACTTGCTGCCACTCAAAGTCATCGGTAATAGTTGCTGCTGCTGCTGCTGCTATGGCAACAGGAAGATCACCACAGAAACTGAAACAGGAGTGGCACCCTTGACACCAGCCATGAGACAAGCCATGCAGGCGTTTGATCCACAATGCATAATGCAGTGCATTAACCCTCATATTCCTTATTTGCTTCTCACTCTTTTTCAACCCCCCACCCCCCACCAGTACACCCATCTTAAATTCCACCTGCTTTAATCACATTCACCAGTGTACCATTCTCTAACCCTTATCTCAGTAAGTCACAACTTTAACAATCCAGTCTGGTGAAAATGGTGTTTTTACCATGTTCTTGTGTCATTTTTCTGATTGAGGACGTATATAAAGAAAACTAAACTCATAATCGCATTTCCGCATATTTAGTTATTCAAATTTTTGTCAATCAGGAACAAACAAAAAAATGCAGTTTAAAAATGGATCTTATGTGTTATGCAGAAAAAATGCTGGGCGGGGCCACAAGCTCTCTGCGCTGCTTTAAGGCAGACTCCGATCATCTTTTGATCCATTGTAAAAATGTTCCCAGTGGTCTTTTAATTATGGTTATGCCGTTTTTGCCAAAGTTTAAAAATCTGTATCATTGTTTAGGACATTGTTTCTGCAGAGCGGCAGGAGTTCATTAGAAATGCACCTCTGAGTTGTGTCTGTTGTCCTGAGATCCCTTTGTTTACATGCTCTCCCACTGGCTTACAGCCCCTCACAACCCCCCAGCTAACATTAGTGGTGCAATAAAAATGGCGAGCAATATTATTTATATATTTTATAGATTAAGTAAACAAAGACGTACATGAATCTTGTTGTCTGCTACTGGATGGATAAAAATGAAGCGAAGCAGGGAGCTTGTGGCTCGCCGATTGTAGTTTGCACACAAGAGATCCAAGCTTTTTTGTCTGCTCCTGATTCACAACAATTTGAATAAAGAAAAAATAAGAAAAGCAGTTTTTCTGTTAAACATGTTCTCGATCATGAGAATATTGTCTCAACAAAGACATCAAAAACACAATTTTGGGTCTTTAAACAATGAGATCTTAGTTATGGTGAGAGAAGTCAGGATGGGGTTGCTCCATACTAACATTCACAACTCAGAGGTGAACTCTTAATGAACTATTGCTGCAATTTTTGGATTTTGGCTGAAACGGCTTAATCATAATTAGGACCACTGAGAGCACTTTGAAAATATATCAAAAGATGATCAGATTGGGTTTTTAAAAGACAAAGAACTATGAAAATCTGAATTAAGAAATGGCCATTAAGCCTCAGTAGTCTAGGTAATGTCCAGTCCCTTCCAGCTGCAACAACTTTGTCAAAGTCACCAAACATAAGTATACATGCATTTCTGTCTCTACAAAAACAAAAAAAATGTAGTTTTTCTGAGTACTTCAAGTGGCAAAAACAGGACACTGTTTTTGAACAACACACTGAAGGTCCTTTAAAAATGTACTTTCAAGACCTTTTCAGTACAGGACATTTTAGCTATCAAATTTTTTATTTAAAAAAGAAAATGGTTCTGTTAGGATACATTTTTGATGGTTTGTCTTTGTTCAATATGACTATAAACAGGAAGATGGAGTTACCGGTTTGTACCACGTCAACGGTATCAGAGTATACTAATTTTGTAGTTTGAGTATTCCTCTTGGAATACTGTTAACTGAAAATCAGATGCCTGTCCAAGTGAACAGGTTTTAGTGTCATGCTTTGTACAAAGCTGCAGAGAGCATCTAATTACACCAAGGTTGTCCCGGTGCCCTTCTTGTCACAGTCAGACCAGATGACACCTCTCCCGCTCCCATCTGTCACAGCCTACTGACGCCTTGCAAACCAGAAGCATCACAGATTGTGACTCTTGTGCGACTTTACAGGCACAGTGGGCTATGATGCTTTCCCAGGCCCCAGCAGTCCTACATCCCATATGACCCTGAGTGGATGTGAGAACAAGCCGCCTGTGTGGATGCTCAGTTGGGTGTCTCAGTCTGTGAAAGACATCTCACCCAATTCACCCACTCTGCCACAAAGACACAGCCTCTCACTCTTTGCTGTGAAGTCGTGACACGGCTCTCTTACAAGTGTGATCAGTTTTCTTGTTCATTAATCAACATCGATCTAAGAATTCAAACAATGTAGACATGTCCTTGATTGAAATTGATTTTTGACAATTGATAAGGTTCTTGATTTGTTTTTTATCTGTGTTTTCAGCCAAGGGTACTACAATTGAGAAGAATATCCAGATTTTGTAGAAATCGATGTATTTAGGCTCTGTTTACTACTGTTTAATTCCTTTCTTCTCACACAGACTTTAATCCTGAGGCGTTTAATCTACATTTATGCAGATAACTTGATATTCTGTGTCTTTAGGTGACATTTCTGTCTCTAAAAGTGCAGCCATTTCAAGTTGTTCCATAAAAACTGATCATTACAAAAGCTCTACAAGGGAACAACTTCATTGATTTCAAATTATGTTGTGCTTTGTAAGAGAAAAACATCTGACCCACTTTGCCATTTTGTTCTCACGAGCATCATTTCTCATTGTAGGGCGTTGTAATTACACCTCGTGTTGCGCTCGATGAAGCCCTTTATATTAGATTTTGCTCATTAAATAGCCTTTGGTAACATTATAATGTGCGGTCATTATGGCAGGCATCATAAAAACACAAGAGGTTAATGTATTGGTGAGGAGCTTCCCATTAGCATGGAATATTGTTTCAGTGATTGGATTTAAATGTGTTGAACCTTTCAGGTTTATAAAAGTGATTACGTTTATCTTATTAAAGACAAGGGAGGCATAAAAAGGTGTCCTTAATAGTATTAACACACAACAGATCCTCAGTTTTCCAAGTTTTCACAAGGGTTGAAGGTCTTAGGAGCATTCCGCTTGCCTGATGAGGTTCTTCAGCCAGGGCACAAAAGCTGAGGATTTGGAGGAATCAAACAGCAGAAACTAAAGTTCACATAAACCAACTGAGGAAAGTGGTTTGCCTCAGGGATTTCTGTTTGTCATTATTCGTAATGTTTTTCATCTAATTTTGTATGAAGAATGGATGCTGTGGGAGTGTCTTGGCTGACACGTCTCTGCAGCATCGCATGGCAGTCGGTAACTGTACCACTGGACTGGCAGACAGGGGTGGTGGTTCCCCTTTTTAAGAAGGGGAACTGGAGGGTGTGTTCCAACTACCGGGAAATCACAATCCTCAGCCTCCCTGGGAAAGTCTATGCCAGGTGTATAACGGTATATAACCGCGTCCCCCATGGTATCCTGTGGAAGGTGTTCTGGGAGTATGGGTCTGGGGAGCCTTACTAAGGGTCTCTGCATGACCGGAGCAAGAGCTTGGTTCGCATAGTCAGACCTGTTCCCAGTGCAAGTTGGACTACGGTAGGGCTTCCCTTTATCACCGGTTCTGTTCATAGTTTTATGGACAGAATTTCTAGGTGCAGCCAGGGGCTGGAGGGGGTCTGGTTTGGATTTCCTCTCTGCTCTTTGCAGATGATGTTGTCCTGTTGGCTTCATCGAACCAGGACCTCCAGCCTGCATAGAAATTATAAAAATATATATACATTTGAAAGTCACAGATTTTGGCACCAAATTGCGGCCAAACCGTAGGCCGTGTCACCAACCCATAATGATTTCCTTTGGATATCTCAGACAAGGATATACTGGTTTAGTTTGTCGATTCTTTGAAATTCTTCAAATTTTTTTTGGTTTTTGCTGACTCAGTAAATTTTTTAGCACTGTCACATCGTATGTTTTTTTCAGCATGGGCCAGGAAATCGCATTTTTTAAGACATTCAGATAAAAAATGTGTGAGCCAGCTAAGATCGCAACAATTGTAAATTCGTCCTGTGCACGGCGTTAGAAATCAAAAACTTCTAATTCTAGCATTTTTTCCACAGTAGCGGGCCTTTGATTCCCAAGAAGTTATGAGACATAAAAAAATCCCTTGGACGAGTTTTCGTTTGTATCTTGGGGTAAAGATGCATTTTATTATTTATTTAAGATGTTGGCCTCTTCCAAAGATCAAAGGTCAACAAAACTTCTGTGGTGTTTGTAAACTTGAGCTGGTGGCATGTCTGTGCAATTTCCTGAAAATCAAACGCACAAATTTTTTTTACCCCCATATTGTAGAAAAAACATGAAAATCCCCAATTTGCAGAGTTCGCCACAAAATGGCCCCCAAGCAGTAGGTCGTTTGGCCACAAAGGCTGACCAACAAAGACTTCTCCACTCCAACACTCCAAATTCTCCTCTCAGACTCCCACACTGACAGCTGTAACTGGCTCTCTTTTAAATGGTAAGCCCCTCCTCCTGGGCGTTGCTCTCCATCAGTCCAAAGAGAGAGGAAAATAATTTACAAAGTTCAAGAACATAAATAAACATACAGAAATGAACAGTTTCATTCAAAGAAACATTGTGTGTCGTGTACAGAAAAATAACAATAATCCTTACTAAAGAAATAAATACAAACAGTGACCGATGCGTCACATGACCCGTGGTGTCCATGACCACTTCCGGGTTACTGGGTTACTTCCGGGTAAACAAACCAACGCTAATGTTGGCGTCGTGTGTGCTTCGTGTTAATGTATGCATGGGGATGACGAGTTGGCAACCCAGTGTGCACTCAGGGCTACCTGCAGGGGGATAGGGACAGAATGAAAAGGGTGAGTTGATGTAAATGACATGTTTACCAGTCTGTGCGTACGCGTCAATGCGCACGTGTGTGTGCACACGAGTGTGTGCATGTGTGTGCGCCTGCAGCGGCAGCTGACGGTTCTACACCGTCACAGCAACCATTACCTCTTTTAAGCACGTCAAATATATCTTCTTAACTTAATCTGTGTATTAACAGCAGATTGCCAGCATCAATCACATCAGTTGCTGACTGCGTGTAGACCACTTCATCGCTTTGGCCCTCCGTCTCTCAGCTTACATAACCTGTCTGGTCCTGGGAGGCTGTGGAGGCTGGCTGAGATGGTATCAACACACAGGTCAAGTGAAGGTGATGACTAATTCATGAGGCTGTTCACAGAAACCCTCCATGAGAGTCATTAGTCGTGTGTCAGCCTGTGCTGAGGCACCTATCAGAGACAACTTATTCTTGGTGTTTCTATGACAAGGCCTGCTCTTTAGATGCTGGGGTAAGGAGAATATATGACTGATGAGAATAGAAGTCCCTTCTCACATCTGGATTTTGAGAGCATTTGATTTTCTTGTTAAACCAAGTTTAACACATTTTGGGATCTTGCTGATGTTTGCCCTTTGAAAACAATAGTTGGTCTGAGGTTTTCAGACTAAACACTTCATGGACAAACTGTGCACAGTGCACTCATCTTCAAATTAAAATAACACAAAGGTGAAGTCATAAATTAAAGGCAGTTGCTTTAAGTTTCATACATATCTTGATGAAAAACGAATTTGTTATGCAAAGAACATTAAAGATGCCCATCTTGGTAACACAGAAGTTTGACATTTTATTTTTCAGAAGAAATTTACAGCATTTGTGATGCTAGTCAGATGATCATTTTAGAGGTTTATGAGACCATTTGGTCCCCAGACATTAAAGGGTTTACAAAAGTCCTTTAAGAGATCTGTCCATTTTCTATACATGCTAATTCCTATTGCGTCATTCTAATGGGTGAAGGTGGGATACAGTTTGCCAGTCCATCACAGGGCCACACAAAACAGACGATCTTTCAATTGCCATGGCTCAAAAGTGTTTTTTGTTCTTAGCTGTCAAAAACATTTTCAATCTTTATTTTAACCCAATGAGACGAGCAGCATCCGACCGGAAAGACAGTACAGTTTGCTGTTTGCTACTTCTAAGTGCTGACTATCACTCACTTGATGGTTGAGAAAATATTTGATTGTTCTGCCTTTTTCATTCACAGCTTGTTTTCTTTTGACCTCCCCCTTGATATCCAGGAAAGACAATGTAGATACACAAAGTCCTTTGTAGCGCCTAAATAAAACCAGTATGTGAACCTGCCTACTAACCAGCCTTCACTGCAGAGGTTAGCTTTCCTGGAGACAAAGAAAAAGATTTTGTAAAGCTGGTAAGCTGTGTACTGTTACATCAGCTACCAGTACTGCTGTGTGGCAACATGTTAAATAGTTGATCATGCTGAAGGCTGGAGAGATTCTGTCTTCTCTGTGCAGATTAGTTCCTAAATGCTTGATGGTACTTGATTCCACATAAAAGCTTCTCTAACATATAGAACCTGTATCTGAGAGGTGAACTGACTGTGACATCATCCATAGAAAATGTCTTACTTCCAGTTCCAACCAAATGAAGTCAATTCAGTTGCCATATTTCGTGATATAGATGACACCATGTTGCAACCAGACAATGACAGTAAGCAGTGATTGGTCCAAATTCAGTCAAACTCTTGTGGGTCCCGCCGGGAAATATTGCAGAGGAGCCAAGGTGAGAGCGTTCTTTCATTTGTTACAGAACCCGAGCACTACAATTGCTCCACGCAGGGCACATCAGGTTGTGACACCTCCGTCTCTCTCTCTGTTTTCACTTCCTGTGACACTTCCTTTTAACCCATAAGCCCTTCCCACTGGGCGTTGATCTCCATTAGGCCACAGGTAAGGTCAAAGGAAACAGTCTTATGCTGACACACAAGACATATTTACATAAAATAAATAAACGATGTGGGCCCCACCACCAGCTGACGGTGCCACACCGTCACATCATCCCCCTCCACTGTGAGATTGACGATGTGCGGTAATCCAGTCAAACACTCAGCCACCGTGCAGGTACCATGCCAATCCCCACCAGGCAGCTCCGCAGATGCTACTTTCCTTAGCTTCAAAGGAGACTAAGACCATATCCCAATGGCTTCCCTATCCCTCTGGCTTCTCCCTATTGCTTCAATTGTAGGGGCATTTGAAGCTACAGTGGAGTCCGAAAGTGTTTGGAAAATCTGGACTTTCCCCACTCTAGCCAGGCTAGAACAGTGCCAAAGTCAGAGTCCTCTTGTTGACTTGACCGCATCTCAGCGTTACTGTGACATCTTTTTTAACCATGGTCCAGTTGCAGGAGTCTAGTTCTAAAACCTCTTTTCCCTGAAGGGTCATGATCCAGTACCATTTTTTGATGCGAAGTAAAGGGCGGTGGTCCGTGACAATAGTAAATTTTGAGAGACCCACATTATGTTTAAACTCTCGCACCACCCACACCACAGCCCAAAGCTCTCTGTGAAAGGTGGACCACCTTCCCTGGGCAGCTGTGAGGGCCTGGCTGGCATAGGCTGCTATCCATTCAAGTTCATCCACTACCTGTGCCAGTACCGAACCCACCAATTTCTTAGATGCATCAGTGTAGATTTTGAACGGCAATGTGAAGTTAGGTTAGGTCACTGTAGGTGCAGATGTAAGCGCCTGTTTAAGATAAGTGAAAGCAGGTTCACCCACAGATGTCCAGGCAAATCAAACATTTTGCCAGCCAATCTATTCAGCGGGGCCGCATACTCAGAAAAGTTTCGCACAATTTATGTCCCTCTCAACGTTATCCTCAACCTATGGAATTAATATAAACAAATTTCTAGAATATCAGCAGCTTAAATCAGCTATAAGCACTAAATACTGCCTGACCCAGATAGACCGAGACCCTCCCCTTACAGTAACACATTTCATGGACCTTAAAAATCCCAAACTCCCCTCCAAAATTTATAAGATGTTATCAGACATAGATGAAACCATTTACTTACCCACGACAAAATGGGAGTCTGAGCTATCATTGAATTTTAGTGATCAATTTTGGCTACAGATCTGTTTGAATGCCTTTAATATGACCAAAAGCCCTAATCTGCAACTTATTCAATACAAGATTCTCCACAGAACTCACTACACCGGACAGAGGTTATTTAAAATGGGTCTCATTCAGTCTGCTGTATGCACACAGTGCACAGGTAACAACATAGATGACTATTTGCATGATCTGTGGGTCTGTCCACCTATCCAATCATTTTGGCGTAAGGTTTGTGAGGATTTATCAATCTGGTTTAATCATAAGATTCCTGCTTGCCCCAAATTCTGCTTATTAGGTGACCTGAATAACATCAACATGGAATCTAACAAGGCTTATATGGTTCTCACCGCTGTATGTATCGCAAAGAAAACTATCCTTCTAAACTGGAAATCTAAAAATAATCTTAGCATCAACCACTACAGAAACCTCATGTCAGAGCATATTAGTTTAGAGATAATGTCCTCCACAAAAAACCTGTCGGCTTCAGACTCTCCCTGGCTCCAGCTGGTTAGTCACATCACCTAGTAGGGGTGGGATGGTGATAGGTTGAGCCGGGTCCTGGCTGGTTGGGTGGGCCGGGGTGGGTTTGGGGGGGTGGGCTCTGCCGGGCCTGTCGTTCTCCCGGCTCGGGGCTCTGGTTGCCTGGGTGGGGTGGTGGTGGGGGCGCACACTTTGCCGGCAACTTGGCAGGGGTTCCTGGGCGGATGCCTTCTGGGCGCAGGGTAGGCAGTGCGGCTGACCGGGAACGGTGGCCGGGTGCCGTGCTGGGTGGCTGGTCGAAGTGGCGGGGGCTGGGGGGGGCTTGGGGCTCTGGAGCCTGGGGTCGTCTGCCCATGGCCGGTGTTTCGCCCGTGGCCGGTAGTTGGCGCGTGGCCTGGCCCCCCGGGGGTCAACGCCGCAGTCACAGCAGGGGTTAATGGGTTCACTTGGGTGGGTTTATTTCATTATTATTATTATTATTATTTTATTATTATTATTATTATTATTATTATTATTATTATTATTATTATTATTATTATTATTATTATTATTGTTATTAATTATTTTATTATTATATTATTATTATTTTTGGGGGGGGGGGGTCTGGGGGGGCGGTGTGCTAGTCCTTAGGGAGGCCAGGGGGTCCCGGTGCCAGGGACCCCCTGCCCCTCCGTTCTGGCACCGGGACCCTTCCTTTCTGGCTGTCTCTCGGCGCCACGAGGCTCTGGCCTCCAACTGCGGCTGGCTTGCCGTTTCTGGCTGCCCGGCCGCTCTGGGAGGGGGGGCGCCTACCGCGGCCGGCTGGGGGGCCGGTCGCTCGGGGGAACCTTCTCCCCCAGTTGTGCCCATCCGCCCGCTCCTCCCCGCTCTCACCCAAACAAATATTGCACACAGGCACATAGGGCCCCGGGATCTGGATGGGAGGGGTATGCTGGCGGGGCTCACTGGCGATGCCCCTCTCTGGGTTCTCGTTGGCACCCGCCCTCCTCCCCGCTTTTTACGTGCATATTAGACACTCTGATTCATCTAGGGCCTTGTGGAGAGGGTCTGGTGGAGGGGGGCACGGTGAAACATCCGTGCTTACCTTTCGCTGGCCCCCACCATAATTTTAACTTCCTCTGTAGACACACACACTGCATGCTAGCAGCACACACACAGCAAATACACACCACTCACAGAGGGACTCCGGAGTGGTGGGCTTTGCGGCTTGGCAGCGGTGGAGCCCCCCACACTGGTGACCTCCTATTTTACCTGCAGCACACACACAGCACTCCCACACCTCCATACATGGGTGGGGTCGGGGGGGGCGCCGGTCTTCACCCGCCTGGTCCTCTCAGGGCGGCCGGGCTTATGGGTATCCTGTTGCCTGCGGGAAGGGTCGGGCATACGGCGCTGGGGGTCGGCCGGCTGGGGGGGGGGGGGGGGGGGGGGGTTTACTGCGTGGCGGCGGGGGTAGGGAGGGTAACCAGATGATTGTGAGTATGTGTGTGTGAGTGCATGGGTAGGACGGACCTGGGGGCTGGCTCGCTGGCACCCTCTGGGGCTTTCCCTCCCCATCACAGAGAGGGGAGGGCACTGAGAGGGTTGGAGAGGGGGGCTCAGATATTATGGCGGGGGGGGGGGGGGGGGGGGTTCTAGTGCGTAGGGTTTTAGGGTTATGGGGGGTGGCTGTGGGTGCGTGGCGATCCCTGGGTTGCTAAGGTCGTGTGCCTGGGCTGGCTTGCGGAGACGGGGCGCCGGTCGGGTGGTGGCCGGCTCATGGGTTCCGGGGGCCCTGGCTTCGTCCTTGGCCTTTGTCTCGGTGTCCGGCGCCCGGTGGCCCCCATGGCTGCCGCCTGGTACGGCTAAGCGCTCCTGTCTTGTGGCCTGGGGGCCGGATACTGGGTTCGCTTGTGCCTCTGGGCATTGGGGGGGCCCCTGTAGGGGGGCCCTCTCTGTGCCTGGCTGGTGGGGTGGGCGGTCCCTTCCTCCTCCCCCCCCGGGCTGCCTGGGTCCGGATGCTGGGGGGCTTCTGGCCTGGGGGGCTCTCCTCCCCTCTCCTGGTCTGGCTGCGTAGGATCTGGCTCCCTTTATGAACACGTCGGCAGCATGCATGTATATCCACCCCCACGTGCACGTGCACACTGCCTCACTGCTCCCTGTCTGCTTCATCCCTCCTCCTTACCTACAGTGTATTGATGGACAGATTTTTTTCGCTCATCTTAGTGTCAGATTTTCACCTTTTATGTAACATTCGTCTTTCCAGCAGATCTGGTATAATTGTTACAGCTTAAAATAATAACTTATTCAAATCAGTGCTTGTATCCCCCACCTTTTCACCTTTCTTCCTTTTACTCTCCTTCACCCTACCCTCACATTCTTCCCCTCTCCCTCCCCACACACACTAAATGTAACAAATAAATAAAAAATAATACGACAAAAAGGGGTTTATACAAATCTACACTCTAGTTTCTTGAAGCTATATAACCTCTTTTTTTGATAGTAATACCTGTCCAACACAAAAAGCCTTCAGCTCTAATCTGTTTGCTCAGCTGTTGGACAGAACAAGTTAGAAGGAAAAAAAAAAAAAAAAAAAAAAAAAGAAAAGTTTCGCACAAACCAACAAAAGCTCTCACCTCCGAGGAAGTGTGAGGCGTCGGCCACTTTTACTTTGTCCATGTTGCGAGGGTCTGGCTGGAGGCCATTTTGAGAGACAAAATGATCCAGGAAAACCACATGGTCTCTGGCAAAGTGAAATTTCTTGTGACAGAACCTTGTCCAGGTGTTGCAGGTGGTCTCCAAAAGTACGGCTGTAAATCAGTAAATCATCTAAATACACCATCCAGATGTGCCAGGGCAGGCCCCTCAGCACCAGTTGCATCCTGCGCTGAAAGGTGGCCGGTGAAATGATCAGGCTCATGGGCATGGTTCTCTACTGATGCAGGCCCCTGCCTGTTGTTAAGGCCGTCTTCTCCCTGTCCTGCTCGGCTACCTCAACCCACCAGTAGCCATTAGCCAGTGTAGAAACCAGGACAAACCAGCCAGTGGGTCAAGGGTATCCTCAACTCGAGGAAGAGTATGTGAGTCTTTAAATGTCACTGAATTGACGCAACGATAATCAATATAAAATCTCCACTGCCCCCCTTTTTTTTTCTGACGACAAAAAAGAAAAGCAGACTTGCTCAGACGTGACAGAAGGATTCGGGTCAGCTCATAATTGCTGCAACCGCCATGTTCCACCATGGTTCTGACGGCCACCTCCAGCTGTCTCACCCAACCAAGAAACCCTGGCTCCTGTTGCCGGTAAATGGTGTATACTTGTATAGCACTTTTCTACCTACAAGGCCCAAAGCACTTTACAGTCACACACACATTGGCACCAACCTCCCACCAGAGGCATGGTGGGGTTCAGTGTCTTGCCCAAGGAGACTTCGACTCATGGGCGTGCAAGGCGGGAATTGAACCTGCAATCTTACTAGCAGCGGTAGGGCGTCGACCGCCCTACCGCTGCACCACGGCCGCCCCATGATGAATGACAGATCCACTTTGATGTCAGGGAAGAGAGAATCGGTGCATACTGGACTTAAAAGGATCCTCATCCCCACATCACATGTTACTGGCGGGAACTTTGAGCTGCACTAGCAGGACATGGCAGCTGACTGACGCCACTAGTGGAGTTCGGAAAAACTTTAGGTTTTCGTTAACTCACTGCCACCACTGACACAAGTGTGACCAAGCGATGGGGGAGGTTCATCAGTCACTCTGCAGTAAAAAACGAAACAGGACAACGAGTCTGCCATTTGGTGAATCTGCTCACCTTTTTTTCTTCTTTTAACTGAAAAATTTACTATGCTACTTGAACTTGCCACACCTCTCTGACCTCTAGTGCAGCCCAGGAGGGACTGCTTCACTAATCTCTCTAAAGTTTGCATCACGTGAGAGGTCAGTGCAATTGGTCTATAGTCCTTATTAACCTTAGGCTTAAGGTTAAAGCTTAGGTTAACCCTTGTGCTATGTTAGATGACCCCACCCTTACACTGACATTTTCTCCCTACCATGACAACGATGGATAAAGGTGGAAAGATTTCATGTAATTCATGGTTGTAGAGAAATCAGTATGTGGTGTCATTTACAGAGAGGAGGAAAGGGTGTGGCTTTTTATGCCTTCTCGATGTTGGGATAGAGTAGAGTAATTGAGTTGTTGCCACGTGTAGTACAATCCATGTGTTGAAACATTGATGGCAGTGAGGAGTCGATAGTGATGTGATTAAAGTCCCCTGAAATCACCACAACTGTCTGAGGATACCAGGATTGAAGGTCTGATGCTGCAGTGACCACAGTCTCCAGCGCTATCTCCAGCGCTGTCTCTATGCGAGCTCTTGGTTGAATGTAAACACAGAGGACCATCACTTGTGTAAACTGGGTAAGTAGTAAGGCCGGATGCTAACAGCTAGCAGCTCACACTCTTTGCAGCAAATTGTTGTTTTTACAGTGAAGTGTCTGGGGTTGCATGGCCTTCCGCTGAATGTAGTCTCGGATCGAGGACCTCAGTTTATCCCTTGTGCTTTCCTAGGCACTTTAACATTGCGAGTCGGGTCATCTAGACCCCACAAGACAGTGCGCTGAACCTTTTTTCTTCAATGATTTTTGATTTTCACTGGTTTCCATGGATTACATGAAATCCTCTCCACCTTTATCCACCTTTGTCATGGTATCAAGAATCAAGAAGAATCAAGAATTTTTATTTGTCACATACAAAGTCATGTTTAGCAAATACAACCAGTAGTGAAATGTACGCCAGGTCCGCTCCGTGGACAGTGCAAATAATCAGGATCTCGAGACCACTCTACGAGCTATGTGCTCAAAGAACCCCAACACCTGGTCATCTCATCTACCCTGGGCAGAATACTCACACAACTCACTCGTCAATCCCACTGTTTTTTTACCCTTTCAGGCAACCTATGGCCATCAACCAACTCTCTTCCCACACCAAGAGCAGATAGCTACAGATTCAGGTCCTGCAGCATTTCTACGGCTCTGCCGACGAGTCTGGGAGAGTTTTCGTCACAAGTTGTTAAGGAACCAGGAGAGGTTCACCGCAGTTGCAAACCGCCTGAGAACTGCCGCTCCTACGTACAAGGTGGGGGATAAAGTATGGCTCTCCTCCACAGATATCCCACTAAAAGGGGGCTCACAAAAGCTAATGCTTTGCTATATCGGACCGTATCCTATTGTTGGGATCATCAACCATGTGGCCGTCAAGCTTGGTCTGCCCCCGCACCCTTAGAGAGCACCCGGTTTTTTATGTAAGCAAACTAAAGCCTGCTAGAGACTCTTCCCTACAGCCTGCACCGGTGCCCCCCACTGCACCTCGGATTGTGGATGGAGGTCCTGTTTACACGATCCAGGAGCTCCTTGCCTCCAGGAGAGTGGGTCGGGGCATCCAATATCCGGTGGACTGGGAGGGTTATGGGCGTGCTGATCGTCAGTGGGTGCCAGAGCGCCGAGTCCTCGACCCAGATCTGATTGCCCGTTTCCACCGAGACCACCCTGATCAGCCTCGTCGAGGTCCGTCTGTAAACCGGATTTTGTGAGGAGGTTATATCATGATTGCAGCTGCCAGCTGCATTCCCACCTCCTCCTTCTGTGCACTCACCATGCTTCTCAGCTGCTCGCTATTTTCAATTAGTGAAACTAGGTGCTGCGTGTAGCAGAAGATAAGGCACATGTGCTTAAACTTAATATAATAAACAGTTCTGAAATTAGATTGAATCATCATTTAGTCATGTGACACGTATGCATTTTGGAGAATTGATAAAACACATAATTATGGCCTGCAGCAACAGTCACTGACTGCAAGGACCATATTGTTTTCGCAGTTGGAAGGACTTTGTTTGAGCGATTTTCACGCAATACACACACTTGCTGCAAGCTCCAGTCTACAAACACCTCAGAAGTGTCGTTGACCTTTGACCTTGGGAAAAGGCCACCATCCTGCAATTAAAAAAAACAAACCTTTACCCCCACATACAAACGAAAACTCGTCCCAGGGATTTTTTGCCATTGTCTCGTAACTTCTCAGGCATCCATAGCAAGGTGATGTGAACAAAATGTTAGAATTAGAAGTTGTAGATTTTGAACGGCGTGCACGTGGCATATTCGGAACAGTTGCCATCTTAGCTAGCTCGCACATTTTTTATCGGAATGTTATGAAGAGGTAATATGCGATTCCCTGGCCCACGCTGAACAAAACGATGTCAAGCACGACAAGATCGATAAAGGAATATGGGCATAGTAAGCAAAAAAACTTCTCAAGAAAATGTGCCGACTCTGCAAAAAAAAATATTCTGGATTTTTTTTAAATAATCTGCTAACGAAATCCAGATAACTTTGTCGGGTATATCCAAACAAAGTTTTAAAAGCATTACGTGTAGGTGACACGACCTATGGTTCGGCGGCCATTTTGTGCCAAAATCTGCCATTTTGAGATTTTCGCGTTTTTACACAATATGGAAAAATGAACTTTTTTTCGAGCGATTTTCATGAAATTTGACTTGCATGTCCCGAGCGTAAGTCTACAATAACATCTGGAAGTTTTGTGGACCTTTCATTTCGGGAAAAGGCAGCGATCTTGAATTTTCTTTAAAAAACAACTTTACCCCTGGATTCAAATGTAAACTTCTGGCTCCTCTCTCTCTGTGTGGGGTTGGTGGTGCTGGGTCTGGGGTGTCGGCGCCTCCAGGGATGGGGCCCCTATGCTGGTGGGGCTGGGGGACAGCTGTTTGACCACCGGGGGACAGTCTACCAGCTGTCCCCTTACCCCCTTCCTCATATAACCTCATTTTAGGGTGAGGGGGTCGGGATTTAGCCTGCGATGCGCCTTGGGGGGGGGGGGGGGGGGGGGGCTTCTTGGCAGTGGTCCCCCTCCCATCCCCCCAAGAGGGGGGAGTGCCCCCCCCCCCCTCTTTCGGTTTTATTTGCACCTTAGACATGTAGGGCCCTTGGTAGGGGGGGTGCTTGGACATCACTGTCAGCAAGCAGCAGATGGCCTTCTAGCACCCTACCCAACAATTTTAACCACACCTTAGACATTTAGGGCCCCTTGATGATGAGATGAGTGTTGGCAGCTGGGTCCAATCTGGAAGGCTGAGCAGATGGGGGGAGGGGGGAAGAGAGACTGCCAGAGGCACCATGACAGTTCTTCCTGTTTGGAACACAAGGGGGAGGGGTCACTCGGTCCAGTTCTAATATACAGTCAATGGTTAGGACAAGTGGAAACATCCCATGAAAAAAAATACAGCTACTGCAAAGGAAAACATTCAACAGAGAATCAACCAGATTTGTTTTGTCACTGGTAAAAAATGTCTTTAGTGCAAAGAAACTTCAACTTTGATGCTTATAGTTTGATTGAAACTTCCCCGTGAAGGACAAAATGGTGAAATATAAAACAGTTTAGAATACACAAGTGTCACATTTTATGCAACTAAAGTTAAAACACTGCAACAATCTTTGACTGTTTGACATTCTACCTTATATTGTGTCATTGCAATATTGAAAAAAAAAAAAAAACAGATGTAACAATGCCTCAAGTAGGTTAAGGCAGCTACAGATTACATTGAAATGCAGCACTGATTCATTATACCCAAATGCTTCCCTTTTCCAACACAAGAAATTAGTAGAGACCATAGAAAAGTTGTGCAGGGATTACCAACAGCTGCTTTATTGAAAGTCTTTAAACTACTAGTTACTTTTTTTTGACAATCCTGCTATTCTAGTCCAGAAACTCCACTTTTCAGTATGTGATTTTTTCAGAACATTGTTCAGGCTCACCAGAACACATCTTTGCACTAATACATGTAGTAGTGACCCTGCATTTCACAGGGTTCATGGTTTCCTTCATGCGGATGCAGTTTACCATGAATCCTCTGGGCGCCTATGTCAATGAGGTCTGATTTACTCCCCTCATTGTTACAAGTGTGTTAAAGCCTCAAATCCAGCACTTCCTGTGTTTGTCTTCTGAGGACAGGAAGCAGTCTGGACCATGAGATCAAAGAGGGTCACTCCTTTCTTATCATAGGCTCTGAGAAGCAGACCTGCTGAGTAAAACTTTTGTTTGTTTTAGCAAAACTGAAAAAATAGAGGGAAAGAAAGAGTGCATGCAAGCACTAGCCTCAGAAACCAAACAGAAGAGGCTGCAAGACGAGATTTATTTTGAATAAAAATGAAGCATCAACTACAGAAATGAGTACACAATAAAAAGCAATGAGATGGTTGTTATGAGCAAATCAAAAACAAACTTTTTTGACTAAATAATCATTTTTCATTTAGAAAAGCTTAATTTCAGATACACTTTTAGTTTGCATAATGAATCAATATGTGCTACTAGTTCTTTTTGTTTTTTTTAAAAACACTCCAATTAAAATGGTTATGACAAATTTTATTTTCAACTGGTGTAGAGAGTGAGGGTGGTGGGCTGGCAGTTTTGCTGGCTGGCTGAATGGCAGGCAGGCGGGTTTAGAGGTGAACAGTAGTCTGGCATTGGCTGGAGGTCAAGCTGAGTTGTGTCCGAATTCTCACCCTAACCCCTACTACTAAAAAAGATCATTTTAGAAGCATTGCTCACTACTTTTTTTATTTTTTTGAACGGTGGATATGACGTTATCGATTTCACGTAGGTAAAATCTAATTAATATGAGCGTTTTGCGACGATTATTTATGAGTCCACTGTCTTCTGAAGATAAAAATGTTGAAGATTTATTAAAAAATACATTTAAATAAATTTTTTTTGGCAAAAATAGTTCTGACGCAATGCATTGTGGTCTACATTTGCCAATTTAGGGAGCATCAATGCACACTGCTTCTTCGCAGAGACTTCTGGGAAATTTCTAGAGCAATCGATTTTGGAATTGTAGATTCGGACAGCACAAAAATGGCGAACGCACTATATAGTGCACCATATAGGGGCTAGGGTGGGAATTCGGACATATTTGTATTTTTATCAGAGATGAATTTCTAATCGACTACTGCCTCTTTGCAGAAACTATGTCCTAAAACAACACAGGTTTTTTGGTTTTGCCTAAAAACAGCATAATCATAATTAACCCTTGTGCCATCCTAGGCACTTTAACATTGGGAGTTGGGTCATCTAGACCCACTAGACAGTGCTCTGAACCTTTTTTCTTCAATGATTTGTGATCTTCACTGGTGTCCATGGATTACATGAAATCTTTCCACCTTTATCCACCTTTGTCATGGTAGGGAGAACACCTCAATGTAAGGGGGGGTCATCTAAGATAGCACAAGGGTTAACTTCCCTATTCTCTTGTAATTTTATGTTCATTTCAGAAAAAACAATCCTATTTTTCCTTTTTGTGTGAGATAAAAATGTTAGAAAACAAGATTCAGTGACATCCAAACCAGGTGACATTAGTGAAAATACAAAAAATACAAAATACAATTTTTTTGTGAATTTCTCAGTGGAGCAAAAAGCTTTTCATGATTAGACAAGCAATTCAACATTCAGGTGAGAAGAAATTCTGTTCATTGTCTCACTATGAATGTGATGCTCTTATCCTTTATGTGGGGAATCTTTATGTGTGTGACGTCGTTGACACACAGCCATGAGGAGCCATTCCTCTTTAAAATTGGGACAGCGTTTTTCAAAAGAGTCTTGTAAGCATAAACAGTCTGAGGTACAATGCTTTGCTCTGGCTCTCAATTTGGAGATGCTCTGATCCATCAGGTTGCTGAACTACACTCTATTGCTGTGATGTTCTGCAGAACTTTGGCCTGCTTTGGAGATAGGATTTTAGCCGATGCTAAGTGCATTAGCCGCTGTGCAGCTGCACTGCTTCACTGGTCTTATCTGAGCCTGCTAAAAATCAGCATTTTTTTTTTGTTACTGGCAGCCACTTGGCGCAGAGTTTCGGTTCAGAACCCGTCCCAATGGGTAGAGCTCCTCAAAGAGGCTGTGTGCTCTGCTACCAACTAGCGGTCGGAGGTTTAACCCTTGTGCTGTCTTAGATGACCCCCCCCCCACCCTTCCATTGACGTGTTCTCCCTACCATGACAAAGGTGGATAAAGGTGGAAAGATTTCATGTAATCCATGGACACCAGTGAAGATCACAAATTAATGAAGAAAAAAGGTTTAGCGCACTGTCTAGTGGGTCTAGATGACCCAACCCCCAATGTTTAAGTGCCTAGGATAGCACAAGGGTTAAATGGAAAACAAGAGTCAGATGCTGAAGGACGCTCATAAATAATTAAATAAATATAGTCCTGTATAAAGTTTTGGACTTATCATACATCTTGATATTGACACATTTATCAAAAATATTTTACAACCCATGTAAGCATTTTCTAACAATAATGAGGTAAACTTAAAAAAGCTAAATGGTTATTCCGTGATTAAACTGGGATTGTTTCCCTGCCTTCAACAGAAGTCACTGAGAACTTTTTTGGGGTCAGCTGTGGGTCTCCTCCCACCTGTTACGGAACTGCATATAAATGAAACAGAGCAGTTTCAAAATGTGGAAAACTCCCCACATCACTGTGGTCAGCAGCTGTTGCCGCACTGACAGCAATCTACTCTGACTGGAGCTGTCATTGATGGATCTATAAGTCCCTGGCTGATGTCCCAGAAGTCCATGCATGGCTTTGTGGTCAGGCTGTGCATTTGAGGCTTAGCACTGTGATTGCGAATCAGTTTCTGAAGCTATAAAACCCTCTGTCAACTTTAATGATTCAATCAAGACAGAAAAAAACTCTGTAGGTTTAGCATACATAGATGGCCGAATCACCAAGAACGTGTTTTAGTTTATATACAGCAAAAGAACCCTAACATTTCTGACTTTTTGTGAGAAGATGACACAATATGTTTCTTTCAATTCAAAAAATTAGACATTATAAAAACAATTATTTTCTGTAAATAAAGGGGTAACCAAAGGTAGATGATAAATGCAAAAAGCTATTGTTCAAATATGAAGAACATGTTGCTTTTTATTTTGGAACATTTTATACAGCAAGGATTGAGACTAAAGTCAAATGAAATGTAGAGGAGAAAAAACTGCTGGATTTTGTGTCTTACATTTTTTTATTTTACATGATACAAACTAAACTAAAACAACAGTAACAGTAGAAGGAAAACATTTGAAAAACCCAAGACGGTTTACATGAAGGAAAGTATCAAAGGGGAAAAAGCACTTGAACTCATTAGGATGGGAAACAGATGAACTACACAGTGAAAGGCAAGCCAAACCAACACAACACTCTAGAAAGGAAGCAAGAATAAAGTTGACTTTAAAGAAAAACATTTCAGTTCGTAAATGAAACATGCCAACACTGTCACAGTTAAACTCCCACTCCAGTCATCTTTTGATCTATTGTAAATGGAAGAAGAGGAATAAATGAAAAAAATGATGAATAAATGAAAAAAATGATGAATAAATGAAAAAAATTATTGGGATTTGCGAGAATATGTGAAAAAAAGCTAGCAGGGCAAGAATGGTTACTCTGACGGACATAATGACTGAGTAATAACTGTTTATTTCTCTTTTTCGGACCAGCAGGTACTTTCTATCTGGAACGTAAGGGGGAAAGGGGTTCTACAGTCCACCTTTTTTTCTTCCAGACTTTATTGACAAAGAACATAATACAACAACATCATGAATGTCTCAGGGGGTACTGAAATGTGTACACATTGCAGAGAAAAATATTCAAATAAAAATAAATAATGAATATATATACATACATATACAATATATGAGAAAAGAAGGTTCTACAGTCCAGTTCTCTTGTATTGTCAATGGTCTTGATGCGTCTCGTGACTTTAAGCAGCTGCTCGGACTGCAAAGGTAAAAGCCCAAAGCTAAAAAGCTAATAAAAATCCAACAATAAAAAGTATTTGGAAAGATTCTTTGGGGAGAAAAGAGCCAGTGAGGAAGCCGAAGAAGAGCTTCAAAGAAGAATAACGCTTTCTTCCTCAAAATACAGATTTATTGAGAGAGAGAAGCCGCTATAATTTGCTGCAACTGACTCCTGAATGTTTCATCCATCCATCCATCTTCCTCCGCTTATCCGGGACCGGGTCGCCGGGGCAGCAGTCTAAAAAGAGATGCCCAGACTTCCCTCGCCCCAGCCACTTCCTCCAGCTCCTCGTGGGGGACCCCGAGGGTTTCCCAGGCCAGCCAAGAGATGTAGTCTCTCCAACGTGTCCTGGGTCTTCCCCGGGGCCTCTACCCAGTGGGACATGCCCGGAACACCTCCCCAGGGAGGCGTCCAGGAGGCATAAGGACTAGATGCCCAAGACGCCTCAGCTGGCTCCTTTTGATGTGGAGGAGAAGTGGTTCTACTCCAAGCTCTCCGCGGGTGGCCGAGCTTCTCCCCCGATCTCTAAGGGAGCACCCAGCCACCCTACGGAGGAAGCTCATTTCAGCCGCTTGTAGTCGGGACCTCGTTCTTTCGGTCATGACCCAGAGCTCATGACCATAGGTGAGTATTAGAACGAAGATCGACCAGTAAATCGAGAGCTTTGCCTTTTGGCTCAGCTCTCTCTTCACCACAACGGACCAATACAGCGACCGCATAACTACGGACGCCGCTCAGATCCGCCCGTCAATCTCACGCTCCGGTCTTCCCTCACTCATGAACAAGACCCCCAAGGTATTTAAACTCCTCCACCTGGGGCAGGGAGACTCCACCCACTGAGAGATGGCAAACTACCTTTCTCCGGTCGAGAACCATGGCCTCAGATTTAGCGGTGCTGACCCTCATCCCAGCCGCTTCACACTCAGCTGCAAACCGCCTCAATACACGCTGGAGGTCCTGGCTCGATGAAGACAACAGGACAACATCATCTGGGAGCCCAGTTAAGGTTCCTTTGATGCCTCCCTTAGGAGGTATTTTGGGCATGCCCCACTGGGAGGATGCCCCAGGGAAGACCCTGGATACGCTGGAGGGACTATCTCCTAGCTGACCTGAGAATGTCTTGGCAGAACTGAAGAGAGAGAACTGGAGAGGTCAGTTTGGGCATGTCTGTTTAGACAACTGTCCGTGCATCCTGGCTCTGGATAAGCAAGGGATGATGGATGAATGGATGGATAAAGATTTTATGTGTTAGGATTTTTGGGTCTGTTGTAGAATTTTATGTCCCTTTTTTCACTTTTTCAGCTTAAATTCATAGTTTTTTTTTTAAACAAATCATTGTATACTTATAGCTTTATTACATTGTATTTAAATTGTGCTTAGTACTATGGAAAAATGAGGTTATAAAGAAAAAGCAATGCTTTGTTTTGTGGTTTCATTTTGTTGAGAAAATGAAAAAATAAAAAGTCATACATTGTTCTTTTTTTGCATTTGTCTCCATCCTTTCGTACCCTCAAGCAAACGCTCCATCACCAAAAGAGTGAATACATTTTCATTGTAGAGGTGCCAGTCCTGCAGCTGCACATGGGCCTAGTTTTCCTGAAACATCACACACGGGCTGATTGTGAGAGATGACGCACTCGTCTAACAGGTTCACATGAGCCCACATGCTTAAGCCACCTTAGGCTAATTCAATTCCACTGCCATTCCAGAGGTAATAGAGTGTGCCAGCACCTCCTTTTGATGTCGCAGGGCATGAAAGAAGTGGGTCAACAGGATGGAGCAGCTAATTGTGGTCAGTTTGACACCCTAATGACTTAACATCCTTTGGTGGCACTTATTTTCAGATCTGGTAAATGTTCATGATTAAGATTTATTAAGGATAATAGACTTTGCCTGCAGTGATTTTCATTGAGCTAAATGACTTTGAAGTATGAGTACAATTTTTACCTGGAACCTCACAGCTGTCTAATGGGAATAACATCTAACGGCTGTCGTTCACTGAATTTCATCAAAAGCTTCACAGTTGATGAATCAGCTAACCATAAGCTTTAAGAACTTAAACCTTTGAATTATTTTTAACATTTCTATGTAATAAGAAGTATTCTGTGCCAGTTCGGCTGTAACCCTTGTGCTATCTTAGATGACACCCCCCCTTACATTGACGTGTTCTCCCTATCATGACAAAGGTGGATAAAGGTGAAAAGATTCGATGTAATCCATGGACACCAGTGAAGATCACAAATCATTGAAGAAAAAAGGTTCAGCGGGTGGGTCTAGATGACCCAACTCCCAACGTGCCTAAGATAGCACAAGGGTTAAGCTGCGTTCCCACTGTGTGGTAGAGGCATCCAGTGTCAAAAATTAAGTCAAAGTTCAAAAGTGATCCAAGGTCATGTGGCACGATGTGATTAACAGGTGCCGGCAGCAGCGTGATTGTGGCGCAATTTCAGTGTTACGGCACTTCAGAGCTCTAGAAAATTGAACTTTTACGAGGACATGTCACACCAACCAATCAGGGAAAAAGCTTTGGGCATGTAAGGTTTTGGGCATGTGGAGTCCAAAACCAACTCGGGGGAGGATCTGATCGTTCTCCTCCTGAACTTCATGATTTTTTTTGTATGGAAACAACAAAGAAAAGGTCCTCTAAGTTTTTAAAATGTTCTCTCCTCAGACTAATGCAAGACAGCAAGTCATTAAACTGGGTCAGAGAGTGATGAAAGTACTGCTGAAATTGTCCGTCATTCCAACCCAGCTCTTGCAGTAAATGGTAAAGCTTACTGTACTGGGAGAGTCTCTGAATGATCTCATCTCTGACAGTGGGAATGGTGTTCTTGGGGTCATAGGCAGCATTTCTTCTCCTCCAACCATGATGGGTTAAGTTGAGGCCAAAGAGCTAAATGTTGGTCTCATGTGACCACAGCACCATATCCCAGTCACTCTCTAAATCAGTGTTTCTCTAACTGTGGGGCGCGCCTCCCTGGGGGGGGAGGGCGTGAGTGGGACAAGGTTGGGAGGTGGGGGGGTAGGTGGGGGGGTATGGCGTTTCATGGCTGCCATAAAGTGAAAGGGCGTAAAGACAACTGAGCAGGTGTATTCAGGAACTGAGTGAGGAACCTTAAAACCACGCAGGCGCAATTCTTTTTTTTATTTTTTATTTTTTATTTTTTTATAACTTGTCCTGTCCAACAGCTGGGCAGACAGATGAGAACTGAGGGCCTCTTGTGTTGGACATATTTTACTTTAACAACAGGGGTTATTAATCTTCTGTGAGAGAGGGGGGTAGGAGGGTGATAATAGGAGGGGAGGGGGGATAAGACCATGAAGCAGCATAAAGCAACAAGTTTACTGGTTGTTTATCGTTACGGTAAGGTTCAAATGTAGTACAAAAAAGGCGGGGCCTATCCAGACACACACTCAAATGTTATCAACACACCTGCTAGCTGCAAAAATGTCCACCTGTCAACATGTACACAAAACAGATAGTGTTCACACACATACTTATGCCTTAAAACCAACTAGTGTGAAATATTTCATTCATTCAATCATGCAAACTATTAGTGCAAAGGTGAGCTAACACCTGTGCTCAGGTGAGTGTTTATGTTCTTCTTAAATGGATGGTGGAATGTGAAAAGAAGGAGGAGGAGCGCCCAGCCACCCCCACACCCAGACCCCAGACGCAGCAGCAGCGGCAGCCGGAACCCCCCAACGCCACACGGGAACAGGTAGGGGCCAACCCCCCCCCGGGCGACCAAATCCGCCAGCCAGACCAGGACCAGCAGGCCAGGCGCAATTCTAACCGAGCGACCCGCCAATTTACAACTGCAATCCTGAGCAGTTATCCCGCGCAGTCAATTCTCCTTTGCGCCCTCACCAGGATTTGCGCGAAGTGTTAACGGGGCATTTTGTCACTTGGGGGCCGGTATTCAGGTGTGTGTTTGTCACTTGGGGGCGGTAACCTTCTGGTTGATGTGATTGGCCAAAATTTGCTGGACTAATTCGGCAAGGCAGCGGTACGGGACTTTCATTTTTCAGAGCAGGGGGGCTAACAGGCTGCGTTTGAGCTGCATGCGGCTCTCTGCCTTTTTCACATTTTCTGTAATCTTACAACCGTAAGGTGTACATAAAGTCTTAAATAAAACGTGGATTAAAACCCTCACCAACGACCTAAAACCAGGGTCAGAAAGTGCCGCTGGTTTTTTTGTGCTGTAAGTTTTTCTGATGTGAAAATCACTGCATTTGTTACCGTTTTAATCCACGTAACAGCCGCTGTTTCTTTTCTATTACAGCCTCTAAAAGAAAGTCCCGCCCCGCTGCCTCGCCGGACTTGACACGCAAATTGCAGCCAATCACAGAAAGGTTCCTGCCCCCAAATGACAAACACACCCCTGAATACCGCCTCCCAAGTGACAAAAACACCCCCTTAACACTGAGCGTAAATCCTGGTGAGGGCGCAAAAGAGAATTGACCACGTGGGATCACGGATTGCATCAGGATTGCAGGCCTGCAGTTGTAAAATGGGGGGTTGCACAGGTAGAATTGCGCCTGCGCGGTGGTGAGGTTCCTCACTCAGTTCCGGAATAAACCCACTCAGTTGCCTTTACGCCCATTCACTTTATGGCAGCCTTGAAGCGCCACGGAGGGGAACAAATGTTTGGACGTCCAACTTTTTTCTTATTGGAACATAAACAAACCGTGCGTCAGGACCGCATATCTGCGGGTCTTAAGTCACTTGAATTAACCTGGTGGTTTTCAAACTGTGGGGCGTGACTCCCTGGGGGGGGCGGGCACGAGTTACCCGGTGGGACACGGCTGGGAAGTGGTAAGGAATTTTTTTGAGGCGAACATAAACAAACCGCGCTTCGGGACCGCGTATCCGCGGGTCTCACGTCACTTTCATCATTCATTCATCTTCTTGACCGTTTTTCCCTTTCGGGGTCACGGGGTTGCCGGAGCCTATCCCGGCCACTTGGGCGTAGGCAAGGGATGCCCTGGACTGGTCGCTAGTCTGTCACAGGGTAGAATATCCTCAATCACACATCCATTCACTCTCACACTCACACCTATGGACAATTTAGAGTTGCCAATCAACCTATGTAGCATGTTTTTGGACAGTGGGAGGAAGCCGGAGATCCCGGAGAAAACCCACGTATGCACGGGGAGAACATGCAAACTCCACGCAGAAAAGTCCCCCATTGATGTTGTGTTTTTCATGTCCCCCAGCCGGGACTTGAACCGGGGGCCTTCTTGCTGTGAGGCAAGAGCGCTAACCACTGCTCCACCGTGCAGCCTTACGTCACTTCCATTGACTTAATCCTAACTGTGTCATTTGAAGCCATAATTATTTTGGTTAACAGCGGTTTAAATGCCTTATAGGAAGGCTAATGCTGCCTTGATGTTGACGCATTTTGCACATGCGAATGATGGATGTAATGCCTCCGTACCCCCCCAGGGAGACGTGCCCCACAGTTTGAGAACATACAAAGTGAATAATCCTTTATTTAATCTATTTATATTTTATAAAGTATCATTCACTTTGAGAAAGAATGCTGCCATGTACATCCATGTACAAATATTTCCCAGACAACAGTGCTAAAAATCAGACTGGCTGAGAGATCCAATTAATGCAGCAGCAGCTGCTGGTTTGAGCTCTGCTGAGGAGGATCAGTTCATTGAAATCACGTCAGACTCCACCCTGAGGATGAGGTCTACAGCACAGACACTCCCTGAATCCAGGCTGGGTGTGGAGAGGGAGCATCCACTCATGGGGCAGAAGGCTGTGGGCATTCTGCTTCCATTCTACATCCTTTCTTTGTGAAATAGGCTTTACTGCTGTTGCCACTTTGAAAACAAAGAACAGAGCTAGGCTCAATATTGACCATGACTTGAGAGTTGCAGTAACAAACCTGCAGCCTCGTTTTGAAAAGATGTGTAGGTAAAATGTAATTTCAACACATTGCTTTTATTTCTTAAAGGAATATCAATAGAATTTAATTCAATCCAAATTTAAATGATTTCATCCAGCTAACTTACTCCATAGAACCACAGACACGTACATTATTGTGTATTTTTTTTAACATACTTTATTCAAATATGCAGATCAGTTATTGACTTTTACATCAGAACAAAGTGAAAGTCAAAACTGTCCCTTTGCAAATACACACTTGTATCCTTTCTGCCATGAATGTGTATATTTAATTATCACACAAAAACAGACAGTTAACAGGGGGGACATCAAACCAGCAGATATGACACACATTCCTTCCTTGGGGGAATAAGAAGTTAAAACTGCATACGTTCAGATTACATCAGAAGACATGGCCGCTCTGTGAAGACATGGCCCCTCAGGAGTGGACGTCAAGCCTCTGGAGCGTCGAACGTCCCTGTTCCCCCTCAGACACAGCCACTCAGGAATGGACGTCATGTCTCTAGAATGCAGAGTGGCAGCACACACCTGCAGAGCAGCTCTGATGATCTCCAAAGCTCCAGCAACCTGCCATGAAATTGCTTTTCAGCAGTGATTTTGAAGGAAGAACATATCACACACAATATAAAAGTGATCTAAAATAGATCTGAAATGTGCTTTGATGGTACAACATATACAGAATACATGCGTTGCTGCCGAGCTTCACCACAGCTCTATGCTGAAGTGCTGTACATACGTGTCAGTAATATTTACTCTGTCATTTCTCAAACAAAAGCTCATATGAATGATCCTATTAATGTATTTGTGTAATATTTAGGCTTGACTGACGAGCTTTTAAAAAAATGACTCTGTCACAAACTTTAATTAACAGCAGGGCATTTGTGCGTGGTGAAAGTATTGAATAGATTATTATATTGTGGAACAATGTAACAATCTTTCATGAAAGCTACAAAAGCCATTCAGGGCAAAACAGTCACTGTGAACTGTGTTATTTTAACCAGGAAATGAAAGCCCTTTTTCTAAAGGAAAACAGTCTCAAACACTACACAATAAAAACCTTTTACTGCTGAGACAAGACCAACTCGTTAACATGTAAAAACAGATTTCTAATCATGACCTTGATGTAGTATTGACAGTTTAACAGGGGAAATTTTGTCTTCAACTTAAGCAAGAATAGAATTCAAAATAAAGAAAAATCGTATTCAAAACAGACATGTTAAACATAAAACTAAAAATGATATTTTGCAAAGTTATTTGTGCATAACTTTGTTTTTATGAATATGTTTCTTATCGACAGATTCCTTACTCCATACATTTTGTGTTTTTGTTTTATTATTTTCTTATTGTCAATAATATTGTCATTGTTTTGATGATCAACCTGATAGGTTTGGTGGCATGTCTGCTAATCCTTTTTGGACTATTTTCCAGCACTCCTGGGTGTGAAACGACCTGCAGGTCCATTGTCTACACAATCAGCTGTTGTCACCCGGCAACAACAAATGGCACCAGAGAAGCAACTGTGTAATTATCATTTTTTTATAATTGGGAATAAGTTAAGTTAATTTGTGGTGATCAATAATGTTCATTCTATTTTAGTTTCATAAATGAGCTCCAGTACGCAAGCACATTTTGTTGAATCGATGTTTCGTGACTCAATAACTGTGACATATTTTTGATAGTATTTTAACTGAGGAAATTTCATATTCAAATCAAAGAAAAGTTGTATTCAAAATAAAGACAAATTTTGTTCAAAACAGAAATGTTAAACGTAAAACTAAATGTTGTATTCCTATTTTTTTCTAAGTTTTGCACAGAGTATTAAGTTTGGACAAAGTATTACTTTAAGCACAACTTTGTCATGCACAAAGTATTACTTTTTGTTAAGTTTGAGATTCTGAGCTGCACATTTAAAAAAATAAATCAGAAGAGTTACAAACTCAATAACTTGACTTCAGTAACATGATTTAAATCAAAGGCTTTACAAAAGTCACCACATCACTTATGCTAATTTCATTTAGGTTTGACGTTTTTCTGTTCTAAAACTTTAAAAATATGAAGTGATATCACAACCAAGCAGCCGTTTAGACGCCGCTTTACACAAATAGACAGCGTGAGGCATTCTGTGAAGCAAACAGTGACAGGTCTATCATTTACAACCAGATTAGTCTGTGGGATTAGCCATGATGAGGAAGAGCTTCCAAGCAGCCTTAAGCATCCATTAAAGGCATGTCACCACATTAGCTTCTCTTTTATGCAAAGATTGTTTCCTAAAGAGGGAAAAAGCATTGTGTCAGATCCACACTTGTGATTAAATATAATAATAAATAGGTGAATAAATAAATATAAATCTGCTTCAGGCAGAATGTAAAGCTTGACTGCCTGTCAGATGATGCTTTTCCCTTTCAATATTTCTGAAAGTTTTATCATTTAATCATTGCAGCCTTAGAGCAAAGCCAGGCTGACTCTGTGCACACTGTTCTTGTTAGATGAATAAGATTTCTTATTTCAGACTAAATAAGACATCTGAGTTCTCTGACCTTGAGACAACAGCTGTTTGTTTAACCCTCTCCCAAGAAGAGCCACATTTGCATAAACGGTGCAGTCATGCAACACTGCTCCATGATAAACATTTACCCATATGTGAAGCAATCCTGGAGAAAGGTAATGAAACTGCAGATCGACACTGCAGCTGCACACACACAGCCAAAACATCAAATGTCAAGAGTCTGGGCCTCTATTGATCGCACAGCTGGGCATCATGGGAAAGAACGGTGGAACAGCTCACAGAGGTTAATGTAATGGTAGCCCAATCTACTGGGTACTAGTCAATACATCACCATCTATTGAATGCACATCACACAAACATACAGTGCAGTAGGAGCAGGCCTGGATGTACAGACTCTTCCAATGCAGCGGCACATACTGTTTTGATCGTTGGTGTCAGATCAGTGTTTCATGGCATCGTTGTCTTGAACTGGTGGTGTAGGACCTAAACTGGAGGAGCCTGAATTGAAAAATTACAGGAATAAACTTAAAGTGTGACAAAACCCCAAAGCCAAGGGAGATACAAACCAAAACAAACAAGCCAAAAAACCAAAAACTATAAAAGCAGATGAGCTGCAAGCCAGATTTTTAAATACAAAGAAGATGACCTTAAATGACGACATGCTGTGGATGATTGAGAACACAAACTTGGTGTTACTGTGACAGAGAGACTACAGAACATGACGAGAACCAAGAAAAAATATCGTTCTCAGTCAGTAAAAATAGAAGTATTAACGAAAGAGTTGATTTTTAACACATCGTTCTGATCTACAGTGTTAAAGTGACACTAAACATAGTGTTACATTTTCAGAGTTAAGATAACTTTTGGGTGCTAATATTTGACAGTATCTGTACAACTTTAACACTTAAAGTGTTGAATAACCCCCTCAGAGTCGTTCTTATTCTGTGCATTTTACCTCGGAGCACACCAACACTTGGAAAATGGGGTGGGGCCTAACACTTGCTGTTCTGGTAATAACTCTGAAGGAATTATTACAGTTTGACTACTGAAGTTGAATCTTGGCATGTCCAGATGCAAAGATTCAACTTCAAGACAAACCAAAACCGAGGACCCAATCCTCACAATCATTCTTAGCTTCAGCAGACGGCCCCGGGACACTTCATGTTTCAACAGTTTCACAATGAGATTTTTTTAGGACTTTGATAAGTTAAAACAGGACTTTAACAATCATTTAAAAGATTTTTAAACAGGTTTACAAAGTGAATGAGTTGCTACTGTTTCTGCTGTTACCACCAGAGCCATGACCTCCTGTTTTAGTTTTTCTTAAGACCTTTTGTATTTCTGCATTTTGTAATTTCAAATATCTTAATGTGTTTTCTAAATTTAATTTTAATTTGATTCAGTTTTACAGATTTTAAGAGAGTTTTACATTTCTGTCTTACTTGTGTCCTGTGTGCTTTTTACCCTAATTTATTAGCTGGAGGGTACATTTACCCCTACAGACAACAACAAACTTGGCAGCTATTTATGTATTTATTTTAGTTCATCTATACATCTGTTTTCTTATCCCATTATATCCTTCGTGGGGTCATGGGGTTGCCAGAGCCTGTCCCGTCTACTGTTAGACAAAGGCCACCCTGAACAGGTTGCCAGTCTGTCGCAGAGCACAGAAACACTCCTTTACACACTCACACATGCACACCTAAGAACACTTTGGATTTGAAGCAGAGCCTTCCCACCTCCCTGTGAGATTCCCACCTATTTTATTTTATCCATACCATAGCTGAATTAACTTTTAATTCAATTCAATTCAATTCAATTTTATTTGTATAGCCCAAAATCACAACAACAGTCGTCTCGATGGGCTTCGAAGTAAAACATGAAATCAAAAGGATCATGAATACAAAGAGTTCAATAGAAAAATACTAAAATGAACTAACAAACTGACTAAGCTATACTGGCATCCCTGCCCTTAGACCCCCCTTCGCGGTAAGGAAAAACTCCCAAAAAAACCGGATTCCGGAAAAAACGAAGAAACCTCAGGGGTGCCCACATGAAGGAGGGATCCTCCCCCAGGACGGACAGGCGATTTACCAGAACTCTTAGAGAAGAATTAACTTATCTAAATCTACAACTACATATATAAAAGTCCAGCAGACGAGCTTCATCCAGCCGTGGTTGTGGGGACAGTCAAAGGCGCGAGTCGAGCCGGAGACAGGAACCACAGCCAGGTGTAGGAGCAGGAGCAGAGACGAGGTACTCGGTCAGGTACAGAGCAGAGACGAGCCAGAGATGAGCCAGAGGCAGGATCCACAGCCAGGTGTAGGAGCAGGAGCAAAGGCGAGGTAAACGGTCAGGTACAGAGCAGAGACGAGCCAGAGATGAGCCAGAGGCAGGATCCACAGCCAAGAGTAGGAGCGGGAGCAGAGGCGAGGTAGACGGTCAGGAACTGGAGCACGGATGAGCCAACTGGAGTCTGGAAGCACTCCCACTCCCCAGGAGGGGAGAGGAAAAGAGGGACAATACATGAATCGCACTGCACCAAACAGAGGCATGGAGAACTAAATGATAAATTATGATCAAGAATAGAGGAGAGGAAGGGTAGAAGTAAAAACAGGAAAGAGGACAGAACCCCAGAGCACCATAGTTACCCCAGCTTCAACTTCTAGCAGCCTTTTAAAAGAAATAGTTATTATTAATTTTAATTTAAACAAATTAACATTAAGTTAAATAATCTCTAAATACTAACTAGTCTGACAATAAGCCTGTCCAAAGAGGAATGTTTTCAGTCTAACTTTGAATGTAGAAACTGAGTCGGCCTCTCTTACATGAGCTGGGAGTTTATTCCATAAGACAGGGGCTTGGTGGCTAAACGCTCTACCTCCAACCGTACTTTTACTAATTCTAGGAACCACAAGCAGTCCTGCATTTTGCGAGTGAAGTGTTCTTATTGGATGGTAAGGGACTATGAGGTCCTTAATATAGGACGGGGCCAGTCCATGTAAGGCCTTATAGGTTAACAGGAGGATCTTGAACTTGATTCTAGAATCAACTGGGAGCCAATGGAGCGAAACTAACACAGGAGTGATGTGATCTCTTCTGCTAGTTCCTGCTAACAATCTAGCTGCTGCGTTCTGAACAAGCTGGAGACTTCTTAAGGAACTCTTCGGACACGCTGCTAACAAGGAGTTACAGTAATCCAGCCTCGACGTAACAAATGCATGGATGAGTTTTTCAGCATCACTCTTAGAAAGTATATTTCTGATCTTAGCAATATTCCGCAGGTGAAAAAAGGCAGTTCTACACGCCTGAGATATGTGAGCCTTAAATGATAAATCCTGGTCAAATAAAACCCCAAGGTTTCTAACTGTGGAATTAGGGGCTATACTTATGCCATCCAGGGAGACTATCTGATCAGACAGAGTATCTCTGAGGTTTTTAGGACCTAGTATGATGACCTCAGTTTTTTCTGGGTTCAAGAGGAGGTAATTAATTGTCATCCAGGTCTTGATGTCACTGATGCAGGCGTTCAGTTTCTCTATCTGGTCATTCTGGTCAGGCTTCATGGATAAATACAACTGCGTATCGTCGGCATAACAATGAAAATGAATGCTGTGTTTCCTGATTATGTTTCCTAGGGGTAGCATATAAAGCGTAAACAACTTTTAAAGTTCAGAAGAAAATAGTTATTGGGTTCTCCAGGGTTAAAGTAACTCATAATGGGTTGATTATACATGTATTTACAATGGTCAAGCATCAAATGGAAATATGCAAGTAAATATTCATAGTTATTTTCCAAATTTAAAATCTTTGTATTTGGACTAAAGGAATAAGGAACTACATATTTTGACCAGGTTTTGCTTAACACGAGGCCTGGTAGATGCCTTTGTTAGGAACGACAGTGAAAAGAGCACATGCCCCTCAGCACTTGTCCCTGCAATCACCCTTGACAAGTTCCTTTGCCCAGCGACCGAGCACTTTAAAAATAATCGATGCTCACAAAGCAGCAAAAAAGCTAAAAGGAGATAAGCATTTATAAGAAGCTGTTTCCTCAGTTTCATAAATAGCCGATAACAATGGCAGTGATGGAGTCAACCAAGAAAAATGATAAAAACTCATAAAGGAACAGTTTTACCAATAACATAGAAACAAGTTGCACAAGTTTGTTCCTTTTTAATAAAACCATTTCTGAGAAGTAAAACCTTACCTTAACCCTTGTGCTATCCTATGACCCCCCCCCCCCCCCCTTGCATTGATGTGTTCTCCCTACCATAAAAAAGGTGGTTAAAGGTGGAATGATTTCATGTTATCCATGGACACCAGTGAAGATCACAAATCATTGAAGAAAAAAGGTTCAGAGCACTGTCTAGTGGGTCTAGATGACCCAACTCCCAATGGTAAAGTGCCTAGGATAGCACAAGGGTAAAAAATGCAACTCTTACACAGTAGAGCTGTGGTCCCGAACTTTTCAGTCTGGATGAGGGTGAAGTGGGCGTCTTATTTTTTTTAATTTAGCCACCAGTTTTCCCTTAACTATTGAAATGTCTCTTCATTCTCTGTAAAATATCTGCAGCTGCCTTAAACTTTATTTGTACACTAGATCTCATGTAAAAGCCTTAAAATGTGATCTAGATTTTCCCTTAACCCATATCTGTACAAGTGGAAGCTAAAAAAATTGGACACCAACTTCAGCGTTATCCATCTGAGATAAATAGATAAATACAAAAAAAAAAAACAGGGACTGACATTTTCCCAACATAATCTTAAACATGACTCCACTGTTTAAAAAACTTCTTTAGCAACATCCTTGTCACACTGGACATCTGGTTGCTGAATATTGTGCATTATTATTATGGTGTGTGGGAACAACTATCCAATAAATCCATATTTGGAGATCAGACTCCTTGTTTACGACTGTTAAATGCGGCCTGTCTTTTATTTTTCAGTCAAAGGTCAGTCTTTTGTTTCCTTTATGACTTTTCGTGACGAGAAATTTTCAAAAGTTTTTTTTTTTTCTGGTTAGCTTATTGGTTCCAGTTAAAAGCCTTGCTGCAGAGATTTGGACCGATTGGAGACGTTTCAGGCATTTTTTGTTAAAACTAGTAAAGAGAGAATTGCAGTAGTCTAAACGAGAAGAGAAAAAAAGATGGATGATCAGCTCAAGATCAGACCGGGATAAAATTGTCTTCAGTTTGGCCTCGTTCCTCAGGTGACAAAACAGTTTTAACTGGGAGCTTCAAATGAGAGTCTAGAGACATAGATTTGTCAAACCAGACACCAAGATTCCTGAGACTAAACTGGACGAAGTCAAATGTGATTGAGAGCATCCAGTAGCTTTCCAAAACTAAAACTTACTTTAGAATAAGATTAAAAGGTAAAGATACAAACAGGAAACAAACTGTGGTCCATGTCAGGAGATAACTTTTTAGCAAGCCGGACCTCTGCAATTTGCAAAAAACTTGACTAAACTTTACTTCAAATAAAATCATCCTTTTCTCCCAGAAAACATTTTTTCAATTAGTTCACTTCTTTACAGAAACAGAGGGAGTTTTTTTTGTCAAGCGAAGAACAAAAACATCCTTTATGATTTGACGAGAGTGGAGGTCAGTGGCCTAAATCAAGTCTGCCTTTTGCTATACATACTAAGTGGTGTGAGTGTCTCAGAAACCAGCTGTGTCAGTGACTCGGGCATTTCCCTGGTGTTGTCCGCGCTGCTGGACGCTCTTTGTGTTAAATTCTAAAGGTTGCCCTTCATGCTTGAATCGTTCATTGTGCAGCTGATGAGTGCTGAGAAGAATTGTTCATTGTTGGTTGTGCAAAAAGGGTTGCTCCTGCTCCTGGTATTGCATTAATACACAAATATTTCAGACAATTTCTTTTCATTTTCAAACTTTTCAAAAATTATTTGCACTTAAACCACAATATGTGGCTTTGTACATTTCACCTTGTTCAAACGTTGAAATTTTAAGAGTTTAACTCTTTAATTAAAACAAAGTTACTTGTCATGGTACCCCCGTTAGTCCTCTCCCCCTTCCCTTCTCTGCCTTGTCATCCTCAGATTGGACTCAGCTGCCGGCACTTCCCTCATCAACCCTGCAGTATTTAAGATGGCCTGATCATCGCCAGTTCGTTGCCTACTATGGTGAAGTAACTGGTCTCGTGTGTACCTCGTTTTCTAGTGACTCTCTCGTTTTACCGAAACCAGATAATCAAGTTATCATTCCTGTCTGCAGGACAAAAATCATCCACCAAGTGCCGACCTGGGTTCATCTCATGCTCCTGATCGTTCATACGACCTCGTCGTCTAGATCTCCAGCCATGCCACCTGCCTGCTTCATTCAACTCGCCACAAAGAACCCACAACCAGCAAGAGGATTACTTACCATCTGGTTTCCTCCTCGCCTCACCTTCCTCCAGAGTAAGTCTACATGTGTAATGCTAAAAAAAACCATAGACGAATTAATTTGAATTGTTACATTACCAAAAGGAGGTTACTCAACATGTCAAGCCTACAACAAAAGAAAACACCACACAAACAGTCGATCCCTGCAGGTGAAGCAGAATGCTCCTAGTATTATTAATTACCTGAAAAGCAGAATTTCACCTCTGAGAAAAAACAACTTCTTCTTTTGGTCAGAATGCAATCCAACTGATTATTCAACCCCATACAATTTCCCGTTTCCCCAAAATCTGAGTCCAGCAGTCTGTAATATTTACAGTCCGCTGATGTCCACAAAAAATAGGATTCCCTTCAGAAAAAAGATAATCCAGCAAAAATGAAGTCCCAATCTTCACATGGTACCATGACTTTCAAAAATATATACAAAACAAAATGATTAGGATCGGTCTCACCGCTTCCAGGCTTTATAATGATGACGCGTCCATAGGTGCGCTCCTCGCGTCCAGAACAACCGCCGGGAAATCCTGTCCTCGTTGAAACTGTTCTGAGAGGCCGAAGAATCTGAGCGATGCATCTCCCACGATCATTCCAAAATTTTAGCATGTGATGAAAGAGATATACAAACTGATGCTGCTGCAGACTTTCCGCGTCTGTCGCCGGCACGCCCCTTCTCTCCTCTCCCGCTCCTCTCATTCAGCTCCATTCAAAACTTTTTTGGTCTCTTCCCAATTGCCATGTTACCCAATCACACGTACTTTCAATAATGAGGCCATGCATATTCATTTATAGGCAGTGTATTTACAGCATTTCATTTCCTTTTTGTCTTTTTTACACTTAGCTCTCCCCCTGGAGCAATTGACTTTTTTTTCTTTGCACATTTCATGCATTCATTTCAATTTATCTCGATGTGGCGATGTCACACACGGATCCCACCATCTACATCCTGGAACAATAAAACTCTTTCTCTGCCAAAACCTTGTGCGTGATCTTTCCGGGTTTCAGCAATTGTCATGACATTACTAAATCAAATTCATTAGAGATGTGGCGTTCACGAATAAATCGAACGGATCATTAACATGAACATTTATTACCTTTTTTTCCCCTGAGTTTCACAGGTTCACATAATTGCTCAAACAAGCTCATCCTCCTTATTTTAGATGCAAATATCCCAAGAGTTGTGCACACTTGGTTTACGTGAGTACCTCGCAAAAAAAGGACAGCCTTAGATGACAGTGCACGGGAAAGGAGGAGAGGGGGGGTTGCTCACAGTGGTCCTCAGTGCGCTCAAGGAGCTTGTGTGGATGTACATGAAAAATTAAAGGGAATGTTCTTGCCACCTGAAGACCACTGTGCTACCTCCCAAGGTGTCAGGGTGGTGGCTGACCGATGTCAAAAATTCGTCAAGTCGGTGTTGAATTTGCACTTTTTCTTAAAACCTTGGCGTGTACAAATGCGACTGCCGCTGCCCAATTACAAGTGCCACCGTGTGGAAACTGCACGGCCACCATTTCAAATTTGCTGAAAAACTGATATTTAGGTGGCATTTTTGGCATTTGTGATGGCACCATTAGTGTGCCAAAGGTAATATGTTAACAACTATATGGATGTCGTTTACTCTGAAAGACTTAAGGAAATTTTGGCATAGGGCCTTTAAAACTTTAGTCCCTCAGCTGGACTAACATTTGTGACTTTGGAAGTTTCAACGGCAGTGACACGACACTTGGCATGAGTCTTTGAAAGAATTACACTGGTTTTCTTCTCATTTCAGTAGTTCTGCAAACTCTATTTGAATGGGTGGGGGATGCTGAAAAATGCCACACCTTCCTCTGTTTTTGGTTTCCACCTGGGAAAGTCCCAAAGTTCTAGTAGTCCCTCATTTTGGTGTTGTCCAAAACACCTCGACAGCCTTGTCTTGCTTATTCTAAACCTACACTCCAGGTTCATTCAAGTTGTCGGGAGTATGTAGGTCCTGGTTAGCAGGGCAGCACCTCTTGGCAAAAGCTTGGCTTCATCAGGTCCGTTTAGAGATTATGAGACCTGACAGACGTTTCACGTCTCATTTTGTTTTGGTTGTTGTAGTGTTAGATAAGCTAATTCTCTCTAAGAGTTCTGGTACATCAACTGTCCATCCTGGGGGAGGATCCCTCCTTCATGTCGGCACACCTGAGGTTTCTTCTTTTTTTCCGGAATCCGTTTTTAGGAGTTTTTCCTTACCGCAAAGGATGGTCTAAGGGCAGGGTTGCCCAGTTTAGTTTAGTCTGTTTAGTTTAGCAATCAGTTATTGAATTCTATGAATTTATGTTGTGCACACGCGCTTTCTTTCATGCACTCACATGCTTTGATTTGGCCCTGCTGGTTTGTGTTCCCAACCCATCAAAACATCTTTTAAGCACCAAACAGAATCTTTTCCCTGGCTGTTTTATACTTTCTACATGCTTCTGTTTTTCATGCTAATGCATGAACACACAAAGCTTACCGTGAATTTGTATTGGCTGTCTAGACAGAAAAACCAGTGACAACAAAGCAAAGCACACTTGTCCTAGATGAGAAAGCCCGACATACATGCATTCGCACGCGTGTCGGTGTGCGTTGTGTTTGTGCAGGATTACAAAGGATCAAACAAGTGAGCAGGCACACTTATGTGTTTCTTGTGTTCTTTTCATGAACTCCCTCTGGAGACGCTCCATTCTAATCTATTACAGGATAAGTTCATTAGTGCGTGTGCTTGTGTGTTGCATACATTTCAGATGGCATCTCTCGTCTGGGAATCAACATTAAACAGAGCATCAGCTCCCATATGGTGAGATCAGGAAGAGGAGAGTTAATTAACGGACTTCTGAACTCATTTCAAAGCACAAAGACATCCAGTGATCAATGGACGTCCTAGTCCTGACATGAAACTGCATGGTAATTATGAAAAATAAAGAACTGAATAGAATATGGTAGCACTTTTGTTATTCAGAAACAGTAAAGTGAGGTGGAAATGAAAGAATGAAACCTGTAAGAAAACAAGAGGAGAGTATATGCACAAAAACACAACATAATTCACCAAAAACCAATTGGTTTCAGGCAGAAGTCATAGAAACATGTTTTTGCTTTATTATATTCTACGTGCAGTCTTTTCTGCACGCTAATAAAATGGAACAAAAGCATGTTCCCTGTATAATTCATCTTACATGGGTACATCTGACACAGAAATACAGGTATTTTAGCAGACAGTTTTCTGCTGCAGAGGCTGAAATGAGATGCGCAATAAAATGTGATGTTCTGATGTCAGCAGGAGGCCAACATCCCATCAAACAGGCAGACTAAATCTAAATGTCCTGAGCTGCTCACATTTTCAAGAAAACAAACATCCTCCTTTTAAGGTGGCCTCTGCTCATTTTCCTTCATGTGGATGCACAAAGGAGAGCTGCCTGCTGTCTCCACAGCTCCCCACCAAAACACCTTCATTGGGATTCAGCACATGTTTGAGAAGTTTTAAGGTCATTCATATCTGTAGTGCAAGTTTCCTGTTGATGTGAAAAGATGGTTTCCTTCAGAGTAGAAGACATGAACTTTTTTGTCACTAAGATATCTTGGCTTCACTTTCAGTGGGAAAATGTTTCAGCCAAATGTTTTTTTGCCGAGGAAGCAAAGGAGATGCAGCCAGATCACTATCAAATTAATCTTACCCTCTGACTGACTGGGTAAGGTCTGCGTGATGGACTGCTTGTGCCAACAACAATAAATCAGAGAAACCAGTGCGAGAAAAAGAAAGTTCGGACCCGAAGAGTGGAACCAAACTCTGTGAAGTAAAGCTGGAGCTAATAAGATTTGGATGAGTGTAATGATGCAAAAACAAAGCTATGAAATGACGAGATGTTTTCCCCTTGTGACTAGGATGACACAAATCTAAGACATAAATACTGCAACAAGAAATCCTCTGTCTTTTTCCTTTTCTCCGTATGCAAAGCCAAGATAACAGATCTCTAAGTGTTGTTAAGCTCAAATTCTTTTCTAAAATGATCATCTGTTTTAAAGGATTCAGGCAAACAGGGGGAAAGACACTATCTGGAAAGCTGGACAAAAGAACCAGAACTTCAGCAGAATATTATAAAGCTGTTCTTGTTATTATGCAGTCTACTGGGCAGAATGTTTTCATGGTTCACAGGGGGGGGGGGTCCATGGTTTCCTGGATGCTGCACTCACTTGCTGCTTTTACCTTCGACTCTGGGATCCAAGCTGTCAATGAAAATCAAGGTTTCCTGATTTTTTTTGGCTCATTTTAAATTAAATGTGAACTTTTGTGACATTCTTGCTGAAAGGAATTAGTCTTGGAGCAAATCTGTGCCAAGATGATAAAGTGCACACAAGAAAAGACCTGGTTTTCTACCGTTTTCCCCGTACGTGAAGCTTATGTTTGAAAACATTTAATCTCTACATTACCATGTTAAAAATGCTTAGTCTTTTAAACAAGCTGACCTTTTAAGCAGACCTTAATGTGTCTGTGAATCCACACTTTTCGGACGCATTGATCCAAATCTTTCACTATTTGAGAGCTTTCAAACCAGCAACAATCTATTTTTTTCATCATGAGCGAGAATACATGATGTGTCAAAAGTTGTGAAAAATGTAAGTTGGAACACAAAAATACAAGATGCAGAAACACAACGTTTTAGGGCGTCAGGCAAAAGATGAACAATCTGGTGAAGAGAAGATGAAACAGTGAGAAACACTGGAAACAAGGAAAATGAAGCATAGATAGATAGACAGACAGACAGACAGACAGACAGACAGACAGACAGACAGACAGACAGACAGACAGACAGACAGACAGACAGACAGACAGACAGACAGACAGACAGACAGACAGACAGACAGACAGACAGATAGATAGATAGATAGATAGCCTGGGTCGTTTTCTAGGACATAGTTTCTGCAGAGCGGCAGGAGTTCATTAGAAATTCGGCTCTGAGTTGTGGGCATAAGCCTGGGCTGATATCCCATTAGCCCTTTTTTACACTCTCTCCCGCTGACTTACAGCCCCTCAAACCCCCAACCTAACAATATCAATGGAATAAAGATGGCGAACAGTATTGGAGCTATCCAGCTAAGTAGTTTAGCCAGCTCAAATGAGGAAAACAAAGACGTACATAGATCTATTTGTCTGCAAGGAGACATCGGAAAGGAGCGCAGCAGGAAGCTGACACATTTGGAACATCACAAAAGAGACCTTTTTTATACTGCATTTTTTTCGTCTGCTCCTCATTCACCATGATTTAAATAAATGAGTACTCAAAAAAAGAATGTCAATCTTCATTTTCTTGATATATATCCTTCATCAAGAAAAAAAATGCTTCAAGAGCATGTTAAAAAGACCAAAAAACACAATCCCATTGGGTTGGGTCTTTAAGGAAAGTACAGGTGTGTGTTGGAGTTCCCTTGAGGTTCATACGCTGACCCCGCTGGGAGACTGTGCCCACAGGGTGCTGGTGATATATACAGAAAGTGCCCGCGGGACACACCCACAAACTACACCCTGATTGTCTAATTTCCTCATTTCTAACAGTCAGGCTGCACACAAGGAACCGGCACTTCTCACCTGAACAGCACAAGAGATGAGAGCAGGATTGGGGGGGTTAAAAGTGGAAAAATCTATACAACACGCCTGCATCTCACCCACTTCATACTTTCTTACCCTTACATGGTGTATAAGTGTTCACTACGACAACGTGTTGCTTGCAGCATGTTCATAAAATAATTTGCATGAAAAAATGTTCTCTAAAGGCTCACTGAGTGATCTAGGATTTTGATGATTCGTACGAGCCCCTGTGTGCCCTGAACATTTCTTGCCTGCATAATCACCCATCAGTACATGATAAGTAAAAAAATTACAAGAAAAAAAAGGTTTTTGACTAAGAAAAAAATATTTTTACTTTTCTCGTCTTTTGGGTTATTGTCCTCTCTCCAATGGACATATAGAAAATAAAGCCAAATTGTGTGATTGACAGCAACATGAGAGCAGATGATACAAACGTGCATGCAGTAGCATTATATTATGGTAATATTTACTGAAATTATAAAATTTTAATATTTGTAATTTGAACCAATTTACAGTTCCTACTGATTTGCAAAAATGAGATCATAATTATGAAATGGTGGACAGACAGAAGTACTTCATATTACCACAATACAGATCAAGTTATTACAACCAACGTAAGTTTCCTCTAATTTCTTCTACAATGTTTCTTTATGACCTTAGAGCAAACAACAACATGCTGCTAAGCTCGACAAGCAAAGCTTTTAATTTAGTTTTGTGCAGAAGTTTTCTGAAACAAACTCGTGAGATGAGAAATACAGAGCCCAGTATAACATGACTTGAGCAGATGTGAGAAACCAACCTGACACTGAGGGAGCTGATGAGTACAGTTTCTAAAGAGGAAGGAAACTGCAGTGAACAACGGTTTCACAGTGATGCAAAAGTTTCAGCTTTGCAAGCAAATTTTAACTTAGTTTACCTTTAAAGCTCTTTTCAGAAAAGTCACGAGTTCTAAGAGGAAACTGTTACATCATTTCCTCCAACTGACACAAAGTGAGTGTGAGACCAAAGTATTGTTACACTGTTAGGTGATGCAGGCTCACTGTGAGCTGTGCTCCCTTCAAATCCAAGCACATTTTTTCTTGTAGCCTATTAGGCCTTTTTGTTTTGCTGACATATTCACAGACCAACTTCACTTTAATTTAATGAACAAAATTAACACAACTTTGGCCTTAGTCATATACGCTTGCTGCAGCTTTTTGGGTCGTCCGGGTCCATAAAAGGTCACAAACCAGAGCGGCTGCAGGGGAGGGCAGGTTTGCCTCGTAAATTCTGGTAAATGCTAAATGGCGTATACTTATATAGCGATTTTCTACCTTCCTCAAAGGCCCAAAGCGCTTTACAGTCACACACACATTCAAACACACATTCTTGTGGCGGCTCCACTGCTGAACACTGGCGCCAACCTTCCGCCAGACGCAAGGTGGGGTTCAGTGTCTTGCCCAAGGACACTTTGACACACGGGAGGCAAGGCAGGAATCGAACCCGCAATCTTCTACTGCCCTACCACTGCACCACGGCCGCTTCTGACTCATACGCCCACCTCAAGAGACGTCATAAAAATGGAACGTACCATTGTCGTGTGTAGTAAGAGTATTGTGAAGTATTTGTAAAGATAATGTACATTACATACACTCATGGCATACATGATGCTGTGGTACTGTGTCTTTACGTTACACTCTTGTCTTTTGTAAGGTGTGAATACTGGCTCCTTACTGACTACGCATGACTACTGCACGCACAGGGTGTGCAAGTGTCCATAGGAAGTCCACACAAACCATGCTCTGATTGTTTAATGTCCTAATTTTTTAAAGTGTTGTTTAAGTGTTCACTAGAACCTGTTGCCCACAGCACACTTGTAGGAAAAACTGTACTATAACATTTTCTCAATACGGAAACACAGAGCAAACTACGATCTTAAGATTTCCTGTGAGCCACCTGTATGCTCCTTACAGATTTGCACACTTTTCACCTGTAAAAAGCCTGTATCTACTCATAAGGGCAATTGTGACTAAAGAATTACATGGAAAGTGCTAACTCAACTTTCCTTTAATCCCATATCTCCTAATGTAAAGCAAAATATAAGAAATGAAGATATTCTAAATAAATACTCAACAAATATTGATAGCAAATTGTTCCTGAACGGGCTGCAAAATTTAATAAAAATATTTTTTTTTACAACTGAAGTGGTGTTTGAGCAATTATATATGGAGGATTTTTGTGATCGGAGACAGCTTTTTACAGGAAGTGCATCCAAAAATAGCATGCACATAGGGAAAAAAAATGATTCCAAAGAAAAAGTTTGTTTAAAATCCTTTTTATCTCCATCATTGTCCCAGTATTCCTGTTTTGCTTTGCTACATAAAGCTCATTTGCTTTATAAACTAATCAGTCTTGTTCTTCCCCAGTCAACCTTTATCTGATCTCTGTCCAGTGAAGTTTCATCTCTGTTGATGAGGGCCTGCTTTTATTTGTTGACTTGGCTGATAGAGCTCACTGTTTTCTCAATGCAGAGAAACACAGACAAGTGAGGGGAGATTTATAAAGTAACTAAAGTAAATAATATTTTCGCAGTTCCTCATTGGTTTACAATGAAGATACTCCTGTTTTGGCTGTTTTGAAGAATATGTAGATGAGCGCTGCAACAAAACACACAACACATCTACAACACGATTTGTAAAAAAATAAAAATTCACACTGAAGAGTCAGTTTTTCTTTATGGCTAAGTTGAGTTCATGCCATTAATTGAGAACTGGACTGAGAGACCTCTTTCTTCTATTTTGTGTTTCCAACAGGAGGTACCTGCTGGTTCCAAAAAATCAAAATCGCTTAGACTTCTACAGAGAAGTTGAGCTGTTCCTCAGTCATTCTATTTGTCAGAATAGTTGTTCCTGTTTTGCTACCTATTTGTAACATGTTCTTGTTAATCCTAATTATTTTCAGATTTTCTTCTGTAGTAGAAGGTATTTAAGTAACAAACTGACTAATCAAATGCGTCAGTATGTGGTCCCATGTCAAACGTTTAAAACATTTGACCAGTTTTTCTGAGCACACTTTCAAGTGGTAGTGGTGTGGACTTCCAACAGGTTTACTCCTGATTGGGTGGTTGCTGTAGCAATTTTCAGATTGACCTGGACCAATCATGTTGTGATCCTGTGGGTGTGCCCTCCTCCAGTGCCTGAGCCATACCTGCACCTCTTCCCAATCACACACCAGCTCCTCATCAGCCACTCTCTAGATATGCTTCAGATGGAACTCCAGCTTCTGCCAGATTGTAGGTTCTCATGGGCAGTCTGCTCTGCCACAGCCAGCCAAGCCTGCCACAGCTAGCCTGAAACCTTTTGGACAATAAATACTTTTCTATACACTCTATTTGTGTCCGTGCCTGGACCCCACTACAAACTCTCAGAAAAAATTACTGCTTACTGACAGTTTCTGGTTTCAACATTGTGATGGTTGTATCATAAAAAATGGTGACTGAATTGACTTAATTTTGTTGGATACGGAAAAGGCCATTTTCTATGGGTGACATCACATTCACTCAGTCCAGTTCTATTATACAGTCAATGGTTCATACTGAGGAATGTGTACCATAATGGAATAAAGAAGCCTTCTGTGTGAGGGGACATGCTGAGCCAACCAACCGTTTGCCGTAACACTCCCCTGTGGCCCGATTGAAATACAACTGTAAAACCATGGTAAGCCCCCATTAAATGCCAAGCTTAGCTGTCATTTCATGGCAGCTGTTTATTAATACAACATTCACAGCATGTATTTTGGAAATCACTGCTGTAATAGAAAAAAAATTGAGTTAATAACCCAATTACATTGCAGCAACATCTTTGGTTGACATTGTCTGCATGGCCATTGTTATTTCATTATTTTATACAGATTTTAACTCTAAAGTGTTAATAAAAGTGATATTCATTCTCTCAAAATGCATTATTTTCTCTTAAACCTTTTTACTTCAAGCTGAAGAATGACCCACTGTGATGAACACAATTAATGGAGTTTAAAGAGGTGTGAGCAACGATGCAGCAACTTAATCTGCCTTCTACCACAGGACCTCTATTGAATCCGTCAGACTGCCTGAGTGCCACAAAAGGCTATTGTTTAAGACGAGACATGAAAGATGGCAAATGTTTTTTATGTTAGCGAGAACAGGAGCTGACACATGCATTCACCGTGAATACACCTGCACACACATGGCCTTTTATCTTCACATGTATGTATAGATGTGAAACACAATTTCCCTTTTTCTGCACATATCTTGCGGTGGTGCAGACACATGGAAACATTTTAAACAGTTCAAGCAAAAACAAGCTGTTTAGCAGAACAGCTTCGTCTTTGAGGTGTTAAGTGATGTTGGAACTTAAAGTGAGAGAATAGTGTGTGGACAAAAACATTCAGAGCTGTTTGGTGGGATGAAAGACAAAGAGAAGCAAAGTAAGGACATGGAGTCACACAAGCAATCTGAAAGAGATGCCTTAAAGCATACACAAACACACACACTGTGTAACCCTTGTGCTATCTTAGATGACCCCCCCCCCTTACATTGAGGTGTTCTCCCTACCATGACAAAGGTGGATAAAGGTGGAAAGATTTCATGTAATCCATGGACACCAATGAAGATCACAAATCATTGAAGAAAAAAGGTTCAGTGCACTTTCTAGTGGGTCTAGATGACCCAACTCCCAATGGTAAAGTGCCTAGGATAGCACAAGGGTTACTTGTTAAAATCTCTTTTAGAGCTAAGAATCAAATCAAATCAAAATTTATTCATAAGAAAAAGCGCTTCTCAGACATTGCGCAACTCGAAATGCCTTAACATTTAGAAAAAAAAAACAAGAAAAAAACCCCACACAATATTACAATAAAAACCCAACCCACCCCTCACCCTTTCCACTCCCCTCTGTTAAAACATGCGACCCATGACCCCACATACAATGAATACTAATAAAAGTAGCTACTACCGTAATTTCCGGACTATAAGCCGCTACTTTTTTCCTGCGTTTACAGCCCTGCGGCTTATTCAGTGACGCAGCTAATTTATGGATTTAACATGCACGTACTTTCGGACTCAGTGTATGGTTTGAATTCTCTATCCAACTCCAAGCAACAAGTCATTTATTTTTCAACACACCTCTTAGCAGCCAAACAGCATGGACTTGACTTCAGGTCTTAGACACTTCAGTCATGGTTCAACAAAAAGAAACACGCATGCCCAGCCGCATCCCAGAATCCTTTGGTGTCATTAGACCCAACGTGCACGTGATCGCCACTACAATATGATGCAGCTTTCAAGTTAAAAGCAATCGTTAAAAGCAGCGTGAAAAAAATCCACCATCACCAACGGGTTTGGAAAAACCGCTCTGCTGCGTGACAAAGAGAACAGCGCATGCTCAGGAGTGCATTTACCTCTGAGTCACTGTGACCCGGCTGGCTGCACGTAAATATGTGGGAATAACATCAGCCTTTATTTTGTCGGGACACGACTGGAAACACAAATTGACGCGATCGTTTTAACGGTTATTAAGGACTGAGCTGAGTTTTGCATAGAAACGCTCACAGCCTCCGTGTGAGCTGGAGACTGCGTGTCGTGTGAGCTGCGGGGCCGATGGCAGTCTGAAGGCTCCCACACGTAACAACGCATCCGCCCCTCATCCACAAAACGTTCAGTATTAAGTCCGATTGCTCTGCACAGACACGATTTGCTCCGTTCACCGGCGCAATGGGGACGAAGCGCTCCTCCTTGGAGCCGCCCTGGCCAGAGGTGTTGGAGTAGATAGGAAGGGGAGACAAGGAGCGCGCCGGAGCGCGGAGCGCAGAGGCGTCGAGCCATTCTGCAGGCTGCAGCCAGGGCTTACTCGAGGCGTCCGCGGAGCAACAGTGTTTGTTGTGGAAGGAAACTTCTGACGCACGCGCCGCGCTGAGGCGCGCGCTTTTCAGTCGCCGCTGCTTTATTTTACTGGTGTATTTTTTTAACCAGCCCTGTTACTCCCATAATGCTGCCGCGACCCAAGCGGAAGGAGAGATGCTCTCCCGTTCGCCCCTCCATCCACTGCTGTTCCTTGCTCATTCTTAAACACGTACAACAGTGTGGCGAGCCGGGTTAGACCCGCCTTTAGCCCCTAGGACTCATGGGAAATGGGGGATCGCGGATGTAAATTTCCTCATCATAACTGAGGGATGTAATGTTGATTATATGGTTACTGTTTGTAATTTTATGTATGATACCTAGATTGTCAATAAGTAAAAAAAACTAAAAAAAAAAAAAACCCAAAAGGCAATACAAGTTAAAACGTGTAGGACCTAAAATTCGACCCTTGGGGAACCCCACAACTTTCATGGATTTTTGAAGAGCACGTATCCATACTTACATAAAAGTGTCGATCTGTAAGGTAAGAATAAAACCACTTAAGAATATTTCCAAAGAGACCCACTAGACTCCTCAGTCTGTCTAACAAAAAAATGTGATCTACCGTATCAAAAGTGGCACTAAGATCCAGCAGCACCAGAACAGAGTTTCTGAGATTCAAAATTTAATCTAAGATCATTAACAATCTTTAAAAGAACCGTCTCTGTACTGTGGTTTGTCCTAAAACCAGACTGATATTTTTCTAAATTTTTTATATGTATTTAAAAACACATGCAGTAGATTTGTGACACTTTTTTCTATAATTTACTCTAATTAAAAATGGTAAGTTGAATACAGGTCTATAGTTTACCAGAGTTTTTGCATCTAAATAACTCATTTTCAGAAGGGGCCTCACTAACGCCATCTTAGAGGCTTAGGGGAAGACACCTGTCATATTTATGGATTTCAAAAAATCCATAAAATGTGTTAGAAAGTGAAGTGGGAATGGGATCTAAAGGGCAGGTTGAAGAAGATGTTTAGATCAATATTCAAGTGTTCTTTACAGTCATCTCTTAGTTTGACATATTAGACAAGTTAATATGACAAATTGAAAGAAATCATATGTTTATCTTCAGGTAAAAGAGATGAAGACCTTCATGAACTTAAAATCTTTGAAATCTAAGACCCCAGTGGCAGCTTTCAACTGGAGCTGGAGCTTTAGTTCCTGTCTCTTCCTCTTCTTGCCTCTTTGTTTTTTAACATCTTATTTCTGCATTAGTTTAAATGTAAAAGATCTGTAAGTCAGTTTTTTTCTTGAGTTCTTTGATCCGCTGATGAAATTTCTCTTCTTTACTTGTTGTTTTTCTTTCTGGTGGGCGCCTACACCTGGTTTGTCTTAATTCCCTCAGCCGTGTGCACTTTGTTGATTACTCTTTCAGTGTTTATACATTGCCTGGATTTCTGTTGGTCTTTGTCATTTCCTCTCCATACTTCTGTTACTTTCAGCTGACACTTTTGTTTCTGAGCCCTTCATGTTTGGTGCTTTGTGTTTTTCACTTTCCAGCCTGCAAAAGCCTTTTGTTTATTCTCAGCTTGTGAAACTAAAACACAGCTGTCGCGTCTTTCTCAATTTTGGATCCACCACCTGAACCCCAACCAGAGAGGATCAACGAAAAAGTCCTTCAAAAAATGCACTGCAGTCAATTTAAGCTAAATATAGGCACTAAAACACTTACAGTGAGGCAAATAAGGATTAAAACCCTGTAATTTTGCATGTTCTCCCACTTAGAAAAGATGGAGGGTTCTGACATTCTCATCTTAGGTGCATGTCCACCATGAGAGATATAACCTAAAAAAAATTCTGGAAATCACATTGCATGATTTTTTAAATAATTAATTTGTATCCTACTGCTGCAAATAAGTATTAGAGCCCGTAAGAAAATCAATGTTAATATTTGGTGCATTCGCCTTTTTTTGTGTTTAGACACAGGCCAAACATTTCCTGTAGATTTTCACCAGGTTTGCACACACTCCGCAATAATTTTGGCCAAATCCTCCACAGATCTTCTCTAGATCAGTCAGGTTTCTGGGCTCTCGGTAAAAAACATGGAGTTTGAGCTACCTACAAAGATTTTCTAATGGGTTGAGGTCTGGAGACTGGCGAGGCCATTCCAGAAGATTAATATGGTTTTTACAGATGAGACTGATGACAAAATAAAAATAGGGGAGCAACCTGTATCAGTTCATTACTTTTCTTTTTTTCATTTTTTAAAATGTTTTACAAAAGTATTGCATCGAAGTCAATAACTCTGAATTAGATTGTGCCCAAAAAATTCAAATTAGGACATCTTAGTGTCTACTTACCACACCCACGACAATGGTACGTTCCACCCCCTGCCCCAGACAAGCAGCCCACCCCCACCCAGGAATTCTGGGTTTCTCCCCACCCCAACCCCACGCACGAGCCAGGGCCCCCCAAAGGATACCCGCCCTACATTTCAGGCAACCACCCATCCAGCTCATGGTTGGTCCAGGAGAAAGCAAGGCAAGGGGCCGGCCACCCCCGCCCAGGAGGAGGACGCCCAAGAGAAGTGGGGGTCCACAAGGAGTGTTGTAAACATGGCCCGATCAGGCTCACCAGCAGTTGGAATTTTGGAGAGGCCCGGCGAGGGCAAGGACCAAAACCCACACCACTTACAGCCCCAGGCTCAGATGTGATGTGATTCCCGGCTCATGGTCTTGCCAGAGAACTCAGGGATCCCTCTCCCTACGTGGAGAGAGGGCCGCCGGGCCCAGGAAGCCATCAACCAAGGGACACGTCTGCCGTCATCAAGGACCTGGTAACCCCTGCCAGGAATGGGGTAGGGGACATTTGGTCCGAGGTCCCACCTTCCTCGTGAAATGTATGTGTGTGTATTTGTGAGGATGTGTGTGTGCGTGTATGTGTGCGTATATTTTGAGGGGTAAAGGGTGTGTACTAAGGGGGTGCAGTTAACATTGGTGGGTAGGGCACTGAGATCTGCTGCTTGCTGGCAGTGATGTCCAAGCACGAGAGGTGAGGGGCCCATTACCTATACGGCAACTATGGGAAGGGGACCACTGTTGAGTAGCTCCTCCTCCCAAGGTCCATCGCAGGCAGAACTCCCCCTCCCCCTGATAAGTGATTATATGAGGAAGAGGGTAAGTAGTTGCCTGAGTTATTTTATCCGGTTTGACTGGGGTGCTGATGTGATGTTTTTCAATGGCCTTTTGGATGCGTTCTGTTACACCTCTGATGTATGGCAATGTGACCATTCCTTTGTTTTCTGTCTTCTTTGTCCGTTTTCCATCTGTTTTATATACTTCAAATCCCTACCATTGGTAGTGACCCACAGACCCATTCACCCAGTCACACAGGTTGCCGAACACTGGTGCCAACCTCAGTGTCTTGCCCAAGGACACTTCGACACATTGGCGTGAAAGGCGGGAATCGAACCTGTAATATTACGATCATGGGTCAACCGCTCTTACCGCTGCACCACGGCCGCCCACAACAGTAGTAATACAATAATAGAAGAACCTCAGAAGTCAGTTAAAAATACAGACACTATGAACTTTCTTGAACCTGCAGCACCTGTGCAAGTTCATTCGACTGAGCTTTAAGGTGTTTATATGCAAGTCATCACTTATTCTGTCATCAAACTGTTTTATTTGGAAAATGTCTTAATTGGGATGACAAAATTATAATGTTTACTGCTTCTTATTCAACATATGAGCTTATTGGTCCAGGAAAAAGCAATAAGGATGGACATACGTTTGGGTTGTTGGTGTGCTCATAAACATGGATACCACAAAGACAATTTAGCCCTTTAATACAAGAGCGACAGGAAAAAACACACTATTTAAACTACCATGATTTTTTTACCGTTCTCGCAAATAATGAAGTTCCGGCAGATTGGGAAGCGAGAAAAGCAGTGGTTGTAATGTGTTGCGTAGCAGTGCAAAGCCTTTTTTCTCCACATTAGAATTTTTTGGAATTTTCTTAAATGCGTGAACGATCAAAGAGTTCTGTTAATTTTAAGAACGTCAAAAGCTCCGGTAGTCATGGGTTAAAACTGCAACAGTCAGCTTTGCTAAATGAAAAATTTCTCCTGTGAATCAGCTAACAAAGATTTCAAAGATTACCGGACTAAATCGAATGTACTCAGGCATTTTAAAAAAAAAAACATTTTAGATCAGAAACGAAGGTCTTTAAAAAATGGAATAAAATAATATGTACGAATAGAATAAAAAAGATAACTCTAAGAATGCAAACATTTTGAATACTTGTAAAAATGAATGCAAAATTATTAAAATAAAGAGGGTATGATGAAATACTCATGGAAAGATTTAAGAAAACAATCAAGCTCTACTGTCTCAGGTTGTCTAAATATCAAAGAATTTGCAATATTTAGTGGTTTTCCAAGTTCTGTATGTCTCTGTTTCCCTCATCTACCCATTTTCTTTACCCACTTGTTCCTGTTCAGTCATAGAGGGATGCTGGAGCCTATCCAGCTACTGTCAGGTGAAGACAAGATTCACCCTGGGCTAGTCACCAGTCCAAAACAGACAATCACTCACACTCATATCTAAAGAACAGTTAAAAGTCATCAATTAACCTATTAGGTAGGTTTCTGAACTTGGGAGGAAGGTCACAAAGAAGACTGTGCATGGGGAGAACACACAGTGCCTACTAAAAGGGACCCAATTAGGATATTTGAAGCAGAGCATTCTCACTGCGAGCCAGTGTATTTACCACTACCCTACCATGCTTACTGCTTATTGACCCATTTAAGAGCCAAATATTGATTTGACCAACGGCAAAAAAGTCTTTGTGTTAATGTAAAAAACAAAAAAGCAAATGATTTCATTTGTTGCTAATCTTCACAAAACAAACAGAAAGTACATGGTGAAGATAAACGTCTGCAGACCCAGAGCTTACATGATTTTCTATTTCCTGATCTGCGTCTGGTCCGTTGTGTTCCGGAAGCATGACAGCCAGCGGGATAATGACGGCTCCCCCTCCTGCTGGACAAACAGACGTCTGCATGAGGGGTAGAGTGGCTGATCTTATCAGTCAGGGAGAGACAGTAAGTGTCCTGACTCTTGTAGACTCCAATGGCCTCCATTTCTTCTGCATGGATTGTTCTGTGTCTCAGAGCTGGATACAGTCAACATGTGAGTGACGTTTGTATAGATGATGTACACATAGTGGAATTTACTCATATGTGAAAAGGTAAACATTGCTCATTTTTAAACCCTCAAACATCCTGCCTTTATTTAATCAAACACATACAAGGTCTCCATTCATTTTACAGGAATAAAAAGAGAGACTGCACCCGGTTCAAAATTCCCACTCACACAGACACACCATCAACTCACATATAGAAAGCATAGATTTATCAGTGAACAAACCAAAAACAAAAACTGTAAATAAAGTGGGAGTGGGTTTATTGTAGCCCAACAGCAAACATTTGTGTACAAAACACAAATATACATGCATAGATGCCCCCATCCCCTCACACACATAAGCCAGGCTCTTTACTGTCACAATAAAAGCACAATGGATGCTAAAGGACTCTGGGCTTCAATAGCTTAATTGCTAATCTCTTCTTTTAGGACAGTGTTTGTTTCATTAGCCTAATTTACACTGATGGTATCTCCCCACTAATTAACTTGTTTGGATTGAACGTCTACCCCATAATGCCAGGGAGGAGAAAAAAATGCATGGACCACAATGAATACTGCCACAGAGAAAAAACAAAAGATATATGAAATACTTTTTTTACACTCACTGTTTTATCAAGAAATCATTTAAAGAAAATGGAGTTAAAGTCCCACTCTGATCATCTTTTGATGTATTTTCAAAAAATGGTCTTTCAATTATGATTATGCTGTTTTTAGCCAATATCAACAGCTTGTGTCATTTTCTAGGACATAGTTTCAGCAGTGGTTCATTAGAAATTCTCCCAAGATTTGTGGGCAGGACTGTTCATTTACCATCATCCATTTGTTAACACTCTTTCCCACTAGTTTACAGCCCTTCACACCCCAATTTAACATTAGCAGTGCAACAAAAATGGTGAGCAATATTGAAGGGATACCGGCCATGCAGTTTTGAGCCAGATGCCAGCTCAGACAAGGAAAACCAAGACATACACAGGTCTAATTGTCTACAACTGGATGCATTAATGTCAGTGTTTTTACCTTTGGGTTGAATATGATCTCATTTAATGTTATCAGATATTAAAGACAAGTTTTTTTAATGCCATGGTGTATCAACCTGATAAAAGAACTGATGATGTAGCTCCATGCTTAATCAATACGCCTTATTCATTTTGTATCATTCCTTCATAATGGCATATTTGAATTATTGTATTGAAGTGTGGGGAAATTGTTACAAAACAAATCTGCATCCTCTAATTATACCCCAAAAGCGAGCCATCAGATTAGTTCACAAAGTTAAATATAATGAACACACCAATTCACTTTTTCTTAATACATTTAATTTAAAACTACAGGATTTGGTATATTTTAAAACTGCTCAAATGATGTATAAAGTATCAATAGATTCTCTGCCATCTAATATTCAAACTTTGTTTCAAAGCAGAGATGCGGTAAATAAATACAACTTGAGAGGAACCAACAAAGTCCATCAACCTAAAGTAAGGACAACCCTATAATCCATGTGGATCTCAGTGAAGGGTGTCACGCTATGGAACGATCAGCCGGAGGATATGAAAACTTGTAAAATTCTTGTCCAGTTTAAATGTTTCTTTAAAAGATATTTAATTAATAAGTACCATGAAGCAATGCAACAATGATGAACGGTTTTAGGAATACAGTGGGGCTATGGTATACCTGTTTTACATGCATGTTTTACATCTATAAGGTTTTTTTTTTCTTTCTCTGTTGAATCTCCATAAGCTATGGGAGAGGCAGAGGGAAAGGAAAAAAAGAAAAAAGAGAAAGGGGGGGGGGGAAAGGAATGAAAGGGGGGATGATGAAGGAAAAGGGAGAAGGAAAAGACAAAAGAACATGTGTTTATATATGCTTACTGGTGTTGTTGGTATGTTTTGGTTTGTTCTTGTTTCTTTTTCAGCTGAGCCGTTCTGTTTTTTTCTTCCTTTTTTTTCCTTCTCTTTTACGTGGGTGTGGTCGGAGTGTTTGGGCATGTTTGTCTGTCTTTGTCGTGTGTTAACGTTATAATGTCAAATGTTTAATTCTGTTGTTGTCGGTTATGAGTGGTGTTGAGTGGAGGATTGGATTCCTATAAGCTTAAACTTCTTCCAATCCCCTTTCAAATCAAATTTTCAAAGTTTTGTATTGACTTCTTTTATTTTATGTAATTGTTGTTTTGATTTGAAATAAAACATATTTGAATTTGAATTCTGTTGATAGAGAAAAGCATGAAATGTTCAATTCATACAATTATGAGAGAATTATTGCAACTTTAGACTTCTTTTGTTGTAGCAATCAGAGAAAAGCTTATACTAACCAGGAGGAACTGATAAATACTGGACTGTTATATTCTTGTCTGAGATGTTGCAGCTCCAGATATAGTGACTCCAGATATTGTTCCTTACTGTCACAGAGGAGCGCTGATTCTTATTCTCTTCGTTCACGTGATCATGAGTTGCTCTCTGTTCCATTTGCTCGCACCGAACTGGGCAAACAGGCTTTTTTCCACTCTGCACCTTATGCATGGAACATGTTGCAGAAGGACTGGAAGTTGACAGAGTTGATTTCCTTGAATGCTTTTAAAGTTACACTGAGAGGTCTCGAGGCTGACTCCTTAACATACACTTGTTTTTTATAATCGGTTTGTTACTTCCTGTTATTTTGCTCTTTGTAATTATGTAACTGTATTTTAGTCGCTGCTGCCGCTTGGCCAGGACTCCCTTGAAAAAGAGGTTTTTAATCTCAACGGGACTTTCCTGGTTAAATAAAGGTTAAATAAAAAAACTCCACTTAGAGCTCATCAATTTAGAAAAATATATTTTTTTCTTTTCCTATTCATTGCGAAGATTTTGGTGTTAATCCTGGAACATCTGAGTTTTTCTGTTGATTGGCGGCTGACATTTTTGGACAGAGTCTTAAACATATTTTACGTTTTTGAAAAGGTGGACAGAAAGAGGCATTCAACCACCTTTCTGATGAAAATCAAAATTATACCTGACACTATGGTGTTGTTACAGAAAACAGCAACGACTTACCTTTGAGTGCAGTTATCTAAAGTGCCCTTCATAACAGAAATTGCCCTTTCTAACTTTAAAAATACTTTTAAGTGAAGAGGAATGGCAGACAGGCGTTTCAAAGTCTGTTTATAGAATTACACTCAAGTGGGGATTCATGGGAACCTCAGCACGCCGTCCCTTCTGTTTGCAGAGTACTTGGTTCTGTTTGCCTCCGCACTCAGTGACCTCCTGCTCTCTTCAGAATGATCCACTTCCCCAGGGAGAAGTTTAAAAATCAGGAAATAAGGGGAGAATATTGTGTGAGTTTGACAAACAGATCAATGTGGGATCTCCAGGAATCCAGACCTTATACTGTTCTGTTGAAGTGAAATTAAGTTGAGAAAAATGACTCCATTAACTGGTCAGTCCATGTTCCTACCTTCACCTATGGACTTAGGTTTGGGTTAGGATTATAGGAACAGCTGGCAAAGTGCGTTTCCATCACGGGGTGACGTGGTTTCCCTCGAGGGTCTAAAACTCAGCCATATGGGAAGAAATCTGAGGAGAGCTCCTAATCCTTTACACTAAACAAAAAGTTAAGGTGGCAGAGATAGATGTCACCAAGGAATCTTGCTAATTGGGTATTATGGGCACGAGTAATGGAACGTAGGCCCTAAATCAGGACGCACTGGAGAGATTGTTTTGTATTGGGTGGCTTTAAAACATATCATAGTCCAACTGGAGGAGCTAGAGAAGGGGGGGGAGACTGAGCTTTGGGCAAAATTACAAAAACTGCAGTTCCCCTTGATCCAAACTCCAGACTTACTGGGCATGCAAGAGGAGAACACGCAAACTCCACACGGAAATAAGTCAGACAGTGAGGCAGAGGTGGTTACTGTCACATTCTGTACAGCTAAAACTGAGATATAAGAAAGGCCAGAAAATGTTTAACTTTGTTGTGAAGTTGGACGGCCTAAAATTTAGCTGAGATTATGAGGTTCATTTCAAGGTTTAATCCCTCTATGCCTATTATTGCAAATATGCATCAAACCACTCTGGCTCCATAAGTACCTTAAAACATAAAAGTACAAGTACTTAAAGGCAAAAACAAAAGTGATTTATTTTTGCAGAACTAGAAATAAATTCCGGCATCAAGGACTTAAAAAGCATTAAACATGAAGAATTTATGGTAGACAATACCTAAAATCCAAAGAAATGTTATTCTGGGTTATTATAAACAAAATACTTTGATGTAAACCACAAACATACCTGAGTTCTTAAATCATATTTTATCAGACACGGTTTGTTTTTGTCAAACGTATCTTACATGTTTCGGTGAAATACCTTCCGCCTTCATCAGAGTCGTCATCAGGTGGTAGTGTGTGACGTCTTCAAAAACAGATGGTTGTGACCGAGGCGGAGTCACCTGTCAGACTTTGACAAGTGACTCCACCCCTTGATGTCTGTTTTTTGCTGGAAGAGACGATGAACCACATGTCATACCGGCTCAGACGTCGCCCGGCCAAACAAGGTCTGTGTCAGGTGCTGGGGGACCAGAGCACCCTGATGGAAAGTTGGCTACTGGAACAAGACGGAAATGGACTAGATGTGAGAACAAGGTTATGTTAAAATGCTACTACTCAAGTAATTCCACCCAGAGGGGTTACATGCAGAGAATGTGGAATGAATGGGTGCTTCGAAATCCACAATCAAGGCTAACTGCCAAACAACTGGTAGCCCAGTCCTCTAACATCCACAAAGGGCAACTCCTATCACAACTTGAGATTGAAGCGATACAATACAATGCCACGGGAGAGCCAGAACAACAGGTCAGAGAGGAGGTTATACCACACTCCCACCCTGAGATTGGGTACACAGCCCCAACAACCACAATTACACTGAGCGAGGCAGCAACTGACCTGAAAGACAAGATCATGTCTACAATGAACACTAGGCAACCCCGACACCAGCTACAACGGTTAAGTGATGTACCGCCTGAAGGTCTACTGGAAACTGTGAATGAAGCATTGAGGGCAATTCCTACCACAACCATCTCAGAAACCAATGAACTGGTTTACACTTCAGCAGCAGTGATCCTTGAGATGCTTGACTACAAGAGCAACCATGGAAGAAAACAGTACCCACCATGGAAGCAACGGTTAGAGGCCAAAATCAAGGCAACTCGGAAGGATGTGAATAAGCTGACAGAGGCTCAAAGAGGTACAATGAGAAAGCAAGTACCTCAGAGATACAGCCAGATGCCCATACCTGAAGCACTGGAAACTGCCAAACAAAGGCTCCTAGCCTTGAGCAGTCGCCTAAAGAGGTACACAAGAGACAATGAAGCCAGATGAATAAACAGGCTCTTCGCAACTGAACCTGCAAAAGTGTACACTCAGTGGCAGGGTCAAAACAGCCGAGCAGACCCACCAAGGCTAGAAACTGAACAGTACTGGAAAAGTATATGGGAGAAAGAGACAGCACATAACAGCAATGCCCAGTGGCTGGTCTCTCTGAGAAAAGAACATAGCAACCTCCCTGAACAGAATCTAGTATCCATCACAGTGGCACACATCCAAGAAAGAGTTTCAGGTATGAAGAACTGGACAGCACCGGGCCCTGCTCGATCCACACCACCAGGATCTACAGTACTGACATTGGGATGTCATTCGGGCTAGAGAAATGCAACCGGATGGTGACAAAGAGAGGCAAGGTAGTCCACACAGGAGGGGTACCACTCCCAGAAAGAACAATAGCAGACATTAAGGACAGTTACAAGTACCTTGGTATTCCGCAGGCGAATGGCAACCTGGAGCAGGAAACAAGGAAAGCTGCAACAGCTAAATACCTCCAATGAGTAAGGCAAGTCCTGAGAAGCCAGCTCAATGGCAAAAACAAGACCCGGGCAATAAACAGCTACGCACTGCCAGTTATCAGATACCTTGCAGGAATAATAAGATGGCCAAAGGAAGAGATACAGACCACGGATGTTAAAACACGCTCCTCACCATGCATGGAGGGTTCCATCCCAAATCCAGCACCCTGAGACTGCATGCTAGCCGCAAGGAAGGAGGCTGAGGACTAGTGAGCATAGAAGCCAATATCCAGGATGAAACATCCAAGATCCATGAGTGCATCAAGCTCAAGGCCCCAACTGACAGTGTGCTCAGTGAATGTCTCAGGCAATGGAGAGCAGTGCTGGAGGAAAGATCCTCATGGGAGGACAAACCCCTGCATGGGATGTACCACCGGACCATAACTGAAGTGGCTGATATCAAGAAGTCCTACCAATAATAATAATAATAATAAATTTTATTTCAAGCACCTTTCAAGTCACCCAAGGTCGCTGTACAAGGTTAAAATAAGAAAAACAGAATAAAACATCAATAAGAAATTAACAGAGTAAAACATGAGTAAACATAAAGACATAAAAAAAACATTTAAGATAAATACATAAAAAACTGTAGGATAGAAAAACAGACAGACAAACAGACAAATGAGGTTGCGTTAACTGAATGGATTAACTGTATGATTGTTTGAAGAGATGAGTCTTGAGTTTGGATTTGAATAGTGGCAGTGTGTCGGTATTCCGTAAATCTGGAGGAAGAGAATTCCATAGCTGAGGGGCGGAGCGACTGAAAGCTCTGCCCCCCATGGTAGCAAGACGGGCAGGTGGGACATGGAGTTGGAGAGAGGAAGTGGAACGGAGAGATCGGGAGGGAATGGAAATGTGAAGAAGATCAGAAATGTAGGGTGGAGCCAGGTTATGGAGTGCTTTGAAGGTGATGAGGAGAATCTTGAAACTAACCCTTTGTTTTATGGGAAGCCAGTGTAAGTTTTGGAGAATTTGTGTGATGTGGTGGGATAACGGGGTCCTGGTGATGATGCGGGCTGCAGAATTTTGGAGAAGCTGCAATTTTTTGAGTGTTTTATTGGGCAAACCAAACAGGAGGGAATTACAATAATCGATCCGAGACGTAACAAGACTATGAACAAGTACAGCACTTGTATGAGGTGTGAGAGAAGGGCGGAGACGAGATATATTGCGGAGATGAAAGTAAGCAGAACGGGTGATGTTATTAATATGAGATGGGAACGAAAGTGAGCTGTCGAGGAGGACACCCAGACTCTTTACCTGGGGGGAGGGAAGAACAGAGAAGTCGTTGATAGAGATGGAGAAGCTATTGGATTTCGAAATAGTGGATGGAGTGCCTACAAGGAGGACTTCAGTTTTGGAACTGTTGAGTTGCAGAAAATTGCAAGAGAACCAGGAATGGATTTCTTGCAGACAGAGGGTAAGGGAGGAAGGAGGAAGTGATGAGGAGGGTTTCTTAGAAATGTAGAGCTGGGTGTCGTCCGCATAGCAATGGAAATTAATGTTGTGTTTATGGAAGACAGAACCAAGAGGGAGGATGTAAATGATGAAGAGAAGGGGACCTAGGACAGAGCCCTGGGGAATACCAGCAGAGAGTGTGAAGGTGTTTGACAAATGAGGTTTAATGTGGATAAATTGACTACGGTCTGATAAGTATGAAGAAAACCAGGACAGAGGGGTGTGAGAAATACCAATAGTTTGAAGTCTGTGAATAAGAATATTGTGGGAGATGGTGTCAAAAGCAGCGGTTAAATCAAGGAGAATGAGAATGGACAGTGAACCGGAGTCTGAAGCTAAGAGGAGGTCGTTTGTGATTTTTAAAAGAGCTGTTTCTGTACTATGGAGTGGGCGGAAACCAGATTGAAAGTGTTCGTAGATGTTGTTACTGGAAGGATGAGCACGGAGCTGAAGAGCAACAGTTTTTTCAAGGATTTTGGAAATAAAAGGTAAATTGGAGATTGGGCGAAGATTATTAAAGTTATTTGGGTCAAGACCAGGTTTTTTCAAAACTGGAGTTATAGAGGCGACTTTTAGAGAATGTGGAACAATACCAGACATGAGAGAGGAGTGAATAATGTTGGTAATTGATGGGAGAAGAGAAAGGAGACAGGATTTAACAAGAGATGTAGGAATGGGATCCAGTTGGCAGGTGGAAGGTTTAGAGTTTGTAATGAGGTCAGAAATGGTTTGTACAGAAGGAAGTGAAAATCTTGAAAAAGGTTGTCAGAACCGAGGGAGGAGTGAAGGTGTCCACTCCAGAGACTGCAGCTTGGCTTGTGAGCTGTTGATGAATTGTAGAGATCTTAGAAACAAAGAAGGACATTAAAGCGTTACAAAAGTCAGGTGAGGAGAGATGATTAGGGAGAGAATCAGGGGGTTTGGTTATATTAGATAGAAGTGAGTAAAGGGTCTTAGAGCTATGTCGGTTAGAGTGAATCAGGCCATAGTAATAGGAAGTTTTAGCGGAAGCTATAGAATCTTTATAGAGGATAATGTGGTTTCTGTACATGTCCTTATGAATTGTGAGTCCAGTTTTATTTTGAAGTCTTTCCAGTTGTCTGCCTTTAGCTTTGAGCTGACGTAGTGCAGGTGTGAACCATGGTGCAGAGCGGGTGAAGGAAACTGATCTTGTTTTGAGGGGTGCATGAGTATTTAGAAGTGACTGCAGGTCATTGTTATACTGCAAAACCAGCTCGTCAGGTGTGGCATCAGGATTTACTCTGGGAAGGTTGTTGATATTGGCTGAAAAACTAGCAGTGTTAATGGCTTGTATCTTACGGAATGATATGATGCGTGGAAGTTTGAGTTTGGATACTGTGAGCAGGAGATTAAAGGTGATGAGCTTATGGTCAGTGAACGGGAGTGTGTGAGGTTTACAATCAGAGGGAGTAAGTCCAGAGCAGCACACTAAGTCCAGCGTGTGTCCTTTGCAGTGAATGGGAAAATGAATAAATTGCTGCAATCCAAGGCTATCTAAACAGGATAAGAAGTCTTTGGCAAGAGGATTATTACAGTTATCCATGTGGAAATTAAAATCACCAAGAGTAACAATGTTCTGAGACTGTGAAGTGAAATGGGTCAGGAGATGCGAAAAGTCATTAAGAAAATCCTTGCTGAATTTGGGTGGACGGTAGACTGTAGCAACTATGGTGGGGGAAGGACCAGAAAGAAGTAATGCAGTATATTCAAATGAGCAGTAAGTAGGAACAGAGACAGGAAGGACTTTCCAGGATTCGCGATAGATCATCAGGACACCACCACCTCGTGCATGTGTGCGCGGCTCACTGGTGTACACAAATCCAGGTGGAGTTGCCTCATTGAGTGCAGTGAAGTCCCCAGGTTGCTGCCAAGTCTCTGTGAGGCATAAAAAGTCCAGCTTTCGGTCAGCAAAAATGTCCTGGATCAGCTGGCCTTTATTGGTGAGCGAGCGGATGTTGAGGAGACCAAGGATGACTGTAGAAGAGTTAGTGGAACAGAGAGGATCTGGAGTAGAGCGGGGGAGAGAGGAGAGCACGCTGTGGTCAGCGCCTCTGGCCGGCGCCTCTGGGAGGCAGTGAGTGTTTGTTTTTCTCCCCACATGTCCCTTCACAGAAGACCTGACTGTAATAATAGTCCTAATAGGATAGACTGGGGGGGCAGCAGGTCTTGGAACGGAAGCAGTGGTGATGGTTTGTTGGGGGAGGTGGGAGGAAACCAAATCTAGTCAGTCACTTCCACAGACCGATGTCTGTACGGATGAAGAGGAGGTTTGGACTGGTGTGGGCATGATGGGGGCAGGTGAAGTCTGGACAGAGTGTCTGATGTTGGCCGCTAAAACATTGCTGCCCAGTGGACTGGGGTGAATACCATCAGATTTATAGAATGAAGTTCTGTTCCAAAACAGGTTGAAATTGTCAATAAAAACGAACTTGTTCAGGCTGGCAACAGACTGGAGCCAGGTGCTCAGACTCAGCAGCATGCTGAACCGGCCCTGGCCGTGGGAGAGGGAGGGGAGGGGTCCCGAGATAAAAACAGTCAGTGGGCAGGAGTTTAAAAAATTAAAAAGTCTGATGAATGCCTTTTTAGTAGTTTCAGACTCTCTATAGGTGTCATTAAAACCCACATATAAGGGGGTTAGGCAGACTTCCGGCGGGTTAGGCAGACTTCCGGGTTAGCATGACGCTGTGACGCGGACCGGCTCGAGACCTGGTGGAAAATAAGATGATTTAATCCTGGGAAACTAAAACAACAAACAAGCCAGCGGAATATCTTTTTTTCTCTATTTTTCTTCTTTTTTGGGATAAATACACCGTCCCAGTGCCATTCCCCTCCCCGATTTTTTTCCAAAGTAAACTCCGAACGTCCTGGAGAGCTGCAGCAGCGAGGAGGATCTGGACAGCCTGACAAGCTACATCGACGAGCAATACGAGCGTCTCGTCATGGGAAAAACCCCTCAGTCAGCCAAGCCAGCCGCCCCCACCAAGCGGAGCCGACCCGAAGAATCACCGGGAGCTTCTCCACCGAAGACGGAGTTTGAATCTAACGCGTGGGATATGCTTCTTAGCATTGATGCCAAACTATCCAGCTTCGACAGCCGTCTTTCCCTCCTGGAAGTTCTTCACCGGGAATTTCAAGAGATCAAGGATGCTCTAGAATTTTCCCAAAAACAAGTGGAAACCCTGACCGCGGAGAATTCAGCGCTGAGGGAGTCGGTAAAGTCCATCACTGATGGAATGAGCCAACTCTCTGAAGAAAATAAGAAGATCAAGGAGTCCATTCTGGATCTTCAATCAAGATCCATGAGAGATAACCTAGTGGTCATGGGAATACCAGAAACACCAGAAGAAAACGCCGAGGAAAAAATTAAAAACTTTATTCAAAGCCAGCTAAAGCTTCCAGAGGAAAAAGTTAAAACCATAAACTTTCACCGTGTGCATCGCATGGGAGCAGTGAGACCTGGGAACCGCAGGCCCAGACCCATTGTGGCCAAGTTTGTCCTTCACAAGGAGAAGGAAGAGGTGAGGCGCCGTGGCAGGGAGCTCCGGGGAACCGACTTCAGGATGGATGATCAGTTCCCCAAAGAAATCTTGGAGCGCCGAAGGATCCTGTTCCCCATCAGGAAGAAATTTCTGAGCGAAGGGGCCCGCGCTGTCATATCTGTGGACCGACTCTATGTGAATGGACAGCTCCATCGCGACCCAAACGTCACTCCCTGGCTCTTCTAAACCAGATATGTATCCACACCCTTTACACTCTCTGCACAGGTGTTAGTTTATGCTTATATGTGACACACTGGGCATAACTCACGGGGCATAAAGGTTTCCACTTTAGGTAAAATCACCACCAGTCTCCTCAGCAGCTTCAAGCCTGTTTATGATAGGTTTGTTCTGTTTCTACCCTCCCTGTTTCCTTATTTATCCCCCCCTCTGCACTCCTTTCCCTTTTTTCTTTTTTCACACACTATTCCCTCCCCCTCACCTAAGCTGCCACATAACCCAGCCACTCTACAATAGTACTGATCTGCACAACACACTCAGACACTCAGGATGTCCAGCATTACATCACATGCACTGTGCATTACACATTAAGCCTCATAGCAACATCAAGCACACAATTATGTGTACATATATACTCATTTTTGCCTCCATCACCAACATACAGTTTCTAGCATTCACCTCAACAGCAGCATGTCCACCCTAAGGTTAGTTACTTGGAATGTGCACGGAGCTGGAACCAGAGAGAACAGACTGAAAGTAATGAGCAAATTAAAAGATCTCAAAACTGATTTTGCGTTTCTTCAAGAAACTCATATGTCTAGTTCCTCAGTGAATATTCTCGCCACAGCAGATTTTCCCAACGTATATTCAGCCTGTTATAATTCTAGACAGAGAGGAGTAACAATTATGATAAATAGGGAAATTAAATTCACAGAAACTAGTACAGTCATAGACCCAGAAGGAAGATTTATAATAGTCACTCTTTCCACTCAAAATATGCAGCTGTGTTTAGCTAATGTGTAATGTAGATGACCCTAAATTCTTTCATTCCTTCTTCTCTGTGCTATCTGAACATACAGACAAATCGCTAATCATTGCAGGTGACCTCAACATGTGTTTAGATCCAGAGATGGATAGGCTAAATAACACAGGAAATCTTAGAATCTGGCAATCCACAAACACTGTTAAACAGTACATGGAGGATTTTGGTCTTTGTGATGTTTGGCGTTTATTCCACCCCACGAAAATAACTTATACCTTTTTCTCCACAGTTCATCAATCATACTCCAGGCTAGATTATTTCTTGGTTAACAGCTCCTTGTTGAGCATAGCTACGGAAGCACAGATCCACCCCATTACTATCAGCGACCACGCACCAGTTTCCCTGACTCTTAAAAACAAAACATCACCACCTTCATTAAGGAGCTGGAGGTTCAATACATCGTTGCTCAGAGACCCTAACTTTATAGATTTCCTTGCTAAAGAATGGTCCTCATATCTTCAAAATAATGACCACCCAGGTATTTCCTCGTGCCTTTTATGGGAGGCCGGGAAAGCAGTCATGAGAGGAAAAATAATCGCCTTCTCATCCCACAAAAAAAGAAAAGAAAACTCTAAACTAGTGGATTTAGAGCAAAAAATCAGACTGTTAGAGGAAACCTACAGCAACTCTCCGGATGAACAAACTCTACAACAAATAAGGAAAGTAAGAATCGAATTAAATGAAATAACTAATCAAAGAACACAGTTTTTATTACAGAGACTACGCTTGGAGAGGTTTGATCACAGTAATAAATCTGGGAAATATTTGGCAAATCAACTCAAAATAAACAAAGAGAAGACAACTATTTCATCAGTCATAGACCTAACAGGAAATGCAACACATGATCCAGCTGCAATAAATTCAGTTTTTAAAAACTTTTACCAATCTCTCTACTCATCCCAAATTAATCCCTCTGACAATGACATCAACAGTTTTCTCAATAGCATAGATTTGCCTAGACCAACAGAGGAACAAATCACAGCCCTGGAGTCCCCTTTTACTAAAGAAGAGCTACATAAAGCATTAACCAACATGCCTAGTAAAAAAGCCCCAGGACCAGACGGCTTCCCAGCAGAATTTTATAAAGAGTTTTGGCAAATCTTAGCTCCCATTTTTCTCAGAATGACAATAGAAATTAAGGACAACAATTATCTACCTCCAAATATGAATTCTGCTAATATAATCTTACTTCTGAAACCTGGGAAAGATCCCACATCACCATCCAGCTATCGACCCATATCGCTGATTAATGCAGATCTTAAAATAATCTGCAAAGCTTTGGCGGGAAGGCTGGAGAAGGTAGTTCCCTCTCTAATACATCCTGACCAAACAGGTTTTATAAAGGGTAGACATTCATCTACCAACATGCGCAGATTAATCAACCTCATAGATTATACAACCATCAACAACCGAGAAGCAACCATTTTGTCACTGGACGCAGAAAAGGCATTTGATCGGGTCAACTGGAAATTTTTAATAGCCACCCTGAACAAATTTGGCTTTGGAAAATCATTTATTAACTGGATTAAAATACTATATGCCTCTCCTAATGCTCGTATCAGAACAAATGATCAAACATCTCCAAGCTTTAATTTACAAAGAGGAACCAGACAAGGCTGTCCACTATCTCCGTCTTTATTTGCACTATTTATTGAACCTCTAGCTGCTGCTATTAGGCAAAGTCGAGACATTGAAGGCATTCAAACCAAAAATTTAGAACACAAAATAAGTCTTTATGCAGATGATGTTTTACTATTTACTCCTAATTCACAATCTTCCATCTGCCAAATCATCTCCCTAATTAATAGATTTTCCTCAGTTTCAGAATACTCCATAAACTGGTCTAAAAGCACAATTTTACCAATTAATTGCAATTATCTAAATCCGTCATCTATTAAAATACAAACAGGCAACATAAAGTACTTAGGTATAAATATCTCCTCTAGGCTTTCTGATCTACTCAAGCTAAACCACACCCAACTACTTAAAACAACCGAGGCTGATCTCACTAGATGGAAAACTCTACCCATTTCTCTAATCGGGAGAGTTGCAGCCATAAAAATGATGATTCTCCCAAAAATTAACTACCTATTTTCAATGATTCCTTCCAAACCTCCAACTACTTGGTTCAAATCATTAGACTCATTCATTTCCCAATACCTCTGGGAAGGTAAACCCCCACGGATTAGTTTAAAAACTATTAAAAAACCTAAAGATAGAGGAGGACTAGGCCTTCCAGACTTCCAGGACTACTACTCTGCGAACAGATTGTGTTATGTACAAAAATGGCTGAATCCTGGTGTGCTGGATGAATCCTGGCTAGACATTGAACAAAATCTCTGTGATAACCTAGATATTTCTAATTTACCTTTCTTCAGTTCTAAAATTAAACAACACAAATGCTTCAGAAGTTTAAACATCAGCTCATCCTTAACAGCCTGGTGGGATTTTCTTAAAAAAAACAACCTCACATTATTTCCATGTAAACTTACCCCCATTTGGAATAACCCTGACATTTTGATTAACAAAAACATGATTCATTTTGCTTCATGGAAGAACAAAGGAATCGAGCAGTTCCAGCATATAATTCAGAATAGAAAATTTATGTCCCTCTCAACGTTATCCTCAACCTATGGAATTAATATAAACAAATTTCTAGAATATCAGCAGCTTAAATCAGCTATAAGCACTAAATACTGCCTGACCCAAATAGACCTAGACCCTCCCCTTACAGTAACACATTTCATGGACCTTAAAAATCCCAAACTCACCTCCAAAATTTATAAGATGTTATCAGACATAGATGAAACCATTTACTTACCCATGACAAAATGGGAGTCTGAGCTATCATTGAATTCTAGTGATCAATTTTGGCTACAGATCTGTTTGAATGCCTTTAATATGACCAAAAGCCCTAATCTGCAACTTATTCAATACAAGATTCTCCACAGAACTCACTACACCGGACAGAGGTTATTTAAAATGGGTCTCAATCAGTCTGCTACATGCACACAGTGCATAGGTAACAACATAGACGACTATTTGCATGCCCTGTGGCTCTGTCCACCTGTCCAATCATTCTGGCGTAAGGTTTGTGAGGATTTATCAATCTGGTTTAATCATAAGATTCCTGCTTGCCCCAAATTCTGCTTATTAGGTGACCTGAATAACATCAACATGGAATCTAACAAGGCTTATATGGTTCTCACCGCTGTATGTATCGCAAAGAAAACTATCCTCCTAAACTGGAAATCTAAAAATAATCTTAGCATCAACCACTACAGAAACCTCATGTCAGAGCATATTAGTTCAGAGATAATGTCCTCCACAAAAAACCTGTCGGCTTCAGACTCTCCCTGGCTCCAGCTGGTTAGTCACATCACCTAGTGGGGGTGGGATGGTGATAGGTTGAGCCGGGTCCTGGCTGGTTGGGTGGGCCGGGGTGGGTTTGGGGGGGTGGGCTCTGCCGGGCCTGTCGTTCTCCCGGCTCGGGGCTCTGGTTGCCTGGGTGGGGTGGTGGTGGGGGCGCACACTCTGCCGGCAACTTGGCAGGGGTTCCTGGGCGGGTGCCTGCTGGGCGCAGGGTAGGCAGTGCGGCTGACCGGGAGCGGCGGCCGGGTGCCGTGCTGGGTGGCTGGTCGCCGTGGCGGGGGCTGGGGGGGGGGCTTGGGGCTCTGGGGCCTGGGGTCGTCTGCCCGTGGCCGGTGTTTCGCCCGTGGCCGGTAGTTGGCGCGTGGTCTGGCCCCCCGGGGGTCGGCGCCGCAGTCACAGCAGGGGTTAATGGGTTCACTTGGGTGGGTTTATTTCATTATTATTATTATTATTATATTAATTATTTTATTATTATTATTATTATTATTATTATTATTATTATTATTATTATTATTATTATTAGTATTATTATTATTACTTATTTATTTTTTTGGGGGGGGGGCCTGGGGGGGCAGTGTGCTAGTCCTTAGGGGGGCCAGGGTATGAATGGTGGGGCTGGACCCCCTGCCCCCCCGTTCTGGCACCGGGACCCTTCCTTGCTGGCTGTCTCTCGGCGCCGCGAGGCTCTGGCCTCCAACTGCGGCTGGCTTGGCGTTTCTGGCTGCCCGGCCGCTCTGGGAGGGGGGGCGCCTACCGCGGCCGGCTGGGGGGCCGGTGGCTCGGGGGAGCCTTCTCCCCCGGTTGTGCCCATCCGCCCGCTCCTCCCCGCTCTCACCCAAACAAATATTGCACACAGGCACATAGGGCCCCGGGATCTGGATGGGAGGGGTATGCTGGTGGGGCTCACTGGGGATGGCCCTCTCTGGGTTCTCGTTGGCACCCGCCCTCCTCCCCGCTTTTTACTTGCATATTAGACACTCTGATTCATCTAGGGCCTTGTGGAGAGGGTCTGGTGGAGGGGGGCACGGTGAAACATCCGTGCTCACCTTTCGCTGGCCCCCCCACAATTTTAACTTCCTCTGTAGACACACACACTGCATGCTAGCAGCACACACACAGCAAATACACACCACTCACAGAGGGACTCCGGAGTGGGGGGCTTTGCGGCTTGGCAGCGGTGGATCCCCCCACACTGGTGACCTCCTATTTTACCTGCAGCACACACACAGCACTCCCACACCTCCATACATGGGTGGGGTCGGGGGGGGGCGGCCGGTCTTCACCCGCCTGGTCCTCTCGGGGCGGCCGGGCTTATGGGTGTCCTGTCGGCTGCGGGAGGGGTCGGGCATGCGGCGCTGGGGGTCGGCCGGCTGGGGGGGGGGTTGCTGCTTGGCGGCGGGGGTAGGGAGGGTAACCAGATGATTGTGAGTATGTGTGTGTGAGTGCATGGGTAGGACCGACCTGGGGGCTGGCTCGCTGGGACCCTCTGGGGCTTTCCCTCCCCATCACAGAGAGGGGAGGGCACTGAGAGGGTTGGGGAGGGGGGGTCAGATATTATGGCGGGGGGGGGGGGGTGGTAGTGCGTAGGGTTTTAGGGGGGTGGCTGTGGCTGTGGGTGCGTGGCGATCCCTGGGTTGCTAAGGTCGCGGGCCTGGGCTGGCTTGCGGGGACGGGGCGCCGGTCGGGTGGTGGCCGGCTCTTGGGTTCCGGGGGCCCTGGCTTCGTCCCTGGCCTTTGTCTCGGTGTCCGGCGCCCGGTGGCCCCCATGGCTGCCGCCTGGTACGGCTAAGCGCTCCTGTCTTGTGGCCTGGGGGCCGGACACTGGGTTCGCTTGTGCCTCTGGGCATTGGGGGGGCCCCTGTAGGGGGGCCCTGTCTGTGCCTGGCTGGTGGGGTGGGTGGTCCCCTCCTCCTCCCCTCCCGGGCTGCCTGGGTCCGGATGCTGGGGGGGCTTCTGGCCTGGGGGGCTCTCCTCCCCTCTCCTGGTCTGGCTGGTCTGGCTGGGTAGGATCTGGCTCCCTTTATGAACACACGGTTCACGTCGGCAGCATGCATGTATGTATCTCCACCCCCACGTGCACGTGCACACTCCACACTGCTCCCTGTCTGCTTCATCCCTCCTCCTTACCTACAGTGTATTGATGGACAGTTTTTTTTTCTCGCTCATCTTAGTGTCAGATTTTCACCTTTGATGTAACATTCGTCTTTCCAGCAGATCTGGTATAATTGTTACAGCTTAAATTAATAACTTAGTCAAATCAGTGCTTGTATCCCCCACCTTTTCACCTTTCTTCCTTTTACTCTCTTCCACCCTCCCCTCACATTCTACCCCTCTCCCTCCCCACACACACTAAATGTAACAAATAAATAAAAAATAATACGACAAAAAGGGGTTTATACAAATCTACACTCTAGTTTCTTGAAGCTATATAAAATCTTTTTGTGATAGTAAAACCTGTCCAACACAAAAAGCCTTCAGCTCTAATCTGTTTGCTCAGCTGTTGGACAGAACAAGTTAAAAAAAAAAAAAAAAAAAAAAAAAAAACCCACATGTAAAATCAGCCTCCTGACTGTGGAAGGGAGAGACTGCAGCAGGTCTGGGAGTTTCTCCAGAATATCCAGAACTGTGGCTCCCGGAAAACAGTGAGTGACCGCGTTGAAGAAGCGGACCTTCCTTATTATAGAATCCCCGATTATCGCCGTTGACGGGGCAAACAGGGGAGGAGGAGACGCGGGCGGAGGTGCAGCGCCGACAGGCATGACGACAGCGGCAGCGGCGGCCTCACCTTGCGGCCGGTGGTCCGTCAGCAGCGGCGAGGCCCGAGACTTGCTGGAATGGAAGCGGACGGCTTCCTTCAGGATCCGACGGCGGGAGGAAGATGCTGGAGCCCGCGAGGACGCGGGGGGTTCCAGCCGTGGACGCTCGTCTGATCCTGATGGTGGAGCTTTCGCGGTGATCCTTGAGGCCCGATCCGGGTTGCTGCATGCCGCGATGCGTCCGTCCTCCTCCGGGATCACCGTGGCGTCTCTCCGGAGAGCGGGGAAATCGAGAGTGGAGCCCAAATCTGGTGGAGTCTGTGCCGCTGTAGTCGCTGAGGAAGGAGCGGGAGAATCTGCGGCCAGACTAGCGAAGCGTTTGGAGAGACTCAGGACAGGAGGCTTCCGGGTCTCATCAGAACTCCTTCTGGGCCTTCGGACAACCACTTCTTCATCCAGGGATCGTTGCTTATGAGTTGAAGATGAAGAAGGGCGTGCGCAGGTGGACGGATCCCATGGAGCTGTGTCCTGGAGTGCAGCGCTAAGGCAGCTTAGCCGCTTAGACTGGGCGAATGAGACGTCCATGAACTTGGACAGGAGAGCGTCCTTCATTTCTAGTTCAACCCTCAGACGACGGATGTCTTCTTTGAGGTCAGTAATGATCCCCGAAGCTGTACTTAGAGACTGTGAGTCCAGATCGTAGATTGGATTTGGGTTTTTTGCTGGTTTTTTTGCTGAGGTCTGGTCTGGACTCACCACTGCTATCTCACCGTCCGCCATTTTGTCCATTGAAATTGAGCCCTTTCTAGCCATTGGTCTCCTCAATGGCTAGAAAGGGCTGGCTTACAGGACAGCACTGAAGCACTCATCCTGGCAGCCCAGGAACAAGCCCTGAGCACCAGAGCCATAGAGGCTCAGATCTACCACACCAGACAAGACCCAAGGTGTAGGCTGTGCAAAGAGGCGCCTGAAACAATCCAGCACATAACTGCAGGATGTAAGATGCTGGCAGGTAAAGCATACATGGAGCGCCACAATCAAGTGGCTGGAATAATATACAGGAACATGTGTGCAGAATATGAACTGGAAACCCCAAGGTCAAAATGGGAAACACCTCCGAAAGTGGTAGAGAATGAGAAGGCAAAGATCCTGTGGGACTTCCAGATCCAGACTGATAGGATGGTAATGGAGAACCAACCAGACATTGTAGTGGTGGATAAAGAACAGAGGAAAGCCGTTGTGGTGGATGTGGCAGTACCAAGTGATGGGAACATCAGGAAGAAGGAACATGAGAAACTGGAGAAATACCAGGGACTCAGAGAAGAACTGGAGAAAGCCTGAAAAGTGAAGGTGACAGTGGTGCCTGTAGTAATTGGAGCACTCGGGGCAGTAACCCCCAAGCTGGAGGAGTGGCTACAACAGATACCTGGAGCGCAGTGCTAGGAACAGCTAAAACACTGCGAATGACCCTCAAGCTCCCAGGCCTCTGGTAGAGGACCCGAGCTTGGAGGAGAAACCACCCGCGGATTGTATATTTTATTTTTTTTAATTCAATTTCCGATTTTTTCCCGATTCCCCCCCCCCCCCTACTTAAAGAAAACAATAAGTACAAACGGCAGACAACTTAAAGCAAATTTTGCTTTTATTTAATCAAACGCAAGACAAATGTAACCCCCATTTCTGGGATGAATGATAAATAAATGAACACACTCTTGGAATCAAAGTTAAGTATAAGATTTTTCTTCTTCTCACTCCCTTTTGGACTTCTGTTTATGTAATTTTTTCATGTCTTGATTTATATTTTTTTCTTCTTTTATATAATTTTTGCCTTGTTTTTTTCTTACTTTGTTTTTCTACACTTGTTTTCACTTGCCCAAAATCAAAAGGTTACTTACAGTCAGGAGCATAAATATTTGGACAGAGACACATTCTAATTTAGTTTCTGTAGTTTAAATGAAACAACTCAGATGCCATTGAACTGCAGACTTTCAGCTTTTATTCCATGGGTTGAACAAAAAGATTGCATAAAAATGAGAAAAACTAAAGCATTTTTTTAACACAATCCCTTCATTTCATTGGCTCGTAAGTATTTGGACAAATGAAATAACTGAAAACCAAATGGTCATTCCTAATATTTGGTTGAAAAGCCTTTGTTGGCAATGACAGCCTGAAGTCTTGAACTTATGGACATCACCAGATGCTGTTTTTTTTCTCCTTCTGAATGCTCTGCCAGGCCTTTACTGCAGCGGCTTTCAGTTGCTGTTTGTTTGTGGCCTTTCTGTCTGAAGTTTAGTCTTCAACAAGTGAAATGCTGCTCAGTTGGGTTAAGACAGTGCTTCTCAATTATTTTTTGCCAGGCCCCCCCTAGGAAAAGAAAATGTTTCGCGCCCCCCCTGACCCCCCCCCCATAACCCCCCCCCCCACACACACACACACACAGACACACTCGCGCGGTGACAATACATCAGGTCAGTATCTATAAAATTTGTATACCTAAAATTGTATCTTTTAACACTAACAAAAGAAAAAAGCAAAATAAATCCACTTTCAACAAATATTAACTTTATTTAGCCACAGAAACCCTGTTCTAGTCTAAAACAGAAAAGAAGCTGAAAGTACCTGAAATAAAAAAAAATCTGTCATTCCTTATTTAAACTAGAAACATTTTGACCAACTGAACCATTTGATGCTGAAAAAAAATAATTCAATCAATAAATAATATTAAATCTAAATTGATCTGAAACATTAACACAGCAGCACCAATATATTTAACGTTTTTAGTCTGAAGAAATAGGTAAAAACGTGCTGATTTTTTTTTTTCTAAATGACGGATTGTTTATTTCTGATCTCATAAAAGTGCAGCTGTTTTCCTGCATTACCTGCTGTCTTTATGTCTGTCTGACACCAACTAAACCACAGGCAGACAAAGAAAACATGGATGGAAAATAAAGACACGTCATCAAAATGTCTACAATAGTTCATAAAGAATGACATTGTTAGCATGAGCTTAGGAATCTAAGGGCAGCGGTGATCTTGGGCAACAGGCAGCGGTAGCAGTGGTCCGCGTGCCCCGATTCCCCTGGCAGACAGGGCCCACACCACCCCTCCCCTTTCGTTCTCACTCGCGCAGCCGCGGACAGACAGAACAGACAATAGGAACCGAATAGTGGACCAGATTATTTTCCAAGCACTGAGCCGCTGTCACCGCTGCCCCCACGTTAAATTTGCGCACCGGACAAACCTGTGCCTAAAACCGCCACCACCGCGCGCCCCCCCTGGCATCGCTTCGTGCCCCCCCCTGGGGGCGCGCCCCACTATTTGAGAAGCACTGGGTTAAGATCAGGTGACTGACTTGGCCATTCAAGAATATTCCACTTCTTTGCTTTAATAAACTCCTGAGTTGCTTTGGCTGGATGTTTTGGGTCGTTGTCCATCTGGATTATGAAATGCTGTCCAATCAGTTTGGCTGCATTCACCTGGATCTGTGCAGACAGTTTGTCTCTGAATACCCAGAATTCATTGGGCTGCTTCTGTCCTGTGTCACGTCATCAATTAACACTAATGTCCCAGTGCCTCAAGCAGCCATGCAGGCCCAGACCATCACACTGCCTCCACCGTGTTTTACTGATGATGTAGTGTGCTTTGGATCAGGAGCTTCTCCACGCCTTCTCCATACTTTTCTCTTTTCATTCTGGTAGAGGTTGATTTTGGTTTCATCTGTCCAAAGAATGTTTTTCCAGGACTTTTTTAGATGCTTTTTAGCAAAGTCCAATCTAGCCTTCCTATTCTTGAGGCTTATGAGTGGCTTGCATCTTGCAGTGTACCCTCTGGATCTACTTTCATGCAGTCTTCTTCTTATGGTAGACTTGGATATTGATACGCCTACAAAGATTCAAGATTCAAAGGGATTATTATCATATGCACAGACAACTTAAAGCAAAATTTGCTTTAAGTTGTCTGGAGCAGACAGTAAAGAAATTCTTTCTTTGCTGTCTGCTCCAAATGCCAAAAGTATAGAGGAAACAAAACAATTCACTCACATCATACACACAAAAACACAAGATGTCGAGTGGCAGTTCTAAAAGTACAAATGTGCAAAAGTGACAATGACAATAGCAGCAATTAGGACGAGCAAAGGTGCAGTTTGTTTTTCCAGACTCCAGTCAGCTGTTGAGGAGTCTGATGGCAGAGGGAAAGAAAGAGTTCCTAAATCTGGTGGTCCTGCACTTCACACTCCTGTACCTCCGTCCTGAGGGGAGGAGAGTGAACAGTCCTCGTTGCGGGTGGGTGGGGTCCTTGATGATGGAGGCAGCTCTCCTGCAGACCCTGCGTTTGTAGATGCTCTGCAGCGAGGGAAGAGGAGTCCTGGTGATCTTGGACGCAGTCTTTACCACTCTCTGCAGGCATTTGCGGTCCGCAGCGGTAGAGCTGCCGTACCACACTGTGATGCAGCTGGTCAGGATAGACTCAATAATGCAGCTGCAGAAGTTGCTGAGGATCTTTGGGGACATGCCGAGCCTCCTCAGCCTCCTCAGAAAGTACAGCCGCTGATGAGCTTTCTTCACCAGCTGTGACGTGTTTAGTGTCCAGGTGAGGTCCTGGCTGAGGTGGACCCCAGATATCTGAAGCTGCTCACTCTCTCCACTTCCAGACCCTGGATAAGAAGCGGCTGATGAAGGTTCCTCCTCTCCTTCCTCATGTCCACTATCATCTCCTTTGTCTTGTCTGTGTTGAGGGTGAGGTTGTTGTCCCCACACCATGTCACCAGACTGGCCACCTCCCTCCTGTAGGCTGCTTCGTCCCCGCCAGTGATGCGTCCTATCACAGCGGTGTCGTCGGCGAACTTCAGGATGATGTTGTCCTTGTGAGAGGCCACACAGTCGTGGGTGAACAGGGTGTCCTTCTGGAGAGTGTTGTTCACTTGGTTGGCTGTTGTGAACGGGTTCCTCTTCACCATGGAAATGATTCTGCCATCATCCACCACTGTTGTCTTCTGTGGACGTCCAGGTCTTTTTCCGTTGCTGAGTTCACCAGTGCTTTCTTTCTTTCTCAGGATGAACCACACTGTTGATGTTGCCACTCCTAATACTGTAGAGAATTCTGGCATATTTTTTTTCCTGTTTTCTCAGCTTAATGATGGCTCCTTTCACCTGCATGGAGAGCTCCTTTGACCGCATGTTGTCTGTTCACAGCAAAATCTTAAAAATGCAGCACGAGTCCTCTAATCAACTCCAGGCCTTTTAGCTGCTTCACTCATAATGACATAACAAGGGAATTGCCCACACCTGCCCATGCAATAGCATGGAAGTCAATTGTCCAATTACTTACAAGCCCATGAAATGAAGGGATTGTGTTAAAAACATGCTTTAGTTTTTCACATTTTTATGCAATCTTTTTTTTAGACCCATGGAATAAAAGCTGAAAGTCTGCACTTCAATGGCATCTGAGTTGTTTTATTAAATATTTACTATGGTAATGTACAGATGTAGCCCAGTCTTAAAAGACGAAAAACATTAGTTGTTCATTTAAATTGTATTTTGTCATAAAAATATCTATATTTGTTTAAGTTCTCTTTAGATAAACATTGAAGTTATCTATTTTAAGTTAAACTGTTGGCAAGGAATTTAACTAAAGTATTATCAGTGTTTTATTATTTGTTTTATTATTTTTTTAAGTTACTGTGAGTGTATAAAGTGTGCTCAATGTGTAGGCTAACTTAATTGGATGTCAGATTGTCTATCAACGGATTCTGTGAGTGTTATTGGTTGGTTTTTGGATTTTAATCCAATCACAACATCGGAGGGCGAGACAACTGGAAAAAAGTGTGTGCGTGTCGAAGAGACTACGTACAGAAGCTGGAAGCGTGGTTCAAGTTTCGGCTTGATTTATATTCTCTGACGGATGTGGATGCAGAGTTCGCCAAAGGAGTTCAGAGCATATGAAATACTGCTGAAGGTAAAGCGGTTGACAACATTTGTGTATGTAATTGCGCTGAGTTTTTACGAAGCACATGTTGTATGAGAGGAATGCTACATGTGACTAGCATGTAACTTGTTAGCAGCGGTTATTCTGTGACCCAACGTTACGGTAAAAAAGTAAACAGTGCTAATGCTGTAAAGTATAACAGTTATTAAACACACTCAAACTGAGAGGTTGTGTGAGGATATTAATGAGGCATGTATGTGCATTGACTGAGGAGCAGGACCAGGACGCGCTCTTGGAGTTTTTCCTGTGGGCATCAGACGGAGATCCAGAAAGTTCCCGCTGGGACCAGGGTGGTGCTCAGTCAACATCGAACGAGAGTCCAGTTCCAGTTTGGGTCAAGTTCCTTTCCCTCCCTCATTTCCAAGACAATACATCATAGAATCCGCAATGACTGAACTAGGAGGCCGTGAGTACAAAAACACTGCACGTGCTTATTTTGTTTTGCTTTCTAAGGGAAGCGGTCATTAAGTTTTAGACCTCAACGCTCCCGAGCGACGACACAGGCCTGCAACGGTTATTTTGTTTATTTAAAAAGGGACATTTTTGAGTTTGTAAGCGTATTTATTTTCCCATTTTCTTGTGGATTTGTGAATTAAGATTCATACTTTGTATTGATTTTTGTATTTGTTTTAATAACTAAATTTACAGTTTATTTAAACGACACTTCTTGTCTGGAGTCCTTGAAGGTGTTTTTCTTGAAGCTTGGAGAAGCTTGGTGACAATAATCAACTACAAAACACCTAGAAGTTGAAGGGATTTGTGACGGCACCAAACCATAAAAATCACACCCAGGGCCCCGCCCATAGTATTACATTATTTGAGTTGTTTACAGTTTTGTTTATTACATGGGACGGGCTTTACACAGAAACTAAATTAGAAAGAATGTGTCTCTGTCCAAATTTTTATGGTCCTGACTGTATATATCTCACCTGTACCCTTTCATACCCTTCAGCAACCCCATGACCCGGATAAGGAATAGGAAGATGGATGGATGTGCAACTCTCATGACTTGTCCAGCCTGTCATTTTATTGGAAAAATCAAATTGGTTATTTTTCCCCACAGGCAGAATTTATATACTTGTAAAGCCTGTGCTGTCTTTTGGCTGCCATGTCAACTGCTTTCCATGCTCTGTGGTACTGCAGGCATCCTCCCTCATCAGATGAAATGAAGATGTCTGGAAACTCTTTGGCCTTCATGAATTTTAATCTGGCGCTTTAGTGTTAATCTGTCAGCGTGCTTCTCTGCAGCTGTGCCGGCCTCTACTCCGTGTTTGGGCAGATAAAGCTACCCAGAATGTCACATCGCTGCTGACTTTGTGAAACACAGAGAACGAATGTTTGACAGTGTGTGTACAGACGTGCGTGTGTGTGATAAGCAAAGAGTGAACTGAGTGTGAGAGACAAGTTAAATAGCAGACTGAGGTAAAGTTCATTGTGTGCTTGTTCATTTGGAACATTTACATCAGCCTGCTGCACGTATCTCATAGCATTTCAACTTGCTTCGAAAAATGGGACAGAAATAAAGCCTGAAACAGGAACATTGGAGTCAAATAAAACAGTATTCTGACTGATTTGTGTGATTAAAACAGCTGGATTGGTCATAATAATCAATTTGTTGATCTTGTTTAACCCTTTAATACTAGAAATGCCGCCTGCAACACAGAATAACAAACGCAATACGAACTACAATAACTCTTTCACGGAATTCACATAATTCCTATTGACTCTCTGCATCAAACTCCGTTGGAATTGCATCAATTGCAAAAACAGTTAAATTCCTACTCTGATCATCTTTTGATCTTTTGTAAAAGCATTCCCAGTGGTCTACTATGATTATGGCATTTTTGGCCAAAATAATAAAAACCTAAGTTGTCTTCCATGAAACAGCTTTTGCAGAGCGGCAGTAATTTATGAGAAATTTGCCTCTGAGTTGTGGGCAAGATCCTTGGTGCAGAGCAAGCCCACCTCCTGTCCTGTTACACACTCTTCTGCTAGTTTACGGCCCCTCACACCTCTAACCGAACATTACCTGTGCAACAAAAAGGGCAAGGATTATTGGAGCTATCCAGCCAAAATATCCAACAGCTCAGATGTCGGCTTACATGAGGAAAACAAAAGCTTACATGGCTCATGGATCTAAGCGTCTACAAGTGAATGCATCAGAATGGAGCTAAGCAGGAAGCTTAGGATATTTTTCCTAAATAGGAATATTTAAGAAACAGGATCTTTTTCAAACAGCATTTTTCGCCTGCTCCTGATTCACAAGGATTCGAATAAAGATTTACACAGAAAAGCAATTTTAAGCCTAATTTTCTTTATATATGTCATCCATTATCAGAAAAATGAAACAAGAACATGTTAACCCTTGTGCTATCTTAGATGACCCCCCCTTCCATTGACGTGTTCTCCCTACCATGACAAAGGTGGATAAAGGTGGAAAGATTTCATGTAATCCATGGACACCAGTGAAGATCACAAATCATTGAAGAAAAAAGGTTCAGGGCACTGTCTAGTGGGTCTAGATGACCCAACTCCCAATGATAACTCCCAATGCTGATAATTAGCAGAGGAGAGAATTGCACTGACAAAGTTGTGTCAAAGCTTTTTGGAGGATGTGTTTTTTCTGGGTGGACCCTAATTTAAGTTTAAGAGTAAATGCGTGGTTGACACTTCCTACTATTTTTCTCTCTTTACTGTGGGTTATTTGTTGAGGTTTATGGCCAAATGAATAGTTTTTCGACCTAATTTACTAGGAGTGTAAAAATGAATCGACTTTATCAACGAATCACTTTATATTCTCACGATTCAACCAGATCAATTTGTCTGAGGCAAGTCATTAATCAAATTGAATCAACCTATGCAATTTTATCTTGAAATATTGATTGAATTTACTATAACGTATAAATGACCAAGTGCATCACAGTGGACAACACGCCTGATTGCAGGAAAAAATGATCAAGCCATCATTATAGTCCAATATGTGGAAACTATGACTTTTGCAAATATGTGACCATACAGTGTGGTAGAAAGTTCCAATAATGTTCCCTTAGTATTATTCTGATGTGCAAAAATAACAGCGGACTGAACTTTGTTTACTTGTTTGTTTGTATACATATTTAATTTACACTTCATTATCGTAAAGAAACAATGAATCTGGGAAACATCACCTGCACTGTTCAGTACCCAGGTATTTATCTCTGAGTCACACTGTTTGAACTTTTTGGCTAAATTAGATTTCTTGGAACAATTTTGGATCAGTGATGAACGAAAATGAACCACATCAGCAATGAATCATTTTGTCAACCACAATTTATCATATGAATAAAATCATTGTTAAAATGAATTGCTACAACAATAGTTTTACTCATTAGGTCTTGATGTTGACTGAAGTCTTTTAAATGTAGGCAAATGCAAGGCACACTCTGGTCATATCTTCACATCAAAGACTTACTTATGATCACAAAACAAAATTTCTATCAGACATACTTTTGAGGGAGGAAGTTAAAGTGCAGGAGATGCAAACTGCGCTCTGGATTTAAGAAGAAACAAAGAGGCACAAAAATCCCACATTCTTCAATTTACAACTAAGATAAACTCTGAGTTGAGCTATCAAAGCCATGCATCTCATCTGAACACTTTCCCCATCAACACGGATGCTGACACTGAAGGGCAGCCTCCAATTTCAGCCGTTGATGGATGTGGTGGAGCGCAGGGGGAGGGGTGATTAACTCCCATCCCAGAGGCTCCTCTGGGATTGTTATCAATGAGCTACTTCTTGAGACATCTGCTGCCCTGTTATCCATCATCAGATGACCATCCAGGGAAACCGTGGCTCTGGCACTGTGCTTTGTGCCGGGGTGGGGCAAACAAGCAACAGCGCATTTGGAGGTTTTTCTTCTCGCACTTTGTCATACGTGATGAGGCTGATAGTACGACGAGTTCAACAATGAGGATTTCCTCCACTAAAAAGGACACATTGATGAATACCTATGGAAACATCGTAGATGGGAGTTTATCTGATTTATGCAAAATACGGACAAGCCTGAGAAGGAAGTTCTTTAGTGAAAGTCAAGATACGATTTTTCTTTGATGCAAAATGTGAAGCTGGGACTGATCCTTGTATATAGTCTACCGAGGCTGAAAAAAGTCACACAATTAGGATGTAAAGATTGCAAATGTCATTTCACGTTGAAAATGCATTGTCTCTAAATGCCAGACCATGTTGCTTTCATTTGCACTATGAGAAGAGTTCAGAGTGATGAAGTCAATTCTGTTTGGAGTAATTACCCCAGATGCTGCCTGGCATGTAATTAATGAGTTGCTCTTCACCCTAGGTCAAGTCTGAGGCTTCTGCTGGGGCTTTGAAGCTTGTTTACCCTGCCGCCTCGTGCCTATGTGGCCACCACGCTCCCCCCTCCCCGCTCTAATCTTCTCCCTACATAGCTTCCAGACAAATTAAATACCTGCATCAAGTGGAGGATGAAATGGCTCAGCTTGTTCCTCAGCAACAGCTCAGCATAGTTTTGATGTTCCATCACACAAAGGTGAACTTTCCATCTGCTGACATCAAGCAACTTCCACTGATTAATGAATGGACTTGGATCGACTGGAGTTTGTTTATCCAGACTGAACTGCTTTATGCTCTGACATGAAAACATAAGCTGTCTCATGGCACTGACCTGAACACAAATACCTGACGGGGGGAAATAATTGGCTCATGATGTTCATAGCTACTTAAACTGCAGATATGAACATGTGGACTGATATATCAGAAATGTTGAGTTTATTGGTTGGGTCATTCAGCAGGTTTCATTGCCAGTCAAACTTCCACCTTAAATATATGCCGTTACCATGCAAGACAGCCTGTCACAAGAACAGGCAGACAGCTGGATCCAAATGCAGCAGGTTTATCAAATCAGCTAAAAGTCAACAATGCTAAATCATGGTCAGTCAGGCAGGAGTTGATAACGGGCATAAGTTCATCAGAGGAAAGAGAGGGTGGTCAAAATACAGGCGAGGGTTGGGGCAGGCAAACAGAGTCTCAGAAGATCAGGTCAAGATATAATGCTCTGTAAGGAAGGCAGAATGGCACAAACAATACTTCAAACTGAGTTCAGCTCAGTGCAGTGCTTAAGTACGGAGCCCGTGTCCTGACATGGAAAAAATCAAATATATCTCGTTCCCACAAGTTAATATCTGGTTCTCACAAAATAATTAAGCTGTGCGAACGTAATAGTGTCTTTTTCCCACAGAGAGGGCCCAGACACCGGGTTCGCCTATGCCTTCCGGCGCAGAGGGGGCCCCAGTAGGGGGGCCCCCTCTGCGCCTGGCTGGGCGGGTGGGTGATCCCCTCCTCCCCCCTCCCGGGCTGCCTGGGTCCGGTGCCGGGGGGGTTCCTGGCCTGGGGGTCTCTCCTCCCCTCTCCTGGTCTGGCTGGGTAGGATCTGGTTCCCCTTATGAACACATGGTTCACTTCGGCAGCATGCATGTATCTCCACCCCCACGTGCACGTGCACACTGCCACACTGCTCCCTGTCTGCTTCATCCCTCCTCCTAACCTACAGTGTATTGATGGACAGACATTTTCTGCTCATCTTCGTGTCCGAATTTCACCTTTGATGTAATATTTGTCTTTCCAGCAGATCTGGTATAATTGTTACAGCTTAAAATAATAACTTATTCAAATCAGTGCTTGTATCCCCCACTTTTTCCACCTCTCTTCCTTTTACTCTCTTCCAACCCCCCCCCTCCCCTCACATTCTTCCCCTCTCCCTCCCCACACAGACTCAATGTAACAAATGAATAAAAAATAATAAAAAGCAAAAAGGGGTTTATACAAATTTACACTCTGGTTTTTCTAAGTTACATAACCTCTTTTTGTGATAGTAAAACCTGTCCAACACAAAAGGCCTTCAGCTCTAATCTGTTTGCTGAGCTGTTGGACAGAACAAGTAAAAAATTAGTTAAAAAAAACAATAATAAATAAATAAATACATTTGACCTCTAAACATCATCCGTGTCTTCCATGGAATGTGATGAAACACACACAGACAGAAATTTGAAGGTATCTGCTGTAAATCCAAATATTGCTCACATCCATGTTTATGAATGCCTTTTGACGTGAATGACAGGTTAATGATGGGATACGTAGCCTGTAGCCTATTAGCATTCGGATGTTAAGTGACTGCTTTTGAGTATGTTAACCCTTGTGCTATCTTAGATGACCCCACCCTTACATCGACGTGTTCTCCCTACCATGACAAAGGTGGATAAAGGTGGAAAGATTTCATGTAATCTATGGACACCAGTGAAGATCACAAATCATTGAAGGAAAAAGGTTCAGCGCACTGTCTAGTGGGTCTAGATGACCCAACTCCCAATGTTAAAGTGCCTAGGATAGCACAAGGGTTACAAAGGGATGCAATGACCGTAAAACACTAAACAGGCAAAGGGAGTGCACGTGTGTCTTGCAGGTACAGCCACCTAAAAGGACTTGGGGAAAATTAATATACCATTGTCATGCGTGTGTTAAGTGTATTGTGAAGTATGGTGAAGGTTAATTTAAGTTGCACACACTTATTCAAAGATTCAAAGTAAACTTTATTGTCAATCTCTATAATGTTTTAACATACATAGATATTAAAAATTTCCGTTTCTCTTCAAACTAAAGTATAAATGGAGAATCTAACTTCAAATTACAGAAGAAATATAGAATAAGATGAATGAATAAGGTAACTATAAATATAAAAAATAAAGTGACTGTAAAAATGAAAAAAATGGAGTGACTAGTATAGTTCTTCATTTTTTGGGCCCGAGCACGTAGTGCAAGGACCCTATTGTATCTGTTAGGTTTATTAGGCTACGTTCACACTGCAGGCTGAAACGACCCAGTTCCGATTTATTTGCCCCTCTGCGACCTGTATCTGATCTTTTCATGACAGTCTGAACGACACAGATCCGATCTTTTCAAATGTGACCCAGGCTACTTGGGTATGTGGTCCTGAATCCGATACGTATCCGATCTTTTGAAATGCGACCTCTGTCTGAACGGCCAGGCCACATGAATCCGACCCGTTTGTCATCGATGCGCTACAAAAGTAGGTGGGAACTAGAACATAAACAACAACCATGGCGGACGGTGCTGCTGAGACCAGTCAGTGGAAGGGAAGCAAGGTAACTGATTGATTCATATTTGGGGTGACAGCTATATTCAGGCCAAACTTAAGGGCTCTTATCGCAACCGGGCGGTTTTTGAAAATATTTCGAGCGAAATGACCGAGCGTGGTGTTGAACATTTCCAGGGATTACTTTTTTTTTCTCCTTTTCCGACCGTGGTCAGAAGCGCGGGGGACCCAAGGGCGGATTCTCCTCCGGGGTGTACTTCCCCGTCAGACAATTAGATTCTTCAGGATTCTGCAGAACGGGTTAATAAAGAGTCCATGTCATTTATTCTTGGGGAAGCCTTCTTTTATTACCATTCTCCTTCCCCCTAACACACACACTGCCCCCTCATTCTCTACCTCGCTGCACGCGCTCTCTCTTGTCTTTTACACACACGTGCGCGCGGCCCCAGCAAATACACATCTCCATTCTACAACAGTGGGTACAGACGATCCTGGCTCCAACGCCTTCTTAAAATGAGAAGATTGTAATTGTGCTGGCTCCTTTGTGAAAATAAATGTAATAATGCAAAAAGAGCTCCGCCGTTGACAATAGTGTTGTTGACATCCAATGTTAAGGTTAGCTACTTCTGCAAACACCGAGTGACGTCGTTCACCGTTGAGTACTCTTCTGCGCATGCAGGTCACTTCTGGGTCATTTCACGGTCACACAGGAGATCACAAAAATTTGCATTTAATTGGAAATGTGAATGGCAAAAAAATCAGATTTTTTCAAAAAAATCAGAATTGAGCATTAGGCCCTGCAGTGTGAACGTAGCCTTAGGGCCCGAGCGCGGAGTGCAATGACCCTATTGTATCTGTAAGGTTTATTTTTTTCTTTTTTTTCTTCTGCCGGAAGAGTCGCCTTTTTGAGGCCTTTAATATACCCGAAGACTCACCAAATTTTGCACTTGCGTCAGGAGTCGCGAATAATTTCGTATTTTATGGTAGACCGGCATGGTGCACAAAAATGTCTAATTTGACGATTAAAATTGATTACCAGAAATGCTTTTTAATTTTCAAAATGAAGCTGCATTTTCTGTCTCAAAATTAAAATGAAAAAGCAATCCTTCAAAATGCTTTTTCCTTTTCTACTTGAAAATCGCTTATCTGTGTCATAATTAAAGTGAAAATGCAAAGAGGAGATTGCATTTGTGTTTTCACATCCACCCTGCGAATAGTGTCTCATAATTTAACTCCACTTAGCATTTCCAGAGGGGGGCGGAGAAGGGGCGATGACGTCAGTGCTATCTCAGTGTGTCCGGCTTCTAACAGACATAGACATGCTAGGAGCATGACGTGGGCAATCGGGAGTTGTTAGCAATTAAACTTGCTTTGGAGGAATGGCTCCACTGGTTGGAAGGGGCTGAGTTATCCTTTATCATATGGACAGATCATAAAAACTTGGCGTACCTCTGTACCACAAGAGATTGAACTCCCGCCAAGCCCGGTGGTGTCTCTTTTTTGACCGGTTTTTATTTACCATCTCCTAAGACCAGGCAGTAGGAACATGAAGCCAGATGCCCTTTCCGGAAAATACAGCTCAAATGAAAACAAGGACGATGTTCCCATCATCTCTCCCACATGCATCCTGGGGAACCTAAACTGGAATATTGAGACACGGGTTCTTCAAGCACAAGGTGAGGATCCTAATCACCCTCCCACTCCTAAAGACACTCTGTTTGTTCCATCATCTCTCCATCCAGTTGTGCTAGCCTTGGGGCACGCTTCACGTATTTCATGTCATGCAGGAGTCCAGAGAACTTTGAACCTCCTCAGGCATCGGTTTTTCTGGCCAGCTGTGGAACGTGATGTTAGGGAGTATATCTCGGCTTGTACTATCTGTGCCCGTTCCAAGTCTTCCAACACCCCTCCCGCCGGATTATTACAACCTTTGCCCATACATGGTCAACCATGGTCTCATCTGGCTATGGACTTCATCACTGGACTACCGTCTTCTCAAGGCAACACTGTCATTCTCACTATCATAGACCGTTTTTCCGAGGCTGCTCAATTTATTCCTCTCCTACAGTTACCCACAGCTACTGAGATGGCGGATGTGCTCGTTCATAAAGTCTTCCATCATCATGGCATCCCCAAGGACATTGTGTCTCACCGATGTCCTCAATTCGTGTCACAGGTCTGGAAAGCCTTTTGCTCCGCTCTTGGGGCCACAGTTAGTCTGACCTCCGGTTGTCACCCACCATCGAACGGGCAGGCCGAGGGGGCAAATCAGGAACTTGAGGCCGCTCTGCGTTATCTGGCAGCTCAAAATCCTTCAGACTGGTCCAAGTTCCTGGTTTGGATCGAATATGCCCACAACAATCCCCCATCTTCCGCTACGGGGATGTCTCTGTTTAAGGGCTCCCTCGGGTACTCACCACCTCTGTTTCTGATCCAGAAAATTGATTTGGCAGTGCCCTAGGTCCAGCATCATCTCCAACGTGTCCAATGTATCTGGTACCAGACCAGGGCAGCTCTCCTGCACACCAGGGAGAGCAACTGCCGCATCGCAAATCGACGCAGGGTGGTGGGGCCCACGTAACAGCCTGGTCAGAGGGTTTGGCTCTCTTCACGGAACATCCCCATCCAGTCTACATCAAGCAAGCTGGCTCCACGCTACATCGGACCCTACACTATTGAGTGGATTATCAATCCCTCCTGTATCCGTCTGCGGCTCCCTGCAGCCCTTAAGGTACACCCCTCCTTCCACATATCTCAAATCAAGCCCTTTCAGGAGAGTCCTCTGTGCCCGCTTCCCCACCGTCCGCCCATATCATCGACAGCGCCCTGGCATTCACTGTCAGTCGGGTGCTGGATGTCCAACGCCAGGGTCGGGGACATCAGTTCCTGGTAGACTGGGAGGGTTACAGTCCAGATGAATGCTCTTGGATGTCCCGTTCCTTGATGCTGGACCGTTCCCTCATTGAGGACTTCTATCGGGCTCACCCGGATCGCCACCCTGGACCGCCTGGAGGCGGCCGGTGAGGGGGGGGTACTGTCATGGTGCCTCTGGGAGCCTACTCTCCCCCTCCCCTCTCTGCTCTGGTGATTGAAACCAGCTGTGGATACTCACCTCATCTTGCTCCAGCCTTCATAAGGAGATCCAACCAAGAGATTCATCGCCAGTTGGTTATTCCTAATCGGTGCATATGTCTGGTCGCCTTAAGATAAGTAGTGTGGTTGGTCATGAGTATCCACCTGGTCCAGCCTCCACGCAAGCAGCTCAATCCATCCTGTTTCCATCATGCCACGCTGCTGTCTCTCGCCGTACTGACCTTCAAGATTCCAGTCAAAGAACCTCTTTGGGATCGGAGACCATTTTCCCCGCTTCGGATCCTATTCCAACGCCACGCAGTATCGGCAAGAATACTGACGTCATCGTTCCTGCCTGTGAACAATACTACACAGCTGAGAAAGCATTAAAACTATTGGAACTACAATTTGCCTTGAGTTTTCTTCCGGGTTCCGGCATCTGGGTCTGCCACGTCATATGTAATCATGACATCTTATTCATCACAAAATCTTTGTTAAATCCGTCTGGACTCCCAACAAATATTTTTTATCATAACTTATTTTTAAACTTTCCCCATCTTCAGAGACATATAGCTGTACGTGTCAGAATGGTCCCAGAATATTTTCACAATTTTAAACTGGTGAATTTCAAGGATTTTTTTCATTCCATTAGGGTTCAACAGCTTGACTGTGATTGAAAAATCAACCACATTCCGTTCTCTTTCTCTGCAGTGTCAAATGCCTTCCCCCCCGCACCTGTGGGGTCAGGTTAATCAGCAGGACAATGTTGACCTCTTCAGGGAATCAACTGTTTACCTGAAAAGTTTATTGTTGTGTGTGCCTCTGCTGGTTTTTAGCTTAAACTAAAACACCCAAAGAAACAACTGCTAACAAATTTCTCTAAAAAATTTGACAATCTTGGATAAGCTTCATAGCGCCACCTAGTTATTGAAAAATATATTTTTGTCACATTCTGACTTTCTGACAGCTCCTATCCACCCAGGGCAGTTGTGACTAAGGCATAAGAAGCTGTGTAACCTGAAGCAGATAAGCTCGCAGCTTCTGTACATCTCGCCTTGATCTGTACCAGAAATACCAGCATGGAGACAGAGAATCAAAGAGTCTGAACACACTTCAAATAACACGTGCTACATGTCAGTTCAAAGTATCTGCTGACTGAGGAATCCAAATGATCTTTAAATGATTTTATCTATTTAAACTATGTTATCCATTCGAAAAAGCTTGGTTTTTCCTCCCCCACCTTCTCAGCCTTAAAAGACCAGCAGGATGACAACTTTGCAATGAAGAGATCATCTCTGTAACCCACGTCTACTCAAGGACAACGCTAACCTGGGCAGTAATTCATCTGTAGAGGGAAAAGAAAGATGGCTTTAAGAAGGTACCTAAAGATGCCAACCTTTCTCAATCCCTCCTCAGATTTATAACACGTGGTTGAAGTAATGGCAATGTCCTGAATGGATAAATTAGATTTAAAAAAAATATTGAGGGATCCCAGGGGATTTACAGCAGGTTCCCTGCCTCGGCTGCCTGTGTGTGTGTGTGTGTGTGGTTAAGTTATAGAAACAGACCTGTGAAGCACAAAGTCTTGACCTTGCCACACTATAAACCCCATTTCCCTTTGGCTGTTGCCCAGCAACATCACCTTGACAGAAAGAAATGGCCAGAGACAGAAACAGAGAAAAACAGATGGGTCACATTCCATCTTCCTACTTTTATATCACTATTTGCCTCATATCTATTTTGTTAAATGCCCCCACCACTACCAATGACCAAATTTAATGGGGTTTAATCCAGGGGTCACCAAACTCCGAGTTCCCCTTGCGCCCCCGAGCACCCCTTGTGGCGCCCGCGGGGAATGCTCCTAAAATAGCACTGCTCATGTAGCAATTCAAAATATATATGTTTGTGTGTGATACTTGGATTTACAGCAGATACTTCCACATTTCTGTCTGTCTCGTTACAATGCATGAAAAACACAGAGGATGTTTAGAGATCAGATTTATTTAATTTAAAAAGCACAAAAGCATCTGTAATCACGTCCACATGTCTGGGTTCATTCACATCCTGTTACACTCTCTGTCCTCCCGCTAAAGTCGCTTTCCACCGCTACTTCCATGTCTCTGTGACCCACATTAGTTTTAGAGGGGGAAAATTCAATTCAATTCAATTCAATTTTATTTGTATAGCCCAAAATCACAACAACAGTCGTCTCGATGGGCTTCGAAGTAAAACATGAAATCAAAAGGATCACGAATACAAAGAGTTCAATAGAAAAATACTAAAATGAACTAACAAACTGACTAAGCTATACTGGCATCCCTGCCCTTAGACCCCCCTTCGCGGTAAGGAAAAACTCCCAAAAAAACCGGATTCCGGAAAAAACGAAGAAACCTCAGGGGTGCCCACATGAAGGAGGGATCCTCCCCCAGGACGGACAGGCGATTTACCAGAACTCTTAGAGAAGAATTAACTTATCTAAATCTACAACTACATATATAAAAGTCCAGCAGACGAGCTTCATCCAGCCGTGGTTGTGGGGACAGTCAAAGGCGCGAGTCGAGCCGGAGACAGGAACCACAGCCAGGTGTAGGAGCAGGAGCAGAGACTAGGTAAACGGTCAGGAACTGTAGCACGGATGAGCCAACTGGAGTCTGGAAGCACTCCCACTCCCCAGGAGGGGAGAGGAAAAGAGGGACAATACATGAATCGCACTGCACCAAACAGAGGCATGGAGAACTAAATGATAAATTATGATCAAGAATAGAGGAGAGGAAGGGTAGAAGTAAAAAAGGAAAGAGGACAGAACCCCAGTGCACCATAGTTACCCCAGCTTCAACTTCTAGCAGCCTTTTAAAAGAAATAGTTATTATTAAGTTTAATTTAAACAAACTTAACATTAAGTTAAATAATCTCTGAATACTAGCTAGTCTGACAATAAGCCTGTCCAAAGAGGAATGTTTTCAGTCTAGCTTTGAATGTAGAAACTGAGTCGGCCTCTCTTACATGAGCTGGGAGTTTATTCCATAAGACAGGGGCTTGGTGGCTAAACGCTCTACCTCCAACCGTACTTTTACTAATTCTAGGAACCACAAGCAGTCCTGCATTTTGCGAGCGAAGTGTTCTGATTGGTTGGTAAGGGACTATGAGGTCCTTAATATAGGACGGGGCCATTCCATGTAAGGCCTTATAGGTTAACAAAATAAAAACAAGAATGATCTATTTATTATTATTTCAATGAAAATAAGAATAATATCACAAGATTTAGGATGCCCGAGCTTGTTACTTCCCCATACCGCAGCTGGCTGTCCGTCTGCCGGCCAGCAGCTGCCCGAACGCTGGGATGAGAAGCAAACGAGCTCCGGCCCGCCATGGGGCTCTTTTGCTTGCCATGCTGGCATTCGGGCAGCTGGCTGCGGTATGTGATGTTGTAGTTTAGGGTCCAACAGGATTAATAATATCTAGGACGTGCTGAGGTAACTTGTCTTTTATCAACATTGTCATTAGCAGTCACTTTACATCCGAAGGCTAAATGCTATGTATCCGATGCATCCCACATTTCCCATAATGCTCCTGTAACTGTGGTGCATTCAAATACAACATGATAAATGTATATCAGAAAACTATTTCGTGGGAATGCATTAAGTATCGCGTGGGACTGAAATGTTATTTTTTGGGATCGCTTTATTTGTTTATTTTACGCATAAAATAAATATCATATTTCGGGCTCTGTATTATATAGATTTTCAAAATACGTTGTGTACGTTATATACAGGCTGACTGAGTGAAGTGATGATGAGAAGTTAGCCTGCTTGCCGCAAAAAATATGACAGAAAAGCAATAAAGGGCAAACAATTTTCAAAATGATTGGGAGGTAGAGTTCATTTTTATATAAATGTCTGTTCCTTATTTGTGGGACAGCTATTGCTGTACCAAAGTGGCACAATGTGGAGAGGCACTTCAAAACCTGCCACAAAAACTTTGATGTTAACTACCTGCCCGGCAGTGCATTACGGACAGCAAAAGCCCGTGGGTTAAAGGTAGCTTTAGACATACAACAGACGTTTTTCACCAGGTCGGCCAAAAAAATCTTAGAACAAAGCTTCGTTTAAAGCACCACATTTTTTAAAAAAAAAACAAGAAACCTTTTAGGATGGGGAGGTGTTAAAAGAAGCAATGACACATGTCCCTTACACATTTTTCAAAGATGAGAGATATGGTCCCGATGTCATCTCTACACTCTCCGATGTCCAGCTTGGAGCAGGTACAATTGCCAGACGAGTGTCATCTTTGTCTGAGAACTTAACAGAGAAGCTGGACCGGGATCTCGCTGCCTGCAGGGGGTTTAGTGTCCAATGTGATGAGTCGGTAGACAGCGCCAGCACGGCTCAGCTAATGATATTTATCCGAATGGTGTTTGAGGATTTTTCTACAAAGGAAGAACTACTACCACTTCTGCCACTGAAGACAACAACGCGGGGAGTTGACATATGAACCACAGTCAAAAACCTTTTTGTGGAGAAAAAGGTGCCGGTACAAAAGTTGGTATCTGTAACAACAGATGGGGCGCCAGCTATGACGGGCCGGCATGTGGGCTTCATTGCATAAATCAAAAATGATTCAGACCTTCCAAAATTTCTGCACTACCACTGCATCATTCATCAACAAGCGATTTGTGCCAAAGTGACCGGCTTTCATCACGTGATGACTCCTGTTATGAAGATTATAAACAGCGTCCGCTCCAAAGCTAAACAACACAGAATGTTCAAGATGCTAATGGATGAGCTGTCTGCAGAATATGGTGACTTACTATTACACACCAAAATGAGATGGCTGAGCAGGGGACGGATTCTTCAGCGTTTTTTGTCACTTCTGGGTGAAATCAAGCAGTTCATGAAATCCAAGGGGGAAGACACATCTCTGCCGGAGGACCCAGAGTGGATACTTGATCTTACCTTTTCAACATATTTGACTGGGAATCTGAACCATCTGAACCGGGAGCTGCAAGGTTCCCTGTTGCTCACATGATCAGTGCAGTAAACGCATTTAGAGCCAAGCTGAGCATTTTCTCCACGCAGCTACAGAAGAAAAAAATGCTGCATTTTCCCTCTGTGCAGGCAGCTATAAATGACAACGTTTCTGCATCTGCAGCGTTGGACAAAGCTGTAACAGAGTACTCCCAAGTCATAAACAGGCTAGGACAGGAGTTTGAAGACTTTGACTTTGAGCAGCTTGAACCATGCATGTCATTTGTTACAAATCCTTTTATGCAAGTAGATGTGAGATCCACTGCTGAGCAGCTCAGTGCTTTGTTCACATTGAACGCTGGTGAGGTAGAGATGGAAATCTTAACATTACAGAATGACCTCCACCTCAAAGCTCATCAGTCTGCACCAAACCTTTGGAGAAGTGTAGTGGTGTGTGCACAGTAGCTGTGAAAATAGCCTGCTTTTTTGGTTCAACCTTTTTCTACGAAACCGCCTTTTCCAACATGAACTTTATCAAGAACAAACACACAACTTGTCTGACTGATGCACATTTGCAAGACTCACAACAGATTATAATGCACTGGTGAGCAGCATGCAGTGCCAGACCTCCCATTAAACGAGCAGACGAACCACAGATACCATTTTTCTGTTATTTACATCAGCAGCATTTATCAAAAAAATATTTCACAAAATGTTAAATGTTCACAAAAGAACTTGTTCAGTTTGTTTTCAGTTTGTTTTTTGGCCTAAAAATGTTCATTTATAATCAATTGCATTACAAATTCAGCAGGTGTTTATCCTGACTTTCAAATGTTTGAGCAAATAAACATAAATAAATGTTTGATGTCTAAAAATATTTTTCTGATTTTTATTGACATGTAAATCACTGAAAATTGTGTAAAATAATTATTGATAATAATAAATAATTATTTATATAGTAATTATTTGTTATATAGTACATAATAATTTATCTATTATTTATTTGATTTTTAATATTATTGAATCACTTCACATAGTGTTATAACCGATATTAAAGAAGCAGTAGTTAGTATAACATTAGTTATCCATGCAGTTTTGCTATTTAGGACATTTTTAGTAAACGGGGGCCTCATTTATAAAACTTTGCGTAGGACTTGCGTCAGAAGTGGCGTACGGATGAAACGTGATGACGTGCGTACGCACAGAATATTCAGATTTATAAAACCGTGCGCACGCACATCCTACGGATTTTTCCCTTAATAAACCCCAATCAATTCTAAATGCAGCACAGCTTTTGCGGCTTCATGACACGCCCATAGTTGCCCATAAATAGTCCGTGAAACGCCCACAAATGAATATTCATTGATTGCGAAATCATGGCAAACACCGAGAGGAAATCAAAAAAACGTAACTTCACTCAATGTGAAGTAGAAGTTAATGTTGGCGAGGTGGAAAAGAGGAGAAAAGTGTTGTTTGGAGGGCACAGTGTGGGCATTGCTAATGCCAAAAAGGCACGTGAGTGGCAAACGGTGGCAGACGCCGTAAATGCTGCAGCCTCACAACCTCGGACCGTGGCCGAAATAAAAAAGAAATGGTCGGACATCAAAGTCGAGGCAAAAAAACGTCTAGCGCTCCATCGCCAGAGTGTCTCTGCCACGGGTGGGGGGGGGCACCGGAACTGACCCCTCTTGATGAGAGACTGGCGGCAATTATTGGGGAATCCCTATTAAGTGGAGTGGTGACTGAGGCGGAGGGGGACACTGGCACGGCGTGGTTCCTCGGAGTGCTCCTCTGTAACGGCGGGCCCAAAAGCCCGCAGAGGTCCAAGAGGACGGCTCGAGGAAGTCGGAACCGGCTCATAAGTCACTCGTCCTCGTTTGCCAGCAAGTCTTCTTGCTGTCTAAAGATGCGTTCACTCCGAATTCTTCCATTTGCCACATCTTCTAAGAGCGCAAGATCAGCCATTGTGCGTCATTACGCATTGTGATGGGACATTTTATTTCCATCTATTTAATTACATCTGACAAGCTACAGATGTCGGTAATAATCGACGTGGAAATGGGAAATTGATCAGCGCAAATGTAATTTCTTGTTGCTTTCTGAATGGTCGAGACATACGCCATACATTGTTTTATCAAAAATAAAACAAACTAAAGGCATATGCATGAATACCATAATTCTGTAGCTAATGAAGAAATGTTTTACTATGAACACAACTTTCCCCAGTGGACAATTAATGCATCTATCTATCTATCTATCTATCTATCTATCTATCTATCTATCTATCTATCTATCTATCTATCTATCTATCTATCTATCTATCTATCTATCTATCTATCTATCTATCTATCTATCTATCTATCTATCTATCTATCTATCTATCTATCTATCCATCCATCCATCCATCCATCCATCCATCCATCCATCCATCCATCCATCCATCCATCCATCCATCCATCCATCCATCCATCCATCCATCCATCCATCCATCCATCCATCCATCCATCCATCCATCCATCCATCCATCTATTTATCTGTCTGTCTGTCTAATTGTATATCAGTATATCAGTTCTGTACATCAGTTTTGTTCATTATTTTGTTCTGTTAACTATATTATTTATGAGGATGAATTGCACAACATGCCAATATTGCAGAACATATTTCACTTTTCTTTTTGCAAATATGTGTTCATTTGAATTTCTGTTGTAATTTCCGTTTGATTTTTTTTGTTTGTTTCACTGCTGATCGATCAAACGGGTGTTGGTGTAGCTGTTAATTGTCAGACTTGCTTTGTGAAGTCTTCATGTTATTTAGGAGAGGCAGTATTGTCATTTTCACTTTCACGTGTTTCTTCCATCTACCGACGGTGTCGCTGTTTCTCATTTCACTGAAGTTGAAAATTCAAAACAGTCATTGAGCCAAAAACGCTTTTTTGACACTTTTGGCAGTTTTGACTGACAAAAAGATTTTTTTTAGCAACAAATGCACCCAAAAGTTGAAGTTCTCATTTGATGTTCCAGAAAGTGTTATATTTTCTCAAGTTGTAAGTTGAATATTCAAACCAGTCATATTCTGAGCTGAAACCACTTTTGTGACACTTTTGTACTTTTGACTGAAAAAAATGATTTTTTTTTAGCAAAAAACGCACCCAAAAGTCAAAGTTCTCATTTGCAGTTCAAGAAAGTGTTATTTTTTGTCACGTTGTAAGTTGAATATTCAAAACAGTCATACTCTGAGCAGAAAATGCTTTTTTGACACTTTTGACACTTTTGACTGACAAAATGAATTTTAAGCACAAAACCACTTAAAGTTTAAAGTTCTCATTTGCAGTTCAAGAAAGTGTTATTTTATGCCACGTTGTAAGTTGAAAATTCAAAACAGTGAAGGACCGCACATTTTCCCGTCAAGTTTGCTTTTTATAAATATCAACTATTGCGTAGAGAGTGGCGTACGCCTTTTTTTTGTGCGTACGCAACGTTTATAAATGAGGCCCCAGGTCCTATGGCGTCCTTCACACTACTCAGTGGCCATGAAATGGCCCTCAGTCTCAAAAAGTTTGGTGACCCCTGGTTTAATCTGACTAATGATTACCTTATTGGGCCTCTAGTGGAGAATTAGAAGGTTAGCGGGCAACCCATACAATCTCTAGTCCCACTGAAGAGGATTTAGCTGCTTTAATCTGAGAGGAGTGATGTCCTTCAGTGGTAACTGACCTGTTGTCCTGATCAAAGCTGTCCTACAGGACACCAACGGATATCTCACGGGACCTTAAGTGGACCGCTCACATTGACTTGGTCCAGAAAAAGGCTCAGCAGAGGTTGTACTTCCTGCGACAACTCAAGAAGTTCAACCTGCCTCAGGAGCTGCTGACCATCTTCTACACGGCAATAATCCCAGTCTGTCCTGACCACATCCATCATGGTCTGGTTTGGTTCAGCTACCAGACACGACAGGAACAGACTACAGAGAATTATTAGATCCGCTGAGAGGATTATTGGTTCCAGCCTTCCCCCCATTCAGGACCTGTACCGATCCAGAGCCAGGACGCGGGCTGGCAGGGATCGTAAAAGACCCCTCACATCCTGGTCACTGCCTTTTCAGCCTCCTCCCGTCAGGGCGGCGCTTTAGGACAATGCGAACCAAAACGACTCGCCACAAAGACAGCTACTTCCCCAGAGCCGTCACTCTTATGAACTCCTGACTCCGGACCACTCAAGGACACTGTACAACCACGGAAACTGTCAAACTGGAACTACTGCTGCTGCATTTTTGACTATTTTATTTTATTCTATTTCTTTATTTAGTTAGTTTATTCATACAGCTACCTTATATCTACCTTCTTTTTATTATTTATCCTTTGACCTTGCTAGTTTGCACGAGAGCACAAGTAACCGAAGACAAATTCCCTGTACATGTGATTCTGATTCTGATTCTGATATGGTTGTGGAGGTGAAAATGGCTCCCCTCTTAAATAAACATGATGTATTATTAGTGAGAGCTCACAGCTTCACCCCCACAGTCCTGGCACAATGACTTTCTTTCCATCATCAGCTTCCATGAAATGATTGAAATGCTCCCAGGTATTTATCAGCAGGAGAAAGATTGAAGACTTGGAGGACAGAGTTGAGGGATCAACAAGGTCTGCTTTTATGAAACATTACAAGACCCCATTAATGACCTCCGCATATTTGTGAATGTGCCATAGTGATGAGTGATGCTTCGCTGTCTCAGATAAAAGATTTCCTTAAAAAAGGTGCATCCGTAGGCTTTATCTGCTGAACTATGTTTGTATACTATGAACAGAGAAGAAAACACAATTATTACCCAACAGAATTCACAACATGCATAAAAATAAAGGAGTATTAAAGGGTTGAAAGGGAAAACCTTCCTTATGTTGTTTTTCTGACAAAGCAAGTGACCAACCTGATTTTCGGTGGTAGTTTAGCTCAGGCGGTAGAGTAGGTCGTTCAACAACCGAAGGGTTGATGGATCGATCCCCGATTGCATAAAAATGTGAAAAACTAAAGCATTTTTTAAACACAATCCCTTCATTTCATTGGCTGGTAAGTAATTGGACAATTGACTTCCATATTGCATGGGCAGGTGTGGGCAGTTCCCTTGTAATGTCATTATGAGTGAAGCAGATAAAAGGCCTGGAGTTGATTATAGGACTCGTGCTTGCATTTGGAAGATTTTGCTGTGAACAGACAACATGCGGTCAAAGGAGCTCTCCATGCAGGTGAAAGGAGCCATCATTAAGCTGAGAAAACAGAAAAAAAAACATGCCAGAACTCGCTACAGTATTAGGAGTGGTAAAATCAACAGTGTGGTCCATCCTGAGAAAGAAAGAAAGCTCTGGTGAAGTCAGCAACGCAAAAAGACCTGGACGTCCACAGAAGACAACAGTGGTGGATGATGGCAGAATCATTTCCATGGTGAAGAGGAACCCGTTCACAACAGCCAACCAAGTGAACAACACTCTCCAGGAGGTAGGCGGATCAATATCCAAGTCTACCATAAAAAGAAGACTGCATGAAAGTAGATCCAGAGGGTACACTGCAAGATGCAAGCCACTCATAAGCCTCAAGAATAGGAAGGCTAGATTGGACTTTGCTAAAAAGCATCTAAAAAAGTTCTGGAAAAACATTCTTTGGACAGATGAAACCAAAATCAACCTCTACCAGAATGAAAAGAGAAAAGTATGGAGAAGGCGTGGAGAAGCTCCTGATCCAAAGCACACTACATCATCAGTAAAACACGGTGGAGGCAGTGTGATGGTCTGGGCCTGCATGGCTGCTTGAGGCACTGGGACATTAGTGTTTATTGATGACGTGACACAGGACAGAAGCAGCCCAATGAATTCTGAGGTGTTCAGAGACAGACTGTCTGCACAGATCCAGGTGAATGCAGCCAAACTGATTGGACAGCATTTCATAATCCAGATGGACAACGACCCAAAACATCCAGCCAAAGCAACTCAGGAGTTTATTAAAGCAAAGAAGTGGAATATTCTTGAATGGCCAAGTCAGTCACCTGATCTGAACCCAACTGAGCAGCATTTCACTTGTTGAAGACTAAACTTCAGACAGAAAGGCCCACAAACAAACAGCAACTGAAAGCCGCTGCAGTAAAGGCCTGGCAGAGCATTCAGAAGGAGAAAACCCAGCATCTGGTGATGTCCATGAGTTCAAGACTTCAGGCTGTCATTGCCAACAAAGGCTATTCAACCAAATATTTGTAATGACCATTTGGTTTTCAGTTATTTCTTTTGTCCAATATCCAATTTGTTTTTACATTTTTTGGCAATCTTTTTTTTCAACCCATGGAATAAAGGCTAAAAGTCTGCACTTCAATGGCATCCGAGTTGCTCATTCATCTTAAAACTCGCCTTGTATTGTTCATGATTGGACTATGCTGAAAAACCTGATGTACCTGACTCATATTATATGGAACTGGTACCTGCTTGTCACTAGCCGCGGTTACATGTCCAAAATATCTTGATCGGTTCAATGGTCGGATTAGAATTCAACCGAGTACGTGGGCCCAGAAAATCTTTTTCCGATTAGAACAAACGTTCACATGGTCTCACTTTCGGTCGGAATGAATCAATTGGGCATGTGTAGTTGTGTTGAAAATACCGGAAGCGGAAATGAGTCCGAACATAAACAAGCCGAGTGGCTACATACATATATTTAGCAGCTCCGTAATATACGAAATGATCCTCTTAACGGGCTTTTGTTAATGTTATGAATATTATGAAGCGCCTGTTCACTCATCATTTTATTTTTAATCCGTGTGGTCAGTGCTGTTTTTGTGGAAGAACGAAGCCGGAGGCTAACACGCGCTAAAAACAACATTTAGCCTTTGATGAACATAAAATCCATGCGTGAAATTCCGCAATCTGCATCTTGGCTGCACGTAAATATGTGGCAAGAACATCAGCCTTTATTTTGTTGTGACACTCCTGGAAACACAAATCATGTGATTCTTTGAATGTTTTCTAAGGACTGAGCGGCATTTCTGCTTTGAAAAGCTAGCGGCCCAAGCTGTGCTCGGAGACGGGAGACATGGTTCTGAATTCGGCTGCTCGTTCACATAGAGCTGCGGAACAGATGGCAGTCCGAAGCCTCCCACACGCAGATATTTCCGCGCTTTGCACCGGGCGTCCGCAGAGCAGTTGGTCGGTCCCGTTTGAGCTCCAAAGCGATCTTTGGAGCGAAACACCGTCTGTGCGTGACATTAAACCAGAGCAGTAGTGACACACAATTGGAATGAACCGTTTACATGAACAACGATGGGATCAACAATCGACAAAACCCACCTATCTCGATCGGAAAGAAATTTTGATCTGAACGAGTCTGATCGGAGCAGACTATTCCGAATGGCGGGTTTACATGACACATTTTTCTTCCGATCAGGCGTTCTTTCTGATTACTTTTGTCCATGTAAATGCAGCGACCGTTCTCTCCAACTGCTCTTGCTTGCATTTTTTTTAAGATTTAGTGCTCTGTTTGTTTATTTTTGGTTATGTCTCTTTTTCTGTACTGTCCTGTTGTTTATGTGTGCTTATTGATAAAAACTGACAAAAATTATATTTAAAAAATTGTGCGTATAAGAATGTGTGTCAAAAACCCATGCAGAAGGAGAACATGCAAACTCCACACAGGAAGGTCCCAGCTGGTATTTGAATAATTATGAGCACTAACCACTATGCCACCATGCAGCTTATTGTAAAATAAAATTTACCAAAGTTATCATTGCAGTTTACCAAACTCCAGCAAAGCAATCATTTAGAGAATTTTGAATTCCAACATTGGACACACCAGCTCAGTCACACATTTTACCAGGGTAGCTTGGCATCATTGAACCTGTGTGATGGACTGACTTTCAAGACTCGAAGGTGAACTCGTGTTTTCCTTTGACCTTTTCAGTAATGACCACAGAGTCCCACTATGATTAGATCTTCCTCAACGAGCAAATGTTTTCCAGTGCTTTGACATCTAACCTTTGCTCACATCTGCTCTGCTCCATCAGAAGCCGATCCTACAGAAGTCATTGATTTTAGTATGGCGATGAAACTAAGAATGTAATAGATGTGTGGTATGTAAAAGTATCTTTATAATAGAGATGAAAAATATATTTTTATTTTGTAGGTGCTTGTGCTTTCTTCAGCCTTAAGGCCCGTTCACACCGGGACGAATTTCGCCGGCGATTTTCGCCGACGTTTAACGCCTCGTGACTAAACAAAGGGCACCAATGTGAGTGTGCACACCGACGCGAAAAAACGCCACGCGCCAAAGCGTCAAAAAAAAAAAAAAAAAAACGCCTCGGGTTCATTTTTTTTTTTTTTGACGCCTCGCGTCAAAAAAACTGGAGCTTCTGAAGTTACAGTAAAACACAACTTGGGGGCGCTCAAACACAAAACTGCCTTGCTGAGCACACATACCAGCGAAGAAGATAGACGTCAAGTAGCGTCTACACTGCCGCGAAGAAATAATGACGGACATTCTAAAATATCCCCGAACCAAGCACCAGTTGGAGCTACTGGTGCTTGAAATATTCATGTTTTCTTTGTTTGATTCTGACAAGCGCGTAAATACTTGCTCTCTTCTTCTGAGTGAAAAGCGACTTTAAGAATCGTAAAGTTGTGCAGCGCCACCTTGTGTACAGGAGTATTTCTGTTTTACATTAAGCACCATCTAATGTCAGGGAATGAAATTGCATGTTCGCTCGGCTCATCGTCAACGAAAATCGCCTGGGTGTGAACACAAAAAACGTGGCGAAAAACGCTGGCGAATAACGCCTGGCGAATATTCGTCCCGTTGTGTACGGGCCTTTAGTGTGGCCTCTGCACAACATTTCAGGATGAAAACATGTTGTTGTGCCTGGAGTTACTTTTTTAGTATGAAGCTGACCAAACAAAATGCTCTAAAGGGTCAAAATTGGCAGACAGCTTCAACACAATCTCTTACATCTATAATTTGGCGTTTTGGAAGCTGTGCTTCCATCCCGGCATGATAAACCTTCAGTAACTCCACCAAAAACCAAATAAATGAAAAACACGTACTTCTGCACGGGCTCATCTTTGCTTCTGCTCACAGCCTCTCAGCCAATTCCATGTCTGTTAAGGCATCTGGAAGTGAAGCTGTTTGACATGCATTAGATGCTTCTGTCCAGTCACACACTATCAAAATAAAAGCCTTGGCCAATTTATCCTTAAATGTTGGGGTTATGGATATAATAAAGATAAATCTGTCTGCCTCACTTTCCCTGAATTGAAGCAATTTTCAGATCCTACCACATCCAGAAGTGTCACACCCCCCCCCCCCACCAAATGCACACACACACATACACACACACACACCCACGCACACACACACACACACACACACACACTTCTCTTTCTACACACTTCTCTATCTAACAGTGTGGTTTGCAGCACTGTATTCCTTCTCCAAAAGGATGCATTATTCTTTCAAATAACTTATCAAACATGATTTTTCATACAATGTACTTAAGGTAAAAAAACAAATAGAATTGCAGCAGTTTTGTCATACGCTTCCTGGCATTTTACTGACACATAAAACATATTTAAAATTGAATCACAATTTGAAAAATTATTTACTAAAAGATACACACAAGACTGGAAGAGACTTATTTTTTTTAACATAATCCACTCATCTTAGTGACAAAGAAACAAAAAATCTGTCCACTCTATAAACACAAAATGATCAGATTTTTTTAGCATGTATTTTACTTAGAAAAATATTCTACAATATTTCCTGTATGCTTGCCATCAAGCCGTCATAAGCAGTTGAAATGCAAAAAAATTAAGAAAAACAAAATGTTTCTTTTAAAACTATAAAAAAATACTGAAAAAACAAAATCAAAATCTTTCACGGCAAAATCCTTGAACAGTTTTTAGGACAACTAATTTAAATCCCAAACTAAAAAGCAATTTCTTTAAACAGACCTTTTCTTTTGCTCTCTGCAGTTCATGCAAACCAAACCTCTAGAAAAATACTATGTAAATATAAATGTAAACACAAAACAGAGGTTTTTTGTTTCGAAACAATTTCGAATGTAGTTTCCGCAATACAGGGTACACCTGATTATATGGCGCTTAGTGAATGAATGGTCTTTTTTCAAAATGATGTCATAAATAAGATGCACAGAACTATAAGGCACATTAATGCTCTTGTTCTTTGAGCACCACTGGTCCCTTTCTTTGAAAGAGGCATGAATCACCACCCAGCTTGTGAGTGAAGACATCCCCACAACATCCAGAGACCTGAAGCACTCAGGTTGGATCTCATTTTCCCCCGGTGTCACTGAGAGGCTTTTTGGCTGCCTCAGTAACTATAACTTGTGTGATGGACAGGTCCGCCCCATAGTTCCCAGTAGCTGCAATGTGGTGGGGTGATTGAAGATATCCTCAGAGTATTCCTTTAACCTATCAACAACATTCCCAGTGAAGGTCAACAGCCCCTGTCTGTGCTGTAAATGGTGTTGGCAAAGCTATGCTTCTCCTGCTGAGGCAGATAGTTCACCAGACTTTCTTTGAGGTTGATGGTTATCAAGTCCATTGGCTTTTCCCAGACACGAGTGGTATAATATTTTGTGCTGATAATTAGTTTGATTTCTATCAAATATAGGCGTTTTTTCCATGCATGTGTCCCAAAAGACTTTTTACAGGTCAGATCTACCAAACTGCTTTTTAAGCGTCATATTTTGAACTGCTGCGTGTTGGGCCTGATCTTGAGCAGGCAATACATATCAGCCAGATTTTCTATCAGCTTATGGGACAACAGACTTTGATTATTCCTTTACTAGCAAAGACACCTGCTCTAGCTCACTGTCAATGACCAGTCCTAAAAGTCAGGTGGGTTTGATTGGGGAAAGAAAAAGGATGCAGGATGGAAAAACCTGAGGAAAGAGGTTAGAAAACACTGACTCAACGTTACATAAAACCCAAGGGGAAAACTGAAAGCAGCTGCAGAATTCAAAGTTTTCAGAGGATGTTGAGCTGACAGAAAAAGAAAAACTCACCTTCTCCCAAGATGGGGTCAGAAGAGCAGGCACCAATTACTGTAAGCTTGAATTTAGGATTAAAGCAACCATTAAAGTTAATGTAACACTGGGATTTTTACATGTGAAATTGACTTTTCTGCCTATATAAAAGGACAGTGAGCAATACGTGTTCGTAGTTTTAACCCTTGTGCTATCTTAGAAGACCCCACCCTTGCATTAAAGTGTTCTCCCTACCATGACAAAGGTGGATAAAGGTGGAAAGATTTCATGTAATCCATGGACACCAGTGAAGATCACAAATCATTGAAGAAAAAAGGTTCAGAGCACTGTCTAGTGGGTCTAGATGACCCAACTCCCAATGTTAAAATGTCTAGGATAGCACAAAGGTTACACCATTTTTTAAAGAGTAAATTACACAAAAGTTATATTTGTCACTGTTTAAAGTTTTTTGTTTCTTTCTTGAAGTGTTATAGTTCTGGTGTGGGAAGAAAACTTCAGGAGGTGACAAAATAGCTGAATATTTTACTGTAGGAAATGTTGTGGCCCTCTGGAAATTGCTTTTTGTTGTACTGATGAGATGGAGACATTAGATAACCTCAGATATGTTGTGTTTCACTTGATGTTTCTGCTTTAAAGTGTTGAAAGAAAACATTAAAAGCTCCACTTGCTCAGAAAAACATTTTCAAAAAGTGCAGAGAATGATACAGAGCAACATTTCTGTTGAAGGAACACTTCTGGTTGGTGTCTTCTCTTACTTTTTTAAACTCTGTCAAAACTTTAGACAAAACAGTCTGAATTACTGTGAACTGCACTTTTAAAAATAAAGCTGGGAATTTGTTTTGGAATAATGACCCAGAAAGTAGGTGACTTAAGCGCTTGTACACAGTCTACGTCAATATTTGTGAAAACTGACAGACCATCTGTGGTTCAATTTTGTTTAGACTCTTCAAAAATAGAAGGATCCAAGGCACCTAAATATGCAGTTAATCCAAGCCTTTAGTTTCTCTCTAATTAAAAGTAGGATCTGTTTGTTATTTAACATTTGGACATGTCTATCTGTTTTAGTTTTCCTCAAAGTCTTGATCAGCTAAAATTAGTTGATTAACAAATCATGTTGCTTTAAGGTTTATAATTTGAGCTATCAAAATCAGAACAATGACAGTATTTCCAAGATCCAAAAGATGAACTTGCATATGTTAGGTTTAAATAATTACATGGCACACCTTGATTTTGAATATGTTTGTAAATGTGGGAATCCAACCTAATACACTGGTCTATAACAAGTTATAGAACTAAATAATGAATTTTGAATCTTGCTCTTTTCGTTTTTTGTAATTTTCAAGATTCTGCTTATTTGTCCAAAAACAAATTGATTTGTGATTTATGATTAGTAGCTGTACCTGTAAAATAGATCCCTTTTTTGAGACAGGCTAACCTTGATCTCAGCTAAAAGTGTCTCAGAACTCATGTTAGTTTTAACAGCACTGTAACATTTTTTTTTAAAAAGAACCATTAAAGACCCACTTCAATAAAAGTTTGGGTTTTCAACATCTTCCTGTAGTATGTTTGTCGTGATGGAGGACATATATAAAGAAAATTAAGCTCAAAATTGCATTTCTGAATATTTCTTTATTCTAATTGTTGTGAATCAGGAGCATACGAACAAAGGCCGAATGAAAAAGCTTGTAGTTTTGACACGCCATCTACAATCGGCATTCCACAAGCTTCCTGCTCCGCTCCATTCTGATGCATCCACTTGTAGACAAATAGATCCATTAATGCCAGTAATCTACCAGGAGACAGTGTAAAAAAAGGATCATGAGAAATGAGCACTGACTTGCTTCCACACCAAGTCCTGCGCCCAACCCAGAAGCAAATTTCTACTGCCGCTCTGCAGAAACTGTGTCCTGGAAAATGACAGGTTTATTGATTTTGTCTAAAAATGGCATGATCATAATAAAACAAACACTGGGAAAGCTTGGAAAATAGATCAGAGGATGATCGAAGTGGACAGACACTGACAAAGCGGTTGCAGTACCCTAAACCCTGACAGCACTGAAACACCTGTGGTCAGCTGCAATTAGTGCGTTTTTGTTTCAGTTTTTATTAATAAACATTTTATTCTTACTATGGTGTCAACCTGAATGATTGCTAACATCAGTTCTACACCTGTTGTTACTGAACTTGCAAACCTCCTGCAGTTCCTAAAAAGACAACTGGAGGCAGGCTTAACTTTGTCCTGTGTAATCGACGATTTTGATAACAGTTGTGGTCAGCAGTAGGTGTGAGAGTATCGATAAGTCAGGTTTAAACATAAACGTAACAAAATTAATATGGTGACAAAAAAGGTCATTGATTCCATTGTCGATTTGCTAACCTAAATTTGCAATTTATCCTTTGAAACAAGAACATTTCCACAAAAAAAAGAAAATAGCCAAAATAATTCCACTATCAATATAATCATCAATTAATATAAAATCAGGGGACAAACACCAACCAACAAATTACAGACCAGTGTCTTTACTCTGCCAATTCTCAAAAATACTTGAAAAAGTGTTCCTCACCAAGACTGAAAAATTCTGTAAAGAAACAAACTAATGTCCGACGACCAATATGGTTTCAGAAAAAACAGACCAACTTCCATGGCGATAACGCAACTGACTGAAGAAATTATAAATGTCACAGACAAAGAGTTCATGGATCTGAAAAAGGGTTTTAACACTATTGATCATAAAATTTTAGTATACAAACTGGAAGCCTATGGAATACATGGACCAGCATTAAAATGTTTAAACAGTTACATTAAAAACTGGCAGCAGTTTGTCCAACTGGATGACTGTAAATCATCCCTGCTAAATTGAAGCTGTGGAGTACCACAGGGGTCAATCAATATTATGGCCAACGCTGTTCATCCATTATATTAATGACATACACATGGAATCAAATACTTTTTATATGCTGACGACACAAGTGTAGTCTGTACAGGGGAGAATCTCAGGGAATTTGTAAAAATAGAAAAAAACAGAATTAGGGAAACTAAAACAATTGTCATGCTCTGCGAGAACGTGAGCAGACCCGAACGCTGAAACCCAGAACGACAGACTCTGAGAGTGGCGAGAAATGATTTAATTTTGAAAGTCTCTGATGGTTGGGAGTCGGTCTGCAAGATGTCACCAGAGCTGGAGAAGACGGGAGCAGAGGTGGATTTCTTCTGAACCAAAGTGGAGCGGCTTCTTGGAGGTAAGTGGAGCTTGGTGTAGGAGGAGCGGGCTAGATGGCAGGATGAAGTCAGAGCGTGGTAGTTTCGTGGAGCTTGACGATGAGCTCAAGGATGATGATCTTGTGACTGAACCCAGGTCGGCATGGATGGAAGAGAGAACTCTGTAGGAATTTAACAAGAGCATAAATACACTTGACGAGAGCTTAAAGCCGACCAAGTGAGCACCATTGAGGGAAAACGAACTGGCGATGAATACTGGTCTGGAGCCATCTTATATACAGGTGCAGGTGATGAGATGAATGCCGACAGCTGGGTCCAATCTAGGAGGAAGCAGAGAAGGGAGGGGGGAGGAGAGGACTCCCGTAGACAAAAATAAACTCTCACTGAATGTTAAGAAAACAAAATTCATGATTTTTGAAAAACACCACATTCCTACAGATGTAGAAATAAAAGTTTCTATTGATAATCATTTTTGAAAGAGTGACGGAAATTGATTTTCTTGGAGTAATTATAGACAAACCACGTCTACTAATATATTCATCGACAATACTACCACATTAACAATACAGTGTAGCGGTTTAGGAAAACACTTATAAAACAACTCTACAGTGTTTATATCTTACAAATACAAAAGGCATTCAAATAGTTTATGGTGTGGATCATGAGACACATGCAGTACAGACCAAAAGTTTGGACACACCTTCCCATTTATTTGAACGAGAAGGTGTGTCCAAACCTTTGGTCTGTACTGTACAAATGCACTATCCTTAAAGTTGGGTTTATTGAAATTATGGGAACTAGTGAAACTTAAAACAGCACTCCTCATGTACAGTATAAAGCCAGAAATAACTTGCTACCAATAAACTTACAACAAATGGTAAAGGACAGAGATGAGAGTTACAATTTAAGAAATCAGCTGAACTTCAAAATGCAGTGCATTCGCACTACAAAAGAGAAAATGTGCCCATCAATTTGTGGTGTGGATTTATAGAACAGATTGGACGGAGGTTTAAAATAAACCTAAAGTTTACATGTATTAAGAAAGATCCTACAACATAGGTTAATTGGTGTCTCCAAATTGTCCCTCGGTGTGAATATAAGTGTGAGGCCCTGCAACAGGCGGGCAAGCAGTGTTTTTTAACAGCTGTTAAGAGTTTATCCCATCTTCACCGGTGACTCCAGAAACTACTTTGATCTGCAGGCATGTAATTGGCTGTTTGGAAATGCGGATTGAACAGGTCTATATCATGCAAAATCACAATTTTTTAGCATATAAGCATATTATGATGTTTATGCCTCACGGAAAACAATCCCAAAGTGGTATTTTGATCCATTCATACATTTCTGAGTATTCCTCTAAAAACCTGCTCCCTGAGCGCTAGCCTCTACCTATCCACAAAAACAAATGGGTTCTCACCATTGACTGTATAATATATAACTGGACGAGTCGTGTGTCACGTCACCAATAGTAAAATGCCTTGCTTCCGGTGCCAACTAAATGAAGTCAGTATAGTCGCAAGTTTTTCACAATATGTCTGTCGCCATGTTGGAACCAGTAAACTGTGATTGGTACATCTACCAATCTATGGCAACCAATCTCTCCAATCAGTAGTGAGCATGTTAGAAAGCCACACCCCTTCAACTGAAAGCAGGCTTGGAAGAATCTGTCAATTAAATGCTTCTAACATTTGACACAAGGCAGCCTACTTTTATTGGGGCAGTCAGGTTTTTACTTAAATACCTTGCGCTACGGCAGAAATATCATGAAAAAAAATTAGGATTAGCAAGAACATGTTAGTAAAAGGTATCAGAAGAAGAATGTTTATTCTGACAAGCATAATGACTGAGTGTGACGGTGTGGCACCGTCAGATCGTGAGGGGGCCCACACCGTGTTTATATTTTATGTTTAAACGTGTTTCCTGTGACCTTCCTGTGGCTTAATGGAGAGCACCGCCCGTGGGAGGAGCGTAGGGGTCTATGGAAGTTTCACAGGAAGCGAAAATGAATGAGTGACGTAGATGTCATGTGTTGATGTGGCCCTGCATGGAGCAATGGTGGTGCTCATTGTTGCCTGAGTAAAGAAGGAACACACTCACCTTGGTGCCTCTGCATCCTTTTCCGGTGGGACTCCGCGACATTGAGTAATAGCTGCATTATTTCTTTATAGAAGCTTATGAGATTTCAGCTTTTATCTATTTGAAACTCGAGGGGGGAAGGGTTGTTGTCATATACAGTCAATGGTTCTGACATTCATACGTATGAAAGTGAGGAACAGCCCTTTCCAGCAAGAGTTTGTGCTGCCTGCAACTCCCCAAGGCTAACATACACACCCACTTTCTCCACTGAGCTAGCTGTGATGCTGAATGCTTTTCTTTTATATGCACAATATGCACATCCATATTTGCAAAAGTTCAGATGTTGTTTGTTTTCATGGGAGAAACGAAACACGCTGCTGAGGCTGGCTCTAGGTTGGTAAGTCATCAAATTTGCCGCACTCATATCTCATTTGAAAAAAATGTGGTAAAATAATGCTAATATGTATCAAACATATGGATAGTTTAATCTGAACGGCTCAAGAAAAGCATACATTTGTTATCGTTTCCCATAGAAGTGGCCTGCTGCGTTCACATGCTGCTTTGTGTGTACACCCACACTCTGCAGCCACTCAAGTGCTTCCCAAGTTCACTCAGACCTTCTCATTTCCTCTTTTCATGCCACCTGCTGATTCCAGGTGCAGATTAAAAAAAAAAAAACACTGCCTGACTTCTCATGGCTTTTTTTCTCATCTCTTTCAGGGCAGTTTTTATTTCAAGGTAATAAGCATCAAGACAGGCAATGACTTTATCCATACTTATATTTATTTGTAGGTCCAGTGTCAGAATCCCGCAGTGCGACACTCACCGTCAAAGAGCCTCCTTGGTAGAGGTACTTAATTGACTAAAATAGACTTGTGGATCAAACCCAATCAGAGTGATTGATTCTGTGTCAAGCCCTCTTTGTCCCATCAGTCATCTGGTGCTGGAGCGGATGCTAATGGCTCCTTGTGACCCACCAGATGGTCCGTTTTTGTTAAAGAGCTACACCAACAAGCCGTCAAAGCCTGAGCAAGTGCTTCTGCTTTCTTTGTGCTATTGACATGAGATGGGTGGACAAGGAGCGAGTTCTGTGATGGTGCTGGTAAGGATGAAGATTAATGACACCACCAGGCCTGTGTCTCCTATTTAATAATGCTTATTCATCATTGTCACAGCACAGTGCCGGCCGGCAGTGACACAAAAATGAGCTAAATATGCATATGATTCCTCATGCAGATGCCTCGTGGAATTAGATACATTTTTTTCTTACCACTTCATATTTGCCACCAGCATTGTGCACGTGTGCGTCTCAGCCTGACCCATCAAGTCTCTATCTGCATGACAGCCTTTCTTCTCATTGCAGTCATCTGGGTTTGTGTAGATTTATGCACAATTCCACTGAACAAGCCAATATCAGGGCCTCACTGAGCATGTGTAAACATCTTTTATGCGGTTTGAAAGCCCGGCGCACAGGCGGACGCCTAACACAGGAGATGACAGCGGCTGGAAATGAAAAAGGGAGAACAGAGCAGAGCACAGAGGGAAAAATAAGAGACCTCTGGCCTTCCTCCGCTGTGTGATTGAAAGCCATTTTGTCTCATTTCTGCTACTAGTTCTTTGGTTCTGTTGTTGAGTGTGTTGCCTTCTTTTTCTCCCTGATTTCTTCCATTTTTTTTCTATCTTCACCTGGGCGTTTCTCCTCAAAATAGAAAATAAAGACTGGAAAGTGACCAAGATATCACCATCAACCGCTGTCCCTCTAGGTTCAAAATTGGAAAGCCATTTTTCCCTTTTTCCCACCTTCCATGGCCTTGATTGCACAACAACAGGCACAACAAATTCTGGAACAGGGGAATATTCTGAATAACCTGTTTATGTGCTGCAAAACCAAAAATAATCATATTTCCACCTTTCTAAACCTCTTCTAAACCTAATCTCACTCTTCATTTCTACTCAGCGACAACTCTACTTTTGGCAGAAGAAATGTCCATCCCCTTCATTCATGATGCTGTCCTTTATTGTTATCGTAATATTTTAAAACATGCTGCTGACGATGCTGTAACCGACACTCAAAATGCACCGCAGGACCTCTGCTAATGACCTCTGTACATTGAATTAACATGGAAACGGGATGCCAGTGATGCACGAATTGTGTTTAGAGTGAACACAGCTTTAGAATTTGGAGTTTAACAAAGTGAAACTTTTTGTATTTTGTACTTAATTCTCAGTTTTGCAGTCCATTTTTATTTACGCCCAAATGGGTTTAGATAATAATTTTACATTTTTATTCACTTCTTTATAATATCAACTGCTTTTGTCTAGTGGCAAAGAATTCTGCTTCCAGGTGCATTTTCTCACAAGAACAGGCAGACAGCTGGTTCCAAATGCAGCAGGTTTACTAGCTCAGCTAAAAGTCCACAAAGCTAAATCAGGGTCGGGCAGGAAGGGGTCGATAACAAGCATAAGAGCATCAAAGAAAAGACAGGGTAGTCAGGATCCAGGCGAGGGTCAGGGCGGGCGACTAACTCCCCAATACCACTCCACCACCACACACACACACACAATTTGACAGCATTTTACACAAAAAATTCATGAATTTGATATCTTCCTGTTACAGGGGTGTCAAACTCAGTAGCACACGGGGCTTAATCTAAAACACACTTTAGGTTGCGGGCCAAACAAGATAAACATTTACTGAACTACACTTTTAAAACTTTCAAACCTTTAATACTTAACTTTTTGAGCATGAATATGAATAAAAACAGGCATACTAATCCAGAATAAATCAAGTTAAACATAAATAACATATAATATTTGATTACACTTTATATTAAGATTCCTTAACAAGCTTTGTTAACACATTAACAAGCATTATAAATAATTTATAGGGTGTTAATAAGACATTTATTAGTACAATAAGTCTAATAAGGTTTATTCAATTACTTAGTTAACACATTTACAAGCATTATTATTAGAATGTTTTTAAGATGCTGATGATGCATTTATTGATATCATAGGTGCCTAACAAATGTGTCAGTGTTAATAAGCTTAATAAGATTTATTAACAACCTTTGCTAACAAATTAAGAAGTATTATTATTATTTGGGGTTCTAGTAAGATATTTATTAGCATTATAGATGCCTGACACACGCCTAAGTGTTCATAAGCTTAATAAGTTTTATTTGACTAACTTAACAAATTAATTGGCTTTAATAATGTGTAAGATTTAGTAAGATATTTATTAGCATTATAGTTTCATTCATTCATTCATCTTCTTTACCGTTTATTCCCTTTCGGGGTCACGGGGTTGCCGGAGCCTATCCCGGCCACCTGGGCGTAGGCAAGGGATGCCCTGGACTGGTCGCCAGTCTGTCGCAGGGTAGAATATCTTCAATCACACATCCATTCACTCTCACACTCACACCTATGGACAATTTAGAGTTGCCAATCAACCTATGAAGCATGTTTTTGGACGGTGGGAGGAAGCCGGAGATCCCGGAGAAAACCCACGCATGCACGGGGAGAACATGCAAACTCCACACAGAAAGGTCCCCTGTTGATGTGTTTTTCAGGTCCCCCAGCCGGGACTTGAACCGGGGGCCTTCTTGCTGTGAAGCAAGAGCGCTAACCACTGCACCACCGTGCAGCCATTAGCATTATAGATGTCTTGCAAATACATGAAAGTGTTAATAAGATTTATTAACATCTTAAGTCAGACCATTGTCTTCTAAATCCATAGTACTAAACTGCTTATAAGCTTTACAAATGTATTAATTAACTTTGTTAACAGTTTATTAATTGTTTTGCAGCACCTCATCTAAAATGAGGACGGTTTTTAGCACAAACAACCACAAAGCATAAAGATTGTAAAAAGAACTTTATAACATTTAAACAGACTAAACATACAAAAATCGTTCTGTAAAAGATATATAATAATTTAATTCAGACAAATAAAAAAAATACAAACATATAGACTGGTGTTGGATGACTCTAGCATCAAAACTAATAAGGATAGCATCTATCCTGAGTGAAACATTCATTGCAAATCCCATCACCAGGAGACAATAAACCTACAGGAGCCATGCTAAAGCTAACACGCTAACCTCCCCATCTTTGAATCTGAAAGGAATCAAAGATGGGCAAGTTAACTAATGTCACCATTGGCTAATGAATCTGTCAATCGAACTCATCAGCAAAACAGGCATGCTCGCTTTCAGCCAATTGAATGGCCTCAGACTTTGCTTTCACACAGGTGACGAAAAAAGCTCCGCCCATCTTTGATTCTGTACTGGTCGGTCGTTAGCATGTTAGCTTTAGCATGGCTCCTGTAGATTCATTGTCTTCTTGCGTTCTTCAAAAATTACTGGCTTGTGCAACTTTCTAGTGGACTTGGAAGCAAGGCAACAGTGGTTGAATGCAGTTGGCATTGAATCCAGCAAACTGTCTCCTGGTGATGGAATTTGCTATGAATGTTTCACTCAGGATAGATGCTATGTGGTTGTTTGTGCTAAAAACCGTCCTCACTTTAGATGAGGTGCTGCAAAACAATAAACTATTAACAAAGTTAATTAATACATTTGCAAAGCTTATAAGCAGTTTAGTAATATGGATTTTGAAGACATTGGTCTGACTTTAGATGTTAATAAATCCTATTAACACTTTCAGGTATTTGCAAGACATCTATAATGCTAATAAATATCTTACTAGCATCTGACGCATTAATAAAGCCTATTAATTTGTTAAGTTAGTCAATAAAACTTATTAAGCTTATGAACACTTAGGCGTGTGTCAGGCATCTATAATGCTAATAAATATCTTACTAGAACCCCAAACAATAATAATACTTCTTAATTTGTTAACAAAGGTCGTTAATAAATCTTATTAAGCTCATTAACACTGACAAATTTGTTAGGCACCTATAATATCAATAAATGCATCATTAGCATCTTGAAAATGCTTGTAAATGTGTTAACTAAGTAATTGAATAAACCTTATTAGACTTATTGTACTAATAAATGTCTTATTAACACCCTATAAATTAATTTATAATGCTTGTTAATGTGTTAAAAAAGCTTGTTAAGGAATCTTAGTGTTATATTAAGTGTTACCTAATATTTTGCTCTCCATAAAAATACAATCTGCTAGCTAGTTGATAATCTGTCAAAATTATACAAATATGAACATGGTGCAGAACAAAACAAACAAAGCCCGGTAATACTAATAATAAGAAGTAACAAATGAAATCATGGCGTTTTCTTTGCTCTTTTGTCAGTTTTGTTAGAGCTGGACTCCCTCCATCATTTTTAGTAATAACTTGTAATAACTATGATCTCAATAAGAACGCATTCAGTACTCTGGAGATGGTTCACGCTGGTGACCAGAGGGGAAGACAGAGTTCCGACTTGAATGGTTCCTTGAATGTCTCTGAATGCTACATAGCCCGTGCCCTGTCATGGATAAAATAAAAAATATCTTGTTCCTACAAATTAATTTCTTGTTCCCCCAATTAATATCTTGTTCCCACAAAATAATATTCCGTTCCCACAAAATAATATTTCGTTCCCTCGAAAAAATTAATTTGTGCGAACAAAATAATTATTCACGTGATTAGACATTCATGAACACGGATGTAAGCGATATTTGGATTTACAGCAGATACCTTCACATTTCTGTCTGCGTGTGTCTCATTACATTGCATGGAAGACATGGATGATGTTTAGAGATCGGACTTATTTATTTTTAAAAGCTCTACAAAAGCATCGGTATTCTACAGCTACTTTCATGTGTCTGTGACCCACATTCGTTCGAGAGGGGAAAAATAAAAACAAAAATGATCGATTTATTATTGTCTCGATGAAAATAAGAAAAATATTATAAGATTTAGGATCCCCAAGCTTGCTGCTTCCCCATACTGCAACGATTCTCCGGACATAGCTCGCTCCAGCTATGAGCTATGTGCTACGACCTCCGGCCCGCCGCGGAGCTCTTTTGCTTGTCATTCCAGCATTCGGTCAGCTGGCTGGCCGGTAGACGGCCGAAAAGCTGCGGTATGGGATATTGTAGTTTAGTGTCGAATAGGAATGATAATATTCAGGACTTGTCTTTTATTAACATACTCGTTAGCAGACATTCGAAGGCTACATGCTACGTTTCCCATCATGCATCACACATATCCCATAATGCATCTTGACCAATCACCGTGGCCCTGTAACTGTGAGGCATTCAAATACAACAGTACAAATGATAGGCTACGTAGCATGTAGCCTACTAGCCTACGGATGTAAAGTGACTGCTAAAGAGTATGTTAATAAAAGACAAGTCCTAAATATTATTATTCCTGTTCGACCACTTCAATATCTGCTGGCTGTTTGTCTACCAGCCAGATAGCTGCCAGAATGCCGTCAAATCAAGCTAAAGAGTTCCGGGGCGGGTGGGAGCTCGTAGGAGCTATGTCCGGTAGGCGAAGCAGCAAGCTTGGGGATCCTAAATCTTATGATATTTTTTTTATTTTCATCGAGACAATAATAAATCGATCATTCTTGTTTTTATTTTTCCCTCTTGAACGAATGTAGGTCACAGAGACACGGAAAACGGTTTTTGCAGCAAGACGGAGAGCATATCCGTGTTTATGAATGACTATTAATAATAATTTCGTTCGCACGAATTAATTATTGCGTGGGAACGAGATATTGTTTTGTGGGAACAAGATATTAATTTGTGGGAACGAGATAGTTTTCATTTTATCCATGTCAGGACACGGGCTCCGTAGAATGCAACACCAATACGAAAAAAACTAAAATAAACCTGCATCCACACTGAATTGTTATACTTCGTGGTAAATAAACTTTGAATTCCCCAATTTGCAGAATTGTGGAGCCAGAGCAAAATTGTTTGTTATGAGCTTGTAGAAGCTCTCTGCTGGGAGATACCACACTCATTTAATGCCCTGAAAACAGGAGTCGTTTTGAGTTTCTTTTCAGTTTCCAGAGTTTTTGACACGGTTGAAAGGTAAAAGCTGATGAGATTGTTGTGAAGCCACTGAGACCTCAATCAATGAGAAAGGATGTTGTTAGAAAAATGCAGCCCTGCAGAGTGGGTAGCAGATCAATTCCACAACTAATCTTTTAGCTTTTGTAGTTGAGAGATAATATACCAGCATGGCCCATTCTATAAACAGCTTGTCTGGAAACACATTGGAAGAAATGAGTATTTACAGCCAAGTGTGGCAGCAAGCATGCACTGCAATTCTGCACTTTATGTTTTCACATAAGACGCCACGATGAAGCAAAGTTGCATAAGCAGGAAAAACACCGCGTGAGTCTTAGTTTCTTTGGATTCTCATTTATCCTTCTCTGCATCTTACACCTCTGCTGTCACACCATTATGTCATTGTCATTGTCCATTGTCATTGCCCCTTCATGGCATGCTATACGTCCACACATCCAGCTCATCTTGAAGGTCAGAGGTAAAATGAATCAAAGGGCAACATTTTAAAATTTGGAGCTCTTAAACCCTCCACTTTTTCTATCACAAACTATACTGTCAGGACAGAACTCAGGACTGGACTCAGATGCAGAGTTTGGAGCTTTTAATCTTGGATAAAGGCTTTTGCTGTGGCACAGGATAAGACCAAACACACTGGCACAGGACAAAGGGAGAAGACATGAGGGAGGGAATCACAGGTGGAAACAATCAGAGAGGTTTAGACAGTCACACCTGTAGGGAAACCCACTAGGGCAGGAAGTAACAAGGCCTGAAATGAGAGGAGAGTTAGTGTTTCAAAAATAAAACAGGAGGTGCAACACAAGTCAACACAGGTGACAAACACTGACCAAAAGTGAGCCGCTCCAGGGACAAGCGGCTCACCTGGTTCCGACTGGCTCACAAAAATACAACAGCTGGTGGACAGAGGTTCTGCATGATCAGGCTTTTAATCCCTTCTCCTTCACCCTCATTCAACATGTACTGTCTTTTTAGAAGAGCTTTCCATTCCATAACACAATCTGGTTCACATTCGCAGCCGCAGACACGCCCCCTCTGCATGTTTTTTTTTTCTATACTTCTATAGCGCTTTTCTACCTACAAGGCCCAAAGCGCTTTACTCTCACAGACCCATTCACCCAGTCACACACACATTCACACACTGGTGGCGGCTCCACTGCCGAACACCAGCGCCAACCTCCCACCTGAGGCAAGGTGAGGTTCAGCGTCTTGCCCAAGGCACATCGACTTATGGGCGTGCAAGGCGGGAATTGAACAATCATGGGTCGACCGCCCTACTGCTGCACCCATCACGCTGTTCTCTCCCTTCTGCCCGCTCGCACATCCCGACGGTGTCAAAGGCACCACGACAATTTTAGAACATAATAGTTATTTTACAGAACCACAGAGAGCTGCAGCACAGGGATGAAACAGCCGCAGGTTGTAAACCTCTGTACTCTGAAAACTGTTGTACAGCTGTAAAACTCCTCACTACACTCTAGGGGTGTGTATTGGCAAGAATCTGGCGATACGATACGTATCCTGATACGCGCCCTGCGATACGCTACGTATCCCGATATTTTACCGAAACATGTTTTCTTTCTGTTTTTTTAAATATGACTGAAAAAACTCAACCTGAATTTTAATGTCTTCCACTGTAATAAGATGGTCAAATTCGGTTTAATGATCACAATGTTAAGCACTGCAATTGTATCTAATATATAAGTTGAGTTTACCGAAGCAAATTCATAGTGCTTTTATTTTGGTAAGTTAAAATATAGAAAGGGAACCGTCAACATTGTCTGATTTAAAATATATATATATTTAAGTATAAGAAAAAACAAAGAATGAATGAGCCTTAACCAATAAGTTTCTATTGGGGAAATAAAATGCTGTTTATTTTCAGCATTAATGTAGCTTTTCTAGTGCTTTTAAACAGCACTAGAAAATGAATGGTGATTCAAAAATAAAGGGTGGGACACACACACTGATTCTTTCCAGAAACAATAAAGTGTAATGATGAGGCGGCATGACAGAACGAAGGAAAGTTGCTTTTAATGTGACAAAAAAAGGGGCTTTGTTTACATTTCTGCTCTGTTGCACCTTTGCAGCTACGCTTCTCAAACACGGAAGTAAACTGGTAAAGCTGATCACCACAATGTCAGCCTTTTTCAGAGTGTTGTACACATCCCTCTGATCCATCATCCCTAAACTAGAATCCATTGCTTTGAGGTTCTGCAGAACTTTAGCCCGCTTTGCTAGCATGTCAGCAGATGCTAAGCGCATTAGCCTATTAGCTGCTGCCGTGCTTCACTGTCTATCTTATTTATCTGAGCCCCTAAAAAGCACAGCAATCCACGTTTTCATATCTTACTGGCAGCAACATGGCTCAGAGTTTCTGTTTGGTGTCTATTCAAGTAAAAACTAAGTAGTTCAGGGGGGTATTCCAGAAAGCAGGTTATGCTAGCTCCCACGATAAGTTTGAGGCTAAGGAAGTTGATAACCTCAGCTTTTGGTTCCAGAAATGGAGGTATGTTTCAGGGTAGGTCCATTTACCATGGCAACTCATGCTCTGAACATAACCTGGTCTGGAGCAGGTTTAGTTGAAGCTTAGTTTGTTTACAGAGAGGGGAAGCAGCATGGCGTGTCCATTTAAAGATGACTTAGTGGATGAAAAAGCTCAGATAATATTTTTTTCCACCATGAGAGGGTGATAAGACCACATATGGATGTTGGAAAGATAAACTTTTTTACTTTGATCTAACTTAATTATTTGCTTCAGTTAAGATAAATCATTTTTTTGTTAGGTTACCTTAAAAATAACACGTAGTTTTCAGACAATTATTTTCCTTTCGTTCAAATTAATTCAATTAAGTAGGTGTAACTTTGGTGCTGCCGTTAGATCGGCACCGCAAGGGATTCTGGGATATCATTCACTTTGCCTGTCTGGACGGATTTGGGTTTAAGTGTGGGTTTTTTACAAAATGTGTTTAGTTGTATAGCTGTTTTACTGTGTTTCACCGTGTTTTGCCGAGCTATTTTGTCCTACTATGCTTACGTCTCTGCACCATGAGTGAGAGTAAAGTAGAGGATGATGAGTTTATATAGCACCCCTACCGCCTAAACATGTTATGACAGTGACGGAAAATTCTTTAATGAATTTTTGCACTCCGTGCATTTTTTTCCGTTCTTTTTATTGTTATAAAAATGAGCATATCTGCCGGCTCAAACTTAGACATATGAAAGTTCAAGAAATATAAGTAATTAAGATGGAAAAAAGATTAATGGAGTAATGTGACATTTAGTTAGATAAATACGTAAATTTGAGTTGTATAAACAATTATTGAGTTTGAATTAATTTAACTAAATTATTTAAATTATTTTTCAGCCATGTTACTTTTTTGATGGACTTGTAATTTTTTTTCGCCGTCATTAAAATCTCAGACTCCGTTTCATTTAAGTACAGCGCTTTCTTTTTTTTCACCACGCGTTTCCATGGTGACTCCAGAAATCGCTGATCTATTGAGAATGTCTTTATGTACCGTGCGTTAACCCAGGGTTACCAAGTCGAGCGTAATTACGCCAACTCATATCCGGTCTTTTGGAACCGACATACCCAGAGTAAGCAAGTTCAGGCGGATTTCAGCCAGAGTTCAGGCTTAAAGTCAGGCTAGTTTAAACATGCTTCCTGGAATACCCCCCATGTCTCATAACAACAGATCAAGCTGCCTCTGGCTGCAGTCTTCCTGTTGCTTTGAGCAGAGTAGAGCTGCTCAAAGAGCCTCTGTGTTCTCTGCTGCCAACTAGCGGTCGGAGGGTGAAGTGGACAACAAGAGTCAGAAGCTGAAGGACGCTCAGAAATAATTAAATAAATATCGATCTGGCACCATTTTGAATCAATACAAGTATTGCCAAATGATGTATTGCGATATATTGCCGAATCGATTTTTTCTTACACCCCTACAACACACTTTTATCAGACAGACATAGTCATTTTCATACTTTTATCTCTTGTTTAAACTCTCAAAGTTCAAGCCTTCATAAAGAAATAAGACAGAATCTGAATTATTCACCTACCCCTAAGGCATCTCCCTACCCTTACATTTAGCCCTACAAATGGAGAGTTATGGAAAAATAGTGTCTTCGAATTCTGATGTTTCTCACACACGATGACGTCATCAATAGTCACTGGTCAGCCACATTAGCTCGGAGCTGCTAGCGCTAGGAAAATGAAAAACAACATTGGTTTTATAACTTTAAAAAAGTCATGAATAAAAAAGTCTATACTTACATTTAAATTTAAATGTGCACCAGAAGACAGAAGACTCCTCCGCGGCACAGCGCAGCTACTCAGCACGCAGAACACAATGCAATGTGTAACCCTTGTGCTATCCTAGGCACTTTAGTAACATGTAAAAAAAACACAGTCTGACACAGCTACACATTAGTCACATTAGCCTATTTACAACCCTGGATGTACCTCATAAAAAAGCAGACTGATACCGCTGAAATAAATGTTACTATTAGCATAATCATATCAACATCCAACCTTGTTTTCAACTGATGAGTCAAATGAGTCTGGTGCAGAGTCTGCCGTTGTGCAGTTGCTGTTCCAGTCCATTGCTGTGAAGAGAGAGCTGAGCCGTAAACCAAAGCTCTTAATTTATTGTTTAATCTTCGTTCCAATACTCACCAATGGTCATGACCTCTGGGTCATGACTGAAAGAACGAGGTCCTGAATACAAGTGGCTGAAATGATCTTACTCAACAGGGGGGCTGGGTGCTCGTTTAGAGATAGGGGGAGAAGCCCGGCCACCTTCAGTGAGCTTGGGGAAGACCCAGGGCATGCAAGAAACTTTGTCTCTTGGCTGGCCTAGGAATGCATTGGGGTCCCCAAGAGGAGCTGAGGAAATGGCCGGGGAGAGGGAGGTCTGGGCATCTTTGATTAGACTGCTGCCCCAACAGCCTGGTCCTGGATGAGTGGAAGAAAATGGATTGATGGAAAATAAAACCTTAGATTCTTCTTCTTTCTCTTTCGGCTTTTCCCATCAGGGGTCGCCACAGCGAATCATCCTTTTCCACCTCACTCTATCATAAACATCTTCTACCCTAACGTTAGCCAACTTCATGTCCTCTGTTAAGACATCCATATATCTCCTCTTTGGCCGTCCTCTTGCCCTCCTGCCAGGCAGCTCCATCTCCAACATCCTTCTACCAATATATCCACTATCCCTCCTCTGAACATGTCCAAACCATCTCAGTCTGGCTTCTCTGACTTTGTCGCTAACACAGGCAACATGAGCCATCCCTCTGATGTACTCGTTCCTTATCCTGTCTAACCTGGTCACTCCTAAGGAGAACCTCAACATCTTCATCTCCGCTACCTCCATCTCAGCCTCTTGTCTCTGTCTCACTGCTACCGTCTCTAACCTATAGAGCAGAGCTGGTCTCACCACTGTCTTGTACACCTTTCCTTTGAGTCTTGCTGGCACTCTTCTGTCACACAACACTCCTGACACTTTCCTCCACCCGCTCCAACCTGCCTGCACTCGCCTCTTCACCTCTTTTCCACACTCCCCATCACACTGAACTGTTGACCCCAAGTACTTAAACTCCTGCACCTTCTTCACCTCAGTCCCCTGTAACCTAACGCTTCTACCTTGATCCCTCTCGTTCAGACACATGTAATCTGTCTTACTACGACTGACCTTCATGCCTCTTCTTTCCAGAGCAAACCTCCACCTCTCTAGCTGTTCCTCCACCTGCTCTCTACTCTCACTGCAAATTACAATGTCATCCGCAAACATCATTGTCCAGGGAGATTCCTGTCTTACCTCGTCTGTCAGCCTGTCCATCAGCATAGCAAACAAAAAGGGACTCAAAGCTGATCCTTGGTGTAGTCCCACCTCCACCTTGAACTCCTCTGTCTGACCTACAGCACATCTCACCACCGTCATACTCCAGACGACCTCATACAGTACCACAGCTCCTCCCTCGGCACCCTGTCATACGCCTTCTCTAAATCTACGAACACACAATGCAGCTCCTTCTGACCTTCTCTGTACTTTTCCATCAACATTCTCAAAGCAAAAATGGCATCAGTGGTGCTCTTACGGGGCATGAAACCATACTGCTGCTCACAGATCTCCACCTTCTTCCTAAGCCTGGCTTCCACTACTCTTTCCCACAGCTTCATTGTGTGGCTCATCAACTTTATTCCTCTATAGTTGCTGCAGTTCTGCGTGTCACCCTTGTTCTTAAAGATCGGAACCAGAACGCTTCTCCTCCATTCCTCAAGCATCTTCTCACTCTCTACAATCCTATTGAACAAACTCGTTAGAAATTCCACTGCTGTCTCTCCTAAGCACTTCCATACCTCCACAGGTACGTCATCAGGACCAACGGCCTTTCCGCTCTTCATCCTTTTCAGAGCCTTCCTAACCTCATCCTTTCCAATCTCTGCTACTTCCTGCTCCACAACAACCACATCTTCCTCCCTTCTTTCCCTGTCATTTTCCTCGTTCATGAGCTCCTCAAAATACTCCTTCCATCTTTTCTGTACACTCTCTTGGGTTGTTAGCACCTTTCCATCTCTGTCCTTAATCACCCTTATCTGTTGCACGTCCTTCCCATCTCTGTCTCTCTGTCTGGCTAGTCTGTACAATGCCTTCTCTCCTTCCTTTGTGTCTAACCTGTCATATAGCTCATCGTAAGCTTTCTGTTTGGCCTTTGCCACCTCTCTCTTCACTCTACGCTGCGCTTCCTTGTACTCCTGTCTACCTTCCTCAGTCCTTTCTACATCCCACTTCCTTTTAGCCAACCTCTTCCTCTGGACGCATTCCTGTACTTCCTCATTCCACCACCAAGTCTCTTTACCGTCTTTCCTCTTTCCAGATGACACACCTAGCACCTTCCTACCTGTTTCCCTGATAATCTCTGCTGTAGTTTCCCAGTCTTCTGGAAGCTCATCCTGACCACCCAGGACCTGTCTCAACGTCTGCCTAAATTCCTCACAAGTTTCTTCTTTCTGTAGCTTCCACCACTTGGTCTTCTTTTCTGTTTTCCCTCTCTTCTTCTTCCTGACCTCCAGAGTCATCTTACACACCACCACAGCGGTGCTGTCTGGCTACACTCTCTCCTACCACCACTTTGCAGTCATTAACCTCTCTCAAATGACCTCGTCTACATAGGATGTAGTCCACCTGAGTACTCCTACCTCCACTTCTGTATGTCACTCTATGTTCCTCTCTCTTCTGGAAGTAAGTGTTGACTACAGCCATTTCCATCCTCTTCGCAAAGTCCACTACCATCTGTCCCTCCAGATTCCTTTCCTTCACACCAAACCTGCCCATCACCTCCTCATCACCTCTGTTGCCCTCACTGCAAAAATGAAGTTTCTAACCTAGAATTTTAATCTTAAATTTAGTCCAATAATCATTTAAAACTTGTTTTAAGAATAATTTACTATGCAAGAGAAGAATTCATTAGATTATTAATCTTGTTACAAGATTATTAGTCTTTTATTTCTTACCTAGTTTTATAAAGGCTAAAATTAGTCATTTTACATGTACAACAAGATAAATTACTCGCAGAGGCTTGAATTTTTATTTTGTGACCACTTTTAGCTGTAAAGACTTGTTTCAAGACCTAGTAACATGTGGACTTGAACACTGCAACAGCAACAAAGCTGTTAAGAAAAGTAATATTGCTATACCTGTTCTGTAACCCTTGTGCTATCCTAGGCACTTTAACATTAGGAGTTGGGTCATCTAGACCCACTAGACAGTGCTCTGAACCTTTTTTCTTCAATGATTTTTGATCTTCACTGGTGTCCATGGATAACATGAAATCTTTCCACCTTTGTCATGGTAGGGAGAACATGTCAATGGAAGGGGGGGGGGGGGGTCATCTAAGATAGATAGAAAAAGGGATAACCCTTGTGCAAATCAGTAACAGAACACAACTGTCACAAAACCTTCCAATCTTTCCTGTAATGTGTTCCAAATTAATTATTTCTGAGACAAGGCCCAACTCCTTCTCATGTAAAAATATATGGGATGCTCTGTGCTGATATCATTTTGACAGCATTCAAAAAGCTGATTATGGTTGACAAGTGATTAACAGACATTTCTGAAGTTTAGTTTAGATGACCATTGTTTAAAAAATGTGCTTTGACTCAAACATAATACACATATGTCTAAACAACCAAGATAAATAATTTTAACAGGGAGATGCAAAGGCAGTGTTGCTTAGGAATTACAGTTTTCTAAGGAAACAATGGCTTAAATCGTTTCAGATGCTGTTCAATCAGATTTGTAAGTCTTAATACGCTCTGCATTGGTAAAACGGGTGCAAAAACAATCTGGACTATCTCAAAGTCTGAAATAACATGAACATACGGTACTCCTTTTCCTCCTGCGGTCAATACCAGCTAAGAAGGGAATGGGGGGACGGGAGGGTTTCATAAATAACACAAAATTTATTTTCCCTAGTATTACCATACAACAATAATAGAGGTGAGTTTTAAAGTAGTGTGTATAATATCTTCTAATTACATCATACAACTTTGTGGACAAAGGTACATGTTTTGCGGTAACCCTCTCACCCCCACCCCCCTCAAGTCATTTGGTTGCGCCTGTCCTGACGGTTGGAAAGAGAGGGAAAAGCAGCAGCCACTTTGAACCAGACCCTTCTGATAGCCTGTTCGGTAAGTTTTTCTGAGACTATTTTTATTTTATTAAATATTATTACTTCACTCAATGTGAACAAATATTGTTCCCCGAAGCCTAATGACAGCTAGGTATCCAAGCTAGTCGACAAGTGTGACGAGGCAGCCAGTAGCAGAGCGGCATTCCGTCTCTTCTAGGCATGTTCGTATGACCTAGCTTAGCCACCAGAATTTCTTCCATTTAGAGGAACGCGAGGCTGCAGTGTTTTCTCCGTTTTATGAATGAGCGTCACTAGATCAGTGCGTACTATACATGCAGGCTAATATTTTTTGTTGTAGTTATCTTCACCTCCCGGAAATTTAATCAGTAATCAAAAGCGAGCAGGTGCTGTTCCCCCCGTTTGCAAGGCTCCGTCCAAGAAGTGAATGCTGGGACATGAGGTCATGTGACAGGTTTTGAGTAAACTGATAGGCTGCAACCAATGTCTACAAACATAAAGGAGCAAACGTAGCTTAATGAAATACTATTGGATTGTGGTATAAAATAATAAATAAATAAAACAGCAGTTTTATTATTGTTTTATTTATTTATAAAAATCAATAATGACTTTTGAAAGTACTTCAAAGTATTTTTACACATAGAGCCACATGATAGTTCAAACCCAGGAAACGAGTCTGGAATCTCTCTTATTTATTAACTTGAAAAGTTAAAATGTAAAAGGAAAATAGTGTAAATAGGATATCTGTTTCCAAAGGTTTTTTTGGTCAGCTAAAAATGGATCATTTTATAAACATATATGCCATGAAGAAGATTTCAGTGTTAACTCTGCCTCACAGCATCTGTTTAGCTTAATTGAACTGTACAATCTTTTTGGTTATATTCGTAATTACTTATTATTTGTTGATAATGAAGTAAAAATGGATTTGATATCAACCTTAATTCATGTAGTTCTCTGACTAGCTTTGCAATGATACCTCCCTTACTTGGATTAGACAAGTTATGAGAAGGTTATGACACTAAGAACTCGTATCTTTGATTCAGATCGCAAATATGTTGTTGTTTTGCTGTTTCCTTCAGGAATAAAATTATGCCCTCTATGTGATCACTTAAAATGCTTTACCTTTTCTTATTTTTTTGACCTACCTTAATTATCCTTATACCATTGGATATTGATATTGTTGATATTGAGACATTACAGCTATTGTTGTTTACATTTACATTGTAAACAAGCTTTTATATACAGCAGTGTAAGATGCTTTCTCATTTATGTTGCTCTAATAAATAATGGAAGTATAACAGTTCATGTCGGCTAAAACCCATTGTATAATTCAGAATATGTCTGATATCTTCACTGATTTTTATTTTTCATTTTGGCAGAAACGGATAGCCTCGATAGATGTATAGAGAACCAAAACCAAACCAAGATGCTGTCTGCCAGATCCTTGACCTCGGATTTCAGTCAAGAAAAGCCTTCATTGAAAGTGATGTCCTAAAAGAAGATGATAGACCTACAAAGATTCTGGAGGCATATCCATGTTTCAAGGAGCTTCATCATGTAAGCAATTTACTTGTGTTTTTGATTGGTTGTTCCCCCCACCGCCCATCTTTACTAAGGAGGCATTTTTGTATGTTACTTGTGTTTTATGTGATGGAGGAGCTGCGGTGGATCCAGGATATGGGAAACGGCAAATTCAGATGTCAAGTACAGGACAGATGGGAAGACTTCTGCTCACTAGTGCAGTTTTACAGAGTTTGGAAAAAAGTGTTGAAGCCTCCCATGAACTTAAGTGGAGGTAACTCATTTTACTGTCTTTTTTTGCATAATGTTTTCAGAGGTGTTGGTCAGAATTGCGTTGTTATTATGCAAACTGATATTCAATTTAATGTAAACTCAACATTAAGCTGAAAATGAAGTTAATAACTGAGTTATTCTATTATATTGTTCTATTTTAGTTGAACACAACGTTGCACTCTTCAGAGCACTCCCAACGCTTTTCCCATCTCCAACTTCACCCCTTAAGAAACTGGCACATGCTAGTGAAGCATTGCTGCATGTTCTAGAGGTGAGTTTTTGTTCCCATTTGAAACTTTGATTTTGTGCTTGATTTTTGTTTGTCTCTGATGGTCTGTAATAACTGTGGGTAGAGACTGGAAGGAATAATGTGAGGATCCCAGCATTTATTTCTGTTTTTTTTTTCTGCCACTAGATATGCAAAATGGTGTTAATGACACCTAAAAAGTCAAAGTCAACTTTATTGTCAATTCTTCACATGTGCATCACATACAATGAATCGAAAATCCGTTTCTTACTCTTTCGTGTCTGTTCAGTAGAAGAAAAATAAAAACAAAGTATACGTTTAGAATAAAATAAATAAGTAAAAAGAAAGAAAAAGATACAATTTACAATATACAGTGATGAAAGTCTTCCGGGAATTCCCGGAAATCCGGGTTTTTGAGCAAACCGAACGTACTTTCCGGGAAATAAAGACCTGATCTCTACGGACAAATCGCTTTCCGGATTAAAAAATGGTCTGAAATCAGCTAATTTTAGCTTTATTTTCTATATTTCTCCGCAGATCGCTTCCTCTATGGTCGTGGCCATCTCTCGTCTTCCCGGCCTAATTGACCAATGACGGGACGTTTTAGTTGCTTTCGGATGCGTCGACGGGTCTGATTGGCTCTGTCTGCACCATGTGGTCAGCGTGACTTGCTTCCCTTGAGACCAAAACTGGCGGACCCACGCTAAACTTTCACAAACACATCTGAAGAGTTTGCGATCAAATTTGTGTTAAAATAATGGCAGGCATCGTCATTATTGAGCGTGGTCACGACCTCAGTTGTGAGAAGACGATAAAAAACAAATTGAAGTGGTCTTGGCTGGAAAAAAAAGATTTTTAAGGTAGTGTAGGTCAAATACTTTTTTGTGTAAAATAATCTCAAAACCACATTTTGAAATAATTTCAATTTTAGTTTTGAGTTTCAGTTTTTATTTTGAATAAATTTCTCTATCTAATTTATTTGTATTTCCTAATTACCATGATTTAGTTCAGTATAGTTGACATTAATTATAAGTATTTGATGGTTTGGACCCGCACTCCCTTAAAAAATAATGTTTACAATGTTTAGCTTAGTTTGTATGTTTGTTTTGATATTTCCCAGATTACTTAGTATTGGTGTTAAAGAATTGATGTATTATGTTATAGAATTAAAGTTTAAAGCAGATCCCATATTTTGATGTAATTATAGTTTGAGAAAACAGTGCAAGTGGATATGTACATCAGTCATTTCTAAAGCAGAAATAATGTATAAATAACTGAGGTATTTTCATAGAATATCATAGTTACTGGTGTTCTTTTTGCCATTTGGGGCTTTGATGTTACTATATTTTAGCAATTGTATGTTTTGTAGCTTTAAGGAAAAGCGTAGATTGTAGGATTGTGTTACTTTGAGCAATTTTCCAAATTCTTTTTTAGGACCAGCAAGTCCTTAATGGAGAGTCAAACTAGGGGTTTGACTCTCCATATATCCATGGTTTGAATGACAAATCATGATGCTCCAATTAGTCTTAGTTTCTTGATAAAGAAGTGAATAACTAGCTGCCATAATGCACCAGAATGCATCTAAGACCACGTATTTTTCCAAAATTTCGCTCTGTGCCCGCCATATCGCTCAAAGAAAAGTTCAGGGATTTTTTCCTTACCTGACTTTCATCACTGAATATACAACATAGGCAATTTGCCATAAAAGTGCGAGTGCACTTAAGGCAGTGTCTCAAGGCAGCGGGGGGGGGGGGGGGGGGGGGGGTTTCGTTTGAGCACTGTTCATGGGGGGATATGGGTGGTGGGTAGGTGGAGAGGGGAGAGGGTGTTTAGCATCCTGATGGCCTGGTGTGTGAAACTGTTTCTGAGTTTAGTGGTCCGGGAGCAGAGACTCCTGTACCTCCTCCCTGAGGGCAGAAGGCTGAACAGGTTGTGTGCAGGGTGGTGTGCATCCTTGATTATTGTTAGTGTTTTTCGGGTGAGGCGGGTGATGTATAAGTCCTGCAGGGAGAGGAGTGGTGTTCCAATGATTCTCCTGGCTGTGTTGACTATGCGCTGCAGGGCTTTCCTGTTGCTGTGTGTACAGCTGCCCCCCCACACAGTGATGCAGCTGGAGAGGATGCTCTCGATGGTTCCTCTGTAGAATGTGGTCATGATGGCTGGTGAAGCACCTGATCTTTTTAGTTTCCGCAGGAAGTAGAGACGTTGTTGTCCTTTCTTTGCCAATGATGTGGTGTGGGCGGTCCAGGAGAGGTCCTCACTGATGTGAACCCCCAGGAATTTTGTGCTGCTCACTCTCTCCACAGCAGTACCATCAATGATCAGTGGCAGGTGTTGAGTGTGGCCCCTCTGAAAGTTGACAACAATCTCCTTTGTCTTGCCGACATTTAGCAGGAGGTTATTGTCTCTGCACCATTTTGTCAGCAGATCCACCTCTTCCCTGTAGTTGGTCTCATCGCCCTTGGTGATGAGACCCACCAGGGTTGTGTCGTCTGCAAATTTCACAAGGTGGTTTGTGCTGTGGGTTGTTGTGCAGTCATGTGTCAGCAGGGTGAAGAGCAGCGGACTAAGCACACAGCCTTGGGGTGCCCCGGTGTTGAGAATGATTGTGTTTGAGGTGTTGTTGCCGGCTCGTACTGTTTGTGGTCTTTGGCTGAGGAAGTCCAGTAGCCAGTTGCAGATGGGGGTGTTAACACCCAGCTTGTCCAGTTTGCAAATGAGTTGCTGTGGTATTATTGTGTTAAATGCGGAGCTGAAGTCTATGAACAGCATTCTCACATATGCGTCCTTTTTGTCTAAGTGGGTGAGAGCTGGATGGAGAGCAGAACAAATGGCGTCCTCTGTCGATCGTTTGGGTCGGTATGCAAACTGGAAGGGGTCCAGGGTGGGGGGAAGAGTGGACTTGATGTGTGACATGACTAGCCTTTCAAAGCACTTCATGATGATGGGCGTTAGTGCTATGGGGCGGTAGTCATTGAAGCAGGATGGTGATGGTTTCTTTGGCACAGGGATGATAGTTGTCAAAAAAGCCTAAATACAAGCATCTACAAAAATTATATTAATTTTCAAAATGGCAAATACGACCCTAGTGATGTTTCATTATTACTAACAAAACATTTTTAGTAAAAGTTACAACATAAACTGTTTTACCCTAATTATTTTTATCTTTAGCCAACAGATGATCCTGCCAAATACCTGGAGAAGAGATCTTTCTCCAGCCCGGTGTTGCTCTTTGATGGGTCCTGCTGTCTCGTGGCAAGTGGAGAAACTCCCATCACCACCTTTGCCAAAGAAGATCTTGGCCATAGGTTGTTTTATCTGTTGGCTTACCACTACACCTTCCATCTTACCCATCCCAAGTTTGTGGCAACCCTACTTTGTCAGTCAGACAGAAATATTGAAGGACAATATTCACGAGCGGGACACCACAAGTTCATAAAAAAAGTTTTGGCAGAGTGAAACGTTTTTACTGAGTGGTAGAGCTCTCACGGTGAGAAATGAATGCCTTGTTTGGTGATGTTAACCAGAGACACTCTTTTTCTTATTTCTCTTAACCTCAGATTATTTACTAGTATGGCCTGCATCAGCGTTCATTAAGATTTAGCTGTAAACCTATGTTAAATTTTATGTTGAAATGCTTCAAGCAGTTCTTTGTATTTGTAGAAGCAGAAGTATTCTATGTTAACAGTGTATTCAAAGCAATTTTGAAAAAAGCAATATAAATAAATATTGTTAAGTATACTAATCCTGTATGCTTGTATTTTTCTTGTCTTGGTTTGAGCTACAAAAGCTAGTAATTACACAATACTAGCTTTAATTCAGCTAGCAATAAGTCTTAATTCTAGTATAATAACTCTTGAATTAAAAGCATATCTTCTTACGGTTATCTAGTTTTAGGGTCTTTTTACTCAAAGTGAGTAATAAACAACTGTCAAAGAAGAATTTATAAACTAGTTTTGAGACTTTTTTACCTAAAAAATAGTGCTTGAAATGAGTATTTTACTACTAATTTTGAGTTGTTTCTCTCTTTCTAAAAGCCAAGATATTTTTTCTTATTTTAAGATATCTTATCAAGTGAAATTATCTTACCCCACTGGCAGATAATTTCACTTGTTTTAAGACAATATAATCTAAAAATAAGTCTAAATTTCTTGTATTTAGACAGTCAATTTTTGCAGTGCTCACCAACATGCCCATTAAAGTCTGCTCCAATAACAACTCTCTCTCCTCTGGGAAAACTCTCTATGACCTCATCCAACTCACTCCAGAATCTCTCCTTCACTTCTAACTCACAGCCAACCTGTGGCGCATACCCACTGACTACATTCACCATCACCCCTTCAATTTCTAACTTTAGGCTCATCATCCTGTCTGAGACTCTTTTCACCTCTAGAACACTGTTTCCAAACTCCCCCTTCAGAATCACTCCTACCCCGTTTCTCTTCCTATCAACACCATGATAGAACAGTTTGTATCCTCCTCCAATACTACGTGCCTTGCTGCCCTTCCACCTTGTCTCCTGCACACACAGTACATCTACCTTCCTTCTCTCCATCATGTCTGCCAGCTCTCTGCCTTTCCCTGTCATTGTGCCAACGTTAAGAGTCCCTATTCTCAAACCTATGTTCCTGCCTTTTCCCTTCTCTCTCTGGCCACGGACCCTTCTGCCTCCCCTCTTTCTTCGACCAACAGTAGTCAAATTTCCACCGACACCCTGTAGGTTAACAGCATCGGTGGCGGTCGTTGTTAACCCGGGCCTCGACCGATCCGGTATGTCTAAAGTGTTGTGGATGATTCGCATGGTTATTTTGGCAATTTTTACGCCGGATGCCCTTCCTGACGCAACCCTCTCTATTTATCCGGGCTTGGGACCGGCACAGAAGTAACTGGCTTGCAACCCCTGTGGCTAGATTAAAATAAAACCTTAGATTACTTATACAAAATTGCATAGTGGGGCAGTTGTTAGGGCTCTTGCCTCACAGTGAGAAGGCCCTGGTTCAAATCCCCACCAGGAACCTTTCTGTGTGGAGTTTGCATGTTCTCTTTGTGCATGTGAGTGTTTTCTCTGTGCACTCCAGATTCCTCCCACAGTCCAAAGACATGCTTCATAGGTTCACTGGTGTCTCTAAATCGTCCCGAGGCGTGATTGCAGCAGACTGGCAACCTGTTTGGTTTGTACCCCACCTTTGCCCAACAGTGGTTGGAATAGACTCAAATAACCCGGTGACTTTGAAAAGACATTGAGGGGTTCTGTAAATGGATGGATGGAAAATTTAACCATTAGAAGTTTTCATTGTAGTTCTGAAAGGGTTCATTGACAGAGTTCATATTCGCATTGGTCCTCTGGCCCCTGTTACAATGGAAGCATTTCTGGAGCATGTTGTTTCTCTTTCGGCTTCTCCCATCAGGGGTCGCCACAGCGAACGAGTCGCATGGTAAACTTGGCAATGTTTTACGCCAGATGCCCTTCCTGATGCAACCCTCTCAAGGCAACCGGGCTTGGGACCGGCACAGAAGTAGAGAAGGGAACAGTGAGCAGCCGGAGTCGAACCCTGGTTTCACGGACGGAAGGCGCCGCAAACCAGCACGAGCTAAACCGGCTCCCGGAAGCATTTCTGGAGCATAATTAAAAATAAAAGTCAATACCATAAATTAATTTCCAGCCAGGGGGGAAGCGGGGCAAGGCATCAGCGCATTGTTGGTCCTACCAGCAAAATGCAAAGGTTTGGCATGGCGAAATCTGTGCTAGTTGATGGGGCTGCAGCTGTCCTCAAACAGTAAAATCAGCGGGAAGCAGCAGGAGACGATCTTCTAAATGTGCGTTTATTATTGTTAGATTATTATTGAGGGCTTGTTTGCTCCTAATTTTTTAAATCCGAGCGGCTAGTGCTTTTTTCTGCCATGACCCAGAAAAAAACGTTAGCATTAGGCTAATACGTGCCTTCAACATTTAGGCTTAAACTTAAACTTAAAGTCCGTGCGGGCAATGCCACATTGAGCATCTTGGATGTAAATATGTGGGAATAATATCAGCCTTTATTTTGTCTGGGCACCAATGGAAACACATTTTCACATGATTGTTTACACATTTTCTCAGGACTGCCTAGCAGCTTTTCCACCTTCTGCGTTACGGAGCTTCGGACCTCCTGCAGCATCGGATTAGTGGGCTGGGGAGGGTGTTACGGTGTTCGCTCTGTCCAAAGATGAACATAGTACGGTGGAAGCTTCGAACCGCGGTGCGTCTTACTGGAGGAAATATTGCTTTCTTTAACCCTTGTGCTATCTTAGATGACCCCCCCCTTCCATTGAGGTGTCCTCCCTACCATGACAAAGGTGGATAAAGGTGGAAAGATTTCATGTAATCCATGGACACCAGTGAAGATCACAAATCATTGAAGAAAAAAGGTTCAGAGCACTGTCTAGTGGGTCTAGATGACCCAACTCCCAATGTTAAAGTGCCTAGGATGGCACAAGGGTTAAATATTGAAAAAGACCCATTCTTCTAAGGAGAACCTAACAGAGAAGCAACTTGGTCTTGGATGTAGCAGCCGGCCTGCTCTCATCATGCTGATAAGCTTTCCATTTTTGGAATAAGCCCAGGAAGAAAAATGTGCTGTTATCTCTTGTCCTTGGTGATTAAAAACAAACGCCCAGACCATCATCATTCAGGTGGTGCAATTACAAAAATGCATTGTCATCCATTACACAAGACCCAAACCACCAGCTTCATTACGGAGAAAATGCTAGACACAGTTAGATACCGCATATTGCCCGTGAACTGCATTCATATGAGCCTCATAGCAGAATGCTTATTTACTGAATGTAAATGAATATTTACTGAGCTTATTACTTATTTGACTTTTTTTGTTTTTTTTACGGGATTCACAAAAGCATCATAAAGTTTGGCTCAGTTTTCTGACAGACGGAAGACGACAGTTCTCCCAGAGCACTGCCGTCTGAATAGCAAACACTCTCTAACCGTGGGCTGTAAGAAAAAAAATGTCTCTCACCTGCAGACATCACAGCAAGAATGCAGAAAGACCTCAGTCTGAAAGATCTCTTTCTGTTTTGGGTTTTTCTTTTTGGAGGAAGATGAAAAGAAGTCTACCGAGTCCCAGCATTTTTCACATTTTTACGTTGGATGGTGTCTTAAACGATGGAGAAAACTAATACATGACTGCAAATGAATCAAAAAATGATTCTGTAAACTGTCTAACTCCCACCTAGTTGTTTTTACAGGAACATATTTATCTTCTGAGCTGTTCTTTTATAGTGCAGATTTGTTATACTTCCTCTGTTGCATTTGTACGTCTCATTGATAAATACAAATTAGAAATAAATGTCCTTATCTTCAGGCTTGCTCTGGAACATTTTACTGAAAATTCATGGATGCAAGTTCATTTACTACTCCTCCCTGAAATAAGTAATGTAAGTTCTGTGAACTTAACAAGACCCAGCAGAATCACTACTCAAAGTGCTACTCTTATTGATAATATTCATTCATGCATTCATCATTCATTCATCTTCTTAACCGTTTTTTCCCTTTCGGGGTCACGGGGTTACCGGAGCCTATCCCGGCCACTTGGGCGTAGGCAAGGGATACCCTGGACTGGTCGCCAGTCTGTCGCAGGGTAGAATATCCTCAATCACACATCCATTCACTCTCACACTCACACCTATGGACAATTTAGAGTTGCCAATCAACCTATGTAGCATGTTTTTGGACGGTGGGAGGAAGCTGGAGATCCCGGAGAAAACCCACGCATGCACGGGGAGAACATGCAAACTCCACACAGAAAGGTCCCCCATTGATGTTGTTTTTCATGTCCGCCAGCCAGGACTTAAACTGGGGGCCTTCTTGCTGTGAGGCAAGAGCGCTAACCACTGCACCACCGTGCAGCCCTATTGATAATATTTTCATTAGTCCAGTCATATGAGTGCATTCTATATTATTTTTAAAAATATTGATAATATTTTTACAAATAATATAGAATGCACTCATATGACTGGACTAATGATGTGACATAACTGATCATTTACCAGTTTTTTTCACTATTTGACATCAAGGTGAAGATAAAGAAAATTATAAAAGAACCAGTCTACAAAAGGTTAAGAAAAGAAAAAAGCAGGAATGCTCTAAATAATGACTTATCCAGACAAAACTGGAACTCTGTGTACAGAGAGAAAGATGTCGATATTGCTTATAAATGTTTTTTAGAAATATTTAGCTCACTTTACAATAAGAACTGTCCAATTTATAAATTCAAGAACAAATTTGCCAAATGCCCTTGGTTAACCACAGGTCTACAAAATGCTTGTAAAAAGAAAAATAACCTCTATAAAAAATTCTTAAAACAGAGGACAAGAGAAACTGAACAAAGATATAAGTCATATAAAAATAAACTAACTGAAATAACACCTTACAGTAAAAAAGTGTACTTCAATAATCTACTGAATGAAAATAAATACAACGTAAAGCGAGTTTGAAATATTAAATAACATCATCAAAAATGGGACAAAAAAGCGAACTTATCCAGATTACTTTACTGATGAGAAGGGTCAAAGCTATGACATCAATGTAGCAGCAAACGGTCTCAATAACAACTTTGTAAACGTGGGTCCAGAGTTGGCAGCGGAAATTCCAAAATGCAAAACTAGCAAAGACAATAATCCACCTATCGAAAGGATCCCACACTCAATCTTTCTCTCTGATCCATCCGTCCATCTTCCTCCGCTTATCCGGGACCGGGTCGCGGGGGCAGCAGACTGAGCAGAGATGCCCAGACTTCCCTCACCCCAGCCACTTCCTCTAGCTCCTCTGGGGGACCCCGAGGCGTTCCCAGGCCAGCCGAGAGACGTAGTCTCTCCAGCGTGTCCTGGGTCTTCCCCGGGGCCTCCGCCCAGTGGGACATGCCCGGAACACCTCTTTCTCTCTGATGTGAACCAAAATGAACTGATATCAATTGTGAATAATTTCAAGAGTAAAAACTCAAAAGATTGTAAGGATATAGATATGAAGGTGGTAAAAGAAGTCATTTATAGTGTATCTAAGCCTCTAACATACATATGTAACTTATCATTACGAACTGGGAGATTCCCAAACCAAATGAAAATAGCCAAAGTGATTCCTATCTATAAGAGTGGAGACAAACACCAATTTACAAACTATAAACCTGTTTCTCTTCTTCCACAATTCTCAAACATTTTAGAAAAAATATTCATTGATAAATTAGTGACATTTATTGAAAAACACAACATTATAAATGAAAACCAATATGGTTTTAGATAAAACAGATCAACCTCATTGGCTATCATTGATGCTGTGGAGGAAATCACAAATGCTTTGGAAAAAAAGAAATATGCAGCTGGAATTTTCTTTGTCTTAAAAAAAGCATTTGACTCCCAATCATGACATCCTACTTGACAAACTGGAAGTGTCTGGGATAAGAGGACTAGCGCTAACTTGGGTCAAAAGCTATTTAACGGGAAGAAAACAATTTGTCAAGATTGATGAATATACATCAGAAACCAAAGAGATAAGTTGTGGTGTCCCACAAGGATCAATTCTAGGCCCGCTGCTATTCAATATTTACATAAATGACATATTCAATGTATCAAAGCTTATGAAACTCATATTATTTGCTGATGACACAAACATATTCTATTCTACAGACAATCATAGGGAACTTATCAAGGTGGTGAACACAGAGTTAGACAAAGTAAAATTATGGATGCATTACAACAAATTATCTTTGAACTTAGATAAAACCAAAGTGATGTTTTTTGGAAACTACAATGCAAATAAAGAGCTCTCAATTGAAATAAATAATGTCTTAATCGAAAGTGTTACAGAAATCAAATTCTTAGGGATTTTTATCGATGACAAACTAAGTTGGAAGCCACACATCAGACACATACAAACTAAAGTCTCAAAAAGTCTTTCAATCGTAAATAAATCTAAACATATATTAGGATACAACAGTAGATATTTATTGTACTGCTCCTTAATACTACCATATTTCACCTACTGTATAGAAATTTGGGGGAATAATTACAAGAGCTCACTACATCCTCTCTTTTTACTTCAAAAACGAGCCGTCAGAATTTTACATAAAGCCGGATATCTTGATCATACAAACAATCTATTTTATCAATCAAGACTTTTAAAACTGTATGACCTTGTTGATTTTTACACTGCGCAACTTTTATACAGAGCCAGTTGGAAATCGTTACCATTCAACATCCAAAAACAGTTCTTAGAAAATGAAGGAGGTTACAGACTGAGGGGATGTAGGAACTTCAAGATCAAATTGATAAGAACCACAAAGAAAAGTTTCTGTTCGTTGGCGTGTGACACTAAACTTTGGAACGGTTTAAGTTCTGAGCTCAAACAATGTTCAAATATTCAAGAAAATGTATAAAGAAACTCTGATTTCAGGATATAAAGATGAGAGGATTTAAGGATCCACAGGAGTTTGAATAATTCCAAATCCATGTGTGAACTTCATTGTGGTGAAATAATCAAAGCTCTTTTAATTACAACCAATATGTATTACATTGTAATGTGTAATAATGACTACTGAAATGTTTGAATTACAATCAATAGGCTATTGATTTTGTTTACTTAATCTGCAATGTGTAGCAATAATTACTGCTTTATTGTGATAATATGTTCTAATAATAGTCAATGATTATTATATAAAGGTTACTGTTACTGTTCGCTGAAATCATAAATGAATGTTTTCTGAAGATCATCAATCATTTCTAGGCACTGGATTTTGTTACTTGAAAAGAATCTATCTGATCAGAACCGGATTTAAAAACACTGTTAAACTATCAAATGAATAAACTCAGTAAGGGCGGGATTATATAAATTTACTTCTTCCCACTCCTTTTCAAGCAATAAATCAAGCTCTACTTAACTTTAGTTAATGATCACTGTATTTAATAAAGCAAATGTGATTTAAGTGAAATTTTTGTTTTGTTGTCTGTCTTTTTAATCAATGCATTTCATCATTTCTGTAATGAGTTTGATAAATATGTGTAAATTCTTTATTGCTTTGACTACAATTCTTGAAATAAATCAATAAAATCCAATCAAATCAACTTATTTTACACAAGTCCGATCTTTCGGAGTCGCAGCTCTCCTGCAGGACAGCCAGACGATGAGCTATGGGTTTGTGAGTTTAGAGGAAGGATGCAGCAAGAGCTGTTATAGTCATTTCATGGAGCATTTGATGGAAAAAGGTTTGACTGAAGCATTCAGCACTGGTGCTTGTTGAACTCTCAATCCTTGCAGAAGATGCAGTAAGTGTAACATGTAAACCAAAAAAATCATCCTTTTACCCCTTGTGCTATCTTAGATGAGCCCCCCCCCCTTCCATTGACATGTTCTCCCTACCATGACAAAGGTGGTTAAAGGTGGAGAGATTTCATGTAATCCATGGACACCAGTGAAGATCACAAATCATTGAAGAAAAAAGGTTCAGAGCACTGTCTAGTGGGTCTAGATGACCCCACTCCCAATGGTAAAGTGCCTAGGATAGCACAAGGGTTTGCTATCCTAGCCAGGTAGGGAGAACACGTCAATGCAAGGGTGGGGTCATCTAAGATAATACAAGGGTTAAAGGTGTAGGAGGCATGTCAACAACCTCCAGATTACTGCGGAGTCCATGTGGTTTATGTTCAGGTCAGAAACTCCATGGAATGAGGAAGTAGAAAGTCTTTCCAGATGTAGAACAAATGGAGAGCATCTTAAATCTGGAGAACATCCTCAGTTTCCGCTGTCTCTCATCTTGATTTACACTCTTGTGTCTTTCCCAGCTTTTACACTTTGTTCAGCTTCTTCTGTTGGTTCAAAGTCCAGATGGATGGTATCTTTCACCATCTCCCATAAGAGGGAGAACAGAAACAGGTGTCACCTCTGAATGGACCTTTTTTTGACCTTCTGGTCTGAGTCAGGGCTGATTGTAACTGGGGCGCACTAAGCGTGACTTCAAACAAAACAACAGGCTTTGACAACTGTGTCCCGCTGTTTGGCTTCAGGATGAGAGGAAGAAGAACCAGCACCTTCCTGTTCTGGAGGAAATGATCCAAGATGTTTTTCCAGGGTCGAGATCTTCATTAAAAATTCTGGACTGTGGTGCACAATTAATGAAAAAGCTTGTAGGTTTCAAAACATATGCAGTAAAGTAAGTGAACAAATGAACAACAAATGTGAAAGGAGATGATAACATTGTGATTGAATTGACCCAGTTCAGTTATAATTAGTGATAAAGTGCAAAAAAATAAGTTGTCACTTTAAAGGGTAGAACAAATAATCTTTTTTTTTCATAAAGACAGTAAGTCTAAACAAATTACTTGTGATTATTTAACCCTTGTGCTATCTTAAATGACCCCCCCCCCCTTACATTGACGTGTTCTTCCTACCATGACAAAGGTGGATAAAGGTGGAAAGATTTCATGTAATCCATGGACACCAGTGAGGTTCACAAATCATTGAAGAAAAAAGGTTCAGAGCACTGTCTGGTGGGTCTAGATGACCCAACTCCCAATGGTAAAGTGCCTAGGATAGCACAAGGGTTACATGCATCTTTTAAAATGAAAATATTTAATATAGATAACAATTTCAAACAGGAGCCAGTAAAACAGGTAATGAGTGGAGTCCTCTTTCATACAAAGTTACAAGTCTGTGAGAGCTAGAAATCTTGTTTATTGGTGACCAAATACTTATTTTCCACTATGATTTGCAAATAAATTTGTTAAAAATCAGACAATGTGATTTTCTGAAATTCTTTTTCATTTTGTTTCTCATATTTGAGGTACATCTGTCATGAAAATTACAGGTCTCTCTCATCAAGTGGAAGAACTTATACAATTGGTGACAGACTATATCTATGTGAAGGCTAGCGGGAGAGCTTGTGAAACAGAGAACTCTCAGAAATAGGTAGGGGGAGAGGGGGTGTAGCTCTGCGCTAACAACCCACAACTCAGAGGTGAATTTTTTATGAACCACTGCTGCTCTAGAGAAACTATGTCCTGACTCAGGTTTTGGATTTTGTCTGAAAACAACACAATAAAAGACCACTGGGAACACTTAAAATAGCTCTAAAGATAATCAGAGTGGGACTTTAAAGGAAATTACTGTTAACTTAGTGGATCTTATGTTTCCAAACTCAAATTAATTTATTTTTCTTCAGCTAGAAAGCCACATTGGTTGCCAACCCCTTCTCTGAACACAAGCACACAAAGAAAAGTTGGGTGAAACTTTTGGTTTTGCACTTTAACCCTTGTGCTATCCTATGAACCCCCCCCCCCCCTTCCATTGAGGTGTTCTCCCTACCATGACAAAGGTGGATAAAGGTGGAAAGATTTCATGTAATCCATGGACACCAGTGAAGATCACATATCATTGAAGAAAAAAGGTTCAGAGCACTGTCTACTGGGTCTAGATGACCCCACTCCCAATGGTAAAGTGCCTACTACAGCACAAGGGTTACGGCTGCTATAAAAATTGATAATCTGTTTGCATCCAGTTGGAAGGTTTGGGGGGAAAAAAAGAAAAAGCCTCCTTCCACTAATAATAAAGGTGACGGATAATCTCTGCTTTGTTCCTCTCCTTTGTCACTCAGCACACAGCTGCTCATCTGAGGGAGCTTTAATAGTATTTGGTTAGGATGTCACCTTTAACCTGCAAGGGAAAAACAGGAGCTCAATAGGTCCCCTGAGGGGGCCTGAGGATGGACTCAATAACAGGAAGCGGGTATATTTAAGGAGATGACCTCAGAGCCTTCAGTGCCGTATGGCTGCTGTGTAGGCCAACGCTGTGTTGTGTCCGTACATCCGCCGCTGTGTTATCACCCCCTCAGGAATTAACAATCTCACCACATTAACTTGTTTGCATCTACCATTCTATTTGCAGAAGAAGGACATCAGCGGAGCTGACAGACTCCATGCCTGCAGAATCCCCAGAGTCAACCGAGGCCTTAAAGTCGCGACACAAAAGGAAAAAGCGAGAGCCGTTTGGTGGCTGGTCAACAGGATGGAGCAGCCTTCTATTTTATTCTAAACTTGATATGTACAGGAAAAAGTGTCTGGATACATTTCTCTGAAAAAACAAGCACATTGCACATCATCAGCATTCATTAACTTCATGTCATAGAACACAACGAGCTGGAAGGCTGTGCCAGAGGAAAATATGCAGTACTCATCAACTCTCATAGATAAAATACAAAAATGACACCATTTCATTGGATAATGATAAAAAGCCACAGTTTATGTGCTGCAGTCACAGACAAATGTTGTGTCCCTCTTTGTGTTTCCTAGAGATATTCCCTCAGGCACTTTTTGACATCATAAATTTGTTAAGCAGAGGTCAAACACTTTTTCCTTCTTTCATACCGTTTAGCTCTCCCTTCCATACTCCGGTGGGGCTTTAAAAACACAAAACGTTGCTTTTTTCTGTCTAACACCCTGATAAAAAAGAAAAAAAACAGGTGAATACCCCAAATTTTCATCAGTCTGGAATCCTTCATCTTCCTACGCATTTCCTGTCACTAGTCTACCCCCCACCCCCCGCCGTGCAGAGCATAAACTTTCCCAGTGCTGCGCTTCATTAACAGACAGGGATAATGCAGCTTCACTCTGCATAAGGAAAGTGTGTAGGAGGGAGGTGGCATTCGAAACCGCCTGTTTGTTTTCCACAGCTTCTCTGTTGATTCTCTGTGTTCATCTTTTGTTTAAAGCTCGCCCTCTGTCTCGCCTGCAGGCAGAAACAGCGTCGTCACAAACGTTCAGACTGAAAACATTGGTTGCCACCAACAGCAGCATGTGTGTGTGAGTGCGTGTGTGTGTGTGTGTGTGGGTGTGTGTGTGTGTGTGTGTGTGTGTGTGTTTGTGTGTGTGTGTGCGCGCGTGCGTGCGTGGTGGGTTAGCTTCTTCTGGGCTGAAACATTTGGCAATAACAGGTCGCATTTTTAATGAAGTGAAAATGTAAATAATTGAAGGTCATAAAACCAGCAGCCAAACTGTTGCCTCCAGTTTCATTTGTGGAGGATTAAAAACAACGTCAGTTCCTATGTTGACACAAAGCAGATCAATGCATTGTTAATGCAAAACGAAGCAACGCAATACTCTGATCATCCAACAGCAGAGCCTCCTCACAGAGTACAGAAAAACATTTATAATCACATTCTATCACGCATCAAACCTCGACAAAGTTCACAACATTCCCACTGACATAGAAGTTGAAATAAATTCTCTCAAGTTAGCTTTTAATCCTAGTTTATTTCCACCTTGTTTAAAACATAATCCCAATCAGTTTGAATTATTTTTGGTGATAAAAGCTCATCTAACAAACCTGTATTGACCCACTTATATGGCACGCTCTCCCCTGTAGCTTATTATCCAAAAAAACACCAGAGACAGCAGAACTTAAATGTTAATGTTAACTGTTAAACAGTCCAAGTCTTTATGTAGACTTCAAGAGTCAAGGATTCAAAAAACTCAAACTGCACTGCCTCCTGAGCTACGCCTCAACATCACACCACAGAAAAGAAATTTGCTGCTTTATAATGATAATAAGGATTTCAGTTTTTTAGGTAAACTGAGGTTTTTATGTGGATCTGACAACGGCAGATGAGTGCAGATGTTTTTAGAGCAAGGGTGGCATCGAGAAATGCATTCCTGGCTGTTTTTCCAACACACCCAGCTGCTCTGCCACAACCTAATTGGCTGGACACACCTGATCCAGGTAATCAGCCATTCTCTGGAAAGCATGCAGTCACACTAACCCTTGAGGCCTAGAGTTGCCCACACCTGCTTTAGAAGCTGCTACCATCGTCACCCCAAACTCTGATAGTTTGTTCACACTCGGCTTGGAAGTGCGTATTCAAGTGGCCACTTCCAATGAAAGGTCTATGTAGATGTGCTTAAATGTGCGTTTGGGGCTTCTGCATTCAAAACTCCCACGTTCATGTGTCGCTACAGAAGTTTTTAAGTCAGTTTCTCAGGCTCGTACAAAACGAGCGGCTATTGAATGTCAATGGCCAGTCTAAGGCACACCTGTGCAATAACCATGCTGTCTAATCAGCATCTTGATATGGCACACCTGCGAGGTGGGATGGATTGTCTTGGCAAAGGAGAAGTGCTCACTATCACAGATTTAGACAGATTGGTGAACAATATTTCAGAGAACTGCTTATTTTGTGTATGTGGAAAATGGGAGCAATAACAAAAGTGTTGCGTTTATAGTTTTGGTCAGTGTAATTCCATTCGGGCACAAACCCATTTCTCCTCAATTATCAATTTTCAAATGGTTGGCACTTCTGTGAATTAAGAGACTTCATCCATCCGACATTACCAAATCCAAGTCCTCGATTGGTCAAAGTTCAGCCGGTTTGATTTTTAACTGGTTTTGTACGTACAGCCTGAAAACAGACTTAAAAACTTGCATTGCGACACCTGAATGTGCATTGAAGGTGTTGTGAGGAAAGCGTTTTGTTCTTTCATTCACTGCTTTATTTCAAAAATGACGCCCTCCCTGCCTGACTCCTGGAGCGTTGTCTGAACACTGACTGAAACAAAATACAGGAAAAAAAGTAGCCTTTTGTTACAAACAGTAGAAATGGGCTCTGTTTAATATCCTCTTCTCCTAATTTGCTGCCCTCTTGGTCACAGGCTGGGTCCAGCTTGGAGCCTCTGGTAGTAGCCTTCTCTGGCTCTGACAGGCAGCAGGTGGCTTCTGATGAAAAATTCAGCGACAAGCACAGCTCGAGAGGCAAGGGGGAGGGGGCGTTAGCAGGAGAGGAAGGGTGAGATGAGACAGAGGTGGATTGTGAGCAAATGAGAGGAGAATGACGGTGGGAGAGGATGGGAGCTCGGGCTGGAGGCCGACGAGTGCGATTCAGAACAGGGAGGCAGGGCTAGGCAGAGGATCAGAGCTGTCTACGCTCTCTGCCTGAGTCTCCTCCAAGGAGGAAGCACACAATATGAATCATTTATGAAGGGCCTTTTATTAATAAAACTCACACACGGCGTGCCCTGCTTTCTTTCCCCCACCTAAACCTGTTTTCTCTGCTTCCCCCTGTGAGAGAATGCCAGAGAAAGGCAGAAAATTCAGGAGCAACAGATTTTTGACAGGTGGGACTAGTAACCATGGGACACGCAGGCTGCTCACTGAAACATGTACCTTGTCACATGCCCACACAGAGAAACGTACGCCTTCCTGAGGACTCGAAAGAACGCCCACTCGTTTGCCTGCTTGATTGTCAGAACACAGCAGCGCCAGATCTGGATGAATCAGAGCGGTTCTGAACGAGCATAGTGTTCTGGAGTGCAGAGAAGGCACCGAGCATCTAATGGATGTAGGTGGCTGAGTGAGTGACTGACAGCCGGTATAGGTCAGAGGCACAGCAGGGGATCGAACACAAACACCCACATACTGTGCAGACTTCACAACAGTTTACCTCTAAGATCGCTGCTAAGCTATAAGACCTTTAGGTAGTTTGTGACATTCCGTCTGAGTACAGTTGTTCATCCTTCAATTCAAGGCTAAATCCTTAAGAGTAGAAGAGTCTCCCCTTCTCCGACCCGAGTCTGTTGAGCCTCGCTAGCTGCGAGGGCGAGGGCGGCACATCATGGCGGTACGGCCCCTTTGGGGAGGCTGGATCCTTCAGATGAACCGTGTGTCCGTCGTAGCTGCTTTTACCGCTGCTTTCCTGCATCAGCTTTCCTTTGGCTTCCTGCTCCCTGCGTCTCTGCTCCTGCCTCAACAGCTCCTGGGCCTCCAGGAGGACTCTGGCGTTGACGCTGCCTCCTCCTGGGTATCCGTTCCTGGAGCCCTGATAGCTGGAGTACCTTGGATTGTCCTTGGCCATCTGGAATCCCTCACCTGGTGGGTAAGCTTTATCCCAGGAGTCATGGGAGACGGTGCTGGGATTCTTCCTGGGTTGCCTAATGCAAAAAAAGGAAAAAAAATCATACACAAAAGGAAGATGAATTTTATCTTACCAGACAATTTGGCACATCCATTAGTCATTAGCCATTAGTCTTTACTGGATTTAGTCAAAAACTGAAATCTATAGAACTTGTTTTTAGTTTCTGCCATCTATTGAAATTAGGTAACCTCTTTGAGGCTCCGTTATGGCTTCACTCATTTTTATTACGGTCGTAAACAAGGTCCATCTTGAAACAACAACTACTTTAAAGACCCTCTAGAGATAAAAAGTACTTTTTTTTTCCTTTGTGAAACCTTTTTGTTGTGGCATTTTTCTGGTGGAGGTTAAGCTCAAAATTACATTTCTGAGTATTTCTTTATTTAAATCGTAGTGAATCAGGAGCAGATGAAAAAATGCAATTTGAAAAAGATCGTATTTGTTACAGAAGAAATACTCTGGCACAAGCTCCCTGCATCTACTAGTAGACGAATAGATCCATGTACGTCTTAGTTTTCCTTGTCTGAGCTGGTATGTGGCTCAAAACTGTATGGCAGGATAGCTCCAATGTTGCTCGCCATTTTCTTTGCACCTCCAATGGTAGCTTGGGGGTGTGAGGGGCTGTAAGCCAGAGGGAGAAAGTGTAGACAAAGGCATGATGGGAAATGAATGCAGGCTTCCCCTGCGCCAATGGATCAATACTCTCATGAACTACGGCTGTTCTGCAGAAATACACAGGGTTTTGGATTTTAGCTGATAAATAATTAAAGACCCCTGGGAACACTTTGACAATAGATCAAAAGATGATAGGAGTGGGACTTTAAAAACAACATTCTTGGGTGTCTTTCTCCTTCTGGGTAAAAACACTTATTAAGCCTAAAAAAGTTACAAGTTCCAAATATGAAAGGCATTTTGCAGATAATCTATCTGGCAGTGAAACATCACAATTAGCCGCACAAAAGCATATTGGAAAACTTCTTTCTTTTTTTGCACTGTAACACATTCCACCACAATAATTATTGAACTTGTCAATATCTACAATGTTTTCACATAGTTGGTGTCACATTAGTTTGAAAAACCTTTCATGTGAGAATAGAATAAAAAGATAATTTCACTGAGAACTTTGTTGTGGTTGTCATGTCTCAGAACTTCTTGTGTGTCAATTGTTATTCCTGTTTAGCCTCTAAAAAGAAAAAAAACGCTTTAAAGCGCAAAGTTCATACCTTCATCTAAAACTAAGTCCAGTGAATGAAAACATGGATCTGACTGTGATATTCACCTTGGTGTACAGCCAATCAAGATGCAGGACACAATACACAGTTAAAAGTAAAATAATAAATACATAAAGCATGCTTACTTGCAAAATAACCCCAGTAGGAAAGCTGAAGATGACCGGCATTATAAGATGGGAGCAGTGAAAATTTTTACTTACATTCATCTGTGTTTTGAGGAAAATGATAATAAAACGTTTTGTTGAGTCGTTAAAGTGTTATGGTCGAATTAATTGTTTGTTGGAAGAACACGCTTCACAACAACAACAGCAACCCGGCCCATCATCAAAAGTCACTTCGTTCACATCAGTCTGACATGAAGGGATCCGGACAGAGGCTGTTTGTGAGATGCTGGACTTGTTTGAGCTGTCATTCTTTTCGATTCTCAAAAAGTGTTTGACATGTGACGACACATAGAAAAGATATATTTGGGAAACTTGGTAAATTAACATTTTCAAACACTTTCAAACACAGATTTAAAAAAAACTTGCTTCTGCAAAACTTTTTAATGTAAATCTATTTAAATGCGAAAAATCCCAAACCAAAGACGCATCTGTGCTCAAAATTTTAAATTTCTTTTTTTTCTGCAACAAAGACAAAAGAGATTCGCCATTACGCCATTGCTCTGAGCGACAGCAGCAACAACATAATGGGAAAGGTAACCACGTCAAAGTCTTCCAGCCTGTTAAGTCCACTGCCTGAAACATCCGTTGGCTCTGACGGATGATAATAACAGCTCCTGCAGTAAGAAAGATGAGATGGCCACCTTGCCCTCGGTGGATTTGTCTCCTCGGGACACAGTCAGGTGCCACACTTTTTGGAGGCTGCATTTAGCAGCAGGACAGGGCGAGACAGATCCAGATGTGGGGAATCTGGTCTAGATTGATTGGGTTCTTTGTGGCAGTTCTGCACCCACGTGGCATGCACATGCATCCAACAGCTTCCAGCTTTATCCCTGGGGGGGTGAGGCAAAACAAGAGAAAGACCACAGAAGAAGATGAAGCACAATGGCATCCATGGGTTTTTGACTCTGAGCCATGCATAATTAGCAGGTTTATCAGCCAGCTGTGAAGAAATCACATTATTCCTGCATTTGGATTAAAGCATTTGGAAGAGGCAAAGAAGAAAATGTCCATTAATGAGAAGAGAAAAGACCTTTGTTTTTATTCAGCAGAGACTGGGAGCATTTGGGAATGGATATGCTCTTCAATCTGTGAGATAAGGGAATGTGGCGCAGGTTTATTTGCGCGCATGCTTCATCGACTCCAATTTCACAGAGATGGGTGTCCCCGGCATCTGATTTCATTTCACATGTTGACAAAGGGGCCAAAGCCAGCCTGTCTTACTACTGAGAGATGCAAACCAGATCGCCGCCTCTGTCTGCTGCAGCGCCAAAATGGAACCAGCGTGCGCTGTAAATACAGAGATTTACACTGCTCTGCAGTCCCTTCATGCTCTCTCTGATGCATGAAAAGAGAAAATGTGACAAAAGAGGAGCTTTAAAAAAAGGTTGGACTGACAGGTGACACACGTGCATGGATGTAGATAAAAACAGATGAGACCAAATGCCACAGAAGCTGCAATCATCCTGAGCTCTGCCATTACTCTGACAAGAAGATAAATGGCACCCATCCATGATGAATATAAGAGGTCATTATTCCTCAACGATGTCTCAAATGTCAGAGGTTTTATTTACAAGAGCGGATCCCCGTTTAGGACGGGGGTCTTGCTCTCAAGGAAACTGACCTTTAACTGGAGTGAAAGTTATTTCTTTACAGAACTCCACAGTCATTAATCAGCCCTCCAATCACAGCCCAGAGATCCTCACCACCGCCACCACCAGAGCAGCATCTGACGCCTATCAAGGGTGGGGTCCCTTAAGCCCGCATTTGGTCAGTCTCAGCTTCTGGCTTCAACAATGCTCTTCCGCTCAAAGTCAAACAATAAAACCGCTTTCTCAAGATATCACAGCCGGCTTCACTCAAACAGTTTATTCAAGGAATTAGTGCAAAAGTAAAGAGCTGTGGCCACAGGATGTTGCCTCTGACCACTGGAGCGTAATGTCGGTTCATTAATCTTTCAGCAAAGCTATTTGCAATATTTATCACAGAATGGATTTATGGTGATAACAGTGGATTAGAGTACAATGGTGGAGCAAGACAACACAATGTGCTTTGTGCTGAAGGACAAAATGCAATATGGATCTAGTCGGTTCTAGATTCCTCAGAGTTTAGTAAAAGATAATCTCAGTATCTCACCGTCGAAATGAAAAATCGGATTTCTTTCTGCAATATTTTTTGAAGAAAAAAAAAGGGAATACTTCCAACACACAAACATGAATAAACCTTTTAGATGATGCTCTGAACAGGAGATTTTCTAGCAACTATTTAGTTTTTTTGCACAAAAATTTGTATTTTTTGTGCACAAATTAGTTTTGTTGTGGCTACAAATTAGCATTTTTTTGCCCATAAATTTGTAGTAGGAAATGATAGTGCTACAATGCTAATCTGTGTGCACAAAATGCTAGAAAAATGCTAATTTGTCCCCTCAAAATACACAATTTTGCGCACAAATTAGTATTATATGACAACAACTTACTAAATTGTGGATATAAATTATCAATTTCACATATTATATTTATTATTAGTATTAATTATGTCAGGTCCAGGGCTCTGTATTTTTGGACCATTGGACATTGTTTTTTAGTTGGTATCCTCCTTGCTTTGAAGCTTTTAAACCTCAAAAGCTGATTAACAACATTTCTGACTCAGTTTTAGCAGAGTGACTGTGCACCATCTGCATAAAAAGGCTGAAGTCTCACAGCCCCAACCTAAAGTGGCTGATGACGACAAAGCTGACTTCTTGAAGGACTTCCACAAATAGAGCAAGAAGACAATGAGCAGAACACAGCAGCTGTGTGGTTTCCTAAGATATCCCAGCTGCTTTTCTCCAAACTGTTTATTCATGGAATCAGAGGGAACTGTAAGGACCAAGCAATGTGGTAAGGATCAGAAGAAAAACTGAAGCAGATGCTGGAGGGACAGTTTAAAGTGGTGCCAGCTGAGAGAGACATAAAGCCTTTCAGTTCTGTAGACCCACATCAGTGCTTAGAAGAAGTGTGGATCGGTCAGTCACCATTTTCTCAACCTTAATGAAAAAAAATTCCTTAAATCTGCAGATTTTCCAACTAAATCAAAGAATAATGTTTTGGAAAACATTCTTTATTTTCCACTGTTCTCAGAGGTTTTACTATATTTGAAAGACAAAGGGAGAAATGTTCTTGTAGATCAATGCTTCCCAACCCTGGTCTTCCAGATCTACCACCATGCCTGTTTCCCAGCTCTCTCTGCACTTCTTGTTCAGTCAGCCAGAATGAGGTGACACTTGAGTCAGCTGATCAGAGAACTGGAAAACAGGCGGGCCAGGAGATCTCGAGGACCAATCAGGATGTGATTCTTGCAGGATCCAAGACAACATGGTGGAAAGCAGGCAGACATGCTGACCACATGCCAGTCACAGAGAGTCATTAAAAGTTCACAACTTGTACCCAATGGTTTGTGCTGAGAACTTTTAAGACAGTTACTAAAAGAGTTAACATCAGTGACTTAACCCTTCAGCACCTGAGCTTTAGCTCCAGTGTTTAAATTCTACCATAACTCTTCAACTGTTTAGACAATTAATGCAATTCCAGCAGATTCTGAAGCGGAGAGAAACAGCTTTGCACTGATATGCAGCACTTTACAGTTTTGATGTAATTACTCAATCAATGTAAATGAGCTGATTCTGTCGGTCGATTGCGTAAACAATTAAAGAGTTACGCCGTGTCAAAGAGTGTGTGTTATGTAGGTGTCACTGGTGACATCTCCTGTGTTAGACTACAGTCACGTATGCCAAAATGCCACAGCGGCAACCTAAATGCAAGTTTTCAGCCAATTCAACAGGTGGCCGCACAATGGCATTTGTAATCGGGAGGCAGCACTCACATTTGAATACGCTGCATGGTGCTGCAGAGGTTTTAAGAAAAAGTTCACATTTTACAGTGAATGGACAATTTTTTGACATCGGTCAGCCTGGGCACATTTGGAGGTTGCGTTGTGGCAGGGGGGTGAAAGGAAGGCAGCAAGTTCCCCCAAATCGTCTGATGATCGACCCATTTCAGACTGCCAGCCATCCCATGTGCTGGCGTCCCACTGATTGTTAGAAATTGTATGGTAGCAGCACGGGCCCTTGACGAGGGCTGTTGACATGGGCCGGGGGCCCCGCGGACATCTATCTGGAAATGGCGGCTACTGTGGCTCCAAATGCCGTGACGGCATTGATGCTGCATTGATGGTGCATTGACGCTCTTCACCCGATAAAGACTCCTAATGTGGTTGGACCGCTAGGACCTGTGTTTGCTAGCTGGGGCTTTGCCCTTGCTGCCTTTCTTGGGAGGCATGTTTTATAAATTGTATAATCCGACAAGACCATAATGTTTGCTCAAAATCTAAGTTGTGATTGACCACTAGTGCAAAATGACCTGCTAATTATTTATCTCCAGCTATCAAGTGGCTGGTGGCCAGTGGCACTTATGAATGGCTGCGTTCTGGAGACATTTACACATCGTCCAATCAGAGCTGCTGCTGGCTGGCAGCCGGCTGCCGCTGCCATGTGGCCGCCCAATTTCATAATGGGGTCATCCCTGCACAACTGTACTGTACATTCATGACCACACCTACGATTTTCCAAAAAATCGGGCAGCGGCATGAAAACTTGAAGATTTTGCCAATGCCTCCCCATAACGTATTGGCAGTTGTATTTAAATGGTTAAAAAAGTAACAATAACAATAACTTATAAAAGGCAGATCAGTAAAAATAAATTCATGCACATAACAAAATAAAAGGAACTAATAATGACCGGTCGTAACCCATGTTACTGCTAAATCATGAGCATATTAGCAGCCCTGACTTTTGTGTTCAAGGACCAAATTAGTCTGGACTGATGTAGAATCCCATCAAAAGCAGTGGCTACATACCATCAAACCAGTCACCATGGAAATACTTAGATAAGCTGATAAGTACAGTGTGTAGACAGAAATCCATGAGCTCACGGTTAGTGAATATGTGTTTAATTATTTTTAAATGGCTAAATAATGGGGCACAAAGCAAAGAATTTCTTAGTAAAGCAGGAAGCTGTAGATGATGAATGGAAGGGGACAGCCGTACAATAAAACTCCAATTTAAATAAATAGGATCTGTGGGCTTCTGGAAGTCAAAGGCAGATTGTATCACTTAAATTAATAAAGTAATTGGATTTATAATCTAGAAACAAAAGATGCAGACTTTTCTATTATGCATTTGTGAATCATTTGGTTGAAAAATTACAAGAATCTCCTCCTGTCCATCCATTTTCCAGACCCACTGAATCCTTTCAAGGCTTACAGGCAGTGGCGCCTCCAGAAATTTTTCATGGGGGTGGCCAGTGGGGGGCCACATTTAATCTTGGGGTGGCACACAAAAACCATGAGCTATATTTTTAAAATTCATTCTACCAAACGTTGTAAAACAACCTTTAGAAAACCAACAGAAAGATAAATGCCTACTGATATTTTGTAGAACATGAACTTATAGTAGATACTACTAGTATAATAACTAATAGATACTAGTAGATACCATTAGTACATACTACTACTGATATATATTTATTTATTTTTTTGTTTATATTTAATGCTTAGGTGTGTCTGCTTGGGGTGTTCGGCTCTTGACTGAGAGATGTCTATAATAAACAAAAAATTAAATCTGTTGTTCTGAAATAATAATAAAAATATCCTTCTAATTATTAATTATATCTGTTGACATTTCTATTCAGACTAATAATCATGAAACGTTTTTATTATTAGGGTAACATAGTTCTAACTTCACCAGTTGGTCCAGGAACAGGTGGAGCCCCGTATGCTGAGTTCTGCCTTGCTTCTCTGACCAATGATGCTGACTGTCCCTCCTCTGATACTGTCTCATCTTTGTCTTCCTCATTCTCTTCTGTCATTTATGCTGCTCTGTCTCATCTTCCTCCTCCTCACTACTCCTCTGTTGCTCCCCTACCATCTCTTTCACTCCTTCTGCTGCACTTTTATTCTTAAAATAAGAATATATGTTGAATTTCTCTTCATTCTCTGAAAATGGACAGACACAAGCATCAACTAATGACTATAGGTAACCCTGTGGAAACAAAAACGCATCAAAATGTTGCGGTAACACAACAACCGGTGCTTAAATAGTGCCATAAAAATGAGTGGCTTGTGACAGGGACATCCTTTTTTTACTTATTAATAAAAAGTAATGACACATCTACCACCGCTGATGATGTGGCGTATTTGCACCAAGTATTTGCACACTGGGTTTACATGTTTTGCAGACCGCATGTTTTTTACACCTTTGCAGCTGTGTTTATTTAATATTTAATATTTATTTCTTTATTTAATAAGAATCTAATTTTTGATAATAATTTTTCACAATAATTTTAGTGATATTTTTAATTATTTAATATAAATGTCATTTGTGATGTCCTTTATTGATGTTATATTATATAGATTATTTCTGAATGTCGTGTTGCTGCCACAGATAAATGGAATTTCCCCATTGTGGGATTAATAAAGTCATCTATCTATCTATCTATCTATCTATCTATCTATCTATCTATCTATCTATCTATCTATCTATCTATCTATCTATCTATCTATCTATCTATCTATCTATCTATCTATCTATCTATCTATCTATCTATCTATCTATCTATCTATCTATCTATCTATCTATCTATCTATCTATCTATCTATCTATCTATACAGATCTAAAGTACAGTAAACAGATTGTTAAAGACCCACGGAAAATATTTAACAGGAAAAGAAACGTAGCATTTTGGGATGTGTGATTGTGTGTGCGTGCGTGCGTTCTCGCGCGCACGCGTGTGTGTGCGTGCTGAAACCGGTGCTCGCGCAATGCAGGAAGAGAGGGGGGAGAGCGCGTGAGGGTGTGGAGCGCGTACACGCGCGGTCAGTCGCCGTTTTTGACTTAAAGAAAAAGTAATAAAGAAAGTTCATCTTTAGTGACTGAGACTGGTTCTTTTGTCTGACCGAGGATCTGAGGGTTCGAACGCGGAAGTGAACCACGCGTCTTATTCATTCTGCATCCAGCGGCTCCTCTTGTCTGCGCACTCAAAGGCAGCAGGGAGGGGAGGGGGTGAGGGCCGGTTTAGGTGATCAGAGCGACTTGCCGCTTGCTGGCTGTGCATTTGGGATGAAACGCACAACTGATGCTACCACAGCTTATAGTGGCTACTGGGGTGGCCACTGGGGTGGCCAGGTGTCGGAGAGGGGTGGCCATGGCCACCCCTGGCCACCTCCTGGTGGCGCCACTGCTTACAGGGCTGATGGAGCCAACCCAGCTACTGTGGGGCAAAGGCAGGGTACACCCTGGACAGGTGACCAGTCTGTTGTGGGGCCATAACAAGAATAATGAGATATAATGTGGGGCTATTTTTTTCATTAGGAGATTTCTATATCAACCAAAAAAACACCTGAGCACATTCTGAGGTTGAGAAAAGCCTCTCTGTGCAGTTATGCAAGACTCTGCAGTAGTACATTGTGTTTAAAGCTGTTTTTCTCCTTGTCAGAATCAGTTGATTCATGTAAACGGTTAAAGAGTTAAAATTGTCAAAGAATGTGTGTCATTTTTGGATGTGGCCAGTGACACCTCATGTGTTAAAGTCCCACTCCAATCATCATATTATCTATTGTAAAAGCGTCCCCAGTGGTCTTTTTAGTATGATTAAGCCATCTTAAGCCAAAATCCAAAAACCTATATTGTTTTCTAGGGCATAATTTCTTAAGGGGGGCAGGAATTCATGAGAAATTCACCTCTAAGTTGGGGCAGGACTGTTGGTTCAGCGTGAGCCTTCTTTCATTTCCCATTGTTTACACTCTTTCCCACTCGCCTACAGCCCCTCAAACTCCCACCCTAACATTAGTGGTGCAACAAAAATGGCTAGCAATGTTGGCGCTATCCAGCCGTACAGTTTTGAGCCAGGTGCCAGCTTAGACGAGGAAAACAAAGACGTACATGGATCCAGTGGTCGGCTAGTGGATGCATCAGCTGTTTTTCTCCTTGTCAGAATCAGTTGATTCATGTAAACGGTTAAAGAGTTAAAATTGTCAAAGAATGTGTGTCATTTTTGGATGTGGCCAGTGACACCTCATGTGTTAAAGTCCCACTCCAATCATCATATTATCTATTGTAAAAGCGTCCCCAGTGGTCTTTTTAGTATGATTAAGCCATCTTAAGCCAAAATCCAAAAACCTATATTGTTTTCTAGGGCATAATTTCTTAAGGGGGGCAGGAATTCATGAGAAATTCACCTCTAAGTTGGGGCAGGACTGTTGGTTCAGCGTGAGCCTTCTTTCATTTCCCATTGTTTACACTCTTTCCCACTCGCCTACAGCCCCTCAAACTCCCACCCTAACATTAGTGGTGCAACAAAAATGGCTAGCAATGTTGGCGCTATCCAGCCGTACAGTTTTGAGCCAGGTGCCAGCTTAGACGAGGAAAACAAAGACGTACATGGATCCAGTGGTCGGCTAGTGGATGCATCAGAATGGAGTGGAACAGAGAGCTTGTGGCCCACCCAGCATATTTTCTAAGTCACAAATACGATCTTTTCCAAACTCAGAGAAATGTCACAAGAACATGTTAACCCTTGTGCTATCTTAGATGACCCCCCCTTCCATTGACGTGTTCTCCCTACCATGACAAAGGTGGATAAAGGTGGAAAGATTTCATGTAATCCATGGACACCAGTGAAGATCAAAAATCATTGAAGAAAAAAGGTTCAGAGCACTGTCTAGTGGGTCTAGATGACCCAACTCCCAACGTTAAAGTGGCTAGGATAGCACAAGGGATACAATACCAAAAACCCAATTTTCCCAGGACTGGCTCTAGGGTTAGCTTGAGGTAACTAGAGGATCGTGCAGGCTGCTTTCCCATCCTGCAGCGGCTCTCTGTCTGCCGGCCATCCAGCTGCCAGGGCTCGGTTTAGCAAGCAAGTGAGCTCCGCCGCTCTTGGGAGGATTCAAAGATGGGCGGGACTTTGATAATGGGGCTGTAAAGCATGATGTGAAACTTGAAACGTGTAACCAGTTGACCAATCATGACATCAGACTTTTCTACTTCCTGTTAACCCCTAGGAGACAGCACACGATTTTAGACTATAATTTCAGGAATTGAACAAGTTTATTTTTAATTGTAAAAAAATTGGCAAGGAACAACAGTCAGCACTTTGAAAACCACACAGGTGCACAGCCAAAAAAAGATAATCTACTGTTTAGTTATCCTTTAAAGGGTTAATGTTGTAGGAAATGTTTGAGTGTCGGTGAAACTAGACCCCTCTAAATGGTAAACTGACACAAAAAGCAATGAAAAATTCCCTTCAAAAACATAAAATCTCAAAAGTAGACATCCTAACATGACATTTCCTGGATTCCAAAGCCACTGGTAAAGGAAAATTGCATTATAGAGGAGCAAACAATCATGTCAGGTCTGTGTTAGAGGGTGACTAACTATCCATGTTTGTGGTCTGAAAGTGAGCCGCACTGAACCACCGTTATTGGAACACGTCTGACCTTTCATGAAGGAGAATATTTCGGATCGTGGGTTCTTACCGTGGCAGGGAGCTGTACTGCCGCTGCTGCTGAGCAAAGGAGTCCCTCTCCTCCTGCCTCTGTCGCTGCATCTGCACCTCTACCGACACCGAGTGCCGACCCGGCTGGCTGTACCCGGTGGAACCGTTGCTGTTGACGTTTGACTGGAAACATTCGCATGGCAGCTTGTTAGTGACATAGGACTCAAATTATCAGAGACAGTCTTTTATTTATAGAAATACAATGTCGTTCAAGTGTGACAGATAAAGAGTTAAATTACTGTTCTCATTCTAAATACATTTAGGGGTCTCCCTGCTGAGAATTTGTCCTTGAAAGGTTCTTGTGTCAGCCACTAAAAAAAAAAAAACAACCCTGAGGAAAGAAGCTTTGCCCAGGAGATTTCTGCCAGCTCAAGGATCACTTGGGGCCCGAGGCAATGACTTGGCTTCCCAACTCCGCAGATCCCAATGTGTTTAAGCATTCGCTGAAGGTAATGAATCAGATCCAATCCAGAAAGGCCTCCTGCCTGCCCTACTGCGCCAGACTGCCAAACGGGAGCCTTCAGAGGTGCTGGTTCAATTCGGCTCTGAATACGACCAGCACATCATCAGAAAAGGGGATTTGAATTCCGTGAATGATCAACTTTTTCTTTAATCTTAATTAGAAACAGAAAACTGTTTTGCTGACCGAGCTAAATGTCAGGTATTAGACTGTGACAGTAATGTCACAGTCTAATACCTGACATTTACAACTGCTGTTCTCATAGTGCTACTTTGACTCCTGAACTGCTGGGAATGTTCCACCCTGCAGTTAAACTGATACCCTTTCTAGTGTTCAGATAACCAGTGAATGACGGCGAACTGCTTAAGCATCTGGCTTTTCTATGCAAAGCACACCTTTAGGTCCACCTGATAATTCCAGCATGTTAAAAAGCTATGGTATGCTTTTTTTCCACTCAAATCCTGCTATTTCATTGCATTTTACTCTACCACACAACACAGTCACTCAACTGGATTAGAAAAATAGGTTTTACTTTCTTTGCTTTCATAAGTAGGTAAATTTAATTCAACCATGTCTGGTGGCGAGTCTGAAATTGTAAAAAAAAATATAATCTGTCCTGCATTACCAACCAATCAAAGCAGAATGGATCTAGAGATATTTCTGGGAGGGGCAGAATACTGAGCTACAAAGAACCATGGGGCGCAAAAAGAAACGGGAGATGATATTAGTTCATATAAAATCTAGTTTAAATGAAAAAATAATCACAGCTAATAGTTAGCAAAAGAGAATAATACTAGTTAATTCAAAGCATCGCTAATTCAAAATCCAGACAATATGTTAGATTGTTTAACTTTTAAGAATAGTTGCAGTTTAGAAGTAGCATAAAGATGTCCCAGATATAATCAGAAACTAATACTGTGAAACAGGGCATTGCATAAGAAAAAAAAAGGATATTATGGATGTTGGTACAGATTAAGATTAGACATCGACACGTTTTATGGATTACTGGATTTGTATCTGGAAAGAGATTACTTTAGGTGTAATCTTCAAAGATACATTAAGTGCTACCGAACGGGAAGGTCACAACTACAGATTTGAAAAAACAAATTTAGGACAGAGATGTAACATAATAATCGGAGATTCTTATACATTTTATATAAAAAGCTTTTTTTTTCAGTTAGTGGGTTAATGACAGTAGCACGTATTTTGGATGTAGAAAACACAGTAAGCCCCGCCCATTCTCAGAAACTGCAGAAACTTACCGGGAGTTAGTGGGTATGGACTCACCTTGAACTTGCCTCCTCTCGGGTCAAAATGAGGGTTAGACAGATGAGGGAAGGGGGTGTGTGAGAGAAAAGCCATGCTAGAAAATTTAGAGAAAGCTGATGGGGATGAGATGGATATTAGTGGGTGTTAATGAAACAGACAAACATAGGGACATGTCAGTGGTTTCTGCATGGTGATGATGGTTGATTTTCTTTTCAAAACATTTGTAAAACCAAGCAGAACCTCCTCCTCCCCCCTTTATTTAAACACGTGCAATACCACCTTTTGTCATTTTTTCCTTTTTTTGTTTGGGCCAAAGTGATATTTAGTATTTTTTACCATCTATCTGTTGTTTTTATTAGAGCTGTGGTAACGAGGTAATTGCCACTTTGTGGAGTTATTAAAATTTTATTCTATTCTATTCAAATAAACTGATCCCAGTCAATGGACTGATTAGAAGTCCATTCAGTCATCGTTTTTTTTGCAAGACGGACGCCTCCAAAAATTGTCAGTCAGCAGTAATTGGTCCCATTTGTTCTGAGTCAACGTTGCTATGGCAACCACTCTTACCAATCAGGAGTGAGCCTGTTAGAAGGCCACACCCCTATCACTTAAGGTGGGTTCGAAAGACCGTTCAACGTGAGAACACCAACTTTTATTGAGGCATCTGATTGGCCAGTTTTTAACTTGAGTAACTTGCGCAGCAAATAATATCATAATTAAACTATAATTAGAAAGAACATCTTAAAAAAGGCAACAGAGCAAGAACGGTTATTCTGACAAATATTAACCAGTGGTTACTTCCTGTTTGGAATGCCAGGGGGGGGGAGGAGTCACTAAGTCCAGTTCTCACACTTAAAACTGAAAATTTCAACAAGAAGGCTCCCACCTGTATGGTTTTAGGTAAACCACTCAATGCAAATGCAGCTTTATCCCTAAAGCTTAGACCTGGTCTGACGTCATGTTCGTTTGGTCTCAGATGGACTCAAAACTTTCAAAATACTTTAATAAGTTTAATTTTACTCGGGCAGCACACACGCCTCTAAACAAAAGTCAAACCCAGACCAACTAAGCTCTCACCTCAGACTCTCCCCACATCCCTAAAAGTCTATTTCTGAACCTCCCCCGAGCCTAAAAACAGAACTCGCTGACTCACAACGGTCCACACACCAACATCTCTTTCCCAGAAACACAGCTTGCACACTTAAGGTCTTGCCCACACTTGTACCACAACCCCTGCTATGTTCATTAGTGGTGTGGGTGCAATAATTGTGTGCAGATTTGCTGCAGCACAAAGCCAGTCTAATCACTTTTATGGCTGTAAAACGTGTTGAGAGCAGCGAGGAAGCGGCCCGGACATCAGTTGATGGGAAGGCCATAAAACGATTAAGGGTGCTGAAGAGACTCCCCTTAAACCAAATGAAGCGGGGGCCATCACCTCAGGCTCTAACTGGCAGACGCTTGTTGCTTGGGGAGGGTTGGGCCTGCTTTCCCTTCTTCCATATATGAACTGAAAACTCCCCACGGGGAAATGGCAGACTCAATATTTTTCACTTGAGGGAAACAAAACTCTCCCCGTAAAGGATCATGACCGTTAAATATTCTTGGGAAAGTTGGATCATTTGCATGAATACTAAGTTCTTGAGGGAGAATGGAAAATGCCTTCAAGGAAGTCAGATAATGGAAGTATTAAAATGTTACAGTATAATACAAGAGGCAATATTATGCCTTTCCTAAACCCCCACATCAACTGAATGAACTGCTCTAATGCTGCAATAAAGTCTCGCGCAGAGCTGCTGGGAGGGTGGGCATCAGTCATCCTTGATTGAATAAGAGCATGCAACTTCAATTAGCCTCCCAAAGCAAAAAAAAAAAAGGAAAAAGGAGAGGCTACTAAAAAAAAGTAGCAGATCAAGAATGGTTATTTTGACAAATAGAACGACTGAGTAATAGCTGTGTATTTCTCTTCAGAAGTCTATGGGATTTTGGCTTCTTGGAACCAGCGAGTACTTTGGAACATGAGGGGGGAAAGGTCACTCAGTCCAGTTCTCTTAGGCTCCGTTCACACTGCAGGGCTTAATGCTCAATTCCGATTTTTTGAAAAAAAAAAATTTTTTTTTTGCAAGGCCGTTCACATTTCCAATTAAATGCGAATTTTTGTGATCTCCTGTGTGACCGAGAAATGACCCAGAAGTGACCTGCATGCACAGAAGAGGGAGGAAGGACAGCGGTAATAAAAGAAGGTTTCCCCCAGAATAAATGCTATGGACTCTTTATTAACCCGTTCTGGAGAATTCTGGAGAAGCTAAGGGTCCGAACGGGGAAGTGAACACTGAAGGAGGAGCCGCCTCCGGTCCCCCGCACTTCTGACCACGGTCGGAAAGGAAATAAGTCATCGCGGGAAAGGTTCAACACCACACTCGGCCATTTAGCTGGAAATATTTTCAAAAACCGCCGGGTTGTGATCAGAGCCCTGGAGTTTGGCCTGAATAGAGCTGTCACCCCAAATAGTAATCAAATGGTGACCTCGCTTCCCTTCCAATGACTGATCTCAGCAGCATCGTCCACCATGGTTGATGTTTATGTTCTAGTTCCTGCCTTCTTCAACGCAGAATTATGACGTTTGTAGCGTATCTATGACGTACGGGTCAGATTCATGTGGCCTGGCCGTTCAGACGGAGGTCGCATTTCAAAAGATCGGATACGTATCGGAGTCAGGACCACATACTAGAGGCAAGATCGGGCCTAAAAAATCCAGCCCGACCCGAAACAGGCCCAGGCATTAAAGCCGAACTCGGTCCGAACCCGACCAATTAACTTGATTTGCAGGCCCGAGCCCAAAGCAAACCCGAAAGTTCAATTTATCCCATAGTATTTTTGGCAGAAAAAAAACGCCAGATTCCTTAAAGGTAAAATAATCTACATATTTTTATAATCATGAAAGTTATTTTCTTTCGAACAGAGAGTGGTCGCTACAGCCGAGCGCGTAGTCAAGCTCGCTGTTGTGGCATAGAGCAGTGTTTTTCAACCTTGTCTGAGCCGCGGCACACTTTAATCTTAAAAAAAATCCCGCGGCACACCAGCATCCCAAAATTAAAAAAAAAGGAGAAACTCATAGTCTGTATTGATCTACAGCCCCTCCACAGTCTCACGTGCATTTTTGAGATAATTGTGTCAGAAAAAGCTGGAAACTGCAGCTGTTTTTTTTCTAAAAGATGCAATAAAAGTTAAGTTAGAAGATTTAAAAAATGTTTAATGTGTGTTCGTTGGTTTCAAGACGTTTAACAAAAGATCTCCTTGTGCGCTGTCACTCTCACAACCCAATGCATCATGGGAGATCCTTCTTTCTCTTTCGGCTTTTCCCATCAGGGGTCGCCACAGCGAATCATCCTTTTCCACCTCACTCTATCATGGACATCTTCTACCCTAACATTAGCCAACTTCATGTCCTCTGTTAAGACATCCATATATCTCTTCTTTGGCCGTCCTCTTGCCCTCCTGCCAGGCAGCTCCATCTCCAACATCCTTCTACCAATATATCCACTATCCCTCCTCTGAACATGTCCAAACCATCTCAGTCTGGCTTCTCTGACTTTGTCGCTAACACAGGCAACATGAGCCGTCCCTCTGATGTACTCGTTCCTTATCCTGTCTAACCTGGTCACTCCTAAGGAGAACCTCAACATCTTCATCTCCGCTACCTCCATCTCAGCCTCTTGTCTCTGTCTCACTGCTACCGTCTCTAACCCATAGAGCAGAGCTGTTCTCACCACTGTCTTGTACACCTTTCCTTTGAGTCTTGCTGACACTCTTCTGTCACACAACACTCCTGACACTTTCCTCCAACCGCTCCAACCTGCCTGCACTCGCCTCTTCACCTCTTTTCCACACTCCCCATCACACTGAACTGTTGACCCCAAGTACTTAAACTCCTGCACCTTCTCCACCTCAGCCCCCTGTAACCTAACGCTTCTACCTTGATCCCTCTCGTTCAGACACATGTATTCTGTCTTACTACGACTGACCTTCATGCCTCTTCTTTCCAGAGCAAACCTCCACCTCTCTAGCTGTTCCTCCACCTGCTCTCTACTCTCACTGCAAATTACAATGTCATCCGCAAACATCATTGTCCAGGGAGATTCCTGTCTTACCTCGTCTGTCAGCCTGTCCATCAGCATAGCAAACAAAAAAGGACTCAAAGCTGATCCTTGGTGTAGTCCCACCTCCACCTTGAACTCCTCTGTCTGACCTACAGCACATCTCACCACCGTCATACTTCTCTCATACATGTCCTGAACTACTCTGACATACTTCTCTGCCACTCCAGACGACCTCATACAGTACCACAGCTCCTCCCTCGGCACCCTGTCATACGCCTTCTCTAAATCTACGAACACACAATGCAGCTCCTTCTGACCTTCTCTGTACTTTTCCATCAACATTCTCAAAGCAAAAATGGCATCAGTGGTGCTCTTACGGGGCATGAAACCATACTGCTGCTCACAGATCTCCACCTTCTTCCTAAGCCTGGCTTCCACTACTCTTTCCCACAGCTTCATTGTGTGGCTCATCAACTTTATTCCTCTATAGTTGCTGCAGTTCTGCGTGTCACCCTTGTTCTTAAAGATCGGAACCAGAACGCTTCTCCTCCATTCCTCAGGCATCTTCTCACTCTCTAGAATCCTATTGAACAACCTTGTTAGAAATTCCACTGCTGTCTCTCCTAAGCACTTCCATACCTCCACAGGTACGTCATCAGTACCAACGGCCTTTCCGCTCTTCATCCTTTTCAGAGCCTTCCTAACCTCATCCTTTCCAATCTCTGCTACTTCCTGCTCCACAACGACCACATCTTCCTCCCTTCTTTCCCTGTCATTTTCCACGTTCATCAGCTCCTCAAAATACTCCTTCCATCTTTTCTGTACACTCTCCTGGGTTGTTAGCACCTTTCCATCTCTGTCCTTAATCACCCTTATCTGTTGCACGTCCTTCCCATCTCTGTCTCTCTGTCTGGCTAGCCTGTACAAGTCCTTCTCTCCTTCCTTTGTGTCTAACCTGTCATATAGCTCATCGTAAGCTTTCTGTTTGGCCTTTGCCACCTCTCTTTTCACTCTACGCTGCGCTTCCTTGTACTCCTGTCTACCTTCCTCAGTCCTTTCTACATCCCACTTCCTTTTAGCCAACCTCTTCCTCTGGACGCATTCCTGTACTTCCTCATTCCACCACCAAGTGTTTTTACCGTCTTTCCTCTTTCCAGATGACACACCTAGCACCTTCCTACCTGTTTCCCTGATAATCTCTGCTGTAGTTTCCCAGTCATCTGGAAGCTCATCCTGACCACCCAGGACCTGTCTCAACTTCTGCCTAAATCCCTCACAAGTTTCTTCATTCTGTAGCTTCCACCACTTGGTCTTCTTTTCTGTTTTCCCTCTCTTCTTCTTCCTGACCTCCAGAGTCATCTTACACACCACCATGCGGTGCTGTCTGGCTACACTCTCTCCTACCACCACTTTGCAGTCAATAACCTCTCTCAAATGACCTCGTCTACATAGGATGTAGTCCACCTGGGTACTCCTACCTCCACTTCTGTATGTCACTCTATGTTCCTCTCTCTTCTGGAAGTAAGTGTTGACTACAGCCATTTCCATCCTCTTCGCAAAGTCCACTACCATCTGTCCCTCCAGATTCCTTTCCTTCACACCAAACCTGCCCATCACCTCCTCATCACCTCTGTTGCCCTCACCAACATGCCCATTAAAGTCTGCTCCAATAACAACTCTCTCTCCTCTGGGAAAACTCTCTATGACCTCATCCAACTCACTCCAGAATCTCTCCTTCACTTCTAACTCACAGCCAACCTGTGGCGCATACCCACTGACTACATTCACCATCACCCCTTCAATTTCTAACTTTAGGCTCATCATCCTGTCTGAGACTCTTTTCACCTCTAGAACCCTGTTTCCAAACTCCCCCTTCAGAATCACTCCTACCCCGTTTCTCTTCCTATCAACACCATGATAGAACAGTTTGTATCCTCCTCCAATACTACGTGCCTTGCTGCCCTTCCACCTTGTCTCCTGCACACACAGTACATCTACCGTCCTTCTCTCCATCATGTCTGTCATGTAGTGTAAAAACTGCGAGAAAACGGCAGAAAGACTCGCGTCTCGGAGCTTCAGTGTTTTGTTCACTTGTTCCACGGTCTGATACCGGATTCTGTGGAAAGCTACACCGCTAAAGACGAGCTTTAGCTGGTATTTTTGTTAGAACTGAGCGACTTTACGAGCTAAATCGGGACAAGGAAGTGAAGACTTTAACCACTTCTAATTGGTCAGACTGATGACGTGTGATTAAGCCCCCCAAGAATGATTGGTAGAGACAGTTAAAGCGACGGGACTTTTCCAAAATACAGCCGAAGGTGCAGCTGAATCGTGGTACAGTCATTCTTATCAAATGTCTTTAATAAAATAAAATAAACGCAAAGAAAAAGTATTTTATGATCTTTTATATTCCTAACTACTCAGTGTTTAATCAGGGCCTGTTTGGATGAACACAGAGCTGAAATCCTGGAGATGGGAAATGTTTTTAGATCAGTTAATGAGGGCAATTTTCCACGGCACACTTGACCATCTCCCACGGCACACTAATACACACAGAATAAGAGGCCAGACAAAGAGAGTGAAAGACAGATCTTGATGCGCACTCGCTTCATTACGCGGAGAAATTCTGCAGCCGCAGTGCGTGTTTGCCTTTTCAGTTCCCCTGTCTTATCAGGGATACCTAAACAAAATAGATGCAGACTTGAGGAGGGAAGATTACATTCATGACACGTGCGCAGAGCTGCGGGTGGCCGGCGCCCCCCTCTTTCTGCCAGTTGCTGGACCACAGTGTATGTCAATCAACAGTGGGCTGGTGACAGGTGGGATAGAGGGGGCGGGGTCTACCTGTGTGTGTGTGTGTGCGCGTTCGTGCGGTAACCGTTCTGACATACAGGATTAATAAAGAGCTGTTTGACAACCGCCCGCCTAAGGAGCTTCTTTGCAGCCATTAAAATATGTTTATTAAAAAAGTCAGCGAGAGAGAAGCCCGAACCGAACCGACCCGAACGTAATGATTGTCATTTAGTGCCTGACCGGGTCGGGTTCTGACTCGGGCTCGGGCTTAAGATCTTACACCTACCACATACCCAAGTGATCTGGGTCACTTTTGAAAAGATGGGATCTGTATCGTTCAGACTGTCATGAAAAGATCAGATCCAGGTTGCACAGGAGCAAAGAAAATCGGAATTGGGTCGTTTCAGCACAGTGTGAACGTAGCCTTATACAGTCAATGGATCCAACCCAGTTTTGGACTGTAGGAGGAAAACAGAGTGCCTGAAGAAAACCCACGCATGTATGAGGAGAACAAACTCTACACAGAAAGGTAACAGCCAGGATTTGAACCAGGCCCTTCTCGCTGTAAGGCAAGGGGACCCTTCCACTGCTCCACCAGCTTTTAGCTTATCAGAATACCTCTCTGAATGAGTTAAAATGTTGCCCTGTATCAATTTTATGCACACCTTTCACAATAAAAAGACCTCTAAGTGTGCAGTAATGGCTTTTCTCTGGGTTTAGGGAGTTTACATTTCAAATTTCCAAAAACTAAATCTTTGTACCTCAAATTTCCTCTAAAAAGAAACGGTGACCTCTGAGCTATTAGATTCTTAAGATTTCCATTGAAACAATTTTTTTTAATCACATTCACCCAAACAAACAAGTAAATAAAAACTAAATAATTATAAACAACTCCCTCTTTAGTTTTTGTTTTTTGATAGAAGCTGATATTACGGGAAATATTGTCAGTTTTTTTCCTACTATTGAAAAGCAGGAACTTATTTTCAATGTCCCCATCTGTGGCAGGCATCAAGCTCTAAGTGGGTCAGCTGTAGGTAAATGAGGAAAAATGATACCGGGCTCCGAGGTTTGCTGGGCACAAGTAAGACAAAGCAACAAAATGTAATATGTGCAAGTGGACAGTAATTGAATTTCAAAGATGCATACTGCTGTTTTCCATACAGCCCACCAGCATGACCAGGGCAGGACTCTATTACCATTGAAAGTAGTCTGGAAGCCTGACTGAAGCCTGATAATATAAAAACAAAGAGACTTTAGACTTTTGGCGTATTTCAAAATAAAATGATTTACGCTTTAGACTAGAAGTTTGAAGTTGAAACTAAAAATGGTCTGTTAAAAAAATAGTGTGGGAGAAAAACCAAGGTTTCACGGGAAACAATAAAAGCGTCAGCTGACATAAACAAAGCCGAAGGTGTTGCACTGTCGGGGGCTCTAATTGAGAGGATGCTCGCGTGTTGCAAGACAAAGGCAGAGGAACCCACGCTCCTGATTCCCACACTGTCCCGAGCTTCATGAACAATGCTGGCTGGAACGCTCCAGGTCCAGGACCTCGTCAAAGCTCTGCCTAAACGCTTGAAACCCTCAACCAGGGGTCTGAGCCATTTGGGCTTGTTTCTCACTGATCAACACCAAATAAGAGGCACAATGTCTTCTTCCACCCTTTTTAAAAATGTGGTAATTGATTTGCATTTGTATCATTGTTACTTTTTACATATATCCATCTATGATCCTCAACTACTTTATTCCATTTGAGGTTACGGGCTGCAAGAGCTTAACTTAGTTACAGTTGGGCAAAGGTGGCTTACAGAGAAAAAGCTCTCTAAATGTAAAATTGTTTTTACTTTTAACATAACTTCCTTTTAAAATAAAAGTCCACATAGTATCATCCCACTGAAGCTAATGTACTCCCATAAAAAGTTTGAAACAATGCAAGTCAAAAATGACATTTTCATTTATTTCTTAACTTTGGTGAGCTGTCATCCTTTTCTCTGCTTACTACTGATGGTACATGGTGTACACGCGTTCAGCACTTTTCCACCTTCCTTGAAGACCCAAAGTGTTTTACAGTCACTGTCCCGGTCACCCATTCACACACTTCACTGCAGAACACTTACACCAACCTATAATCACCAGAGCCAAAGCAGGGTTCAGTGTCTTGCCCACAAGACGCACGGATGGGCAGGAATGGGAATCGAACCAGCGATCTTCCGGCTTACCTCTGTCAGTGATCTTAACTTGAACATGAACTTTATTGGTTAGGTTCCAGACTCCTGCCCTAAATTCTTCTGATGAACCTGATAAACCTTCTGATGATAACAATAAGGGTTTATAACACATGATAAATTTTATTTTTAAATTTTATTAAAATTCACAAATTTTCCCATTACAAACCAAAAACAACAAACGCTGTAAACCATTTTGATTTGAAACAATGTCATAAAGACTTGTACAAAAACACACCTGTCTGAGTGTGTTTGTGTGTAGAAAGACTTTGTGTTTAGAGCAATTAGGACCCAAGTGTGTTTCAGGACAGAAAGGTGGTTTAGTGTGGAACAACGTTTCCCCCCATCACCAACATCCACTGTGTGGGCTGATATTTTATCACACAACTGTGACTCTGCTTGTGCTAAATAACAACCACAACAACAACAACAAAAAAACACATGCTGTCCCACTCAGAGAAATATTTAGTGACATAAACATGTAAAAACAAAATACTTATTATTTTTATAAGCTTCCCGTTGCTCCATTGGACTGTTCTGGTAATCAGAACTTCTAAAACTGTTAAACCAAGTACACTTGGGGTGCAGTGTGCAGAAGCAGAGGGGACAAAATAAATACTTAAAATATATGACAAGCGATTTCATCATCTGTAAAGACTTTGAAGGATTTGTTCGCTAAGGATTACCCCTCGTTGCTCCAGAGTGCACTAATTATCCCTCTGCAGAGGCTTGAAGCTCCATAATGAATACATGCCAGTTTAAAAGCACAAAAGTCTGACTTTGAACTTTAAGAAAAAAGGCACAGTAAAAATAGAGACAATCCATGGAGGTGGGGGGCGTGTCGGCGTGGATTTCTGACAGACAGAAAAAGGGGCGATGGATGGGGGGGGGGCGGGTAAGTTGTGTCAGATGGGTGAGGTTAGTGGTGTCAGGAGGTGTGAAAGCTCCTGCATGCAGACAGTTAATGAATAAGCCTGGAAGGCTGGCGGAGGTTAATGGAGATCCTGAAGTGGGAGCGGCATCCTTTTTGTTCGTGGAGGGGTTAGTGATGGTTAGCACTGGATTCCGGTTAGCCACGGGTACTGACTGACTTCATTCCTGACAGTCAAAGTGAAGCCTTCCCCTGGGGTGGAGTTCACACACTCACCCAGGACTGTTCAAAGCTGTAGGTTCTTCTGCGATCATCTGGGTCATCTGGGACGTTCTGGGCCTGCTGGAACTCCTGCCGCAGCTTCTGTATCCGGTCGTGGTTGCTAGGAGTTAACCGGTAACTAGGGAGAGAGAAAGGGGAGCGGAAAGATAGATGAGTGTGAGAGGGCCATTGTGAACGAGTGACCTGGTTCCATCAGCTGTGCCGGAAACGGACCCCAGGACGGCGTTGTTTAAAGTCCAACGCCCTTCCTCCATGAATTGATCAAAAGTTGACACATATAGACTCAACCCATATAAAACACGGAGCGTGATAAGTGAGCACGGAGCCCAGAGCCAGCTCACAGCCCAGCCACCAGCAATATGAATCAACCTAATGTGTCTCTGATGTATTATTCATAGCAATGAACAAAGACTAGTGGTGAACAGTGAGCAGCACCGCGGCACCCCAACATCCCGGCTTCCCCCGGCTGCCTCGTATCATTCGGCTGCTGGCCTGTTATTGTGCTGTGCAGACCCGCAGTGCTCACAGCAAACAGGGCTGCCGATGCTGCAATTTCTCATGCTACAATGAACAAATACACTGCTGCCTGCAAAATAAAAGCAGTGTTAGGGGCTAAAATGTTCAGCTATTAAATTTTGAACGTTCTTTTAGACATTTGGGCTGTTAGCTCAGAGGGTGAGGAAGGCAAAAGGTTGGATTAAATGAAATACTAATGTGTTTACTGTTCTCGTCAATATTGTTTAAAGATTGAAATGACTCAAACTCTTTCCAAATGGTTTATACTGTTTCACTGAGATACATGAAAGTGAAATCTTTCGATTTTAAAAACAAATACAACAAATTTAACACAATTCTAACAGTCTTTTCTAATTGTAACTTCTTAGTTTTAAAGACTGCTGCACCTTTTAGTAGCTTTAAATTCATTAGTTGTAATTTGTTGTTTTTTAATTACTATATGATGCTTTTTATTTATTATTTGTAAAATAAACACTTTAATTTATTGCTTTTAATGACCAAATCATCCACTTTTCAGTTATTAGCTGCAAGTTATGTACTTTTGTTTTTATGAATGATGCACCGACCTAAGAACACTTCTAAATTTGTACATGTGACACTGACAAATAAAACATCTATGGTTTTTAACATGCAAAATATTTTCACGTAGCAGAAATGGTCACAACACGAGAATCTGGATGTGATCATCTTTCAAAATAAAATGCTAAGACAGATAAGAAAAGAAAAAAAAACAAATCTTAGTCTGATTCTGTTGCATTGCCAGCTGTATTTGTTGTATTACCCAGACAGAAAAAGCTAGAAGCAGTCGGCCTGGTTAAAGACCAGGAGCATGTCAGACACAATCCTGCTAATCTCCATGACATGCAACACTCCCTCTGCCTCTTTAAAGCACGGCTGACCTAATGAATGCTGCCCGTGTGACCCAGCAATGACGGGTCACAGCCTTCATGTAAGGTAAGGTAAGAGACGTCAAAGGATGACAAGCTAAAGGGAAAAATGTGGGAAAAGGCCGGGACTTGTCCGGCTTTACATGCAATTGTCAGATGACAGACACTGGCTCTCCAGAGACAGCGGTTCAGCTTTTTCATCAAAAGTGTATCATCATTAGTGCTACCATGAGAGACTGAGAAGAGCTCAGATAAAGGGCTCAAACATCTTGAGTCCTCCAGTTGGCAAAACTGTTGTAAATCAATCAGAGAAAGAGCAACACGGAAAAACAACTTTCCTGCCCCCAAAACCCCAGGGACGGAATAACAGCACGCTGAAATTCGCTCTGCGATGAGCACAATCCCTCTAACAGACTCACTCGATATCTGCCACCGCGGGATGAGGCTGAAAGGTCACAGCGAGGCTTGGTTGAGTGGGCCATCTATGGGACTCAATAAGAGGGCCGTGGCGCCACAGATGCATCCTGCTTTTCACGCTCACCCGTGCGTCCTGAGGAGACGCTGCCCGTCTCAGCCTTAATCCAGAGCAGGAGCGGGCAGCTTTAAGACACTGCTAATGCTTTAATGCGTTGTGCACACTGAAGCATGATGAGGAGCGACCATAAATAAAGCTCCAAAAAAGATCTGAGAGGAAAAAGTGTATCGCTAAATAACAGGATTTTGTTAAAAAATAAAAATAACATAATAACATTTTTAGGACCGTAGCAAACAAATATATGTTACTTTCTAATTCTTTTATCTTTGTTTAATCTCTTGTGGATTAATAATCTGTTTTGATTTATTCTAGAGCAAAACAAATCTGCTGATATGTAAATGCCTGTCAAGATACAACTGTAAGAACTGTTCTGTTTTTCAGAGCAATTAATACAAAGAGAATTAATATCAGTATACAGCCCCAGAAGACGTTTCCAGGCTACTTTAGAATAACGAGTGGCTACCAGCCTCATGAACCTTCATCTTGGTTTTTACATGATTTACATAAACTGACAAACTAGTTCAGTTAGAGTCAAACATTGATGCCTTAGGACAGATCACATTAGTTAATAAAGATGAAAGGATGAACAAAAACATTTAACAAAGGAAAGCATTTCCCTATGATGCTAACTGACCAACGGCTCTTTCTGAACAAGCATTTTATACAAAAAGCTTTAAAAAACTAAACAAAGATATAACCTCTCGTCTCTATCTTTGCAACAAAAGATTAAGATTGAAAACACTTTACATTGGATCCAACCAGTCTTCACTCATATTTACAGGAAAACAGGCATATTAGTGACCACTTTTACTTAGAGCAGCTCACACGCTAACGAAAAACATTTTCTTTTGTCCTTAAGCCTTTAAACAACAAAGCTTTAGTTCAAATGTTACCATTCTTTGAACTACCATTGCTCTTCAACCGTTTACCAATTCACAAAATCCCAGCGGATTCTAAAGTGGAGAAAAGCAGTTATGGGCTGATATGCAAAACTTTACAGCAATGAAGTGTTTAAGCAATAAAGTCTTTACGTAACCAAACGTCAATCAGCTTTGCATTGATATGCAACACTGTATTGATGTAAAGACAATATGCAAAGCCACTTTGCTCCGCGCCAGAATTCCCATTGATCACGAAAATGGTAGAAGAGTTCCGGTACGTCAAAGAGTTTTTCATTTACATGTCACTGGCATCACCGCCTGTCTTATAAAGTTATGTCTGATTTGAATATATAAACATGTGGGGCCAGGTCAGTGTATGAAAATAACCTCTAGGTGTCTTTTTACAATCAATCTAAAGTGACACAACTTCACAGCAGAAATTCAGGTATTTGTTCTCTGTCTCCAAGTTTTTCTAACCTCTCTGGTTAGATCCTTTCTAAGAACGGAGGTTAATTTATTTGAGCTTCATCATTTGATTGCTTAAATAAACACCTCTTTAAACCAGAACACACTGGTTTTATTCCACTTCATGACCCCTTTTGTCCAGAAAAGTATTTATTGAGGTGGTGAAGCCTTACCCAGAGTGGAAACAAAAGTAACAAACGGATCAAACACAAACAAATAAGGTTTTTCCTAGATGTCAGAAGACACACAAGCAACAAGCCGGCTTTTAACATTTTCATTTTGGTTACCATTTATTTAAGATCACAAACTACTCACAAGGTTCTTATAGAATTTTCGGGACTTCATGTTAACTGAATCAATACGAGCTGGAGGCCCTAGGAAGGTCTATAGCTGAATTTAAAAGTTTTGAAATGTTTTGAAATTTTCTGAGAAATGCCCCTCACTGGTGCCAATAAAAAAACATTTGCAAAATTTTTCTTCAAAACATAAATTTTAAGCATAATTGACAGCTTTTGGACAGAAAACAGTAAATTTAAAAGTGAAGCCATTTAACCCTTTGACGCCTGAATTCGTTTTAGCTTCAAAAGTAACATTTCTCAGATGTTTTTGTTGTCATGTAGATGCTAACTTTTGGTCAATTTGATTTACAAAGGGTTTGATGCTTATTTGCATCAATAGGTATTAAGGGGTTAAACAGGGGTAAACAGAATAAATAATTAATCATGTATCCTTTTTTCTCGACACTTTCTAAGGAAACTCTTTCACAACTTTTTTCATTTTCCACAATTCCAATTCCAAGATTTGGAATTCCGAACAATTCCAAATCTAAGCTAATTCCAGCCATTTACCTTGCAGTATATAGATGTTTTTCTTTAAGTATTATTTACCCAGGCATCAATTATTTGTCTTGCATCAACAAAGCTGCATGGATTAGATTATTCATGGTAATTAAAGAGAAAAAAATCTAAAGTTGGAGGAAGAAAACAAAGTTTGGCTTCAGGCTCAGATGGATGGAAGTCAGAGAGGCCTTCAATGTTTTTCTTTGTGTGGGAAAATGATACAAGTTTGTGAGATTATGTCTAACCCAAAGTTTATTCAGTGAATGTGGACAAATATGATCTTTTTTGTTGTTTAGGTCACTCTGAAGGCTAAATCTGTTTCCATTTCTTCTGAAAACACTTCTTTGAGCATCAAAGCTCAGGAAGCTTCTTGTAATTTTGCTGTCTCCATCATTCTTTTCTCTTTGAGAAAACTGCTGACAAAAGGTGATCAGAACCTGAAATACTTAGATGGTAATGAAAAGAGTTTCTCCTTGAAGGAAAGCTGTTTTAAAGTGATGCACCCACACATTAATTTCATGCCCATGAAGCAGCAGTGATTCACAGAAGCTCAGTGAGTCATGCATCTTTAGAAAACAAACTTTTGTGGCTGAGGTCAAAGGCATGAGAGCTTCATCTATCACCGGAGAAGAGGCCGCTGTAATGGGATTAATCCAATCTGCCCTCATGGCAGTGACACTGCTTTCAGAGAGAAAGAGAGGAGCCATGGATGATTCCATCTCCAGGAAATGGCAGCGGCAGCTGATGGACCCTAATCCTGCAGATTAAAAGTGAATGGGCTCTTTCAGAGCAGCTCATAAACAGACCGGGAGCAGCAGCCAACTAAAGATGGACCTGGGTTTTACAACTTCTGATCTGGACTTTGTGACAAAATCTAACTCTTGCACTAGAAGCGGAACACCAGGAAACAGCTGGACACACCCCATAAAGACCATCACGCTGAGTGAGGAGGTCGGTTCCAACCAGGGTGACCTTGAGGAAACAAGAGCCCTATTGTTGGTTTTACACTGAAAAGTGCCACATAAGTCTTTCTCCAATAAACTCATTTATTGAGGCTGATTTAATAAAATCACTCCTAACTCCTGATTATAGATGGATTGAAATGTTTGATATGCCAACCAATTCATCTGCCAGTAATCCTCACCTCAAAATAACCAACATTTTTAATTAAAAGCAGCCATCTTAATTAAAGATTTAATTAAGCACGGGTAGTCGAGGGAGAGATGTGACTGTTGTGCTGACTAGCTTCCTCCAGCCTGTTAAATAAACATGCCCCAACGCCGTGATACGGGCTGAATAAGAAAATAAGAGTACGGTGTGATTATGTGTGAATGCAGCAGCTGTGGAGGTTCATTCCTGGAGTCTTATCAGGTGAACTTCACAGCAGCAGCAGCAGATTTTCTCAGCTGTGAAAAATGAAGCAGCGATGCTGGAAGCGATAAACCGGATCGATTGATCGAAGGCTAAAAGAAAGACTGATGCTCCTGAGAAACCGTGTCCATGGATTACATTCCAACCCCATGCCATAGTGGACCAATGTCTTTGTTGCAAAAAAGTTTCTTGCAGTTTTTTAAAACATAAAAAATAAGATGCATAAGTTTTAAAATACTTAATATTTCAAAATAAAATTAACATTTTTTTTTTTCATTTTTAATAGTGTGGCACCCATTAATGCCTAAATTTTTGATTGAAAAACTGTAAACGACATTAGGCTGCGTGTACTAGTTCTTTCCATGTACTATCATAACAAGTGGATTTGCTAAATTATTAGAGGTGTAAAGTATGCAAAAAAAAAAAAGTATGCAAAAAACTGAAAAATGTAAATGTTCCCTGCAAGTCATCTGCATTGATGCAGGTGTCGCATTAAAGGCAAAACTTTACAGAAACGTGACTGGGATTTTTATGAAAAAAAGCATAGAATTTACAAAACTTGGTTTGACATCACAGATTCTTTGGGGACTGAATATTTTTCCTGGCAAATATGTGCTATTTGTGTTGAACGGTGTAGTTTTTTTCTTGTATCTATACATTGCATGCAGTGTCACCAATCCCCCCCTCCATCATGGACCATCTGCATGCTGAACAAGGTGGCGCTGGGTTCGGTCATCACAGCCTGGGTCACAGCAGCATGATCTCAGTCTATGGAGTTAATTCACTCACAATAATCAGAAATGCACACAACCTGTTTCACAAATACACACTCGGATTTACAACTTTAATCTTACGCAAACGTTCAATATGAATTTGGAAATGCGCATGTTGTGTTTCACAAATGCACACTAAATGTTTCACACATGCACAATACGTGTTCCTCACAAATGTGCACGCTGTGTTTCACAAAAACATAGTAAAGTTTTCAGAAATCCACAATAGATGCTTCACAAAAATAATTTTTAGGTATACTTCTAATATGAACTCACAGATTGTGCAAATTTTAGAATGTGCATTCACAAACCCGCTCTCATTTGTGAATCTCCCTACATTTGTGAGAGATTTCTCTGCGGTGAATGTTGAGACCCCCTTCACGCTGCAGGTCAACTAATGTCACCATTAATGAATCTGTCAATCAAACTCATCAGCAAAACAGGCGTGGTGGCTTTCAGCCAATCGAATGGCCCCTTAGACTTTCTCCAGCTTTCACATAGGTGACAAATGGCCCCGCCCATCTTTGATCCTGTACCAGTCGGTCGTGAGCTTATTGCCTCCGGTCTTCAAAAATGACCGGCTTGTGCAGCTTTCCAGTGGACTTGGAAGCCAGGCAACAGTGGTTGAATGCAGTTGGCACTGAATCCAGTGAACTGTGTCCTGGTGATGGGATTTGCTATGAATGTTTCACTCAGGATAAATGCTAATACTTTATCCTTATGTTAGCTATGCTGCTAGTGTCCTGGATCATGAGGAGGTGGAAGAGAAAAATCTTCAACTTCCACAGAAGGTTCTGTGGAAAAACTGGCGTCACTTTGTACCACTCTCCATATTAAAGACGCAGCGTGACTACGTTACCTCAAGCCAACCTCTCTGTCAATCACAGATCACCCCCCCCCCCCCCCCCCGTTTTTTTCTCTCCACTCTTCAAATCAGGGCTGAGAGTGGAGTCAGCCTCCAACTGTCCTGTTGCATTACCCCTGCACTACCCCTTTTGTGAAACAGCGTGCACATCTGTGAGAAACACTTATTGTGCATGTGGGAAACATTTAGTGTGCATGTGTGAAACACAACGTGTGTTTTTGAAACACAACATGTGCATTTCCAAATTCATATTGCACGTTTGCATAAAATAAAAGGGTGTGTGTATTTGTGAAACAGGTTGTGTACATTTCTGATTATTGAGACAGAATAACTCCATAACTTAATCAATGAACTTAATGAATTAACTCCATATGAGTCAACTTCTTGAAATGTATGTGTATTTGTTGTTTGTCTGATCTTGTTCCAGATGTACTGGAACTAAATTTCCCTGTTGAAGGATTAATAAAGTACGTTTGAATTTGAATTTGGATGCATTGGAGTATGATTTTAGTTTTACAGACAGTTTTTTTATGTATTGTGTCTAAGAAGCTAAAAAATATTAGTGCAAAAATATGGTCAATAACCCTCTTTATAAACTTCAATTGTTAAAATGCAATACCCTAGAAATCACTTTTAAAGTTTTTGCTCCTGATAAACTTGTATCCACTGACAAAACTAATATTAAATATTAAATAATATTTAATATCAAACATTTCCACTTTGTTTTTTTTAATTTCTTTTTCAATATATTTTACTCATATTTCATTTTATGACACATTAAATTGGTTGAAGGGGTTTGGGAGGGCATGCTGTGTATTTTATATTTTCATGTTTTAATAGTTTTAAGCATGTAAAGCACTATATGTTGTTGTTACTATTTGAAAAGTGCGTCATAAAAAAACTTTGATTTGATCTGATTTAAAATTTTGATTCATTTTAAATGGTCAAAAATTATCTAAGATAAAAACTGAATAAAATGTTTTGATAAAAAAACTGAAATAATGCTAAAACAGACAATCCAAGATTTCCTTGGACCTCCACAATAAAACAAAGTTGAGGCTCTAAAGTTTAGAGTTGGTTGGTTAATCTCAGGCTTACTGGTGTTGTGTTCATACAGAGGAAAGATTAGAAGGTCAGAGGGGTCCTCATGTTGTTACCACTGAGCCTCTCATTAGCCATAATTCGTCTCCACACTGGATTACTTGGACTTAACCTCGTGACACTGGATAGAGTGACATCGATCCGCAGAAACATGGTAATTAGACGCCAATCGATACAATATAACAATACTTAGCAGCTCATTATCAACAGTTGCCATTTGTTTCATCACATCAACTGTCTAAACGAAACTAAAGTAGTCATTATGTTGACTAAATCTACAAATAGATTGAAAACTAAGCAAAAAAAAAGTCCAAGTGAGATTTCCTTTGGACATCCAAAGAATATCCACAGATATTTGGATATTATAACCTCCTTAAGAGTTCAAAAGACAAAACCTCAAGATAAACTTAACATTTTTCATCAAACATTTCCTTAATGGGGAAAAAGTTGCACAAATAATCCACTAAAAGTGCAATTTTCTGCAGCACATTAACCCTCAGATCTCATTTTGGAACAGCACCGTTCAGCCTCGGTGTCTGGAGTCCCACAGGGTGTCTACACTCGTGCAAAGCAGACAGTAAACACTGGAATCCATCTAAGGAAGGGATTGTATTCAATTGTTTTTTAGTTTTATGGGCCATCTTTATTTTTCCTGGGGCTCTTCTGGTCAGAGCGTCTGAGATGGTCATTTTTTTTCACTGGTATTAATGCGAGCTGTCTCTGTGTCTCATAAAGCAAGACGGGGAACTCTCCTCACATGTTAAGCTACAGCAACACTGGAGGCAGAGAACCCCGACAATTATTAACATAAAGCCCAACGTCATGGCCGCTCAAATCAGCATATTGATGGCAGCCTCTTCACTTAAAATCAAATAAATTGGACAGATTTTGATATCTGTAACACGTCTCTCAGACAGAGGGAAATGCATTTTACGTCACAGCCTAAATCCTATCAGACCGTGTGATGTGCCACATTTCAATGGTTCAATGTAACCCTTGTCAGGGCATTTTCCATCTGGCTTACAAGCAGCTCCACCTTTAAATTATGCAAGAAGTCTTTAGTCATGCCAGAATATAGGGATGAAATAGAAGAATAACTTGTGAATACTTCCAGTGAAAATACCAGGATGATGCAGAAAACCAAAAACTTCAACGAAACCCAAACATAAATCTGGAAACATATCGTTGGGACTCCGCTCTAGCATCTATGTGGTTTTGGAAGATTTGTTGTTTTTTTATTCTTCCGATCAAACAAACACCACATGAATGCAGCATTTCTCTAAGGTTTACATGAGGTACATCAAGTCGTTGGTGCAATTGGCTCTAAAATGAGAACAAAGTTTTAACCTAAAAACTCTAAAATTCTCTGTTTTTAAATATCATTTTCAATCCAAATGTTTTCATCCAGATTCCATGTTATTTCTTTCTCAATCCACACATCTGCTCCTGGTCCGGCCTTTCTACCCAATTTTACAACCCTTTGTGGCCCGTGAGTCAAAATAATTGCCCACCCCTGCCTTCGTGGGACCTAAGAGGCTTAGTACTGCACAGAAATCATCTGAACAAAAACACAGAAATTGTGTTTGTTCAACGTTATGTTTAAAAACACAATCTATTTCTGTTTCTACTTGGCCTCCAGGTTCCCATGGCAGTAGTAAGACATCATACAACCACTTAAACAGCTTAAAAACTGTATTTACTGCCCATTGTATCAGACAAAGCGCCACTGTTTAAAAACATAGCACAGCAAAGAAATCAAAGACAAAGAAGTGAGAAACATGTTGATACTTTGAGTTGTACAGTGATATATATTTCTAAGAATTAAAAAAAATCTACAGAAGCTTGTAAAATCCAAGACATGTACTAGTGGGCTTAAAAATGTTCTGGCCATTTCTGGACTAAATTCTCTTTTTATTGTTTTTATTTTATAAAAATCTTGGTAAAAGTCATGTGAAGCTTAATTTGATCATCATGAGCTATGTTTGAAAGCAACCATAACCATTAAGATAATAATGACTTCATTAAACTTCTAAAAGTACTCGGTCTGAAAATCTGGATCTTTTCTTTAAATTCATGTTTCTGTGGGAAGCCGGCTCTGTTAAGTTTCAGTTCTATCTTCCTGCACTAAATTGAAATGCTAAATAGGAGAATAGATGTGTGATCTTATCCACATTGCCTGTGCTTCCTGATCTAGCATACAATCACACTTGCAGCACCTTGATGCCCTGGTAAAAACAGCCCATAATCTCATCCATCAATGCCGGACGATAGTGTCCTCCATGCAGAGAAGTATAATGAATGATTTTCTGTTTTGTATTTTCTGATTTTTCTCTGTTGTTTTAAACTCATATCACTTTCAGGGGCTTTTCCTCTGAGACATAAACTTTCAGTGTGGTCTCCATCACAGCTCACTCACATCCAGACTTGAGGGTTAAGAGGTGACGGTGTCATCTGTGGACACCATTCAGAGTCAATGGACAGACACGAGCAGCATTTCGTCCTAATACAGCTGTCTATAATGCTGGCAGAACACTTGTCTGCGTCGTTCACAGTCACTCGTGGTGATTCAGCGGATCCAATCACCTGGAGAAACTGTAACCAGGCAACAAGGTTTTTTGAGTGAGGGGCATCCAAGTTGATGGCACTACCGCAAAGTATCACAACCATGTTAATTATTCCTCCTGTGTGTAAACATGGTTGTAAAGTAGACCCTTCTGGACCATTAACTTTCAGTGCAGCTTTTACAACTTTGCACAGGAGTGGAAATCCGTTTTCACTGTTTTCAAACAGGTTGAGCAAATCACTGGCAGAGTTTTGGAGCGCGGGAAGGAAGTGTGAGCAGAAAAGAGGGTTTTAAACCAGCCGGGAGAGCGTGCTGCCTTATCAGCTGTGGATTAGGGGGAGGCATTAGAGTCCATTTAGCTTTTTTACATTTATATAAGTTTGAGCTAAACTAAACAATAATAACGAGGACCGAATGAATTTCAGACTGAATGAGAAACTGCTTTTGTGGAACTTATCTTTTTAAAAACTTTTACAGTTTTCTTTTTGAATATTACATTTTTGTTGAACACGAATTTAAAAGTTGTTCTTTTTTTGTCGAATAAATAAAAATGCAGAAAAATATCATTTGTTTAAAGCTGTGTAGACCTGGGATGCTTCATTATTTGCAAAATTGGCTTAATGTTTTGGATAAATATAAAAAAATGTTACTTGTAGAAAAGTGAGGCTAAAATATGCATTTGAGGGGCAGAGCGACAGCAGCCAGTTGGCACAGGTTTAACAGCATGAAAGAAAAAAGAGGTCTTAATTAAGCACAGAAAAATAGGCTAATTGAATAGATTATAATCATGAAATTATCCCTGATGACTTGAAAGAAAAAAGATGTCTGCTTGTTTTGTTTTTATACAAAAGACTGAACTACACAACCCAGCAGGAGAGGAGGGCTATATTTGGCAACCAAAAAACCATTTCATAGCGGATGGATAACCATCCATTGACAGAAGACAGAAGTAATGGGAAAAAATGAAAATTGAAAATTGCATTATTCTTTGTCTTCTATGAAAGGCTGGTGCTTGTCTCCAGAGCTGGACAATTAATTTTGTCAAGTCCCGAAGAGATGAAATGGAGGCAACATTGAGAGAGAAAAGAACTTGGAGTAATTTCTGGAGTAGGGATAGAGGGTCCAGCCCTTATGGTTTTGTTCTTTTGTCGACTGCTGTCTGACGGATGGGTCTCTCACTTGTAATTGGAGCTCTACATAACATTTCCAGCCCAGGATGAGCAGCATCTGACAAATCATCATCTAAGTCAAATTAGGATCCATTATCATCAGCAGACAGGGGGCCTTTTACCTCTTGTTTCAGTTCTGCAGGGAAGCAAATGGAAGCAGAATCTTATGAAAGCAGGCAATTTTAGAGAAATAAGATGGAGTGTGTGGTGCCATTGCCATGGCAATATGTGCCCAAAATTCCAGGAAAACCACCATAGCTCAGGCTGGAATTTGGTAAAAGTAACAGTTTTTAGAAGTAAAATAGGATAAAAAGTATTTTAAAAAACTACTCTATGTATGTTTGGTATTAAATATCTGACATTTTTCACAAATACAATCTAATTATGTTTTTACCCTTTATAAATATTTGTGTCACATTTGATACACACATTTCTGAAACCCCTATCTCATTCACATGATCCAAACTTTCCCTAGTTTATCATCCTGTAGTTTATCATCCTGCCACTAGGGGCAGTAGAGGGGCTTTTCCTGTTCATTTCAAAATGGCTGCTTCCACTGTAGGTACCTTAACTATTCGGCCTGCAACAACCGTTCAGGGTCCTTCGACTAGTCCTGACGTCACATTATGTGATTGGCTGTCTGTTGGTCCGTTGTAAACAAGCAGAGCTCCGACATAGAGCGAGATTATCTTCTAAACGTGCTTTTATTATTATGATTATTATTTGGTGCATTGCAGTTGAATGGACTGCGGTCAGAACCCTTCTCCAGACCGCACACTGTTATCACAAAGCAGCTTCCCCGCCTGCAAACACGAAGCTACGAGGCTCCAGCTGCTCTGATCAGAGACACAGTTGTGGAGCAGCAGGTTCATTCTAACAGCCACAGATCTGTTTACAAAGTGGGTTGTGGCAAAATCTCTCTATAAACACTACAAAGAATAATGTCAGACACAACTTAAGAGGGAAAAGAACTTTGGGTTACAAAAGGAAACGTGAAATGAAAATATGTAGAGCCCGAGGAAATCTCCATGCTGCATAGTTTGACCAAGTGGGGCTACCGTAGTGTGAAAATGTCCTCAGTCGAAAGGATAGAAAAATGTGAACAGTTATATCATAACCACAATATTGACATTTTTGAACCATTTAATCCTATTTGGAAATTTCTTGAGAATATCTGCAAAAGCATTTGAAGGGAACTGTCTGGAATTAGGTCCAGTCAAGTTCCGACAGTCACTACAACAAGGAAAAGAAACAGGAGAGAGCACTGATTGCAGTTCTGTTTTGTGGTCCCGTCAATTTTCTGGTGTTTATCTGACAGAAGTCGAAGCCCTGATGTGTTTCATTGTTTTTTTCCTTTCTTTATCCAGAGGATCCAGAGGTTCACTGGAATAAACTGTGAATGAAAACTGTGACAAAGACAAAGCTTGACTAGATTTAATGTGATTACCTGACAGGTCAAGTTGCTTTATGTTTTTGCTTTTTTTAAATCTTGCTATTTGAGTTTGAAAGTCAGCAGAGCGTTTTATGAGCTAATTACAAACATATCAGCAGAACATGCTCTGTCATCCTTCTCTGAAGAGGAGCAATCGTTAAAAAACTGTTGTACTGAATCCCTAACCAATTAAAAGAAAAAACTCTTGTTTCTTTAGAGCAGGTCTGAAGCTCAGACAGCAGTACGACTCCAAATTCGTTCAGAGCAACAGATGTCAGAGTGGTTATATGTAACATCTGCTCTCCCAAAATCTCCATGCTTCTGCCGTCAGATCTGAGGAAATCCTGGGTGACCTCCCGCCCGTCCCCCACCAAAAGAATCCCACTGGACCAGCTGAAGCAGTAAATGCCACCTGGCTCTGCAGACACAAAGACTTTCCTGCCTCTGTACCAATGAGGTCCACTGTAAAACATGCGTAGCATCAGCAGGATGCACACTTCCTCCTCCAAATCCCACCAACTGACTTATTCCTCCACTTCAAAATAAAACTCAGTTATGCTGACATGTGCTGACATTTTACTCTGGAAGAAACATTAAGCAGATAGTGTCGAAAAAAGCACTTCAGACACAGAGCTTCTGCTGGATTCATTAGCCTGCTCAAACATGAAGTTGATTTGTAGAAATTTGAAATAACGTATACAAAAACTGTAAAAAAACAGTGAAGAACGTCTCAGCTCAAGAAAATAAAAAATACTAAACAAGCTTTTACTTTATTAATCTTGACAAGGTATAGGTGATTTGCAATACAAAATAAAACTTTCTTTTGTGCAAAGCTTGATTATGCCGTTCCACTTAGTACCAAACTATCGAATAATCTGCAATTTGTTTATTAAGATCCTCCCAATGCTGAGCTGCAATGAGACTTTGAATAATAATGAAGTTGTATTTTAACAGTGAAAGCATTTCAAAAATCTTAAAAATTTGCTAGAGAGTAAAACTAAATGAAATGCTTTTGTTAAAGTGGAAAAACAATTGTTTTTCTTAAACGGTTGAGCTTCTTGATCAGTCTGCTGATTGGCACATAAAAAACATTTAAATGGGGAAAAAAAGTTTAAACAGACAAACAAAAAGAAAAACGTAAAAATGTTCATTTTGTTCCATTGTCATTTATGTCTGCATCCTCCTTCTAGACTTTGTTGACGTCTTGATTAAACATAATTTTAGCTTCTTGTTTAAACCCAAATTAGGGCCTGAGTTACGGCACACCCAATAATGAGTGCCAAATTATGTGCACACACAAATAGTCTGCACATCCCATCTAATTAGGATTTAGTATTTCTTACGAAGACTGATTGCACACGAAATAACAGGAGCAACCACAATATTTAAATAAGGATTTATAGATTATGCCCGAACTTTAGAGATTACAGATAAATAGTGCAGGTTAAATCAATTCAGCTAAGAGTAGAGATTTAGTGCAAGGAATGGAGTTCAGCTTGGAGATGGTCTGACATCTATTATACATAAAATTCAGACTATTTCTAGGTCATGAGCGCATTGGCAGGAATTCTCATATTTCTGCAGCTGATCAGCCTGTACATGCACTAATGATGGTAATTAACACCTTCATTAGAGTGATTTAATATGGAGTACAGGTGAGGGCTCCTAAAGTCAGCTACCCCAGAGTGCAGCAGCTGGGGTTTTGGGAAGTAGAAGAGTGCAAAAGAGAGAAACCAGAAGAGTGTGCTGTGCAATACAGAAAAGTTTAAAATAAAAATCTGACAAATGGCAAAAAAGTGGGATATTGAAAAATACAATTGTCACCTGTAATTATTATGACTACTTCTTTTTAAGTGCTTAAATCATCCAAACATTGCAATGCTGTACATTCAATGGTTTTTGTTGGAAAATAATCTTTGCCTCATGGATTCCAAAGTATTCACATGGGCCAAAAAAGATGCTGTGCATCGCCTTTTGTTGTTTTAACGTTGCTTTGTAGTTAAGTAGTACCAGTTTGCACCCAACACTGTTCCTCCCCACTCCCCTTTGGCATTCCCAACAGTACCTGTTTGCTCCAAGAAGCCAAAATCACAAAGATATAGAGCAGGGGTGGCGAACAAGTTTGACACCAAGAGCCAAATTTTTTCACTGTGAGAGTCAAAGAGCCACACCACACACTGACCTGCCAAGACACACACACACAAACACGCAATAAAAGCTGTATTATTTTCCATAACACAATCCTCTCCCTACAACACAACAGCAAGGATGGTACTTGTGTTTATTTCAAGGAAAGGGTCCACCCTTAATGCACACATCAAATGTAGATTAGCCAGAGTTAACACAGCAACTACCCTGGAGGTCAGATACCCCCTCCACACACACACCCACACCCACACACACACACACACACACACACACACACACACACACTCTCTCTCTCTCTCTCTTTCTATCTCACTCTGAATAACTGAATATTTCACCATTCATCATTTAACTGTAATTCTTTGCATCTCAACAATATTCCTCTTTCAATGACGTTTACACCAACAAATACACAAACATCTGGACAGAGCATCCTTCTGGTGTCTGAGTCATTCATATTCACAATAAACACATTAAATACATTACATCTCAGTTGTGTGCAACTTAAATTATTTTTTACCATCATTAGAACATCTTGCTTTTATATGTTTTTTTATATTTAAAATTGAATGACTGACTTTTTGCATCAAAAGTCTTAGGGGCTGAAGGCGGGGCTAACCCCCAGGCCAGTCGTAGCCTCTCTGATCACTTCCTGTACATGAGTGTCCGTCAGAACGGACCGATGCCTTGATTTCACGTGTTTCAAGGTAATAAACTGGGACTGGCAGACATATATTGAGGAGAACATCGGCAGTAGCTTGAGATCAGCTCTTTTACATACGGGCATTTCTCTCTGTTCTCCAAAATGTAACAAAGAGATTTCAGCTCAATCATCTCTGTTCGCTCGCTGCCTCGTCAGTGACATGCGGGGATCTCAGGCAGTCAGTCTCTGCATTAAAGGATCCATGAGAAACGTGATCTGCGGTCGTTTCCGTCCAGTTGAGCAAGCAGCGTCACGTTCTGCACTTTATTCATTCTGACTGCAGCTTTCTGCTGTGAACTCCACAAAGAAGGAAAGTGGGATGAGGCCTTTTTGTATGTGCACTTTGAAAAGCTTCAACTTGTTCATAAAGGAGACAATTTAATTTGTGTCAGATCAGGAAGAGTTTTTAATTTTCCCTAGGATCCGTTTTGTTCTTTTCTGCCATGAACTATTTTACTGCTTCTAAGCTCATAATAATAATAAACATCGCGACTTGCTGTTCAGTAAAAAAGTAAGAATCTTCCCGTTTTTCCAGAAACGTCCTGTGTTTATCTTTATACTCTGAATTTCATCATTTTGACCATGAGGATAACAGTCTGCAGTAGGGCTGAAACGATTCCTCGAGTTACTCGAGTTACTCGATTACAATACTTCCTCGAGGCAAAAACTCTGCCTCGAAGCCTCGTTAAAATCCTATGACGCGCACTATACGCGCGGCGTAGGGATTTGATTGTGTCACACGGACCGTTTATTCACACGGACCGTTTGAATTTAGTTGGCGCGATGGCGGAGAATAGATCTATAAATAAACGGCAGAAAACGTGAGATGTCGCGGCAAAATAGAGCTGGCATACCACAACAGCACATCTTCCATGATTCAGCATCTGAACAGAAGACATCTATGCTGTTTCACCAAGCATCGCTGAAACAAGGTAAGTCAACGTAGTCTAAGCCTATTGATGTTGGCTGATTTTAATCCCATACTGCATTTGTAGCGATGTCGTGATGAGGTTTGACTAGATATGATGTTTAACTCTGATGACGTTTTAAAGTAGTAAACGTAACTATCACGTTCAATTGCAAGAGAGTATAGCCTAAAAAAAGAACCCCTTCACACACACACAAACACGTACATTTTGATGTTTGTTTTGAGATTACAGCTTATTATTTCAAATTGTTTATAATTGTTTTATTTACATCATTTTTTTATACATTTTATACATTGTGTACCTGTTTGGCTTGATATTTTATATTCATTTTTTGTTCTCAGGTTAACTAAACTAAATTTGCAGAAGGTGCAATCCTTTTTTTGTAATGTTGTGTATTAAGAAGACAAAAAACCAAGTTTATATTCATATTAGTTTTATAATACATGTTATACATGTTACAGTAAGTTCATTTAACTGTACATTGTTCTATAATTGTTGGCAATGCCAACTTGGCACTTAACTTTTGGAGCCAAACTTTTGGACTTGGAAATAAATACCTCTGTTGAGAAATAAAAGCCAAATGCTTGTTCATTTTACAGCCACATCATTTTTGTTATGCATTATTTGTTTTGGTTGTTCAAGAACACACACAAAGCGTTTTATCTGATTAATCGATCGATTAAGTACTAGATTAATCGATTACAAAAAGAATCGATAGCTGCAGCCCTAGTCTGCAGCACATCTAATATTTATCTATGTGTTCCGGCATTGGGTGTAACCTGCGCAAATGATTGGCGGCCACGTATGTGTCGGGAGCAGCATCAAACACACACACTGCCGAATTACTTTTATTATTATTCATTATTTATTTTTAATTCCCTCTGATGGTTTGAGTGTGGTTTAAGAGGGAACAAATTATGAAATGAGGCTCAGTATATAGAAAATATGATGAGACGCAAAGAGCCGCATGCTTATTGGCCAAGAGCCGCATGCGGCTCTCGAGCCGCGTGTTCGCCACCCCTGATATAGAGAAAGCCTTTAGTCATTCTATTTTTTACATGTTCTTGAGTGTCTTCATTTTCTACATTATATTTTTTCTTTACTGCAAGTTTTTCAAGCTTTAAATTGGCTTCAATCACCTAATTTCTATGAAGCTTTGAGAAAAGGGAGAAAATGTTCATGTCTGTCTGAGACAAGTGTATTTGGGCAGTGAGGAATTTTACTGCCATACACGTCTGTAATTAGACTCCGTGGATTTCACAGATCACAGTTATTTTTAGAAAGAAACTCCTGCAATAAACGAGGAAACTCTGTACTGGTGAAAAGGTAACAGAAATATGCGTAGCTGAGCAGAAGACATAGAAATTCGCTTTTTCATCATTACTGGATGAGAAACAGACGTGCAGGAAACAGTGCAGCTGGGCAAACTGTAGGACGTGAGGAGCTGCATCCCTCAAAGTCTTTATTAGGATTATGACGGGAGAGGATCCACTATTTATTGATTTTTTTATTGTTTTTTTTTAAATGTATCAGTATATTTTTCCTGAATTTTTCTCTTTGAAAATCATAGTGTGTTATTTGTTCATTGTTTTATTTCATAAATAATGTTATTTATTTTAACAAAAGGATCATGAATGAATGAAACTTTATCCAAATAGCACTTTACAACTCCTTGAAGGTACCAAAGGGCTTCACAATAAAAAAGAAATCTAAAATGGGAACAAAAGTTTTAAACTAAACACTCTAGAATATTCTGTTTTAGAATATAATTTTCAATCCTAATGTTTTCATCTAATTCCATATTATTTCTTTCTCACTTCACGCATCTGCTCCTGGTCCAGCCCTTCTATTGTATTTTAGAACCCAATGTGGCCCGCCAGTTAAAATTATTGCCCACCCCTGGAATAGGCATTAGGCATTTTCCCATTTAACAAAAGCAATTCTGTTAGAATATCTCATGCCACTTTTTTTTTTTGCATGCGTTCATAAAATGTGCTCATATTTTTACAAACCTTTAGTAAATCAGGCCTTTGATGTAGTTTGAAAATCTGTAAAACTTACATTGAGTTTTAGAGTGAAATTTGAAAATTTGAAATAAAAACCCCTTTCAAAAAATGTGGATATCACGGTAAAGTGTATCCATTTCCCTTCAAAAATTTAACTTTAGGGCCCACTGTTTAATTGATTTCAAGTTTTTTATTTTATTTTTTTTAACATATTTTGGGGCTCCAACCCATGAAACCCTAAAAACACAATTTCAAAATTTATTTAAAGATTAGAATAGACTGTTGAGAAATCTGCCCACATTTGTCAGAGCATGAATGTTTTAACCTGAGTTTTACCAACTAATCATCCACTAAACTCAAAGCACCTGCACAGCGTCCCCAGATAGCAGTGAACTGGTTAAGTTAGATTTGCTGTTAAATTCTTGGAAAGGGTTTGTTTTTCTGCAACAGTAAGAAGTTAACAGATATTTGAGGTCAAAGTTGGAGCATGTGAACAAAACGGTAGATAAGATGAGCCAGACTTCACAAAAACTGACTTAATTGTTGAATGTTTTGTTTTCATTTGCTAGGAATGAAGCCGTATTGTTATTAAAGAAGCATCATTTATTGCTAGAAAAATAGTATGCCTTTATATCTTAATACATACAACATGATTTCTTTGTTGATTTCAGTCACAATCTCCTTACCAAACCTATCATCACTGAAAACACCACCACCCCTGTGATCATTTTACGCTTTCTCAGCACAGGAGATAAGAATGCTCTGACAGAAAAAAATACTTATCTTGTCTTATCTACAAGCATAGATATACACGGGCAGAAAAGGGTTTGAGCAGCAAAAATAATTCACAATTTATTCAGCTCTTCACTAAAGCAGACTGTCTGCAGACAAATCTCCTGACTCCTGTCAAAACATCTTCCAACTAGGCAGCCTCGGTTGTCCCTGTGGACGGAGACCTGATGGCACAAAGTCTCCTGGACGGACTGACACAGGATCTGAGTGTGTTTGAAGAAAATATTTCACCTCTTTTTCGAGGTTTTCTTACAGGGTGCAGCTGTGTTTGAGGGTCACCCTATGAGGCTTTTTTTTTATCTCTGCTTTGAGGTCAGCTTTTGTGAAGATTGAAAGCAGGCTGCCAGTTTCATTAAAAGATGAGTCACTGCACGACATGACATTTGACACTTTATGTGTTTGTTGGAGGTCTAATAAATCCAGGCTTTTAATTTGTAAAGAGAAATCTCCACTAGCTGATGCCACTTAAAAACACATGCATTCTGACATGAGATGCCATAGAAAAAGAGACCCCCCCAACCCCCATGAATTCAAAATGGTGGCACATGGTCTCATGCAGACACCCGTCACACCGTTCTGCACGCTTCAATTCCCTCTGGGGAAATCTGGTTGCTGTCTAGAAAATACTGTCAAAATTCAGAGTGAGATGGAAGTTGATCTGGAAAACCGAAATGAGGAAGATGAGCGGGATTTAGGGGGAAGGATGGAAAAGAAGGGAAGGATGATGATAGAGGGGGGGTCACAAAGCAGAGCTTGAGTTTGTTTCTTAGACAAAGAAAAAAAACAACATGAAAGACGTGAGAGGAAGAGGAGAAAAAGAACTTCAACAGATGAATTTGTGATGTTTATTCTATGTATAAATCTGGTCCTTAATGTATTGTGGAGGAATTTTGTCCTTTTTTTTTTACAAAAGGAGTCAAGAACAAAATTGAAGAAACTAAGAAAGAAAAGAACTAACAAAAAATTGAGATTTTGATCAAACATTTTTAAAAATCCCAAAGATAAAAGAAATCCAAGAAAAGCCAATAAGGAAAAGAGATGCTCTTAACAAATAAGAGTGAATGTTTTTATTGCATTATAAGGTGCAAAGACCGCAGCCTGACATGAATCTGTTTCCATCAACCATGACATAAAAACATGTTTACACCAGCCTATTTTGAAACTGTATATTTTTATTGTTTCCATTTTTTAAGGTGGTCTTGGACTCAGAGAAAGGCACCAAACAAATTATTCATTCATTTCATGTTCTATTCCGTTTTGTCCCTTTTGGGGACACTGGGCTGCTGGAGCCTATCCCAGCCACTTATGGGCAAAGGCAGGGGATGCAAATAGAACAAAACAAATAGAATTCATTAATATTAATATTATTATACTTATTTTTATAGTGTTATAATTTACACTGGAGGGCATCAGACACAGTTAACTAAAAAAAAAAAGAAAACAAATAGCTTTATTGCTGTTTTTCTGACGCAGCTGGATGAAATGGTTAATAGAGACAGTGATGAGATATCTGGAGGAAGGGAATAAACTAGTCATAGATGAAGTTGATAGTATAGAGAGGTGATGAGACGGAATGAAGGTTTTGAAAGGCATTTGATGAGTCCAGTGAGCAAGACTTCAATGGCATTGTAGCACACTCACAAGATAAAACGATGGTTTTTGAGGAAGTTAAATGTTAAAACTAAAATAAAAATAATAATAATAATTAAACCATGTTTGATTTTTGTAGAATAAATAGCTTTTTGATTTGTTGTAGATCTTGACATCAAACATTCTATCAAAACTGACTGCAGCCTGACAAAGTTCACATTTTTAGTTATAAAAATTGTCAAAAACACAGTTTGTCTTCACCTTCTGTTCCACTGGAGGCTAGCTTTAGCTTGATTGATAGATTTTTTCAGAAAACCTCAAGCATCTTCATCAAGGTTTAAAAAAACGTTCTTATCTTGATTGTTGGTTTTGCACTTTAAAAGCAATAAAAGAAAAAAAAGTTCAAAATGGTTTTTGTTATTGGGAGTTTTAAAGCCTCATAGAACAAACAATCACTTGGTTTCTACAGTTTGATTTTGAGGAGAGTATGAGTTCACATCAGTTTCTTCTCATTCACATTGAGCCCACTGGATTATGAAAGATTCTTCAGTCTGCTCTGAGTCTGCAATCCTGAACTAAATGAGTTTGAATGCAGCAGTCTACGTTCTGGCATGAGTGAATAAAACCTCAGGGGTCCTGCAGCCAGTTGCTGAGACAGGTTGACTTTATATCGAGCCAGGGGACCATAAATAAGGCATTATGGGTATGGAGGGAGAATGCTTGGCTCAAATGTGCCCCTTTAAAAGGCACTTTGACCATTAGCTGAGTGTCCAAGCTGCTTTCGGAGAAAGACCAATATGTTTGCCTGTTCATGGGAACCTCTTCATGGCAAGGATGCATTTCAAGAGACTGGAGGAGACACAAGGAACAGCCCCGGGACCATGACCCCCGCCACCCTTGTCTTTTGTGCAGTTAATCTTATTGTGAGAGCTCTGTCTAATGGGGTCTAATGGCGGCCAAACCCATCCCGAAACACAGCTCTTCAATCACTTTAAATATATTTTACAGAGCACTTCACATGCAAGAGATGTTGAATGATTGCACATGTTATCCTTCATTTATTATTCCTCTACATTTTCATCTGTCACTGCTCCATATGAGTTAAAATGTAATGTGATTTTTATTTCTTTATCTCCGCATTTTATTTTTTCTCACATCTTTTATTGATTCATAAACCTCCACTTCCTTTAGAGTGTCGGGGGACATTTCTTCTGTTACTTTGCAAAGGATGAAGCGGAAAACAGAAAATTTCATCATGTGGAGCACATGTAAACCCCATGTGCTGTTGAGCTTGAGGTCATGACCTCATCAAAATGTATTCAGGAATTCTTTTGGTATACAAGAGATTTCATGGCTTCGTCACAATTTTTTATAAGTTAACCAGGTTTTAACCCTTTAACACCGGAGCTTTGGCTGCAGATGTTGTTGGAATTATCATAACTCGTCAGCTGTTTATGCAAATAAATGTAATGAATTCATGAATTACTTAATGCCAACGGATTCTGAAGCGGTGAAAAACAGCTTTGTGCAGATATGCAACACTTTACACTTTTACAGTAGTAAAGTGCTTACGCAATCAATGGAAATCAACTACTCTACAATAGGGCGCTCCGGATCATGTCTTTGAACTTATGTCACAAAAGACACACTGAATTATAAGGCGCATTGAGCGAGACAAAAGAGTCAAAGGCAAGGCCACCAGTTCGTCAGTCCTTATTAACTACGTTCACGGTAAATCTAACTTGTTTGTAACACGCTACACATTAGAATTGTTAGCCAGGTTAGCTTATTTTACGATACCTTTAACTCCCAACCTTGTTTGCAATACGTAAAAAAACCCAGACTGATAACCACTAAAACAAATGTTACTGTGACTACGCTAACTGCTAACCTTGTTAGTAACAAGTAAAAAACACAGTCCAACACCTCTACACATTAGCGTATTAGCGTATTTACTTTTTTTTTTTTTTTTTTTTTTAACTTGTCCTGTCCAACAGCTAGGCAAACAGATGAGAGCTGAGGGCCTCTTTTGTTGGACATATTTTATTTTAACAAGAGGGGTTATTAATCTTCAGACAAACCATACGTATGTCTGAATAAACCCCTTTTGTAATTGAGGCCAAACTTTATTAATTTCAATCATGTTTGAAAATCTTTGGTGTTGGACCGGACGGAAAAAGAAAGGAGGGAAGAAGAGAGAGGGACGTAAGAGAGAGGGGGGGTAGGAGGGTGATAATCGGAGGGGAAAGGGGGTAAGACCATGAAGCAGCATAGAGCAGACAGGCTTACTGGTTGTTTATCGTTACGGTACGGTTCAAATGTAGTACAAAAAGGGCGGGGCCTGTTCACACACACTCAAATATTATCAACACACCTGCTAGCCGCAAAAATGTCCACATGTCAACATGCACACAAAACAGATAGTGTTCACGAACGCATACCTATGCCTTTAAACCAACTAGTGTGAAATCTTTCATTCATTCAATCATGCAAACTATTAGTGCAAAGGTGAGCCAACACCTGTGCTCAGGTGAGTGTTTATGTTCTTCTAAAATGGATGGTGGAATGTGAAAAGAAGGAGGAGGAGCGCCCAGCCACCCCCACACCCATACCCCAGCAGCAGCGGCAGCCGGAATTCCCCCAACGCCACACGGGAACAGGCAGGGAACAACCGCCCCCCGGGCGACCAAGACCGCCACCCAGGCCAGGGCCAGCAGGACCGCCGCGAGGCCCCCAGAGCCAGAGAGCAGGGAGGCGCAGAGGGAAAGAGAGCGCCGCCCCAGCCCAGCCAGGAAAGCAGCCCCCCGCCGCGCCGGAAGAGCCCAACGCAGGGCCCCACCGGAGAGGGACGCCCACAGCCCCAGACGAGCACCCCACCACCACCCAGGAGTTCCGGGCATCCCCCCGCCCCGACCCCAGGTACGAGCCAGGACCCCCCAAGGGAGACCCGCTCCGCACTCCAGGCAGCCACCCACCCGGCCCACGGTTGGTCCAGGTAGGAGCAAGGCAGGGGCCCGCCGCCCCCGCCCAGGAGGGGGGAACCCCGGGGAAAAAAGGGCGGCCCACAAGGGGTGTTATAAATATGGCCCGACCAGGCTCGGCCATGTTGGAAGTTTGGCGGGGCCCAGCGCCCAGGGGCAAGGACCAGGACCCACCCCCCAGGGACACGAACACCCCCGGCCCTGGTGTAATATGAACCCCCCCACCGCGCGGAGAGAGCACCGCCGGGCCCAGGGAGCCGGCACCCAAGGGACACGGCCGCCATCGCCAAGGGGCCCACACCCCCCACCAGGGAAGGGGTAGGGGACAGATGGACCCAGGTCCCACCTTCCTTGTAAAATGTGTGTGCGTGTATGGGTGCTTGAGAGGGTGTTTGTGTGCATGTGTGTGTGTTTATGTTTGAATGTATATATTGAAGGGGGAGGGGTGTGTGTACTAAGGGGGGTGCAGTTAAAATTGGCGAGTAGGGCACTAAGGGGACATCTCCTGATTACTCACAGTGATGTCCCCTCACCCTCCACACCAAAGGGCCCTAAATGTCTAAGGTGCGGTTAAAATTGGCGGGTAGGGTGCCAGGAGGACATCTGCTGCTTGCTTGCAGTGATGTCCAAGCACCCCCCCTACCAAGGACCCTACATGTCTAAGGTGCAAATAAAACCGAAAGAGGGGGGGCCCACTCCATACGGCAACCATAGGAGGGGGGCCACTCCCAAGTAGCCCCCCCCCAAGGCGCATCGCAGGCTAGACCCCCCACCCCCTCACCCTAATATGAGGTTATAAAAGGAAGGGGGTAAGTTGGGGACAGCTGGTAGACTGTCCCCCGGTGGTCAAACAGCCGTCCCCCAGCCCACCCCCAGCAAAGGGGCCAGGGCCACCCAGCCCAGGGGCCCACCCCCGGAGGCGCCGACACCCTAGGCCCGGCACCACCCGCCCCACACAGAGAGAGAGGAGCCAGAAAGCGTCGCCCCCCCCCGGAGCAAGCCCAGGCCCCCACCCCCAGACGCCGGCCCTAGAAGAGCTCTGGTCAGGCCTCGACGGGACCGAGGAGGCCAACCGGCCGAGGCAACCACTGATTGCCTCAGCGGAGACCCCGACCCGTTAGCCCCCCCGACCCGTACTAATAATGGGCCCCCCTCCCCCCCAGGACGCCCCCCAACAGGACAGGGCCGACAAGCCCCCCACCCCACCCCACCCCAGACCCCGCAGCCGAAGCGGGTGACACCCAGAGCGACCGGGGGCCCCGAGAGGGTTGTCCCGTCCCGTCCCAGAGCCAGGGAAGGGCCGATCCCAGCCCCAGGTGCAGATGGGCAGCCCATCCGGCGCCGCTGGGCCCCCCCCACCCGAGCAGGGTCCCCCGCCAACCCCCCCCAGCACAGGCAAAGGGACCACCCCCCCAAGCCAAGCCAGACCACCCCCCCACCACGCACCCCCACACCCAAGCCCAGACGACCTTGCAGCGCCCCAGCCCGCCCCACCCAGGCACCGGACCCGACCCCCCGACCAACGGAGCCCCCCACCGCCCCCGCCAGGCACCGGAAGCCCCGACCCCCACCCCAAACCACGGCAGAAGGGCAAGGAGCAGCGACGACCAAGCCCCCCACCCCCTAAGTCATGGAGTCAACCACAGGAGACCAGAGAGACTGAATTCTTTCAAAGTTACTTGAGCTTGGGGCTGACATTTTTTCCAAGCTGATATGATCAAACAGCAGATTTCTGTGTTGACTTATGTTTATATTTTTCTTGTTTTTCCAATTTATTAAATAGTTTTTTGGCAATACAAAGAGTTATGAAAATGTTAGATGCTAATCCTTCTTCTATATCGATGGCACTCATGTCACCAAGCACACAAAGTGACGGTGAGGCAGTGATTGAAACCTTAAGCCAGACTGATAAATCGGCACATACCTGCTGCCAGAGAGCCTGGACAGGAGTGCAGAACCACAGTGCGTGCATGTAGCTGTCGGGTAGATTATTATCACAGTGCTCGCAAATGTCTGAGTTACTGAGACCCATCTTGAACATCCTTTGTCCAGTGTAGTAAATTCTGTGAAGAGTTTTGAGATGGATTAGCTGCAGATTTGGACTTTTTGTCAGTTTAAAGGTGTTTAGACAGAGTTCTGACCAGAAGCTTTCATCTGTGCTGATGCTCAAATCTGCATCCCATTTTTTTGTTGGAAGGGCAATATTGTTATCTAAATTACATAAAAGTTTGTATATTTTGGAGAGAGTTCTATTCATTGAAAAATTAATCAGAGTGGTAACTACATCTGGTAGCTTTAAATCGTCGTCTTTAATTTTATACTTTTTAGTAATACTTGATTTAAGTTGCTGATATTCCAAGAAGTTATTTATTCCATGTTTGTCTTGAAGTTCCTGGGGAGTTATGAATCTTCTATCAATAATTACGTGCTCTAGTTGTTTTATGCCCCCTGCTTGCCAAGCTGGGAAGTGAATCATTTTTTTGTTAATAAGGATGTCCGGGTTGTTCCAGATGGGTGTCAATTTGCACGGTTGAATTGATGATTTTGATATTTTGAGAAATTCCCACCAGGCTGTTAAGGTGGCATTTATATTAATGCTTTTGAAAAAATCCTGTTTTTTAACTGTTTGGCTAATAAATGGTAGCTGTGAAAGGTTGATCTTTCCACATAACGCCTGTTCCAAGTCTAACCATGAGTTGGTTTCTGGATTATTTTTTAACCATTTTAAGATATATTGTAATCTATTTGCAAGAAAGTATTTGTGGAGATTAGGTAGTTCTAATCCTCCACAGCTTTTTGCAGATTTTAAAGTTTTTAGACTAATTCTTGCAGGTTTGTTGTTCCATAGAAAGCTTGATATGGATGAGTCTAATGTTTTGAACCATTTTAATGGCGGTTGTGTGGGAATCATTGAGAAGAGATAATTAACTTTGGGTAAGATTTTCATTTTAACCGTGGCTACCTTGCCCATAAGGGACAGAGGGAGGTTGGTCCAGCGTGTTAGATCGTCCTGTATGCTTTTCAGTAATGGGGTGTGGTTTAGCTGCAACAGTTCTGATAGTTTGGGGGAAAAGTAGATACCCAGATATTTGATATTTCCTGTTTTAACTGGAATTGTGAGTCTTTGTTCCATATTCCTGTTGAGTGGTAATAAAACAGACTTATTCCAGTTAATGGAATAGTCTGATATGGAGGAGAATTCATTTATGATCATTGCCGTTTCATTTACAGATTGTAAATTCCTTAAAAACAGTAATATGTCATCCGCATAAAGACTAATTTTATGATGGCTGTGTTTGGTTTTTATTCCTATAATGCTCTCATTCTGTCTTATTGCTGCAGCTAAAGGCTCAATGAATATAGCAAAAAGAGAAGGAGAGAGTGGGCAGCCCTGTCTGGTTCCTCTTCCAAGAAAAAACCTGTTTGAAGTCTGTTTATTAGTTCTAACTGATGCATTGGGGTATTAGCGTATTTACAACACCCAAACTTCCAACAACCAAACAAAAAAACAGACAGACATTTTGACAGACCACTTTGTCCGAATCGCTTTTACATTAGTAAGCAAAGCCATAATTAATCCATATATAAGGTACTCTGAATTATAAAACACACAGTCTTTTTTGACAAAAATTTAGACTTTGAATTACACCTTATAGTGTGGAAAATACAGTAATTCTGAAGTGGAGAAAAGCAGATTTGCACCAATGTTCAACACTTCACTCTTGTAAAGTGTTGAATTTCTGCGCAAAATTGCTTTTTTCCGCTTCAGAATATTTTACAATTACAGAAAATGCATAAATATTTAAAGAGTTATGCTTGTTGAAAGAGTGTGCAGTATTTTTTCTCACCAGTGACATCTCCGCTATTAAAGGGTTAAATTTCAAACTGGACCAAGATCATCAAAGTACCACTACCAGTGTTTAACTGTTACTGTTATATCCCTTTCTGAAATGCTATGTTTGCTTTTCCAAAAACCAAAAACTTAATCAATTGCTTCATCAGTTTCTAGAATATTTGCGAAAAAATTTGGGAATTATCTAGACGTTTTTCTTTATCTCCAAAGTAGGATGATTCTACATGTCTTTCTTTTCAGCAGTGTGTCTTTTCTTTGAAACACTTTAATGGATCCATTTTTGTCTAGTCTACTTCCTGTTGTTGAATCATGAACTCTGACCTTGTTGGAGTCAAAGGACGGCAGCAGTTCTTTAAAAGTCTTTGTGCTTCTTTAATGACCTCCTGGGTGAGTCAATTTTTTCTGTTCATTTTATTCCACCAATACCTCCTGGAAATGCTCTTCCATTGCAAATACTGTCAGTGCTTCTCTGTGATTCTGGAACCCTTTTAGACTTTCTTACCATCTATTCTTGGATTTTTCTCAGATGTTGGATGATGCTTTTTGTGACGTCTCAGCTTAATTTGTCACACAGCTTTTATTATTGAGATTTCTAGATCCAACAGCCTAGTGTGTGAACTCTCCAACAAAACAGTTACATTATATCAAAGCTTAAGTCTGTTTATGTTCTCCCTTAATAGACTAAATCTGTGTTCAAAAGCACATCTAACAAAACTTTTAAATGTAAAAAAGGGGTTTCATTGCTGGGGGTATTTTCATATAAATAAATGAAAGCCTTTAGACATTTCTAAATTCTATTTTGTGTATTAAACAATTTTCAGAACATCACTGTCTTTCATAAGAAATTCTGTCCAAATATTGACAGATTATGTAATTTCTATGAAATGTGATGTGAAGCAGTCATGCAGCAAATTCTGGATCAAAGCAGCATTAAAAAAACACAGCGCTGTTGTGTTCTTTTTAGGGTCTCAAGGATGGAGTTTTCTTCCACAAAGGACAGGGCAACGACTGTAATCACGGCTTAGTATCATGAATATACAGTCTAGTGTATTCGTCTCTTATGCCCATAATTCATCTGCATATCCTTGAACTTTCAGACTCCATGTCTGATGCCTTCAGGAGACACAAACAAACCAGCTACAATTTTATGCAAATGCACTGCAAGATCCAGCTCTGCTTTACTGAAATATGGCTGCTTTTAGACGTCTGAAAAACAAGAAACTACTGGGGCTATCAACATATAAAGTCTACTTATCATTACCTTCTTGTGTGATTGTGCGATCGCTGGGTTTTCATGGTCCACGGAGCGTGAAAAGCCACAAAATTTGACAGGAAACAACAGGTTAGTTAATTATAACATGTTATTTTTACAAGCAAAGCTGACAGCAGCTGGCTCCTAAAGCAGCTCTGCAACATGACAGCAATAGTTGTGGATTTGTGTTAATGATGAAACATTTGCAGCCAAATCTACTGTTTTTAGAAGGATTAGCATTCTTAATCTGGATATTATACATATGGTATTAGATTTTATAAAAATGCCGAACACCTGCTATAAATACTAAGCTGCTGTTTATTGGGGATTATCTTTCATTTAATGACGTGATGTCAATTTAAGCATCACGGCTAGATTAAGACATAGAGGACAACAGCAAGATGAGGAAAAAAATGCGGGGAAAAGGTCATTTAAATGTAAAAATGCTGCAAGGAAGTATTTTGCTCTAAAAAAAGGCATGTTATTAGTTGGATTTTTATGCAGATATAGTAAATATTCACTTTTATAACATTTATTTTCTAAAAGTCTGTGTTTGTGTGTGTGTGGGAAGTTGACTCAAAAATGACAGTGATGAATGACTCAAACAAAAAAAAACCATCTTTATTTGGTTATTCCTGTTTCTCAATATTTATACTAAAAAAATCCAGCTGGATCAAAAAGTTCTACCAACCTCCACCCTTAGAAAGTTGTTTTACCAGTCCAATAGTGCAACCTGTAAGAGACATCGTTTCATTCATTAATGCTGTCAGAAGTCAGAGCCCTGTCTCCCCCTCTGGTCACTGGCGGGAGCAGTCTCCAGTACTGAATGCACTTCATCTCTCAGCTACGGTGGCCCAGAAGGGTCACAACACAACACATTAACTTTACACACAAGACATTAACTTTACACACAACACATTAACTTTACACACAACACATTAACTTAACACACAACACATTAACTTTACACACAACACATTAACTCACAACACAACACAATAACTCACAACACAACACATTAACTCACAACGCAACACATTAACTCACAACACAACACATTAACTCACAACACATTAACTCACAACACATTAACTCACAACACAACACATTAACTCACAACACATTAACTCACAACGCAACACATTAACTCACAACACAACACATTAACTCACAACACAACACATTAACTCACAACCCAACCCAATAACTCACAACACATTAACTCACAACGGAAGTAAAGCAGCAATGGAAGTGCTTTTATTCTGAAATTTCCACTGGGCTGAGTGGCTAACTGCCTAACAGAAAGTAACGTCACAGTGAGCTGTGGAGGGAGCATGTTTCTTCTACAAGAGAAGCTACACAATGTTAACGCACACTCCTCCGCGTGCTGCACTCACACCCCTCTCTGTCGCTGCACGTGCTCCTCTCCTTTCTTCCCCTCCCTCTTCCTCTCACACACGCACGCGGTCCCCAACACTTGACATGACAAAGGTGGAGAGATCCCCACTGTCAGGCTTTAATAAACACAATTTCTAAGAGGCGGGGCGTTGCACTCCTCCAACAACAGGTTAGATGACAAAACCCGGTCCATTAAGCTCTGCCGTTCACGGAGCTTCAGTAGAACTCCAAAAGCCACACGGCCTAAAGTAGGCCGCTATTATATATTCAGCGGGTTCTTTCCCACTCATGATATATTCATGAGTGGGAAAGAACCCGCTGAACCGACCCTAAAACCGCCCAAATTATGCATTTTTGACCGCAAATTTACACCCAAAACCGCCCAATCTGGCAACGCTGCTGCTAGCTTCTCTTGTAGAAAATCATGCTCCCTCCACAGTTCACTGTGACGTTACTTTCTGTTAGGTAGTTAGCCGCTCAGCCCAGTGGAAATTTCAGAATAAAATCACTTCCATTGCTGCTTTACTTCCGTTGTGAGTTAATGTGTTGTGAGTTAATGTTTTGTGAGTTATTGTGTTGTGTTGTGAGTTATTGTGTTGTGTTGTGAGTTAATGTGTTGTGTTGTGATTTATTGTGTTGTGTTGTGAGTTAATGTGTTGTGTTGTGAGTTATTGTGTTGTGTTATGAGTTAATGTGTTGTGTTGTGAGTTAATGTGTTGTGTTGTGAGTTAATGTGTTGTGTTGTGAGTTAATGTGTTGTGTTGTGAGTTAATGTGTTGTGTTGTGAGTTAATGTGTTGTGTTGTGAGTTAATGTGTTGTGTTGTGAGTTAATGTGTTGTGTTGTGAGTTAATGTGTTGTGTGTTAAGTTAATGTGTTGTTTGTAAAGTTAATGTGTTGTGTGTAAAGTTAATGTGTCGTGTTGTGAGTTAATGTGTTGTGTGTTAAGTTAATGTGTTGTGTGTAAAGTTAATGTGTTGTGTGTAAAGTTAATGTGTTGTGTTGTGTTCCTTCTGGGCCACCGTACTCAGCAACCCAACCATGCACTTCCTGGATGCCACACACCTGACCCTCTTTCATTCAACCAATCACAGTTTACTTAAGCACTGCACTGAGCCTCACTCAGTACGAAGTATTGTTTGTGCTACTCTCCCTTCCTTACCAAGCGTTGTAGTTGGACCTTATCTTCTGTTTGCTGACCCTGTTTGCCTGCCGCCTGCCCCAACTCTCGCCTGGATCCTGACTACACCGTCTCTCCTCTGATGATCTCATGCCTGCTATTGACCCCTGCCTGCTTGATTCCGATTTAGCTTTGTGGACTTTTAGCTGAGCTAATAAACCTGCTCGTGTGACAGATGCGTTTGCGCATTTAATAAATACATTACCATTGACTGTACACTAGAACCGGACTGAGTGTCCCTTCCCCCCAAAAACCCATAGACCTATATTGAGAAACAAACAGCTGTTACTATTACATTACATTACATTCTATTTTTTAGAATAACTATTATTGGGGGGGGGGGGGGCAACTTGGAGCTGTAGAGGTGTGAACAGGTAGAGGCGGGGGAGGGGCTTAGACTCACCGCTTATGATTCCAGACACGTAACAAACTAACAGCTGCTTCTTAATAAAATATAGTAGTTATCCATAAAATTAATATACTTTATTGGGTTTAAAGAAAAAATAATAGAAACGAGTGGACAAATGATCAAAGGAAACATCCCGCTCATAAATAATTAAAAGAAATATTCTGACAGCATTTTGTGATATATCGGCAAAATAATTTTTGCTAACACCCCCAGTGTTGCGGCTCCCTGTGCTTTCATTTCTGTGGTAAAATGATCTGATTGGCTCTTTGAGTGGTACAGGTTGCCGACACCTGTCTTAGACAGTCAATGTATATTACAGCCCCTCATATTTTTTCCTTTTTTCTGATAGTCTCTAATAATTAAATAAAATTAGGTTTATTGCATATTTGTAAATGTAAATTGGGAAAATAGTAATAACATGAAAAAATATATAACTGCTGTTATTTTTGTAAATATTTATTTTTGTAAAGCAAAAACACTTGAGTTGTTTTGAACATTCCTTTTGGTTAGTTGTAAAGTGTAAAAGTCAGATAAAAAAAAAACGTCAGAGAAGCATCTTCCTTTTTTCCTTGATTATTTGAGCTCAGAGCAACTTATAAACATCTGTACATATAAAACAAATGACAGATGATCATGTTGTCATGATCAGTATTTACAACTAAAATCTACTTATATGATGATAATAATAATAATTTATGTCTGCTTCATTATTGTTAGCATGCTATGTTAGCTGCAGCTACAGCAAAAAAGTGTTATACAAAATAGAATGAACGAATAAATAAGTGTGGAAAAAAAGGTAAAGCTCACCTCTAATGATTCCTTAGATATGAATTTAAAGACGCTGGACCTTCTTGCACTCTATGCACGGGTGAGCCTTGCATTGATAAAACTACACAATAAACTACCAGTCTTGACAAAGCTATAGAAAATCTGACCTTGATGCAGTAACCTGTCATTAGAACATGCTGTCTGACAGCTGCATGCAGACAACGAGCGAGGATTCCAAATCCCTGCATCTGCATGTCAAAAAGCCCCAGACGACTGTCTCACAGTCTAACCCAAACCAATGTTAACATGCAGACTTTTGCTGTGAAGTTTTTCTATACAAACACATCTAAAATTGTCTTTTTAGAGTAAATAGAAAAAGGAGCCTTAGCTTTCACTGTGATTGGTTAAAGTGTTTGTCTACATAGCAAAGTGAGAGGAAAGTGTGTGCACAGTCGTGGCATAAATCAAGTGTTAAAAGGACATTGTGGGGGACTCCAGCGCATATTGATTAGTCATTATTTGGACTAACTGGCCTAAAGGAAGGGGATGATTGTAAGATTGGATGTGATGGCAATCCATTATCTGAAGTGCCAAGAGGAGAGATGGTGGCAGGGATCAATAGGTCTTGTGCAGGTTTAGCTGGGCCACTATTCAAATCCATCTAGGACATAACAAGAAAAATAGAAATATCTATTAGAGGAGCCAACGCTCCTAGGTCTTTTGCCCTGTGATCCATCATCTCAGCCTTCATGAGATCAAAGAGGAAAACATTTGAATTGTAGAAAAGACATATTACACATATTTGGAGTTTTATTTTTTTAAGCCTAAACAGACCAAATGATGTCATCCACAAAAAAAATAACATTTTTAATCAAACGACAATCGTGAACACAGAGACCATGGGTAGAAAACATTTTAATCTAAAGAGACAAATTAAAAGATGCATCTCACCAACAATTATTTTCTATCTTTGTCAATGAGGAGGAAGACAAAAAAAGATGCTTGTTCACACTTACAGTTCTTCTGTTCTCCTTCACTATACCATTACTGTTCTCATTTTCCATCAGTCTGTTCTTGATAAAAATGCCAGTCCCTAAAGTCATTGTCTTTGCTATTGCAAGAGAACTATGTCTTCAGAATAAACAGGTTGCTGCTGTTCTTTGTTATTACAGAAGAAACAATGGTTGTCATGGTTACATAAGGCTACCCTGGTGTCTAGATTATGTGTCTAGATTATTTGACTTGTTTCCTGCATTTCATTACAGATGTGCAGATGTCCACTACAAAGTGTTTACCATAAAGGTGGATATAAGCTTGAGGTGAGATCTTCATGTGTTAATTCAATTTCTATTAATATGCTAATTCCTATTTTTAAAGATTTGCCATTAGATTATTATCCTACAAGTCACACAATTAATTGTGAATATGAAATAATTATTAAATATTGAGTGTGCATGTAAACCTGTTAGTTATATCAAAATAGGAATTAGAAAGAGAGTTAACAGAGTAAAAGTCCATGAAGATGTGTTGTTCTTCAAAGAGCTGAGCTGTCACACTCATCCCTCAAAAACCTAAAACCTTTAAAAACTGGTTCAACAGAAACAGCAGGCTAAGGCTTTGTTTCCACCAAGTGGTCTAATTCGGTATTTTGAACATTTCCACTATAAAATGGATCCATTAATTGCCCTTACCATTTATTGCCCGTGTTGGTTGAAGATCCACAGAAAAATGGAAAGGAACAGTTATGGTGGAATTGCCATCATCACACGATGAAGCCCATTGATTGGTAGAGGTTCATGACAAAAGAAAGCGCCAAACCAGCACCAACAATTCCAAACGTTCATTTTTTGTCTTTCAGTCGACGTATATCAGTAAAACATACCCGCATAAAACAGCAAGGTGTGGCTGGCACTGGAACTACAAACGTTCCTTGGCATCTTTGGCAATGGCTTGATTCAGAGGGAGCTGGATGGGTAGCTGTTGATAGCTTTGCTTTTGCTGTAGTCACATTGCCATCACCATTGCCATTGTAATCAGTTTACTCCCTGCATACAAAGTGACATGGTCCAACTTTGAATGGAAACGCTTGCCTGAATTGCCCGAACCATTCTAAACCGGACTGTACTAGCGCACAGTTTCTGGATGGCGCACATCTGACTTTCATTTGCAATCACCAGTGTACTTAACCTGGGTGTTCACCTAAACAATAAACTGGACTGGACACACAACACAAATGCCCTGTACAAGAAGGGCCAAAGTCGTCTCCACCTGCTCAGACGACTGAGGTCCTTTGGGGTGTGCAGGACACTGCTAAGAATTTTCTATGACTCTGTGGTGGCTTCAGCCATCCTTTATGCAGTGGTCTGCTGGAGCAGCGGAAGCTCGGAGAGAGAAAAGAAGAGACTGAACAAGCTGGTCAGACGGGCCGGCTCTGTCCTGGACTGCTCCCTGGACTCCATCGAGGAGGTGGGTGAGAGGAGGATGTTAGCCAAGCTAACATCAATCATGGACAACCCCTCTCACCCACTGTACCAGACTGTTTCAGACCTCAGCAGCTCCTTCAGTGGCAGACTGCTGCACCCACGATGCAAGAAGGAACGCTATCGCAGGTCCTTCATCCCAGCTGCTATCAGGCTGTTCAACACCAGCCTAAGTAAATAGTTTTCATAGTTTTTGTTTTTTATTCACTGTACAAAAACTGTATATACAGATGACCTCTATATACCTGCACATCTCTTTCCCTGTTTATTTATCAGAACAATCTTACTTTTGTATATATTCTTTCAAATGTGTGTCTGTCTAACTTGTCATTACTGTCTGTACATACTTGTGCCAAACTCCATGCTACTGTGACAAGGAAATTTCCCATTCGTGGGATTAATAAAGAAATCTAATCTAATCTAATCTAATCTAATCTAATCTAATCTAATCTAATCTTAAGCAGTGCTCTGAGCAGAGTGCCACTCTGCCTGCATTACCAAACATTAAAACCAGACCTGATCTTCTGATTTCCTGACTCTGTTTGGTCTTTGACTGTTTGCCTGTCCTGACTCTCGTCTGGATCCTGACTTTCTCGTTGTTTCTCTGATGCTCTCATGCTCGTTAATGACCCCTTCCTGCCTGACCCTGATTTAGCTTTGTGGACTTTAGCTGAGCTAATAAACTTGCTGTAGTTGGAAGCAGTCGCCTGCCTGTTTTGCACAAATTCTGGAACAACAAGATCTTTGACAGTGCCTTTCTTATGGCAAAAATCATATCAAATCAGACATTTATACTTTCAAATGCAGTAATTTCCTCTCAATTATGGATCTTAAGACATATTGTAGGATAAAAGAAGTGATGGATAAAGGGGAAGAGGCAGGAGAAGTAGGATTTATTGGGTCAATACTGAAAAGGCTGCTATCTCTTGTTGAAACATTGTTTCCTAAAATACTATAGTATATGTATATATGTATATATATATGTAATAGTAAATAAAGACATGTAGGAAAACTGATAAAAGTAATAGGAACACAGTACACTTAAGTTTTCTAAAAATGTATACAAAAAAAATAAAAATAAAAATAATTAACTTTAAATCTGATGTCAATATACATAAAAAGCTGGATTATGTTGAGCTTCAGCATTACTGACGCATAAACTGGAATCAGACAAGGTGACATAAATGTCATGAGCCTTCGAAGAATAATCTAAGATGTTTAATGGTACTATTCAGCCCCCCCCCCCCCCCCCCCCCCCCACTGATTTCTTTATTTAATGACTGTGTGATTGTTTCTTACCATCATTAAACACAATCCTTGTACTGCAACTCTAAAAAAACAGCGTGACTTCTTTCAGGTTATTTTTCCATCTTAAATCATAAATCCCTTGTTTGCTGCTTTGTCATTTTTCCAGCAAATGTGATTGTAGAATCCAAAGAACACTGGTTGACTCAATAGGATTTTAAACAAACTTTCTTAAGTCCAAAAAGATTGTTTTATTTTTGAATTCGATAACATTGTTTAAAGAACATAAAATCCTTACAAACCCTTGTGAATTCAGAAGGATGGTTAAAAAAAAAGGAGAAAATATAATATTATACTCTGGATCAAATATTATCTATTTCTTTATCCCTATCCAGCTTGGAAAAACTTAAGTGAAGCACAATAAAGTTAAAAGTGAGTATTTACGGCTTTCAGAAGCAGAAAACATGACTCTTGAAATAACAACATAAAAGCGGGAGTCGGAGGACAAGAGTCCACAGCTCCCATTCATTAACCGTTGCTCCGTCTGTGATCTGAAAAAACAGCTTCATGAGAAAAACATACCTCCTCTGTCTGCACGCTGCATTATGAATTCTCCCCTACACAATGCCACATTTGCATGAGCAAATGAGGGTCCAAAAGAAACGATTTTGTTTTGTCCCTACAAGTCATTGCACCAGCACATCTCCTCCCAGGCAGCTGTTGGTCTCATTCACAGAAATGCTTAGTCATTTCAGAGCCGTAATAAAAAAAGCAGCAATTTGTTATATCTGCACTGAAAAGCGGTTCATTGAAATAAGAGATCCAAACAAGAAGAAATGATTCAGAGCATCCGCAGAAAGAGCTCGGACAGCCTTCTCCACCAACTCTAATTGGTTTAATGACTTCTTTTTTCTCTACTAGACTAAACGTTTCCCATTATTTTAAACATAGAAAACAATTCTCAAAGCAGCGTGGATGGGTGTTATTCACAGTGACATTTTCTTTATCTCAAATGCAGAGATTCATAAAAGTGAAAGTTTCTTTTTTAGGCTTAGACAAAAAAATCTTTTACTGCCTAAAGTTCTGCTGATCTATTCAAGTTTCTCAGATGTATTCACTGTTTTTTAAGTTTCTCCTTCACTCTATTATCTTACTGAATACCTCAAAGTCCCTCCTCCCGTCCTCTCATCCTTCCCTCCTCGTCTTCCTTGCATTAAATAAAAGCCATTGCTGTGATGCAAGCTGCAACTCCTGCTGGCAGCTTTAGAGGAACTCCCTTTATTTCCTACACTCCATGTGGGAAACCTGAGGCTGCAGCAGTGTGGGAAGCACACTGTGCCGAAGAATGAAAAAAAAACCCTGGGAGGTTACAACCCACAACTACAACACTTGAAGACTGATTTTACTCCTGAAGCCGTAAAGCCTTAGGAATCTACCCTGTTTCTGAGGATGGAGTCACCTAGTTATGCAGCAGAAGACATCCCTAACAGATGACACAGGAAACCTAACTCAAAAACAGAGATGTAGAGACAGATTTAGTTACAAGATTATTTTACAGAAATAAATGCCATACGGTTTTTGATACAAAAACCATAATCACAAGTAATCTGTTTTGTATCTGCTGGGAACAGAATGGTTTTTTACATCTTCCTCAGAGTGATATACAACCCCCAAAACTCTTGAATCATATAACTTAATAACGTGAAAAGGAATTAAAACAAACAACTTCAGGCAAAATCCAGTGAAATAGAAATATGTGTGTGTGTATATATATATATATATATATATATATATATATATATATATATAAAATGCCCCTCTCACCCTTTGGTGGGTGGTTTCTCCTCCAAGCTGGGGTCCTCTACCAGAGGCCTGGGAGCTTGAGGGTCCTGCAGTATCTTAGCTGTTCCTAGCACTGCGCTTTTCTGGACTGAGAGGTCTGAGGTCTTTCCAGGTATCTGTTGTAGCCACTCCTCCAGCTTGGGGGTTACTGCCCCAAGTGCTCCAATTACCACAGGCACCACTGTCACCTTCACTTTCCAGGCTTTCTCCAGTTCTTCTCTGAGTCCCTGGTATTTCTCCAGTTTCTCATGTTCCTTCTTCCTGATGTTCCCATCTCTTGGCACTGCCACATCCACCACAACGGCTTTCCTCTGTTCTTTATCCACCACTACAATGTCTGGTTGGTTCTCCATTACCATCCTATCAGTCTGGATCTGGAAGTCCCACAGGATCTTTGCCCTCTCATTCTCTACCACCTTCAGAGGTGTTTCCCATTTTGATCTTGGGGTTTCCAGTTCATATTCTGCACACATGTTCCTGTATATTATTCCAGCCACTTGATTGTGGCGCTCCATGTATGCTTTCCCTGCCAGCATCTTACATCCTGCAGTTATGTGCTGGATTGTTTCAGGCGCCTCTTTGCACAGCCTACACCTTGGGTCTTGTCTGGTGTGGTAGATCTGAGCCTCTATGGCTCTGGTGCTCAGGGCTTGTTCCTGGGCTGCCAGGAGAACAGTACATTCTGGACTGCATTGTCCTGAGTGTGAAATTTGGTAGAGAAAGAATTATGGGATTGGCCCTTTAGTTCCAATGAAAGGAACTCTGAATGTTTTAGGATACCAAAACATTTTGAACAATTTCATGCTCCCAACCTTGTGGGAACAGTTTAGAGTGGCCCTATCTTCTTCCAACATGAATGTGCACTAGTGCACAAAAGCAAAGTCCATAAAGGCATGGATGGCCTTTCTGCCTTTCTCTCTCCCACATCAAACCATATTATCCTGGAAGTTTTCAACAGAGACGCCACAATGCTCTGACTGCTGCCATGAAAGCAGTGGCTCTCCACATCGAGCGCTTTGCTATCACTAATGATTTGGACGGCGCAGTCGTTCTCCCAAAACTTCAAAGACAAAATGCAAAGAAGATTCAATCGCTTTAATAGGCCCTGGCCTGAAGCCTGTGTGGATAAAGAACACTTCAAGCCGTCAATAAATACCACAGGCTCTTTAAAGATGAAGGCTCTGGTGTAATTTTTATGTGCTGCAAGAAACAGGCTTGTCGAGATGAGATTTCAGTGGGGGAAAGTGTGGGGAAAAACCGATTAGACCATATATCGCGATATTTCATTTGATAATATTTGTATCGATTCAAAATGCTGTCAGGACACAATTTATTTAATTATTTATGAGCGTCTTTCAGCGTCTGACTCTTGTTTTCCACTTAAACCCCCGACCGTTAGGTGGCAGAACAGCAAACTGAGCCTCTTTCAGCAGCTCTACACCCAACAAAACAACGACAAGACCTCAGTAAAAACCAGCTTGTTTGTTGTCATGAGACATGCACTACATAGGGATATGTATAACTTAGCATGGGTACCGAACCGAAACTCTGTGCCATGTTGCTGCCAGTATCCAGTAGCCAGTACACGTGTTTACTTCCACATGTAAATTCAGGAATTTTCATAGCAAAATTTGGTCAAGTATCAAAAGTTAATAATATGTGCAAAATTATGTTACATTAGGAAAAATACATGAATCAGCTTATCTATTTTTTGAGCAAGTGAAGTAATATCATTAAGTCAATCAATTTGACAATTTTCAGTAATTGATTAATCATTTATTTAATTCCATCTTAGCCACATTAAATCGCTTTACTTCATCCTGTCATGCAGCCTCATCACACTTTAATGTTTCTGAAAAGAATCTTTTTTTTTTTGTTTTTTTTTCTTTATGCATCGTTCAGGCTTCTGAACCGTTTAAAAGTACTGGAGATGCTACATTTAGAACTGTTGGAAATAGTACTTTATTTCCTTATTCATACGTTTAGAACCTTATTGGTCAAGGCACATTCATTCTATTTTCTCTCTTATACTGAAAAATATTTGTTGTATATAATCAGATAATGTAGACTATTCCTTTTAAGAACAAATATAATTTAAGTTACCAAAATAAGCATTATGAATTTGCTTGGGTAAAAGCAACTTGTATATGAGATACAGTTGCAGTGCTTAACATTGTGATCCTTAAATAAAATGCATTTTACCATTTTATTACAGTGAAACGTGTATTAATATCCAGGTAGAGTTTTTTTCTAAGTCATACATTGGAAAAAAAGTTTTTAAAAAGTGTTCTGGTATAATATCGCAATATGCATTGTTTCGTGGGATGCGTTTCAGGATATGTATCGTATTGCCAGATTCTTGCCGATACACACCCCCTAGTATCTGGTAATGAACTGTATGGGAATAAGGAAGACAACAAAACAAATCATTTGCTACAATGTGACGTAATTGGGAAAATGTGCTTCTCACAAACAATAAGACAGGTCATCAAAAATAAAAACATGAGGATTTTCATTTGGAGACGTATGTCCTCTCTACAGAGTAAATTCTAAAGTCTACTGTGTAGGTCTGTAATACAAACTACACTCATCACCTTTTCCAACCCTCCAACGCTCCAGGTACAAATTTAGGAGAAGCAGACATTGATTTGAGCAAAGGCAATGTTTGCAAGAAGGGAGGACAAGGAACAAGAAGTGCAGGAATACATTAATGCTAAATGCTGCTGGGTATTAAGCAAGAGAATATGGGACGAGGAGGGCAGCAGAGAGGAGGAACATTTGAACATTTCTAAGAGGATGTTGCAACGTGCTGTAACTCCCAGCAAACTCCTCTGCTTCATACCTAATGACTCAACTGTTTCTTATGCAGCGTTAAACAGAAACCTTTTGTTGCCGCCTTTCTTTACCAGCGAGGAGGATGCTTACAAGATTCTACATCATCCTGGACATCTACCTTTCTCTGGGTATTTGTCAAAAGGTTATAGGTCATAATGCTACAATCAGAAGGCACTATCTATGACAAAGTTCTGTAGAAAACTTTGCAAAATCCATCCCAGGACTACTTTAAAAAACTAATGTAGAGTTTGCCTCCTTAATAAAAACAATAATGGATTAGATTTATCTGCGCTTTTTCAGACGCTCAAAGCGTTTACAATGTGTCCATTATTCATTCACTCCTCATTCATGCTTGGTGATGACAGAGGCGTGGCTGCCTCTGTGTACGGTCCCTCTGACTATCACTGGGACATTCCTGCACATTCACACACCAGTGGAGCCACACTGGAGGTAGGGAGGTTGAAGTGTTTTGCCCAAGGACAAGCATCAGCCCAGGACCAAACGGGAGGAGTTGGTCAATGACCTGAAGAGAGCTGGGACCACCGTTTCCAAGGCTACTATAAGTAAAACAATACGGGGCTCTGTAATGTGAGATATTGGGCAAAAACCTCCTTACCTCAGTCAGAGCGTTGAAGATGGGTCGTGGCTGGGTCTTTCAGCAGGAAAATGACCCAAAGCACACAGCCAAGAAAACCAAGGAGTGGCTCCGTAAGAAGCATATCAAGGTTCTGGAGTGGCCTAGCCAGTCTCCAGACCTAAATCCAATAGAGTATCTTTGGAGGGAGCTAAAACTCTTTGTTGCTCAGTGAGAGCCCTAAACCCTGACAGATCTAGAGAAGATCTGTATGGAGGAGTGGGCCAAAATCCCTGCAGCAGTGTGTAGAAACCTAGTGAAGAACTACAGGAACCGTTTGACCTCTGTAGTTGTTAACAAAGGCTTCTGTACCAAATATTAAAGTTGTTTAACTCAAGTGATCAAATACTTATTTGTCACAGTAATATTAAAAAAAACGTACAACGTGATTTCTGAATGTTTCTACAGATTCTGTCTCTCACTGTGGAAATGCACCTATGATGAACATTTTAGACCCTTCCATGTTTTCTAAGTAGGAGAACTTGCTAAATCCCAGGGTGATCAAATACTTATTGACCTCACTGTATGTATGTGTGTATATATGTATGTATATATATATATATATGTATATATATATATATATAAACATCCAGTGAGGTCAATAAGTATTTGATTTGTATATATATACATACATATATATATAATTTTTCATTTTGTTGAAACTACATACATTTGTGAAGTTAATCAATTTTAATAAGGAAGATATGCCTCACTTTCAGGCTGGCTGGGTTGTTATGTCACTGTACACACCATCATTCATTAAGCCTTCATACTGAACAATGGCAATAACCCCTTTCTTCTCAGCCAATTACAACCATATATTTGTCTTTAAATATGGGCTGGCCTCTAACCACCTACAACATCTAAAATCTGGGGTCAATGGTCAGAGTTCTTTCTAAGCATGCAAGATGTTATCAGCCCAATGCCTAATCACCAAAGATTTAGTTTCTACATCAAAGTTTTGCAAAACTTGTGTAAAGTTTATTTGGGCTGTGTTTAGTCCTCAGATGGCAGAGTGCCTGGGACGTTTAAGTGGAAGCACCCTCCAGAGTTTTCATGTCACTGTCCCAAGTCTGGGATTGTGGATCACAGAAAGTTGGGCATCTGTAGCTGAAAAGCTAAAACACGTGTGCAAATCATAGCAGTGATTTACTGCGGCGACCTCTAAAGGGAAGTAGATCCTGTATTGCAATCAAAAAAGTTTTTTTCAAAAACAAGCCTTAAGACTGAAAAAGCCCCTTGGAGTGTTAAAATAGAGAACATTTTAACTCTGGATGCTATGACTCAACTTCAAAACAATGTTACCTGGATAAACAAGAACCTTCACGTGTTAAGAGGGAAAAGTCAATGAGGAAAATGAGGTCAAAATACATATTTGAGTTTATTCATTTGTATTAGTGAAAATGTAGTCCAAAGAAATGTGTTTTTTTTCAACTTTAAAACCTGAAAAGGTTTAAATGCTTTAATGACTTTGGTCAGACACTGTAGCCTGACCTGTGGGCCCCTTAGGGTTTATTGAAAACCAGATGCTTTACTGAGTTCTGAAGCATCTGTGAAGGATTCACCAGCCAGGTGTCATCACAGTAGTAAAGGAAAGATCATTTTAAAAGAAACCACAGTGAATGATGGAATCACTGTGACACCACACAGCCCTTCACATGCTTCAGATTTTAAAGCATCGTGTTAGGCCTGTTTTTTGGACTTTGATGGAAACCTTTTAGAGGAAGACTGAAGATCGGGTTTCATTTCTGAAGTTCAAAAGGGCAAAATTGTTATGCATGAAATTTTTTAGCATAAAAGAATACAAATGTGTTTGCTATGTCAGGAACTCTTTTTCTTTTGGCCACAAGTCTCCTCTGGGCCATAAAAAGGAGAATCATATCCCAGAATCCATTAAAGACTCTAAAATAAAAGTACACAAAGCAGAGACAGACCCCTCAATATCCTACATATATAATACATGCAGGTCCAAAGCCGGCACGCACACACGCAAACAGAGAGGGCTTTGCATTCTGACAGCTGAGCGATGTAAAGTGCCATTCATGATACCAAATGTGGGTCAAAAGCCTTTTAGGCCACAGCGAGCTCTTAGCTCAGCACCCTGCTCTCCTGCTTAAACCCAAATGTTCTAAAGTTCCCCTATCTTTTCCCAGCTCCTCCTCCTCCCACGGTGACAGACCGAGTTCTGCTCCCAGCGGAGACAAAGCGCAACACATCACGTGAGTCAGGCACCATTACATGCACACTAATGTGCAACATGCTGTCAGAGTTAGCCCGGCTACGGTTAAGCTCTCTCAGAGTGCTATTAGGAATGTCGGCAAATTCTTTGATCTAATGAATATTAAAACCTTAAGTGGATTTTACAGAGACATTTGGGATGGTAATGGTTTCACTGCTCCCAGGTCTTTTGTCAGTATGTTGAACCTTTTGTTCTGGGGGAAAAAAAACTCTTTTGTTTCATATTGAAATGAAACACATTTATTTATTCATTTGCAAGTCCATCCAAAGAGCCTGTTAGTTAGCTTAATCTTTTAATTGTTAATTTTTTTCATTAAAAATAAATAAATAAAACCAATGCAAAAGTTGGACTAAAAGGGATTTATACCGTGGTCCGAGTGAATTTTAGGTTCTGATTGGCAGTTGGGTGTGGAAAGTGATCATTCACAGTGATAATGCTCACATGAAAAACAAGTTCCGTTCACATGGCTAAAATGTTCTATTTTACCGCGCTGGCTTCTCTAAAATAAACTTTTGCGTCATCATTTGGACAAAAACAAGCGGTAAGATGTGAACTTTCTCTCTGAACTGATGCTTTATTCAACCCCATCATGACGATCAGCATTTATTTCGTTTTCATTTGCTGCTGCAGTTGAGGTTGGTGCCAGCTCACCACATAACAAATAGTAATATAACAAATTGTAAAAAAACAAGTAATCTAGACTGAAAAAAATAACAAGAACAAAGTACTAAAAACGGATTTAATTTTGTTTCTTTTGCAAGTTACCTTGATATGAGCGGGATAATGGCCTCAAGTGTGCATTATCAGAAATTAAAGCACAGCGTGGAAGCAAAGCACACTTTGTCGGCCATCATTATATTACTCAAAAAAATGGTCTGAATGGGTAAAAATTTAAAATATTAAAAGTACAAGTTAATTATGTGGGTTTTTCTACAGCTTTTCTAGCGTTTTTTTAATGAGTCCTATCTTTTGTACAATATGGATTAGCTTTACTGTTTACAGACGTCCAAACTGAGAGGAGTCTTTAGGTAAACGGACAGTCAGTCTGGCTCCAAATAGAGGGAATGACATCATCAAGCTATCAGACATGGTCAATAATGGGTGGAGGTAGTCCTTAGTCTGCCCCCCCAAACACAAAGATCAGTATATGACTGCAAACACGAAATCATGCAATAAATTCTCTTAACCACCATTTGGAAGCTACTTTTTCTTAAGCCCCCCATGTGTGAAAAAGTGTGTGTGTTACTTGTTGCTTACTATGTTGCTCGATCCAAAACCCTGCAGAGTCCCACAGGCCGTCCTTCCATGTCTGCGGCCTTGTGAGCAACATTAGTCATAAATGGAACAGGCTCAGATCCGGTTACAGACGAGCTCTGTTTCTGCAACTCTACCCTGAAACATATACCACACTGCTAAATGCATTATTGATAAAACAACCAGGTTGATGTTTTTACAACGAAAAGAATTTAAATCAAGTCTCCACGATTCCACGACTCCATCATCAAAAAATAATTTTTTGTGCACAATTGCAGACTAATGGATGCAGATAAAGGAATTTAAACATGCTTTACAAGAAAGTTCACACATTCTTAAAAAACACCTAGAGACAACATCCAGGATGTGTCATGAAAACGTTTCAGTCAATATGTCCTTTTGACAGATATGTTCTGAATTTAAAATGTTGCAGCTGTAATTATTGGGACAACAGTTTAATTTTGGATTAGTGTTTGTTCTTACACAGCTGAGATGGAACTTTGTTTGGGCTTCTGATTGGGACTCAGAGGATGGTAAAGCGTGCTGTGATCACAGCAGGACGCGTGCTGCTAAAATGTTCAGAGTCTGCGGCTTCAGTCATCTATTAAAATACAAGACATAATCCTTATCACAGTCATCAATGCACTGCAGGGGAATTACGCCATTTTTCTGTGGCTGATTCTTTATCCTTTCAACACCAGAGCTTTAGCTACTGCAAGTCTTCAATTCTTTACGCAATTAAAGTAATTCCAACAGATTCTGAAGTGGAGAAAAGTGGCTTTGTGCTGACATGCAACACTTTATGGTAGTAAAATGTTTGAACAATCAACGTAAATCAGCTGATTCTAAACAAACATGGTAAGATCAGTGTTGACTTATTATTTCATTTTTATCTGAATTTAAAAATAGTGTTTTTGGATGATGTTCATCTCATTTCAGGAATAAGATGAAGATCATCCCTGCTGGGAGATCCTTTTCTAATTACACTTTCCCCGTGTCTGACCATTTATACAGCTGCTGTACGATGCAGCACTCAGCTCACTGTTTCTATATGTTTATGTTTCATCTATAACGCCTTTGTGGATTGGAACTGGGCTGAATTTCCCTGTTTTAACTTCTTGTAAACCATTTAGACAAAAACGACTTTGAGAAAACAAAAACCACAAGGTTGCATCTGGATTGCTGCATATGCAGACAAAATCTCTTCAAAGAAAAGGTTAAAAGTCACTTTAATCTTTAAAAAAGAAAAAAGCCACGTCCTGGTTTTTGCTTTTTCCCCAAGATATATGGCACTGTGAAAATAAATCTCCCACTACCCTGCTTTCGTTTCAACCCAGGAGCATCTAAACGACCCATAAAAACCACTGAGCCATCCTCTTTCACCCCCCACCCGCCCCATACAAACACCTTTAGCTCTTGCCATTGACACGGGAATTAGGAGTTGAAGAGAGCAATCCTGCTTTTCTATACATTGAAATCATGAGATAGAATACTTATGAGCGAAGGACTAAAATCAAACAAATAAAAATATATAAATACAAAAATGAAGTAAAGTCAAAATCAAAACTATGTGAAATGTATTAAAAACAGACAAACCTCTCCTAAACTATATACAAAGATCCAAAAATGTATTCCAAGACGTAACATAACTCTTGCTAGGTTTGTTTTAAACCAAAAAATTCAAAACTATTTACATTAAATTTTGAATAAATAAATAAATAAAATAAACAAATAAAATGGTGGGCCGGTGTCATTCCTATGTTACAAACAACTGACAGGCAAGGGTAGGTGTAGAGACTACTAAGGGTTAAAATGCAAAGTGAACAATAAAAAGCCTGTCTTGGTGCTGATTAGGACTACAAAATGGGGCAGACAAAGAAAAAGAGTTTAAAAGTGTAAAGAAATGTTTCCTTCTTGCATACATTAAGATCCGTCAAAGCTTTGAACAACTCACCATGACTCACAAACCTTTGTATGTGTGAAAAGTCCACCTATGTTCAACAATGCAATCTTTAATAAAAATTGCGATTTCTTCCCCAAGTTTCAACATTGAAGGATGTCTATGTCTCAAACAAGTGTTCATCTGGAGGTAGAAAATGGTGGCAGCTGACACTGACAGTTTCCTGATGCCCCCCCCCCCCCCCCCCCCCCCGTCCCACAGAAAGATACTCTGTTCTTCACAGTGAGAAGCCACATTCATATTCTGCACGCCACCAACAGCCAGCATTTTGATGAGGAGTTTATTGGCACATGACATGTCAGACAGCGCGGTAGCTGAGAACCAGTCTTAGCGCTTGTGAAAAGAGGAAAAGTCACAGCTGCGAGTTTCTGCACCTCCAGGTTGGTCTGGCAGAAAAGAGGCTGCAGCAGAGCAGAGGAACCCCCCACATATGCACAGCCTTTCTACCCTGCAAGGCTCTTTAACAACATCTGACTGCAGATCTGTCAGAAATGAACAAAGATTTGAAAGAGAGAGTGGACTCAAACAAGGCTGTTCATGTGAAAGCCATGTTTGGCTCAGATGTGCAGGATTAGGAAACCTGGAACAGAATAACACATACTGTTGCTAAGTGGATTATGGGGAATAATATCATATGTTGCAGAGGTGGGTTTCCTATTGTTTTGTACAAGTTAATAAACTATTATCCCAGTAATGCTTAAGTAAGTCAGTAATGCCAGTAAGTCTTTAAAAATCCATTAGTGTGCTGACGACTGCACAAAAACACCTGAAAGTAGAAACATGATAGCTGAGCACTGACATAAATGAAAAAACACCAATAACAGCATGTGAATGAAATGCGGGAAAGCACTTTGAAATATAAATAAAACTAAGTGCTATAGCTGAAACCTCTTGCAGTGTTTGATTACTCGGGGTATTTGAAACATCCCCCAGACATTAATAAATTCTCTGTTTCAACAAATATACCATAAAAATTCAATAAACTGCTTCAATTTTTTTAACAGGAATACCAACCTTGGTCATCCGACAGATTATGGACCCTTTTTATTTCATTTCACGACATTACCTTTATTATTTAAAAAAATAATAATAAAAAGATAAAAATGAAATTTAAAAAAATTGCTTAATCAATTATTGATGATGGTTAAATTGATTGATTTCTAATGATATTACTTCACTTGGTCCAAAAATTGATTCATGATTTTTTCTAATGAAGCATAATTTGCACATATTTTTAACTTTTGATACTTGATCAATTTATGCTATGAAGATTTTTGAAACAGTGTTATGTTTATTTTACTGATATAGTATTATTTTATAATCATATACATGATTTTTATCATTGACATAATCTGCATATATTCTAGATAACTGATCTGCATTTGCCATGCTGATTTCTAAAATAGCTACTTTTACATAATAATTAAGTAATTCATCTTTGTCATTTGCTTTATTGATACCTAAGGATTCTTAATTCTGTCTGATAAAAGTTATGAACCGGATATTGATAAATCATGTAATAAAATAGTTACAGTATAACGGGGTGGGATTAAATAAGTTCACTTCTTTCCACTCCGTTTCAAGCAATATTTATGAATATGTCTAATTATCCTAAGTATGATTCGTCATTGTATGAATGTATAACTGATGATTGTATTGCATTTGTGTATTATTCTTATTTGATTGCTTGAAATAAACAATTTCAAATCATCTCAAAACCATTTCAAAAATAACGTAGAATTAATCCTATGGACGATGTCCGAACGTAGGACGCCCCCACAAATTACACACTGCAAAAATACTTTCTTGTATGTAACAAAACATAACTAAAAATCCTGTTTTGTGGTGATGTTATATATGTCAATAAAAGCTCTGTAGGTTTCAAATACATGGAGAGTGCACACAGGCTTTCCTATAAGCATGCGAAAAGCAAACTGGAGTTTGTATTTGTGCTACAAGCCGCCCGCCTTCTTCCCTTATGAGGCACCTGCTCCCCAGGTGGAGATGAAATGTAATGGAGCCGATTCAATGAGAAGCTGAACCTCTTTGGGAAAAGCAGAAAATCAAATCCCATCAAAGCCCCCGGAGCCTTCCCAGCATCCACTGCTCCCACGTAGATGGGAGGGAAACAAAACAATAGTGGTTAATTCAGTGGGCTGTATGGACGCTTACACTCACAACAAAAACCAGAAGTCAAGCAACAAATGTTGGCGATTGATGAAGCTGCTCAAGAACATTCTGGCAGAACCAATTCCACATTTGAGAATGGAAACACTAGAGAACACAGAAAAGGAACCACAAAGTGCAATGGACAGGCAGAATTTTATGCACTTTGGCTAAGAGCCAAAGCAGATAAACTCAAAGAAAAAATGTTCCTGTTACTACACTGTCACCTACACAGTGAACCACAAGCACCCCTAAAAAACGTTTTTTTTTCCACTTAAGGCCTGTGAACTGGACCTAGTGGCCATGCTCCTTAAAGAAAAGGGAAATGGCAGATTGCTCCCAAAGGCTTACAAACCTCCTCTGCAGCTTCTTTGGCTGTTTTTGTTTATGAACCACTGCTGCTAAAATGAAATTTCTGACAGTCCGTCGTTTGAAGGAAAAAGACAATTAAAAATGAATCCACTGGATATTTATGCAGCTGGAGAGCAGCAGTGCTGGGAAAGGCAATTGTGCGTTTTACAGTCCCGGGGAGGACACTGAGTGATTCTGCTCTTCTCATTAGGTCTTCTTGTTCAGTGAAAAGGTTACAGCTGAATTTCCCCTCAACCAGCTCAAGTTTGGTTAACCCGCCCGCAAACATGACTGCCGATGCATCAACCAACAGATCTTTAAGACATTGTCGTCTCAAAAGTAGCTCACATGCTAAAAAAGCGTGGACACCCTTGTAATCGGTTGAAGAATGGATTCTTCAAGTTCAAAGTAACTTGGAAGGACAATATTTCAAAGTATCAGACGCAACACAGATGCTGTGGCTAATAATCCATTCATCCATCATCCATTCATCCATCATCCATTCATCTATCATCCATCATCCATCTATCATCCATCCATCATCCATTCATCCATTCATCCATCATCCATCCATCTATCATCCATCAATCATCCACCCGTCTATCATCCATCTATCATCCATCCATCTATCATCCATCATCCATCCATCCATCTATCATCCATCTATCATCCACCCGTCTATCATCCATCTATCATCCATCCATCAATCATCCATCAATCCATCATCCATTCATCCATCATCCATCCATCTATCATCCATCCATCTATCATCCATCATCCATCCATCATCCATCCATCTATCATCCATCCATCCATCCATCCATCCATCCATCATCCATCTATCATCCATCCATCATCCATCCATCATCCATCCATCTATCATCCATCCATCATCCCTCCATCTATCATCCATCCATCATACATCCATCTAATATCCGTGCATCTATCATACATCCATCATACATTCATCTATCATCCATCCATCATCCATCTATCCATCATCCATCCATCCATCCATCCATCCATCCATCCATCCATCCATCCATCCATCCATCCATCCATCCATCATCCATCCAGCATCCATCCATCTATCATCCATCATCCATCCATCATCCCTCCATCTATCATCCATCCATCATACATCCATCTAATATCCGTGCATCTATCATACATCCATCATACATTCATCTATCATCCATCCATCATCCATCTATCCATCATCCATCCATCCATCCATCCATCCATCCATCCATCCATCCATCCATCCATCCATCCATCATCCATCCAGCATCCATCCATCTATCATCCATCATCCATCCATCATCCCTCCATCTATCATACATCCATCATACATTCATCTATCATCCATCCATCCATCCATCATCCATCTATCCATCATCCATCCATCCATCATCCACCCATCTATCATCCATCATCCATCCATCATCCCTCCATCTATCATCCATCCATTCATCCATCATCCATCCATCTATCATCCATCCATCCATCAATCTATCCATCCATCTTCCATCCATCCATCCATCCATCCATCCATCCATCCATCCATCCATCCATCCATCCATCCATCCATCCATCCATCCTCAGAACTTACTGAAACCCTCTAGGGTCATGGGGTTGCTGGAGCCTATTCCAGATATTGTAGGGCGAGGGCGGGGTACACCCTGAACCGGTCGCCAGTCTATTGCAGGTCTATAAACTCACATGCACATCTAGGGACAATTTGGAGACACCAATGAATTTATGAAACGTGTTTTTTGATTGTGCGCGGAAAACCCCCACATGCATGAGAAAAACATGCAAACTTCACTCAGAAAGATTCCAGCTGGGAGTCAAACTGAAGTCTTCTCACTGGGAGGTTAGAGCGCTAAAACGACATCACCGTGCAGCCCTGTAGCTAGCTATCAGCTAAGAAAATGAGTTCATCACTAAAAATGTTTAATGGGGAAAGATTGCAAATTTTGCCAAAACCATTTAATCCCAAAACATGCAACATGACACGCATCATAGGTTACTTGCTCTCTCTAAACTGTCCTTAGATGTGAATGTGAGTGTGAATGTGGCCCTGCGACAGACTGGCAGCCTGTCCAGGGTGTCCACTGCCTTCGCCCACAAGTGAAGAAAATGACAAACATGTAAGCCTAATTGTTCTTAAGAAAATGACAGTCGCACCTGAACATATGTCAAACCCCCAGCCAAACTATGCAAAACATGACTCATACTCAGAAACACACGGTAATAAAATGTGATTTCTTTAACAATACATTTTTATTATTTTTTTCAGTTCTAAAAAAAAACCCACACTGTGATACAACTTCCACCATGCAATCATGCAATAAAAGTTGCTATTTTTTGGCTGTCATCGCATTGAACATTTTCTATTTAAAGCTCTGTAAATATTGGCTGACATGTTTATTCAAACGATTTGTAATAGTTTGCAAATCCGCATATGCACACGCATGATTAACTAAGTATGTATTTAAATTAGAAAACGCTGCAGAACATACTACTAGACATCAGAGGGACAATCTTTTGATGGCTAAGGGACGGCCCATACAAACACTGACATTAAGACACCACAAAATACCTCTCTGGGGACTCAGAGTGGACATACCCTATGAGGCATCACTGAAGAGCAGGTTGTCTGAAATGTAAAAATCCAACTTGGCTTAATTTTGGACAAAGCGAAATATTAAAGCTGAAGAAAAAGAAAAATCTGAAACTGTTTACACTCAAGCTTATTTCAACAAGCCCATCATTTTGGTGGGAAATATTGGCGTGGGAGCAGAAAAAACATTCATTTTAAGTATAACTTTCTACAGACGTGTTATTACTTTGATCAAATCTCCAAAATCTTTAGACTCCGAGAATGCCTCGCACAGTTTTTAAATAGAACAAAAAACAAACATGTGAGTGAAGCGCCATTCCCCCTTTGTGCACGCCGTGACTGAGACAAACACACTTCCTGTTGAGATGTGGGGGAGAGAGGAAACAGGAAGGCTTTGGAGATCTGGAAATGTAAGGCTGGATCTTAAAGAGGTTTTTAGTACTTGGCACCTACACTGCTGTAATCAAGGGCTCCTGATTGAAGAAGAAACGCTGAAAAAGGCCTTCACTCAGGGGAAAATGAGCAAACTACAGGGATGTTACATGCAGCCAGACATAAAAAAGAATGTCCAGAGACAATGGTTTCTGAAAAATTAATCATATATAAGAAAAACAAAATCTGTGTTAAACTAGGAGGAACCACAGTGGAGTATATTTTAGGATGTTCATAGAAAACCTCCCTCTATGAGCTAAATTTGCCAAAATAAAAAAACTATTGAATATGAAGCATCTAAAGAGGGTGAATCAAAATCTTCTTAAAAAAAGAAGTAACTTAAACATCTTCTTGCATATTTATGAGAAAGAAAAAAAACTGACGCTCAGTTCCTTTATAGATGAACGAAAACAATGCATGTGTTTTTGAATTCAAATTGCATGAAGCTGCAATGAATTTATTTTAAAGGGGTGGAAGAAAAAAAAAAGGTCAATTAATTTGTAATCGAGTGAAATGGCCGTAAAAGTTAATAACACGGTGATTCCATTTTACACTCACTTTAGGGAGTTCTGGTTCTATACTGGCTAATTAAATAGAACTTCATATCAGTAAGGCAAGAATATTGTCTTGTTTTTTGCATCCGCATGCCTCTGCATTACATTGGGGATTGAAAAATGACAACAGCGGCAGCATGAATTATGAATCAATACAGCACTTCTTAACTGGGGCCATTTGGGGATCTGCAAAAAGCAAAGCTAAGACAAAGCCACTCATCCAGCTGTGCATGTTCTCGCCTGCACCCACCGTTCCCTCTGCTGCCCTGCAGGCTCTCCTCGATTGGCTACAACTCTCCCAAATCCATCTTCCTGCTACAAATCTCTCCATTCATTGATTGGAGGAGGGCTGGAAAGGCAGAACGGACCTGCTGCGGCGAATTGCTGCTGCTGATAAGATGCAGTCTGGCTTTGGCTCAGGTTTTCATTGTGCCACAAAGCTGCCGAATGTGAACAAAGCCTAAAAGCAGTTGGGCATTTGAAACGACAAACAGCTGTCAGTCAATAAATAAAAGGAAACGAACTTCTAGAAATTTCTGATGTGAAGGAGGTAAACAAAGGCACTGCAGCCAACCGAAAATAATGCATTAAAGATGAATGAGGATGGAAAAAAATGTGGAAAGGTCAAGAGGAGACAGAAAGAGGGAAAGATATCTAAAGGTCTCCATTCACCAACCCCCTGAGCAATCCTGGATCCCCGTGAGAAGTGAGTATGGCAGGTTGTGGCTGGCAAACTGACATTTACTGCCTGCCCTCTGTTGCTGCTGGTTCATTTTCCAGGCGTGATGTCTGTTTGCCGCCTTTGAGCAACAGTGCAGCTTGAGAGGCTTCACATGCGGGGAATGAGACATGGACTGAGACATGTTACTCACATTTCTTTTTCTGCTAAAAGCTGAATTGTAAGAAAGTAAAATGACCCTCGTTTTAAAAAGAATTATCTTATTTTCTGTCTTGTGAGAAAAGTAATCTTATAAAGAAAGTTTTTCAACAGCAAAATAATCTTAGTTTGAGTAGAGTTAGTTTGAGAAGACGTCTTAGTTGCTAGTTTTTTCCTTAAAACATTCTTGGTTTTTTAAACCATTTTTCTGACCCTATTAGCAGATTTTTTTTTGGCCTAGTTGTAGAAAATCTGCCAATGGATTCCGAATGACCTATTTCTAAGAGGACTGGTTTTGCAGCGTAAAGGGTGAAATGTTTGGAGAGCTGCAGATTTGATCTAGAGTTCGTCTGATCCCTGGCTCTGAGAAAGGATCCCAGAGAAAATGTTACTGAAATGATCAATTTGGGCACTATTTTTCTAAAACAGAGTAAATTCCTACCTGTCTGTTGAAGGAGGCCGCTCACTGCGAGGCTTGCCAAGCTGGCTGTAGAGACTGGCATCTGAGTGCTGGTGCTGGTGATTAAAATGGAAGGGGTCGTCGCGAGGGCTGTGGGGCCGGCTGTGGCCGCCGTCCAGGGAGCAGTTCAGCGGGTTGGCGGCAGAGTAGTGGTCATCCGAGGGTCTTTCTGGGGTGCGGCTTGTGTCTAGAATCTCGGCGTAGTCTCGCTCCCGGGCTTGACGCTCCCTCAGCTCCCTGGTCTTGGCCTGGATCCTTATAACGGGGATAACAATCTCATCTCACAAAAATCAAGATCCAAACATTTAGCAAACAAATAGGTTAAGCGACAACAGTACACTTCGACAAAGACTTCAAAATTCCTCCCTTTTGATGTCACAGGGATGCTGAGGCCAGCTATTGTTGGGCAATTATGGGGCATATCCTGAACAGGCCGCCTGTCAATTGCCACACACGCATGCACACCTTGGGGCAATTCAGAGACACCCATTACCCTATGCAGCATGTTCTTGGACTGGAGGAGGAAACCAATGTGCCTACCAAAAAACCCCTCACATTCATGAGGAAAACATGCAAACTGCACATGGAAAGAACCCAGTCAGGATTCAAACCGGAACTTTCTATCTGTGTGGCAAGAGCGCTAACGACTACGGTAGCCCATTTTCAAAGTTCAATGAACCAAAAAAAATTTTAAAGTATTATTGCGACAATTTGACTGCCAAATACTCTGACTCCTCCTTCTTTTGCATGATTGTTTGCTTGTTTGTACTAAAATTTTAATCGCACAATTCTTCAATGATGTGTTTTCAGATTTCTAATAGTGTTTTTCCACTATAATCTAGCCAAACTTCTTAATGCAATAAAGAAAAATCACAATGGTTGATTTTTAACAAGCTTCAAGTGTTGGTGACTGTTGACATTCATGATGTGGCTTCCAAAAATATTGAAAAAAATTGTAGTTAGAGATAAAACAATGTAAACAACTTGGATACCGTTATAGGTACAATAACCGTTCGGCCTGCAACTACCGTCCGAGTAGTGCTGACGTCACATTATGTGATTGGCTGTCGTGTCAGATAGTGATTGTTCTGGACAAGTTACGATATTACCATAGAAGAAGAAACTATGAAGTCCGTTGTAAACAAACAGAACTCTGTCACAGAGCGAGATTATCCTCTAAACGTGTTCTTCTTATTGTTATGATTGTTATTAAGTGCTTTTGCAGCAGAACGGACTGCGGTCAGAACCCTTTTCTGGACCGAACACTATAACAAAGCAGCTTCCCTGCCTGCAAACACAAAGCTACGAGGCTCCAGCTGCTCTGATCAGAGACACAGTTGTGGAGCAGCAGGTTCATTCTAACAGCCACAGATCTGTTTACAAAGTGGGTTGTGGCAAAATCCCTCTATAAACACTACAAAGAATAATGTCAGACACAACTTAAGAGGGAAAAGAACTTTATATTACAAAAGGAAACGTGAAATGAAAATATGTAGGTAGAGCCCGAGCAGATCTGGACGCTATGTAGTTTGTCCAAGTGGGGCTACCGTAGTGTGACGTTATCCTCAGTCGAAAGGACCCCGAACGGTATTTGTAGGCCGAATGGTTATTGTACATATACTGTATTAATTTTTTTACATTGTCATAGCAACAGTTATGTTATAATTACTCAATGTGACTTGTCAAAACAGTTGTTGCAACAAAGTGATGTAACTTCCTAATGTAGGGCCCCCCTCTGCAGCCTAGTGGTTGAGTGAACAACCCATTGACTGCAACTAATAACTGGACTGAGAGGCCCCTCCCCCTGGGGCTACAAACAGCAAACACCCGCCGGCTCCAAGAGGCCAAATTCCCATAGACTTCTATAAAGAAATAAACAGCCATTACTTAGTTGTTCTATTTGTCAGAATAACAAATTCTTGCTCTGCCACCCTTTTTTTTTAAATGTGTTTTTGACATGATATTTTATCTGTAGTGCGTGTTACAAATTGGCCAATCAGATGTCTTGAAAGTATGTGGTCTCACGGCAAACATTCAAAACATTAGATTAGGGCTAGCTCGCTTTAAAGTGTTAAGGGACAAGTGCATTTTTTTGGGTGGTTGCCATAGAAATGATGACTCAAACCGACTCTGGCTTTACAAGATGGTGGCGTCTGTATTGTAACAAATGGCGACTGAATTGACTTTATTTGCTTGGAGCCAGCAATAAGTCCTTTTCTATGGGTGATGTCACACTTGCTCCAGTTCTCAAATGCAGTCAATGGTACAAACTTTGAGTGGGAGCACCTTTCCTATCTACAGAGCATAAAATGACAAAAATGACAAGTTTGATTGTCATTTTTCTGAGTCCCTGTTAACTTGAGAGAAATTAATTCAGAAAATATTCCCCTTTTAAAAAAAAAACTGTTTATGATATCAAAGGGGAACACTTAGAAAGGACAACTTCTTTCTGCATGTAGGTCAGATGCCCATACGGTACCTTTTTATACCAAAACTGACACACGCATCAATTTTTTTCTTGTATCCAACTGTGCTCCTTTCAGCTGCCAGGAGGAGCATAGTTACTATCTGTGCTGCTAGCAACACTCCAATTAATGCTCCCAGGGACAGACCTCTGCAGGCTACTGAGACAGAGAGGGGTGACTTTCAGCTCTAATAAGAGCTGACATGGAGCACAGTTACTGATAAGCATAGCTTTCCTGATTATTTCTGACTGCCAAAACACAGCGTTCCCACTGCAGTGGAGGCTGACAACACAAATGCATAGAATCGTTTGTTTCCCCCGACTCAAGTCTGCTGCCAATCTTGCAGCCTTCACATGAGATGTTTTGGTCCATAAACACGCATATGTCAAGCAAAAGGTGAGCTGTGCTCTCTCATAAAAGCAATGGAACAGGATGCAGATTGTAACTGTAAAACTCACAAACTTACAACATTAATCTGATTTGCTACTCATAAATATACAAATTCGGAGCGAAAAGACGAGGAAGTAGAAACATTTTTTTTGACAAGGAAAAGAAGAGCTTATCTGTTTTTGCCACCTTCCCATGCAGCGTTTCAGTTCTAAACTCAATTGTTTAGGGCTTCTGTGAATAAAATGTGAGAAAGATTTTTAAATAAAAATACAAGGTTCAGGACAAAAGGCAATAAAGTGGCTTCCAGACTGAAGTATTTAAAACCCCCAAAGTGAATGGATGACTTCATTTGCTGTCAAGACGAGATTCAGAGAAAATTTTACTTCAATAAAAAAGTAATCGATTACATGTCCACTTTCACACATTTGACTTGAGTTGGATAAAGTGAACTGATTTCAGAAGCTTAAAAAAAAATCAGATTTAATAGTGATCCTCAGGTGAATCCTTTCAATGATCCAGATTAAGAAAATTCAGCATATTTCCATTTATGCTAAGATTTTAGATTGAAAATATGACAGAATTAGTTTACAAAAAAGGAAACAATTCAACTGATCCAGAAGCGTTTTCAAAACAGGGTTTAAAGTGGATCCAAAACGGTCAGAATATCTGGTGGGTTGACCTGTATGGGCGCTCAGGGTTTTTGGGTTGTCCATGGAGGGTTGCAGGAGGAGCAGCTACATCTTAAGGGGAGTGCAGATGTGGCTTTTAGTTCGCTTGAGGCTCGTACAGATAACTTAAGGGAGATAAGGAAAACAAAAAAACACAATTGTTGTGCATGTGGTAAGTGTATGGTGAAGTATTCTTTAGGATAATGTTAGGTACATGCACTTGTGATCTACGGGTGAGGCTGTCATACGGTGTCCTTACGCCACACTGCAGTCGTTAGTAGGTAAGACAAGTTTACTTGTCTAGCCCATTTTGTGCACTGCGACAATTCAAAGGGCTTTCCAAAATACATTAAAGGAAAGGTGCAAGTACCTGCTCCTTCCTACATGCACAGGGTGTGCGGGTGATATGGAAGTCCCCACAGGAGGCCCACACAAACTACACCATGATTGTCAAATTTCCTCATTTTCTAACAATCAGGCTGCACGCCTGATTGTTAGAAAGGCGTGCTTGTTAGTCCTCCCTGCACAGGGTTCATGGTTATGACCTGTCGCTCTACGGGTCAACAGAGCCGTTTACAACCTTAGTGTGGATCACCCGTGTGCCCGGTACAGGTTTGAAAATGTTTTTGCCCGCACACAGCCAATGTCCTGCCGTAAAAGGGCAGCTGTGACTAAAATATTAGTTTTGATGACATCTACCAAACATTATTATCAACCTTTTTCTATGTTGGTTTTCTAACTGCCAATCAAAATTTGTTTTTCTGAGTTCCAACGCCACAGTTATGTCATAAAGAAGCTGTGCTGAGATGTTCAATTCAGACATCCCCCTTCAGTGCTTCAATCATTCATTGTTGTTCAGATACTTCCATTTGAGAATAAAGGGGAATGCACTGTACATAGCACACCTTTTTCCCCTATTCCCGATATTTATATAACTTGCAGTGCCGTTTTCTATAAATTATGGCTAAAGCTTTAGCTTGACGGGTTTATACACACAAATCTGAGATTGTGCAAATATCAGCTGTCATATTAATAAAGGATGACACAGACCCCTGAGACATCTGTGGGTTCATCTGCCCATTTTAACTACCTACAGCAGGAGAACCTGATGTGCAGTCTGCTGCTCGTGCTTCACCCAGTGAAAAATAATATCATAAACAATGCATAATAGCCTCTGAACCCCCAGAACGAGGTAAGTACTTTGAATTCAGAGAGTGCTGGTAATGTACTGCTAACATACTTCTCTCTTTATGTCTTTTCAAACAACACACACGAGCATCCGACATCGAGCGAGTGACACCCAAAATTGCCCTCTCTTTCTTCTTAGGGAATTATCTTGTGACTGACTGGCAACACCATTTTTTATGGCAGCAGGGACTACCTATCACACAGGCCTGTAATTAGAGGCTCGCCAATTATCAGGGCTTTACAACTACCAATTATCAACACTGCTCTCTTTTCAGCTGCTCTTTCTTTAAAAGGCAGCAGGAAAGCTAATTGGACAGCCGGAGCCCTGGTGTGAAAGACTATATCCGACCACTCTGAACGCCAGCTTCTTCTGGAACATTTGCATGATGGAATACTAAAAAAACCAAAATCTAAAGAGGAGGGTACAAAGTTTGTAACAGCTTCAAGAAATCTCTGTTGTATTTGAGCAGTATATTCAGAAAAAAAGGTTTGCTTAATACTACAGCTATGACAGATCAGAGATTTGCATGCCACCACCTTTTTATGTGAGGACCCCAGAAAATAAATAACCGTACACAAAGAACAGGGGCTCCAGAGGGACCAGACTTTAAACCCAACAGAGACAAACACTGCTCTCCATCAGAGAAACCAGCAACAAAAGCAGGAGCTGCTGAATCTATGCACAAGAACAGCGGCTGAGAAGATAAGAAAAGAAGAACCAAACCTCTCATCGTCCAAACAGAGGGGTTGTATGGGTCAGCGGAGACAGTTTTTACCGTAGGAAAGAGCCAATTCTTTGACTTCAAAATTTCTTGCAATTTAAAATAAACATTTTACATTAGTCCTTTAAGAATGTAGTCGCAAAGACTTTTGATTTAATTACAGACTATAAGACAGTATATTTCCTAATGTCCTACACATTTGAATTTTGTAAACTAGAATTTTGTAAAAAATATTTTAGTTCGATCATTTTAAAATTTAGATTTTGTTGTTTTGAACAAGTTCTTTTTTTGTTGATGGAGTGCATGTATTATGTTGTTGGAAAAAAATCCTATTTGTGATGTCAGAAATACGCTGGGAGGGCGACAAGCTCCCTGCTCCGCTCGATTCTGGTGCATCCACTTGTAAATGACTAGATTCATGTAAGTCTTTGTTGTCCTCCTCTGAGCTTGAATCTCACTCAAAACTGCCTCCAATATTGATCGCCATTTTGTTGTACCGGTAATGTTGAGTTTGAGCTGTTAGGGGCTCTAAGCTAGCAGGAGACAGTGCTAACCGATGGATGATGGGAAGTGTGACATGCTTGCTCTACAGCAACAGTCCTGCCCATAACTCAGTGGTAAGATAAGATAAATCTTTATTGTTATTGCACAATGATATTACATACAAAGTACAATGAAATTGGGATACTGTTCCACATCAGTGCATGTAGAGAGAGAAAATAAATAAATAGCTAGTTTAAAAAAATCAATCTAAAAAGAACAAATTTCTAATAAACTTCTGTCGCTCTGCAGAAACTTAGTCCTAGAAAATTACCCAGGTTTGCTGATTTGGGCTAAAAAATATGGCACAATCTTAACTAAAATCCAATGGGACAATGCTTTTACAACAGATTGGAGTGAGACTTTAACAGTGCAACCTGTAAGGGGAAATGAAAGTCTGAAATCTCCCCCTTTTACATTTTGTGGTTCACATCAAAGTATTTTGCTTAGAATAACCCAGACTATCCCAGACCCTAATTTCTCTCTTATTACAGATTTTCTAAGTCGTACCTAGAATTAGGCAACAAGGTTGTGAAAGTCTTCTACAAAAATGCATAAACTCGCTGTCATCTTAAATGTGTTGGCTCCTAGCCTCTGGTATTGGTTCTCTACCTGCCAATTTACTCCTGCAAACTAAAAGTAAATAACCATATTTTCAGAGAGAAATTTCCCCTGAGTGACAGCACGTTGCACTATAAAAGACTCACAGTCTAACTTCCAATAGAAGTTGGGATATTTAGCCGAAGTGGCTCGCGAGAGGCTGTGACACAGTGAGCCTGCATACATTTATTCTTGTAATTTTAGACAAGAAAGGCACTTACTCTGGAATTAGAGACCTCAGGCCAAAAGGCAGAGACAGATTTTCAAAAAAAGCCTTAATATTAAATCACAAACACAATGTGAAATCAATTTTAGCATTACATATTAATCAATATATGTATTCATTAGTTTTTATTTATCAATGTGTTTTTGATTTAATAAAAAAAAAATACTAAGATCAATAATCGACCAGAGTGATCATTACTTTTGACCAATTTTCCTTTTCTTTTGTGACTTGAAGCAGATGTTCTTGTTCATTATACATTTATGCAGCTTCAGTTGAAGCTCATTGGCTCTCAGGAAACAGCCAAAGCTTTCTGATTTTTCAGGGAGGATTTTAAGCCTTGAGCAACAGGGATGTTTTTTAAAAGTCACTTTTCTTATCTACATCAGCATGAAAAGCAAACACAAGGCAAAGTTACTTAAAAAAGCTTCAACAAAATAACTACACACATCAATGAAGCAAAAAAGGAAAATGACACTTGGTCTTAACATTATTCTCTTTGTCTTGAAATACCTAAATAAGAAAAAAAAACGTGTTTTCTTTGCAGCTACCAGCCTTGGGAATGAATACACTTCTAGCCTGAAGGGGAAATAAGAAGTGAAAAGCAGCGAGAAGTAAAAAGGGGGGTGGACAAAAAGTGTGCAGCAGATAACAGGGTATAGAAATGTCAGGACAGGACATTATGGTAGAAGAAATGTTTCTGACAAGTGACCTTTCTTCCACATCAAGCCAGAACAATGGTCCATTATGTGCCATTGTATCCGTCTATAATAAACCGTCCCTTTTAGAGGTAATGCTGACAACTGATAGACCAAAGTGAAAGGCAGGAAGTACAAGAAGGAAAAAGGGTTTGCAGGATAAGATGCCTTCAATAAGTCCTTCTGGATGGATGACAAGTGTGTTTGAAATGTTTGATCATTTGGTGCCAAGAGATTTCAGCCAGTCTGGAAGCACTTGTATTTGACTGAAGCAGAACTGATTGTACTTTCAGCACGCGATGATGCTTTTAATCTTGAGGGAGAGTACGACAACCCAACAGGTGTTAAGGTCAATGTAAGTTCATAGAGAACAACTGGACTTTGTACATGGCAAACAGTTTTTTGTAGAAACCGGATTTGTAACCTTTAGACGGTTTACTGTGTCTTAAACATATTCTCCTATCTGGTCTGTGTGTAAATTTGGTGCCGTCTGTGTGTATCAGGTGATGGGTGTGTACTGCTAAATTGTATTTTGTACGTTTTTGTTATATGCGGGTGTACTGTAGGGAAGGTTATGCTAGGAGCCCTCTGAGCCCGGAGAGGAAATTCCTTCATCTTGTCAATTGACTGATCAACAAACTGCAGAACATAGAGACTTCAATTTGAGCACAAAAACTCATTAATGGAATTTGACTGAACCCTTAATTCAACCCTTGGGTCGTCCGGGCCCGTGAAGGGTCGTAGGGAGAAGCAGCTGCATCTTAGGGGGAGTGCAGGTGTGTCTTGTAGTTCCATAGAAGGTCATATCCACATCAGGGGACATCATGATGATGAAACGCTTGATTCTCATGCGTGTGGTAATGTATCGTGAAGTATTTATGAGACTAAGGTAAATTGCTTGCACTTAAGATATACAGGTGATGCTCTCATGAGTCCCCCATGCCACCCCCTAGTCTCCACTCGTAAGGGTAGTGGTGATTAAGGTCCGAGTACTAGCCCCTTAATGACCGTGTGCAAATACTGTGCGCATGGGAATTGCAGGTGATGTGTAAGTGCCTGTAGGACATCCTACAGATGTCCTACAGGCACTTACACATCACTCTGACTTACACTCTGGTGGTCCAATTTCCTATTTTTTAACAGTCAACAAGGATGGGCCAAACTAATCATTTGAACAGTACTTGTGCAGGACTTAGGGGGGTTGAAAATATTAAAAATCCATGACACCTACCTCACCTTTACTTATCCTAGCGTGTTGTAATAGTGTCCACTAAGACCCATCCCCCATAGCATGCCCATAGAAACAAATGTGCATGAACATGTTTGCCATATGGGCTCACTGAGCGATCTACAATCTTGATATTTCCAGCGGGCCACCTGCGTGCAGGTTTGCCCCTTTTCCACCAGCGAGCAGCCTGTACCCACCCACAAGGGTAATGGAGACTAAGGCATAAACCCTTAGTAGCATGGCTTTCACAATTGCATAAAAGCATATAGGAGAAAAAATTCCATGAAGTTATTTATTTGTGGCTCTAGTTTCAGAGTTACTTCTGGATAAGCGTTGATTAGGAACAAAGATGCTATATTACACTACACTACACTACACTACACTAAACTACACTACACTATACTATACTAACTTCAGAACAGAATTGCACCAGCTACTCAGCTTCAGGCAGAAATGGTATGTTTTTAAACTGACTGGACTGAGCTGAGACTAGCAAATCTGTGTGCCAAACATGGGATCTCCTTTAAAAAAGGACCATGTCTTTAGTGTCAGGTTTGGCAAAATGAGATGTATGAACAGATGTTGAGCATAAATGAGCCCCTGTGTATGGGATTTCCACTTGTTCCCATCCAGACTATAATACAGTAGCATCAACAGATGCACGACATTATTTGTCTTAATAAATAATTCAAATAAGAAATTTTATAAAGGTTTATTTTTGATTTAGCTTCAGTATTTGACATTGTTGACAACCTATTATCTCTACACGCTAAAAATAAAAACAGAAGGAGAGACTAATTTTGTATTAGGCACCAAAGGAACCATGTCATTTTCCACTTCATGTAAAGTTTAATATGTAAAATTTGTTTCTCTTTTTGATTGACATGGTTACAAATAATCTTGAACATATAATTAAAAAACAGTTTCAGGACATTCCAAACCACATAAATGAACACACCAGTTTTTATTAAATTAGTCATTTTTATGCTGCTTATGCATTGGATCATTAACTTCCATGCAAAGCCAATTCCCTGAAGCATCATACATTTTTGGTCTAGTTGCTTTTTAAAGCAAAACTAGAACATTCTGGACAGAGAGCCAAACGTTTCAAAAATAAAAACAAAATATAGTGTATAAGGCAGAAATACTGACATGAAAAAATGAAATCCGATCATTAAATGAGATGTGTCTTGAATCGTGGAATTAAATGCAAAATTTTGCACTTTTACAATAAATTCTTGCAGAGCTAAAGTCAAACTGTAAATGCCTCAAAACAAAAGAAAAATCACAGAGTTCTCAGAGAAACTTTACCTTGTTGGCCCAAACAGGAAAGTTTTCACCTTACATTCTTGTTCAAACACAACATGGTTCTGTGCAAGCAAACACACAAGTCTGTTGGTACCAGATGTCCTACTGACACCTTGAGCTTGCATTTGTCTAGGTTACGAATAATTACAGCTCTTTTTAGCCAAACAGGAGAAAAGCAGCTGTCCATCATGTAAACAACCACTTTGAATTATGCTCTTTGGGATTTTTTTTACCATATTAATAAAAGCAAAAATACAGCTAATCTTAAATAAGTATAAAGACAAACCATTAGACTGTGCTCCCAATGATATCTATGATAACCACCACATTATCTTATATGGATGTCTCTTAGCATAATAGTGATAAAACTAATGACGAAGCGGTTGTATTTTTGTGTCATTTGCAGAGGACAACAACACAAATTTCACAAGAAGCCACTGAGAGAAGTAATGAGTCCTGCCGTACATCAAGTGCATGGGTATTAATTAGTTGGCAGAGTTTTAACAGCCTTGACATTTATAAACGTCTGCCTTTCGAAAACACTGGAAGAGCACATCTAACATCACATTTACTGAAAAGAAATAAAAATAAAATTTTTATATTAGTTTTTGACTTGATCACAGTAAACCTGCAGAAGTGCCTTTTTTTCCCCCTCACTCATTATTTATGCATGACAGGCACATGCTGCCCAGGGTGTGACTGGATTTATGAGATGAAAACAATATCAACAATCCTTCTAAGAGCTACTCTTTCCTGTTCTCGGATAACAATCGCTCTATGTGGGAAACTGGGTCCATAAATACTCTGGATGTGGAATTATCATGAAACAATCGCACTGGTCTCCCCCAAACCGTTTTCATCTTTTAAATCCCTTTACAAAGTGGGTTATAGGAGGGCAAAAACTATTTAGTCAGCCACAAAATAACAAAAATTCAACTCAATAGCAGTCAAACAATTTCTGTAAGTCTTCACAAGATTTTCACAAACTCTTGCTGGTATTTTGGTCCATTCCTCCATACAGATCTCCTCTAAAGCAGTATGCTTTAGGGCTATTGCTGGACAACACAGACTGTCAACTCACCTCAAAGATTTTCTATGGGATTGACATCTGGAGAGTGGCTAGCTCACTTCAGAAGCTCGAAATGCTTCTTACAAAGCCACTCCTTCATTACCTGTGCAATGTGTTTGGGATTGTTGCCATGCTAAAAGTCCCAGCCATGTGACATCTTCAATGTCCTTGCTGATGGAAGGAGGTTTTCACTTAAAATCTGACGATACATTGCCCAACTCATTCTTTCCTTACTTGGATCAGTCATCTTGGTCCCTTGCTAAACAAAGCATGATGTTTCCACCCCCATGTTTTACTGTAGGTCTGGTGTTCTTTGGATGCCACTCAGCGTTCTTTCTCCACCAAACAAGAGTAGAGTTTCTTTCCAAAAAGTTCTACTTTGGTTTCATCTGACCATAGGACATTCTCCCAATCCTCTTCTGGATCATCCAAATGCACATGTGGAAGCCGGACCTGCACATGTACTTGCTCTAGCAGGGGGACATATCTGGAACTGCAGGGTTTGAGTCCCTGGTAGCGTTGTGTGTTACTCATGGTAGCCTTTGTTACTTTGGTCCCAGCTCTCTGCAGGTCATTCACTAGGTCCCTTCGTGTGGTTTTGCTCACCTTTCTTGTGGTCATTTTGACCCCACGGGGTGAAATCTTGTGGGGAGCCCCAGATGGAGGGAGATTATCAGTGGTCTTGTACGTCTTCCATCTCCCAATTAATAATCCCACAGTTGCTTTATTCACACCAAGCTGCCTAACTATTAAGTCTTTCCAGTTTGGTGCAGGTCAACAATTTTATTTCTGGTGTCCTTAGAAGGTTGTGGACAGGTGTCTTTAATATAGAGAACAAGTTCAAACAGGTGCCATTAACACAGGTAATGAGTGGAGGACAGAGGATCCTCTTACAGAAGAAAGTACAGGTTTGTGAGACCCAGAAATCTTGCTTGTTTGTAGGTGACCAAATATTTATTTTCCACCATAATTAACAAATCAGTTCTTTTAAAAATCAGACAATGTGATTTTCTGGAATTTGTTTCTCATTTTGTCGCTCTTAGTTGAGCTATACCTGTCATGAAAATTACAGGCCTCTCTCAACTTTTTAAGTGGGAGGACTTGCACAATTGGTGGCTGACTAAATACTTTTTTGCTCCACTGCAAGTGTGAAAAAGAGCCTAAACATGTCTCTTGTAAACAGCAAATTAGCCAGGAAGTGGTTGCAGAAGCATTAGAAACCCAAAAGCCTTGAAGTTGTAAAGGCTAAATAGGCCTCACAGTATCTATGTAGCTGTCTGCCACGCTCCATGTCAGCTTTTTTTAAGGATTACAATTAAAAATCCCAAATTATTGCTCATGACTGGACTGAGTGTTGGTTAATTTTGGCAGCAACCAAATGAATTAAAATAAAGTAAATTCAGTCGCCATATTTGTGTGATACAGGTGCCGTCATATTGGAACCAGATGGCATCAGCAGCAGTGAGCGAGTCTGAGCTATCGTTTCTATGGCAACACGTCTCAGCAATGAGGAGTGAGCTTGATGGAAGTCCACTGCCTTACCATTTGAACTCCAACTCCAATCATCTAATCATCTTTTGATCTATTGTAAAAGCGTTCCCAGTGGCCTTTTAATTATAAAGACGCTGTTTTTAGGCAAACTCAAACAATCGCTTTTCTAGGACATCGTTTCTACAGAGCAGCAATAGTTCATTCACCTGTTAGTTGTGGGCGGGACCATTGCAGTGAAAGTAGGCCTCTGTTTATTTCCTTTGATTCCTTCATTTTCACTCTCTCTGTCTAGCTTACAGCCCCTCACAATCCCAAGCTAACAGAGGTGAGACAAAATGGTGAGCAATATTGGAGCTATCCAGATGGCAGCTCAGACGAGGAAAACAAAGAAGACATGGATCTATTTTTCTGCCATTGGATAGAGTGAAGCAGGGGCTTTTGGCTTTCAGATTGTAGTTGGTAGATAACAACTCAAATCTTTTTTAAACGTCATTTTTTCGTCTGCTCCTCATTTACAACAATTTAAATAAAGAAATACTCGGAAATGCCGTTTTAATCTTAATTTCCTTAATATGTGTCCTCCATCAGGAGACAAATGCTACAAGAACATGTTAAAAACACCAAAAAAACATGCTCTTTATGAGTGGGTCTTTAAAAGCGGACTCTGGAAAATGTGTCAATCAACAATTTCAAATGTTCGACATGGGGGCCTGCAGGAACCACATGCACATGCGCATTGAGGCATCTGATTGGTCAGTTTATAATTTCAATAACTTCAAATTAAGAAAAAAGATCATGATAAAAAATGAAGGTTTAGCAAGAACATGTAAAAAAAAAAAAAAAGTAACAGAGCAAGAATGGTTATTCTGACCAATAGAATGACTAAATAATAGCTTTAATTTCTCTTTAGGCATCCATGGGGTTTTGGGTATTTCCTGTTTGAAACGCCAGGGGGGCGTGGCACTCAGTCCAGTTCTCATATGCAATGGTCCTGAACAAGAAAGGTTCATTCACAGTAACGTTTAGCTTTATGATAAGGTAAATGGTGAAGAAGCTTACCTCTCCTGCTCCAGCCTCATCTTCATCATGTCTTCGTCTGATGCCTGCGCCTCTTCAGGTTTCCATTTGTTGGATCCTTTCCGATCTATTTTCTCTCCCGGTCGCTCATCTTTGCGGTATTTTCCAAACCTGGAACCCAAAAGAGTAAGTCAATAACATCATCCATGGAAAAGTGCCGTAGAGACATGAAGAGGAACAAATGTGTAACTGAGAAAGCTTCAGCTTAACAGTTACTCACATCCCTAACAGGAAGCACTGAAAAGTCCTTTTTTATTTGAATTGAATCCAAGTCAGCTCATTTAAAGTTGGGGAGGTGCAGATGCAGTAATTATATTCATAGGGAGGCAGCACAGCCTAATGAAACAGGAGCAATGGCACAGATATCTCAGCTTGATTGAGCAGGTATAACAGTGCAGCTTGCTGAAGAAATGACTTTGGTGCAAAACCTCCGTTTCCACAATGAACCAGTGCGATTATTCACAGGGAAATTGGTCTACAGAGAGACAAGCACGAGCAGCCCAAAGAGCTCTGCTAAATGAAACATAAGCTTAACCGTAGAATACAAAGCAAGTTAGCTGAAAGTCATAGGATCAAAGGATAAGCAGAGAAGTGAAACCCCCAAAGTAAAGGGTTTGAGGATAAAAGACAAAGGCAGCAAACTGCCAGAATATCTTCAGCAAAAAGAGAGACAAATTAAAGAAAAGCTAACTTGCTGTCTGCACAGAAACGAATACAGAAAGAAACAAACAAATGCAAACAAAGGGAGACCAGTCAGAGAAATATTTGTAAAAACAAGTTAAATAAATAAATTTGTAAAAATGTGGACAAATGTATCAAACATTGGAAAGCAAAGAAAAAATATCGACAAGGATGGAAGAAACAGAGGAAAACCAAAATGAGTCATTTTGAGATGTTTTTCCAAAGAAAACAAAAGAAAAAAGAAAGTCAATACAAAATTCAATAAATCATGGTTAAAAAAAAACCTCTAAATAAGCAAAAATTTCGAATCTCAGGATTTCTTATACTACAAATCTATATCAATATAAATGAAATAATAAATAATAATAATGGATTGGATTTTTCTGCGCTTTTCCAGACACTCAAAGCGCTTACATTGTGTCCATTATTTATTCCCTCCTCATTCATACTTGGTGATGGTAAGCTATGGTTGTAGCCACAGCTGCCCTGGGGCAGACTGACAGAGGCGTGGCTGCCATTTCGCGCCTGCGGCCCCTCTGACCATCACCGGGATCATCCATACACATTCACACACCAGTGGAGCCACACTGGAGGCAAGGACGGGGAAGTGTCTTGCCCAAGGACACAACGACATTTTGGCTGGTGGGAGCGGGGATCGAACCGCCAACCCTTCGATCATTGGACGACCCACTCAACCACCTGAGCCACTGTCGCCCCATACACAACCGAAACATCTTTTTATGTTTTCTTCATGCTCCTCCTGAAATAAATTGCCAAAAAGACAACAAATATGATTCTTTTATTTCAGGAAAACATTGATCAACTACCTGTTTTTTAAATTCTTTTTAACCAAAGGAAATATCGTAAAAAATCCTGAAAATATGAATTAAGAAAAACCTCCAAGTCCCGCCCCCTCTCTCACTACTATGCTCCAGCTTCATCTTCAGAGATTTTAGAACAAACAATTCTTTGCAAAATATAAATTGGTGGCCACAGAGTGTTTATGTGTGGAAACTTAATTTTTTGCATGTCATGTCTTGAGCTCCATCCAAAACAGAAGCAGTATAATAAAGCCCCTCCAGAACGTCTGCAGTCCACATGGGGAAGGGATTTTCAGCCGAAATGCGGCATTTTTCCACAATTTCTTCTGAAAAGAAGGCCATTAGGGAACAAACTGAGAAAAAGCAAAAGATGGAGAATCGGCCGCCTGGAGAGAGAGAAGCGATGAAGGCCCATTACCCGATTAATCTAACTGCAGCCGTCTGGAATGGCGTGGAGTGACAGCCTGGAGTTAATGCTGAGAGCAGGAGTGATCTATCATGGGAGGAGACTGTTGACAGTTTCCCTCTCCAAACCACTAACTTTCATTAACAACACTTAAAAAACATTACAGCCATACATGCATGCACACACGGACACACTAAGATTTATGATAAAACAAAAAACTAGACAGAATATTAATCATGACACTGGACTCTCTAATATTCTTAGTTTTGATTATCATAATAACTGAAGCAAAGTTATTTCTGCTTCATCCTAGAAATCAATGAGAGAAGTTTGGCTGCTTTTTGCAGGGTAAGAAGATCAGCTCTAAATATTTTGGTTTAACTTGTTTGTCTTAAAAAAAAAACTAAAAAAAACTGCAACATTATGTTTTGTTGTCTTCAGGCTCGTCCTTTTAGGGGCCACCACAGCGTATCATTTGCCTCCATCTAATGCTCTCCTCTGCATCATCCTCACTCACACAAACTACCTCCATGAACCTCCTCTTTGGTCTTTTCCTGTTCTTCTCCTGGTATCACATACCTCAGCATCCGTTCACCAACATTATCTCTGTTCCTCCTCTCAACATGCCCAAACCATCTCAATCTGCTTCCCTGTCTTTATCTCCAAAACATCTACCTGTTCCTCTGATGGACTCATTCCTGATCTTCCCAAAGAGAACCTCGACATCTTCATCTCTGCTACCTCCAGCTCTGCCTCCTGTCTCTGCATCAGAGTCTCTAAACCAAGAAACTGGCTGCTCTCACCACAGTCTTCAACACTTTTCCTTCCATTCTTGATAGCATTCTTTGGTCACAAATCCCACCTGAAAACTTTCTCTTCCCATCTCAACCTGCTTTCTTCACCACTCTATTTTAATTTAAACTGTTGGCTTAACCCATTCCACCTTCTTCACCTTTGCTTCCTCTTGAGTTCCTCTCATTCACACATAGATCTATCTAGGTGCAGCTGACCTTCATTCTTCTCCTTTCTAGAGTAACTCACACCTCTGTAGATGTTCATCCACCTGCTTTCTGCTCTCACAAGATCACAATGTCATCTGCAAACATCATGATCCACAGAGATTCCCATCTAACCTTAACAAGAACTCAAAGCTGGTCCTTGGTGCAGTCCGGCTTCCACCATGAACTCCTCTGCTTCACTTACAGAACATCTCACCACTGTCTTCCAGCTTTCATCCATGTCCTTCATCCTCTTCTGTCACTCCAGACATCTTCATCAAAACCACAGCTCGTCTCTCTTTTCTGTCATAGACTTTCATAGTCTAGATCTACAAAGACTAATGCAGACTAATCCCTGACTTTCTCTGTCATTCTCCAGAAAAATCCTCAAAGCTAATATTTTCATCTGTGGTTGTGCATGAAATCAAACTGTTGCTCACAGACATTCTCTTTTGACATCAGTCTTGTTTCCACTACTCTTAGCTGTAACTTACTTAATTGTGTGACTCATCCGCTTTAGTCCTCTGTAGTTTTCAGTAATCTTCTAAAAATGATCACCATCACATTTATCCTCCATTCTTCAGGCATCCTCTTACTCTCTAACATCTTGGTAAACAGTCCAATCAGAAACTCTACTGTCATCTCTGCTCAATTCCTCCACAGGTTTGTTGTCAGAACTAACTGCTTTCTACTCTTAATCCTGTTCTTCCTCACTTCATCCTTACTTTTCTACTTTCTGCTCCACAACAACCACCTCTTTAATTCTGTGCTTTATATGTGAAACTTGTACTATGTAATATGGCATGTGCATTACTTTACTTTGCTGCAGAAACACGTCTTCTCAAATTCTGCTGCTTATAAACTCCAGCTTCCTCCCAGCAGCCACAAACATGCTTCATAGGTTCATTGATTACTCTAAAATGTCTCTAGGTGTGCATTGATGTGTGATTGTGGCCCTGCGACGGACTGACAACCTGCCCAGGGTGTCCCCTGCCTTTGCCCACAAAATGCCAGGGTTAGGCTACGGCAGCTCCATGACCCCGAAAGGGACAAAATGGGTTTAAAAAATGGATGGAATAAAAGATATAGTTTAAAAATACAATGATATCACAGGAACAACATAAAATGTAGTAGTAATAGGTAAAATTAATGAAATAAAATTCATTAAAAAATGAAATAAAAATAGTAACAAGGTTCAAATAAATCATCTTAAATGTTGGAAGTCAACTTTCTTCCACTTTTGGAGAACCTGAAGTTATAAAGTGATGTTTTGAGCACAAGCCAACCATAGACCTCTGTGTGAAATGTGCGTTGGAGCAACTTCTCTTTATCCTGATGATGCTGCATCTAGTGTTGAAACTGCTTTCTCCATGCCACAATCACAGGAAAATAGGATTTAACTGCAGTAAGTGTGGACACCCTGTGGTTCTTGTCTGCTACACAACAATTTGCATTTATGTTTCCTTGTTCATAAATAAAAAAAACACTGCGAAATTACTGCAGCCCTCCAATATCTGGGCAACGAGCATGTTAGCAGATGCCAGGCTAACAGAGCGGGGTGTTGCTTCTGAGTCCAAGTGATGATCAGAGAGTGAGGGACAGTTGGCAGCCAGCACTGTTGGCAAGACTTGATGGTAATGATGCTTTGATTGGGTTTGGGTGTGAGGCCACAGGGACATGAGAGGGTCAGGCTGATCTCACGCACACACACACACACACACACAAAGTATGCTTCCTGCAGCTCCCCCACTGACGTTCACATGTGAGCACACATCAAAGCGCAAACTCCTCAACACTTCTGCTAAAGTGTTCACCCACTCAAACACAGCGCTCATCACGCCGCGCTGCAGAGCCACTCTTGGGATCTTTGATAGAGTGACAAAGAAACACTTTATACATTTTTCAAAAAGCGTGACCCCCCCTCTCCCCTCCATCGCACATCCACCCTCAGTGGTTTGGGACAAACATTTGCATGCCATTTCATCCTGACTAGCTGTCACTGACACGAGTGCAAACCCTGAGGCTTTTTTTTGGAGTAACATGTTTGCTGCTAAACGCTCACTATTGGGGTGTTTGCTAAACTGTAGCTCCCACGTATCACCTGTCAAACACACAACGTGGGTGTTAAATGGACCTGTTTTTCTTTGGGATTTTTCCATTAATGCTGCTCAGGAAGTTTGGCTGCCTTTCATTTTGTGGCACATTTTGAGAAAATACAAAACAACATTTAAAAAAAGGCAAACAGTTAAACAAAATTCAAGAAATGATTACCATGGCTTCATTAAGGGGCTAAATCTGCAATTTGGTGATGACAGTCTGAATTTTGGTAATGAAACACATTTAAAAAATAATAAAAGCACGCATTGTATGGTCCACAGGTGCTACCCGCCCCAGCCGCCCCCTTTTGACCCGCCCTTACTGGTTGAACTGCTGCTAAATGTCCCTAACTCTTCACTTCTGCCCCTGTCAGCCTGGTCATAGGTGCATGACAAAATAATTCATTAAAAAAACAACACATTTTCAAAATGGTGGCTTTTCTGTTGATCTCCATAGCAACCATTTCTGTTTTGGTCTCCCGGGGGTGACGTACAGGTCTATGTAATGTCTGGAAGAATCTGCTAAAGTCCTCTTTTTTACCTGAGGTTTTTTGTTAAGCCCGCCCACTTTCCTTAGTTGTTCATAAGTTGTGTTGTGTCATTTAGCTTGAGCAAAGAATTTACGTATTTAGAGTATTTAGAGTTAGGAGGCTATTGATTGAAATCCCTAAAAGAAGTTTAATGTTATTGCCGTATCTGAAGGGGATTTCTTGGGAAAACTCAAGATGGTGGCCTCCTCTCAAGGTCAAAAGTCAACAAAACTTCGTTGGTGGTTGTAGACTTGCGGCATTTGTGTGAAACTTTGTTAAGATCACTCGAACAAAAGTTTTATTTGCCATATAATGTGGGAAATTGTGAAAATCACCAAATGTCACAGTTTGCCACAAACACCAGCCATGCCGTACTGAAGGTTCTGTAGCCATCCCATAATCATTTTTAAACTTCCTTTGAATATCCCCAACATGTACATTTTTTGAACAGTCTTTTTAGCCCCTTTAAAGATTTTGGCCCCATTAAATTTTTTGTCTGTTTTGTTTGCTGTGATGTCATCATTTATGGGAAGGGGTGGAGGTCATTCACTATGCCCAAAATGTTCATATTGCTAAAGTTCTGGTAAGTTTTTGAGTTTGTGTTGGGGTTAAAGTTTTTGCTCAAAGGTGAAGTAAGAAAGTAGAATAGTGAAAAAATTCTGGTCCTTACAGTCTGGGACTGCTGCGGGACAGAATATTAATAATACAAAAAAGAGACATTGTGGTAAATAAAATAGTCAAGTCGAGTTTCAATGACTGATGCTGAGCCAATCAGAGCAGAAAAAACCAACTTACCAATTGTTCCCACATGGAAGAAAAGGAGGGACGGCAGTGGCGGTTCTACCCTGAATTACTCCCCGGGCGAGGCCCTCCTCTAGCACCCCCCCCCCCCCCCATAGAGTCACTTTGTCCATTTATTGTAACTGAAAATACAGTTAGGAAATATTTAATAAACACAAACAATCTGAAATAAATATTATAAACTACAAATCACACTAATAATACACTAGAATAAATGTAACTGCAGCACTAAGAAGAGAAAACATTAACTAAAACCTAACCTTTGTGGCCTTCCTGATGCAAGCTTGTCAATAACGTCATCATATGAAATCTGCTCCCCCCCTGAATGATTGATACTAACAACAGCAGGTTAGTGAGTTGCTCCTGAGACATTGGTGATCTCAGGTATGACTTGATCAACTGGAGTTTTGAAAAGCTAACAGCAGCAGCAGCAGCAGCAGCAGCAGCAGCAGCAGCAGCAGCAGCAGCAGCAGCAGCAGCAGCAGCAGCAGCAGCAGCAGCAGCAGCAGCAGCAGCAGCAGCAGCAGCAGCAGCAGCAGCAGCAGCAGCAGCAGCAGCAGCAGCAGCAGCAGCAGCAGCAGCATGCTACCATCACAGCTTATTTAACATTATGAAGTACCGTATTTTCCGGACTATAAGTCGCACTTTTTTTCATAGTTTGGCAAGGGGTGCGACTTATACTCCGCAGCGACTTATATTAGAAATAAATCGAAATAAATACATTGTTAACCCTCCTGTTATGTTCATTTGTGAGGAACAGAGATGATGTTTCTGGGTCAATTTGATGTTTGAGGTATGTTAAGTGTTAAGAGTATGTTAAGTGACTCAGAGAATCAGCAAACTTTTTTTTACAGTAAGATCTTGAAGGCTAAGAACACAATATTCTATTTTCCAATGATTTCATAGATTCAGAAATGCAATAAAAGTGAAAACTGTTTCTACAAATACAGGATGAAAACAGAGTATTAGTTAGCCAATGATGCTTCATGAAAAGAATAAATAAATAAGTTTGAGAAAAAATTACTGTGAAATTATTAGATAAACAGTCTGCTATGATTGTGTCATATAAGGTTGTGAAAGTTAAAATGCGACTTATAGTCCAGTGCGACTTATCTGTGTTTTTTTCTACTTTATAATGCATTTTTGGGCTGGTGCGACTTATACTCCGGTGCGACTTATAGTCCGGAAAATACGGTAATATACAACAATAAAACACAACAAAAACTTTGTGTTACAGCAGAGCAGACAGACACACGAATCATAACTAATGTAACAAGTTAAGGCAGAGCAAACATTTAAGAATAAATATCTTAAAAATGACGTTATTTGCAATATTTGGGCCTACTTCAGTTTTGGTCATGATAGACCAAACAAGAGATTTTTCCTCTGCAACGTTGTTGTTGTTGTAGGGCAGGTAGCATTCGAATTTAGAAAACGTGCATCTAGCTATGCGATAATAACCTTTTCTTTGTCTCTTTTCTCCTCTTCTTCTCTTTTCTTTCTAAATTGGGCACCAGCTTTGACCTTTTTTCTCCATATTTCAGATGTTTTTGCATTTAGCATAAATGTCCTGACATAGGTATCAAGTCTGTCGACTAAACCAACTGTCATCTAAGTGAAGAATTTTTTTTTGTTTTCCCATTTTTTATTTGGGCATTTCACACAAAAATAACCAAAAAAGCATGATTTTTTTATACTTTTTTTATACCCGCAGCCCCCCCCCCCCCCCCCCCTCCCGTTCGTCAAACATTTCCAGCAGGAGCGCGTGCAGCTGCACCCAGGGGCGCCAATTCGCTACATGGCGGCGCAATTTTTATTTTTATTTTTTCATCAAGCACTGAGCCGCGGCCCGCGACCGTTGCCCCCCTGGAAGAAGATCCAGCCAGGTTTGCGCATGCGTTTTGTGCTCCGTGCTCACCTCAGCCTGCACCCTTCACCCCGCGCCCCCTCCCTTCTCCTTCTTCACCCCGCGCCCCCTCCCTTCTCCTTCTCACACACATTTGCGTCTACTTCTCAAAGACAGGAGGGAGCGCAGCTGCGGGGCGGGGGCGCCGCCAGGTTTCAGGCTGTTACAAACTCTGTGATATAAGTAAACCAATAGTGATGCATAAAGTATTTTACAAGAGCTGAGCCGCTGGCGCCGCCCCTCCGTCATTTTTCCGCCCCGGGCGATCGCCCGTATGGCCCGTGCCTAAAACCGCTACTGAGGGACGGGCTGGATGATGCAGCAGAGAATGAATCGATGCTGGTTGGGTTTGCCAGTACTGAATCTATGAATGACAGTTCTCTGAGTGGAGCTGAAATATTTTACGAAAACTTGTGTATCCTCTCATATCGGCCTTGATGCAGCGGTATGGCGGTAGACCCATGATGGTAAGATTGCAGGTTCGATTCCTGCCTTGCACGCCCATGAGTCGATGTGATCTTGGGCAAGACACTGCACCTCGCGTTGCCTCTGGTGGGAGGTTGGCGCCAGTGTTCGGCAGCGGAGCCGCCGCCAGTGTGTGACTGTAAAGCGCTTTGGGCCTTGTAGGTAGAAAAGCGCTATATACGTACACGCCATTTACCATGTCTGTTTGGTAACCATGGCAATCAGGGTTAAAAGCATCGATTTTGGCAAGATTAAGAGCTCCTAAATCAATGATCATATTTCAGATCAGTGTTAAATATGTTTCACAGCCTTCTCTGGCAAACTATGATCTTCAAGGAGCTCAGATTTTCTCTTTTCTCTTGTGGGAATACAAACTACTTGATTTTATTTTGAAGTTTAAACCTTCATGTTTTGTAGTTTTTTTGATCAGTTTTTATGATTTAATAGTTTTTAAAAAACAGCTTGCTAAACTTAAGTATTTTTGAGTGAAACCACATTTGTGCTTGCATACAGTTTGCTGGTGTCCTGCGCAGTGATTACACAACTGTGCGCCTGTGCAGCCCCAAATGTCCTCTCCAAGAGACTTTCCCAAATGTAAACTGCAGTGATCGGAATTGATCCCATCAGTTTGAGACTGAGCCCTGCTGGCTTCTTCCCCGCAGAGCAGGAGTGCTCAGTTCCAGCTGATCTGCCTGTCTCTCACTCTTTGCTCCCCCTCTTCTCATCCTTTTATCTTTGCTCTCTCCCCTTTTTTCATTGTCTTTCCTTCTATATACCTAAATTTGAAAGAGAAATAGTGAAGAAGAAGAGATTTTAATATTCACACTCCTTTCCCTACAGTAATGAAGAAGAAAAAAAAAACAGAAAATAATCCCTCAAACCAGAATTATTAATGATATCAAATCAGATTTTTTAACATGCGTCTTGATGGGAAGCTGCTCCTATCAATAACCTGCCTCCAGTGGTTTTTAGCAGAATAGCATTGTTTTGGTACCTCCTGGTTCACATCAAGTTTGGAAACTAAACGTTTGGGCTTTGGCATGTGTTTTCACACCGCTGTTGGAAAGCCATCACTGTTGATGGGGGACACGCCGCAGCCTGAGCACAGCACAAATTATGTAGAAAAAAGCTTGTTTAGAAAGGGAATTCAAGATTCTTGAACCTTTGTCAGAACTGCCCTTACGGGTGAATATGGGCTGTCTGAGGGCAAAAAAATGGGCAAAACTGTATGGGGCAGGCAGGTGGAATGCAGAAAATATCAAGGTCATAGACCACTCTGTGAACTGGTGGAGCAAAAAAGGTTCATGTGGATATTTTCTACAAGCATCGTGTAGGCGCCGGTGGTAGGGAACAGTTATCCAACACATAAGGGTAAGTGAAGGTAAAGTAGGTGGTATGCAGGCACGTGCTATGTACTGCAAAGGGGGCTGTTAGTGTTGTTCAAATGACTGTCTAAGTTGATGTGCCACGCCCGACACTCAAAACACGCAGCAGGATCTCAGATTGCGTCTGTACATTGACTTAGCATTGAGACTGGTTGCCCCTGATGCTCGTATTGCCTTGGGTATGACTGCAGATTAAGGCTTGACAGGCTTTGCTTCAGGTCAATCTTCCTTCCTTAACATCAGCAGGATGCTGCTGCCTCTCAATCAATTGTTTTTTGTTTACATCCCCCTAACTTTGCTTTTATATTTTGGCTGCACAAATTTTGAAGTCTTGAATTTAAATCAATTGCTGACTGATGGACAAACCCAACATTCCTGTCTGTAGAAAATAATCTGAATAGAACTGAGTAAAACCAGGATGAAAGTAGTCGGTTTGTACCTGAACATGTCCCCGAGTCCTTTCAGCATGCCCTTCTTTGGTTTTCCCTTTTCCTTCCCTCCTTCAGGCTTCTTCTTCTCTTTCCCTCCTTTGTCCTTGTCCTTTTTCTTCTCGTCTTTGGTGCGGTAAGTGCCGTTTACCAGAGGCTTTTCCATGCCGGACAATGGCGTCTGGTCTGCCACCGTAGACACGGAGTCTCTCCCAGACCTGGAACTCTCCTCCGTGTCCTCCTCCACTGCGGGGTCAAACAGAAAGAGTTCAGGACCCAAAACCCCCTTTGATGACAAAGTCAGTGCAGCGTTAAATGTCATTTTAGAACATTGCCAAAATAAATATATTATTACATTGTTTACATGTTAGGTCGGATTTCTGCTTTTTCATTTTGTTTTTTAATACACAGCAGGATTTTGTTTCATCTTATATAAGCTTTAAAAAAATGAACGATAATGGCTTTTTAAGACTAAGCTGTTTTGTTCCAAACTATCAGTCCAAAGTATAAATTTCTTATAATTTTTATTTTGGATTCATCCACTGGTGATCACTTCTAAAGTCTTCATTTGGATGCAGTGACTTTTTCTGTGTCAAGTCCTGATGCAGGGACAGAAAAGAAGGGAGTTTTCTGATGGTGCATCCTGTGAGGACGCCTCCTCTATCTGATGCCTTTGATATCCGGTGTAAAAGAGGTCACATCCCAATCATCAATATGCTATCGCCACAAGCAGCGATAAAATCAGCTGCCAGATATTGAGCATTAGTCAGAAAGCTGTCACTCTCATGCAGAAATATGAAAGGCACAGCAGAGTTTTAGTAGCTGACATGCCATCAGTGTCACTCGGCAGATTTATTATGGCTCTGTTAATGTCATTTGGCATCATTTTAGCAGCCCACAATGCAATATCGCTGCAGCCACTGATGGGTCATTTCACACGGCAGACGGGTTTCAGGTCGGGAGCAATTTTCTGACGGGAAACCTGCTGATGACAAGTTGATTCATGAAACCTGCGCTTTTGTAGTTTTCTCAGAGGGAGGAAGGTCTTTTTTGTGGAAAGTCTGATATCTTACACGTCTCCATGCCCTCATCGTCGTCTTCCACAGTGGCGGGCCGGTCATAGGATTTGTCGATGGCAGCTCTGAAGCTTTCGTTGCAACCGCGCCCCCTGATGATTCGGGGGCGGGGCCTGTGGAACGGGAGGTCCCCATTGAGCGTAACCTCTGCTACGGCTGTCTGAAGACTCTCTAGAGAGCTGGACTTCTTCAAGCCCAGCGATGGTCCAACATCTTTTGTGGAAGAACCTGATGGGGAACGATACATAGATTGGAACTGTAGGAGATTGAAAACTCAGCTGATCTGGAAAAGGTGTAAAAGAGGGAAAATTTGGAAAACCCTCATCAGAAAAAAATCTTTAGCTTCTTTAAGATTAATGTAAAAATTTGCCTCCAAGTTTAAAAACTTAAAAAATTAATTTTAGCTTTTTTATATTAAATGATTATAAATCTGTTTACTGAAAGTCTAAAGTTGTGTTTTAGACAACTGGACATCAGTAAAAAAACATGAGTAAACCTCTTTTTACACTACACATAAATCCTTCATTATTGCAGAGAATCTGTATATTAAACTGCATCTTTAGGTAAACTAAAGTTCATAAACATCACAGGCAGAAGGTGAAGGAAAAATAAAAACATACTCATAAAGGAAATACCTCTCTCAAAGAGCTAGTTTCAGTCTCAAATGTAACATTGAGCAGCTGCTACAAGGCAGTTTGAAGTGGAAGTTTTATGAATTTTATGGAGTAAACTGAATATACCACAAAGTATGCAGCACTTTACGTTTTACAATGTAATATAACTAATATTCAGTTTGAGTACTTCATTTGTGATTGGTGAAAATAATGAAGATAGTAGGTAACATCATCCAGGGTACGTCTATGCCCACGAAATATCAAAAAGAGTAAACAATCAAGGTGGGTTTTAGCAACTGAACTTTAAATCTATTTGATTTTACAGATAAATTAAGTCTCTTTTCTAGGCTTTAGAAAAAACATTCTTAAAACTGAATTTTTAAAAAAAGCTTAACAACATCCAAAATAAAATGATTTCCATCCCAAAAAATTACAAACTGAAAATTAGAAAAAGACATTTAAACCTGCAAAGTATTCTCAGCCTCTGATGTAACGATATACTATTCTCCACCCAGTTCAAATCAAGACCTTCAATCCTGTATGCATGCATCACCTTTAACTATTGAAAGGATAAATCTATGTTTGTTTTCTATAGCTAGGAGGCAAAATGATTTTTTGTTTTTTTCTTAGCTGCCTTTAGAGATTTATAATAAGAATTAATACAAATAATCCTATGAGGAAGATCCTGATAAAAATCCACTGGCCTGTTTGTAAGTTGTAATGCTGAGGCAAAACTATCCTGAGAATTACAGCACAGAGCTTTTTCCAAAGACATTTTTAGAAAACAAGACTCTTTCCAACACAAATAGTGACAGAGCAAAGTGACACAACTCGAAACAAGACACTTCCTGCCACTTCCAAACCATCAGCAGCCAAGTGTGACCTCAGAATCCCTGTGGGCAGCCAGAGCTCTGTGTTCTTTGGCCCTCGCACCTGGGATTTGCTCCAGACTCACCACAGTTCTAAAAGTGGACATTCAAAGATGTCGGTAGTTTAGTGACAGCAATGCGACCACAGCAAAGACGTGTACGTGAGAGTTACATGTGCAGTAATGTGCAGTATTTGTCTAAATACTGCATCATCATAACTAAAGGACCACTGGGAACGCTTTAACACTAGACAAAAAGAAGATCCAAGTGGGACATGAGGTGTAAAAGCGATTTTCCCTCAAACCAGATGGCAGTCTCACGCCAAATATCAGCATCGCTGGAAACACTTGCAGCATTTTGCCGACCAGTTCATCTCTCATAACACAATTGGGAAAGAAGTGCTGACCTAAGTAAGCAGAAAAAGGAAGAGGAAAGTGCTGCAACAGATACACAGGAATAAACACCTGCTCCAGCTGAACGCCAACAGTCTCCTAAGGGACAAAAAGCAATAAGGTCTGACATAAACAGACTGTAATCAAACCTGAATGCTGTTATCTAATCAACCGCGTGGATCCGTGTACGTATGCGTGTCATTCCTCCTGACTGATGGCAAATTTCGTTACAAGATGAGGCTGTAGATGGAAAAAACCATCAGCAAAACTGGAGGAACATGACAGCTTAATTAAACTACAGCATTTCCAACAGTTGTGCAGGTATAATTTCTGTGCTCCCCTATGGCACGTTTCACAACTCACACAGTGGGGATAATTGGAAAAAAGGTGGGTTTGGAGGTGAAGGAAGCCATAATCTCCTGGGACATGTCACTTCAGAGAAGGAAGTAGCAAAATACTGAAACTCAGACAAGGCTTTGCAGCACAACAACAGAGGACAAGAATAGAGGAACGAGTGAGAAAACGATCAACAAAATGCCTGGAGGTGAGTAGAGCTCACGAAGCTTTCATAACTTTAATGATGCATAACCAGTTAGTTATTGGTTGTCTGTAAACCCTTTTTGAGCAGGATAATTCTCATAAAATGAACTGCTACAATGTCAGACTACTTTAAAACATGAAGCCAGAGAAGACGTAGGAAAAAAAAGACAAAAAGAAGCAAACCGCTGTGAAAAATACAATTCATTCATTCATTCATTTTCATTTTCTGTACCGCTTTGTCCCTTTCGGGGTCACGGGGCTGCCGGAGCCTATCCCGGCTACTTGGGCGTAGGCAGGGGATGCCCTGGACAGGTCGCCAGTTTGTCGCAGGGTAGAACGTCCACAGTCACACACCCATTCACTCTCACACTCACACCTATGGACAATTTAGAGTTGCCAATTAACCTATGAAGCATGTTTTTGGACAGTGGGAGGAAGCCGGAGATCCCGGAAAAAACCCACGCATGCACGGGGAGAACATGCAAACTCCACACAGAAGGGTCCCCAATTGATGTATTTTTCAAGTCCCCCAGCCGGGACTTGTACCAGGGGCCTTCTTGCTGTGAGGCAAGAGCGCTAACCACTGCGCCACCGTGCAGCCCTTACAATTCAAATACAATTCACTTCCAGTAAATGAGGTCTTGGAGTTAGTAAGCGGTGTCCCATTCATTTTCCTCCACCTGTCTTTTCCCTTAACGTATCACAGAAAGAACTTTATTTGGGGGCTTCGCCTGCTGCCATTCAACACAGTCAAACTTCAGCGCCAATATTCCAGAAACAAAGCATTACTGTGGCTTTCACTGACAATCGGAAAACAAACAGGAAAACTTTTTCTTTTTTCTGCTGTGACACTAATGTGCCAAAGTGGGTTTTTGTTAAACAGCCACCTGGCTGCAAGAAAAGCAATTAGTAACTCTAATTGAAACGCCAGGCATTTGCTTTTCATGGCTTAGATGTGCTGAACTGCAAATAAGCAAGTCTGGGAACAATGTTTACACTCTGTGTCTGTCAGAAATGGAATTAAATCGCTGAAGGCACCATTTCAGATCTGGCAAACAGTCAGTCACATTGGCATGATCAAAGCATATTTAGGCCGAGTGGCACTGCAATTCATCTCTAGACAAAGTCTGTTTTTCTGATATGAGCTTTGACAGGCCTGTCGTAACAAATGAAAACAAATCTGAAGCCAGCTCCAACAAAAGGCGTCTAATAAAGAGCATTTTTCTACAAACCCTCAGAACACATTTCAAAGTTAAAAAAACAAAAGTTAAAAAACTGACTGAGGTTTTGGACCATATCTGTGGTATCAGCCATCTAACTTTGTTATATTCTTGTCTGCAGTGGAATATTTTTCTATTTTTGAACTCATCTCCAACTTTAATAGGAACCTTCAAGTGGCGTTTTTTTAAGCAATACAATGCATTGTTGTGCAACATTGATACTTACAGTGGGGCCCAAAAGCTTTTAGTCAGCCAATTCAAGTTTGTCCACTTAAAAAGATAATAGAGCCTGTAATGTATCATACATCATAGATATAACTGAACTATTTAAAAAAGAAACAGAAAATCACACTGATTTAAAAAAATAATAAAAACCCAAGACAGGACTTTGTGGAGACACGTCACTCTCCAATGAGACAGAGAGACTTTTCAAACTGAAGATAGAAAAAGAACACTTCTACAAACAGTGGGGCTGGGTTGATAAAATCAATTAATCGATCTGTATCAATCCAAGCTTATTAGATCAAAAATCAACCCCCATGACTGTTTTTTGTGTGTGATAATTTGCCTTTCTGAAAAGTTAAAGGCAATAGACAACTTGATTACCACCAAAAACAAGTCTTGTAATTTAATTTCCACAATCATTTTACAGAAGAACATTTAAAATGCTTCATTATTTTTTACTGTAAAACCAAAATAGGGAAACAATGGCTGAACTAATGAAACTAAGAACAGCTTTTCAGGAAGAAACAATACACCATGCATGAAAAAATTCAATACTAAAAAAGACAAAGCTCAAATGTTTAACAATGCCGAATAATTTTCATTCTGTCTAAATGAGCTGCATCTCCTTCTACAGACGATTGTCCTAAAATGTCAGAGCTTCTGTGCAAAGGCAGGCAAATGAAGTGACAAAATGTGTTGTTATAAATACTTTAAAGATATAAAATATACTAAAGGTTAATACAATTTTTGAAAATAAATAGTTCTTCTACAATTGGTAAGGCAGAAGCTCTCTGCTCTGCTCCATTCTGATGCATCCTGCAGACCAATAGATCCACGTTCCTCTTTGGTTTTCTCATCTGAGCTGGGTCTGCCTAAAAACTGAACAGCCGGATAGCTTCAATATTGCTCACCATTTTTGTTGCACCGCTTATGCTAGGTCTGGGGTTTAAGGGGCTGTAAGCTAGCAGGAGAGTGATGGATGGGAAGAGGGGTAGGGGTGCTCTGCACCTATGGTCCCATCCGATGCTTAGAGGCAATTTCTACTGAATTGCTGCCACTCTGTAGAAACGGTCCTAGAAAAAAAACGATTTTTTATTTTTATTTGGCCAAAATCAGCATAATCATAATTTATAGACCCTTGGGAATGCTTTTACAACAGCTCAAAAGATGATCAAAGTTGGTCCTTAAACCTCTCAAATACGCAGATTCTCAGCTCAGACTAGGGCTGCACGATATGAGGAAAACTCGCGATATGCGATATTGGTGATTAATATTGCGATAACGATATAAATTGCGGTATATAAACAAATTGCAAAAAAACCCAAAACATCATTTCCGTTTCACTGCAACAGTTTAAAAATTATACTCCAAATGACCCTTGTCGACGTAGGAGGCAAACATCAAACATAAAAGGGCTCATTTGATTGATCAAAAACGTAAACGGGTCCTTCTGATTGGTTAAATGCTTAAAGGGATTTATTTCATTTGTTCAATATTTCAAGCTGCCATGAGTTTGTTTTAGCACATTTAAGGTAACCATTTGTTGCGATTTTTGACATCTTTTGCGGTATGCATATTGCACAGCTTGATGTTGCGATAACGATAAATTTGCGACATATTGTGCAGGCCTAGCTCAGACTTTCTCTTTCAGCTTTTCTGTCATCAAAAGTAGATTTTAAAAGGTTTACTTCTTTTCTGGCTGCTATGTAAAAGTACAGCTGACTCATCTGTAGCTAACATTTGACAGAAACACCTTGTGTAACGTGTAACGTTCTCATCTTTTATGACATTTTCAGCATGACAGACGGTAGAAACAATATTCTCTCCCGCTCACGGCTGCTAACAATTAAAGTTTTAGTCCTTAGTGTGCAAGTTTGAGCTTTTTATTCTGTTTTACACTCTCTTCACAGCGACATCTTCATCTTTTTGCAAACTGTTACTGTATGTCCTCTTTCCTACACCCAAAAGCTCCAATCCTTTTATTCCCCAACAAACTTCGTCCTTGAGTTTGAACCGCTGATTTCAGAGGCAGCTCTTTTATTCAGTCCAACCAACAGTGAAAACACAAGAGCTGACAAAGACAGATGACTCGCTGTCAGCCAAGTGCCTTAACCAAGGACAGGGAGCTTTTCTCCTCTCCATCTCCTCGTGCGTGCACACGGAAAACAATTAGCGCTCCTACAGCAACCCAGCCAAAAAGGGGTAAAATCAAATCTGTAGTCACCCAGGTGCTTTCACAACTGTTGAGCGGCGACCTTAAACTGTGGCGCCGACTCCGAGGCTTCACTCTACACACCAGCAAATTTGTCTTGTCAAGAGCAAGGCGAACACTAAAAGCCTGAAGGCGCAACACAAATACATAAGGAGCGGGGCAGTGCCGGGAAACAAGCGACCTGCAGAAATTCTGTCTCCAGATTAAGATATGCAACTGTAGTCTGTGTGCGATCTCTGTGACGTGCTGATGCAAACTGAAAAAGGAACACAAACAGCTGCTTTTATTTCCCCAAGGTTTTTTTTTCCATAATTGAAATAATTCACATCTTTTTAAACTCATAAAATGAAAAATCTAGCAAGTCAAATTAATATCTGGAGTAAAAATCAGACATAATGAACCAAATGTTTCCTTTCGCTTGAAAGCTTACATTTACATTTATTCAAATGTTATCTCATGATGATTTTCTAGCATATTTCTTATACTTGAGATCAACACAGATTTGAAAATAAATGTTGTATGTGGATATAGTGCTTTACTACCTTCATAGAAGGCCCAAGGCGCTTTACAGTTACAGTCCCATTAACACATTGATGAATGTACACTGGCACCAACCTATATCCACAAGGAGCAATGTGGGAATGTCTTTCCCAAGGACACTCAGACTTTGGAACGCGCTTTTAGCATTCACACTGGATTGTCGCTACTTAAAACTAGCACATGTACTTACAGATGGAAGAAGTTTGCCCTGAAGTGTTGAAGTGGTTCAAATCTCGCAAATCTCTCTCCAGGCTTTTCCCAGCTCTATTCCAATGTATTAAAGACTCTGTCATAAAATTCCGCCCGGACACAAACCGCAATTAATAGTTTGTCCTTCATGATCAATTTTTAATTAGTTGGCACTTCTGTGAAGGGAAAGGGATGTCTTCAAACTACTTGTGGATTTTGTTTCTTTGAAACAAACTTTTGCCTCATCATCTGGACATCACTTAAAGCAGCTGGCTAAAGAGAGACCCATGCTTTCTTTTAAGCATTTTGAGACAGTGAACCATGCCTTTGTTCCCACTAGGCTGGATTATTGCAATTCATTATGTTTCTGTTAAGGTTAGTGCTTCTGGTATCACTAGACTCCAGTTGGTGCAAAATGCAGCTTCACGTCTTTTAACATCTTTTAATATTATCATATAGTCAAAGGGCAAAAAGGGCTCTTCTTTTATTCCACTGCATTGTAAGTAATTATGCAAATTGATCAATTGCATTGTAAATTATTCTATTTTATCAATTATATTTGTGCTTGTGTCTTGGTTGAAAATGTAACCTTTAAATCATTCTATGTACATCTTAACAGATTTTATCTGGTACTCTTATATTCTGTTGTCTTTCTGTTTACATAATTGTACAGCACTTCAGGTCTGCACAAACAATTTCAGTGCTCTTTAAATATAGCTGGTATCATTAATCTGGTAAATCAAACCTTTTTAACATTTCCTGTTTTCTGTGTGTGTAGGACATCCCACAATGCTGTTCTCTGGAGTCTCTAAGCTGCATACATGTATTTGTGCACTTTAAGACCAAGAATACATCAGTGACTTTGCTTCTCATCTGTTCTTGAGCTTCTTCCGAAGGTGGGATGATGCATAGCTTTTTGTGTACTTCAGTTCTGTAAAATGACAACTGTTGTATTTTAACAGTGAACTAAGAGGTCTAGGTTTGAGATCCGTTTTCATAGGACTGACATATTTCAAAGTTTATCCAATCGTTCTATTAAGAATCTTTTAGGGTAAGTTTTGGTACTCTGCAAATGTGCTTCATTAAGGGACAAAGCTGAGTCTACTGCAGGGAGGGAGAGTTTTTCATAGCTACATTTCAGAGCACAGGTCCTTACCTGATCCGGTTTCGGGACGAGGGGTGAGGTTAATCTCGTCGGCTACTGTTAAAGGAGAGGGGGGAGGAGAAACGAGGGAAGATACAAACATTTGCTGTTAAATGAGTGCTCATGACATTCCACATGCATCAACCAGGTAGCTCCACAAACATCAGAGAGGAGCTTCATCTCAATTAGAGGTGGACGCCATGCGGGACTGGCAGGCAGCGCTTTGAAGGGTTTGAAAAGAGAATTTCAAGATAGTAATCAGACCTGTTGAGATATCAACAAAGCAGAAAGGAGCAATCTGGTCAGGAAGATTAGATATGATTATAGAGAGTGAGCGGAGACAGTGAGGCAGGCAAAGCAATCAGCGAGCCTTGATGCCACTTTAAGGTGAATCAATGTAGAGAAGTTGTTGACTATGGCAAGAAATGAATCTGTCTTGTTGCCGAGAGGATAGAGGGAGGAATACATATATAAAGGAGGAGCCAAAACATGAGAACATGCAGGAGGACCTTGGCGCAGTTTAGGAAAACTGCAAACCATGTGCACTGACTCTGTCAAGGGATTATTACAGCAGATGGCATCTATTTTGTTGTAATTTCTGTTTTTCCTGAAGACGCGTTTTGGAATGGGAGCGCAGGTGGAGGTCCTGCTGCTGGCTGAAGCATCTATCTACACATCTGTAGATCTAAAACAATGTTTTTGTTCCACAACTGAAGTGGAAAATAAGGTAACACGTTCATAATAATGCAGCTTTGACTTCAAACCTGAAAAAAAATATGCTCAATTTGAAACTATTGAGTGGGACGAGTTTTGTGTAAGGGATGAGAATGGAAGGAAGTTTAACATGTGACCTATAGGGTGCAAATTTGAAGGCTGTACCTAGATCCATGCTTTTCGACTTGCGTGTTTTGATGATCTCTAGCTGGGCGGCGTCTCCAAACTGCTTGGTGCGTTTCTCAGACATACTTTGGCGCCCAAACCCTTCCCTCTGAAAAGCCCCGTCGGGTTGGTTTTCATCTGGACTCAAGGTCCTGAAACAAGTGAGTCAAAGATGAACAGCACAATGAAACCTCTGAAAAGAACTAACAAAGGGAAAAACATGCACAAAAAATATAAACTAAATAAGATGTCATAAATTTAACACTGTAATTGTATGTCTTTTATTGGTATGAATGTTGCATGAAATGGAGATTTGGTTCATTTGCTTATTTTAGCAAGAAAATGACTGCTGCAAAAACCTAGCAAAACACTTCACAGTGCATCTCAATCACCTGCTATGCCTCTACTCATTTGCTGTTCTTATACCATGGTCCAAGTGAATATTAGATTCTGATGGGCTGAAGGGTGTTTATTAAAAAAGTTCTGGTCACGAAGTTTAAATGTTCTATATAATTGTGCTGCCATCTTGCATCCGGAACAGCATAAACACAGGTGGACAGACGTTATTCCAGTCTGTCCTTTAAATGGCTCTATGATGATATGCTATTGCTTACCTTATTGTTCCATACAGAATAAATACATGTCTATAAATAATGTTATTATGGTTGTTATTAGGAAAGAACTTGTGGAGTTTGCTTCTTTAAAACAAACTTTAGCTTCATCATTTGGACCAAAACAAGCGGTAAGAGGTGAACTTTCTCTCTGACATGATGCTTTAGATTACTTCTCATGATGTTTAGCATATGTCCCACTGCAGCAGAATGAGGGCGGTGCAGATTCGGTGGACATTACCATATCACACCACGTATCAAATGGTCTTGTGTAAAAGTAAACCTAAAAAATAGTAAGTATTAATAATTTATTTAGTATTAATTTACTTTATAAGTGATCATGGTATAAGTGGTTTATTACCCTTCGAGGTGTCCATTATCAGAAATTAATCAACACAGAGGTGTGAACTCAATGTCCCTAACTTTGACCAAGACCTATCCTTTGACCTTCAACTTCAGAGAACTTGCAAAAAAAGAGGAAAATGAATAAAAACGTTTTGACGTTATAATTTTGGTTATATAATTTTCAATGTTTTATCATCTTGCCTTTTTCCACTACATCCAGAGTTTAGATGTTGTTTTAAAATTTCCTTCATGTTCCTGCTGCCTCTTCTAAAAACTGTAGGTTTAAGCTACTAGTTTTGAGTGCAGGAAACAAAGAAATATGTGGAGGAACTCCTTCAAATGTACCTGTCGTTGTGAGCAGGCAGCTCTTTGGCCCACACTGGCATCCCTTCAGCAGCAAAGCCCACGTCCTCGTGAGAGCTGGACGAGGAGTGGTCGGACAGGTGCGGCGGGAGGAGCGGCGGCCGGTCGTCCTCTATGATCACTGTGTCATCCTGCGGCATGTTGACGGTCGGCGAGAGCTGGTAGTTTCCTGGAGGACACAGCGTTTCTTAATCCTCTCATTCTTTTCAAACCAACACCATGTTACTTTCATCAAAGGTTCTCCTTCTTTAAAGTCCAGACGCTTCCGGCTCCATTCTCAGTCCAGCTGACCCAGGTTTATGCGATTTATTAAAAATTCTTCTCCTTCAGGAAGAACAAAGAAAGACTCCTCCTTTATCTCAAAGTTGGAGTCTGATGCAAAACTGAAGCTGGATAAGAAATCCATGAGAGGATTAAATATATAAACTGAATTCATAGCAGGAAATCAAATCATCAGAATAATGTGGTTTTTACCGCAGCATCTGTCTTCATACGTTTTAATCAAACAGTTGGCTCCTGTTTGATGCACCTTCCTTTCATCTGGTTTAATGTTTGACCCTGGCAATGATTTTCTAATTATTGAGCACACAATGAGAATAATTACGAAAAAGGAAATACCAGAAAAGTGAATGACCGACTTATTATTTCCCACTGCTACAAGGCACAAACAGCATTTTTGGCACAATCTCCAAATTTAATTTGAGGCTGCTTAATGGAGTGTGTAAGGGGAAAAAAGACTTGTAACTTTTGAAGCCAATGTCAAATTAAAAAGCAGGCCAAACGGCTCTTGGCTGATCAGTGGATATAGAAGAAGCCGTTTTTCAGCAGCCACAATAGTGTTCTGATGGCAAAGCACAACCATGAATTCAAGCTGCAGCCCTCAAAAGAAGATTAAAAAACTTATCTGAGCCAAGACCAAAACAATAATATAATAGTTTCCTTTCTTAGCCTCTAAAACGCAGAGTTTTTTTAAATGTAGTGCGTGACTTTGTCGTTAATCTGTTTGTTTTTTTATTTGAAAAGGTTTCGTCAAAACCAGCTTCGGTGCTTCATAAAGAGGCTGTGGAAGAAGCTTCTTTCTGGGATTAAAGCCCCCAGCCGGGCTCTTTCTTCTGACTGAACACAGAGGTGACCACAACGTCACCGGGGGCGCCGCTGTTTCCCGCCGGAAACAGCCAGGTGGATCACCTCATGGAAATGAGCTGAGTACAGACGACAAAGGAGAGACTGGAGAGAATCATTGTCAACTCAAAAGTCTGAAGGAGTTTGTGGTTTAAGACACTTTTCCAGAGAGCGTAAACTAACAAAATGACCTTTAACTCAATTCACTGAGGCCATTTATTTTATTTATTTATTTATTTTTTTAAACTTGTCCTGTCCAACAGCTAGGCAGGCAGATGAGAGCTGAGGGCCTCTTGTGTTGGACATATTTTACTTTAACAAGAGGGGTTATTAATCTTCAGACAAACCAAAGGTATGACTGAATAAACCCCTTTTGGAATTGAGGCCAAACTTTTTTCATTTCAACCATGATTGAAAATCTTTGGTGTTGGACCGGACGGAAAAGGAAAGGAGGGAAGAAGAGAGAGGGATGTTAGAGAGGGGGGGGGTGATAGTGAGAGGGGGGGTAAGACCATGAAGCAGCATAGAGCAGACAGGTTTACTGGTTGTTTATCATTACGGTACGGTTCAAATGTAGTACAAAAAGGGCGGGGCCTGTTCACACACACTCAAATATTATCAACACACCTGCTAGCTGCAAAAAATGTCCACATGTCAACATGCACACAAAACAGATAGTGTTCACGAACGCATACTTATGCCTTTAAACCAACTAGTGTGAAATCTTTCATTCATTCAATCATGCAAACTGTTAGTGCAAAGGTGAGCTAACGCCTGTGCTCAGGTGAGTGTTTATGTTCTTCTAAAATGGATGGTGGAACGTGAAAAGAAGGAGGAGGAGCGCCCAGCCACCCCCACACCCAGACCCCCGCTGCAACAGCAGCGGCAGCCGGAATCCCCCCAACGCCACACGGGAACAGGCAGGGAACAACTCCCCCCCGGGCGACCAAGACCGCCACCCAGGCCAGGGCCAGCAGGACCGCCGTGAGGCCCCCAGAGCCAGAGAGCAGGGAGGCACGGAGGGAAAGAGAGCGCCGCCCCAGCCCAGCCAGGAAAGCAGCCCCCCCGCCGCGCCGGAAGAGCCCAACGCAGAGCCCAACCGGAGAAGGACGCCCACAGCCCCAGACGAGCACCCCACCACCACCCAGGAGTTCCAGGCATCCCCCCGCCCCGACCCCAGGTACAAGCCAGGACCCCCCAAGGGAGACCCGCTCCGCACTCCAGCAAGCCACCCACCCGGCCCACGGCTGGTCCAGGGAGGAGCAAGGCAGGGGCCCGCCGCCCCCGCCCAGGAGGGGGGAACCCCGGGGAAAAAAGGGGGCCCACAAGGGGTGTTGTAAATATGGCCCGACCAGGCTCGGCCACTGTTGGAAGTTTGGCGGGGCCCAGCGCTCAGGGGCAAGGACCAGGACCCACCCCCCAGGGACATGAACACCCCCGGCTCAGGTGTAATGTGAACCCCCCCACCGTGCGGAGAGAGCACCGCCGGGCCCAGGAAGCCGGCACTGAGGCCATTTATTAAATCAATTCTTCCACTCTAATGCTTCCTATTTTTTTATATAAACAACAACAATAGACATTTAAAACCACCATATTACAAATACTTTAAAATGTTTCTCTATAGATTTCTATAACTCTAAATGTAAAAAAAAACCACACAAATTAAACGTAGGCCTGGGCAATGTGGCCAAACAATAAAATCTATGATTTTCTTACACGAAATTTGATTTCTGATCATATTCGATTTTTCTCATCTCCCTTCCTTTCTTTTCTGAAACAAAAATAACAGAATATACATTTTTATTTAAACATCTGGTTTGGAAGTTTGCCTGAATTTAAAGTGGATAATGAATACAAGCTGTAAAAATGCTTGTAAACCATTGCAAAAGGTGCTTTGTAAGCAGCCACTAACTAGAGTCTCTCGTAGAGAGCAGCACTTAGGAAGTCCTTGTTTCAGGGTTTGAAAGAAATGTGTCAAACTCCCACTTTTGGTGGTGACAGCCTTCAAACAGGTTTTGTAGGGTGAGCTTTGTTGTTCCAAGTCTGAAGTCACAAAACCGAACAGTTACTTAGAACTTTAGAAGCTAGTTATTTTTATATTTGTATCTGTTTGCTAGTTCACATTTTAACGTTTGCACGTTGTGAGAGACAGACGGGCTAACCTTTCTCCCAACAACAGATCCGAAAACAGCAGGATGGATGCTGGGAAAATAAAATCCAGATTTGATAAAAATCAACCTTCTTTAGCAGCAAATTCGATTGAATTGATCAAATTGATCACCCAGCCCCAATTTAATGCTTTTACAATTAATTTTCACCAATGGTACAGAAATACAACATTTTATTAAATGTGAAATGTGCAACTTTACCTGTATTGTATGTAGTTTGGCGAAAAAAAGAATATCAAAGTTTATGAGCAAATCTTAAGTCCCTTTATCTTTTATCTCTTCTTTTTGACACCTCAAACTTTTATTTTCCATCTTTGCTTTGTCTCTGTGACAGCTTTTGAGGTAGAAGCTGAGAGATAAGTAGCTAAAAGGCTCATTTGCAAAGGAAATGCATGGTTACTAATGCATAATTAAATTAAAATAATTCATTAGTCATAAAATGGAACATTTGCAGGGCATGCATAATATGTATGCCAATATGGGAGAAAATATTTGCCAAATATATGCGTTAGCCTGCAGCTGCAGGAGTGTGGCAGAGCCTCAACAATCTGAGGGGTTTTCAGTTTTGTTGGCGCTCTTACGACCACCCCACTCCTGCTGTGCACGGGTGGTTTTAACTGTGAATTAGAGAGTCTGGGCAATTCCCCCAGACCACACATTTTCCCATCCAACACGCTCAGGTGGATTCTGGGAACCGCCTAATACTAAAGCTCTAAAGCAGTCCGGTACAAAGCCCAGAGAACCCCATCAATGTCACAGTTTGAATCACTGCCGTACGATCAACTGCCAGCGACTGAGCAGAGAAGCAATAAATCTGTTGCTTGAAAAACAGGAGCAAAAATAAATAAAAAATGACCCCCCCCTTCTGTATTTTTTTTCAGGGCTCAAGGATGCCATGGTGGAGCCACAACACTGCCATGAGGATTAAGAGAACAGTCAACACCACCGCAGGATCACACAGCTAGGAGCAGTCAAGTTTAGGTTCCTATAGCAGAAATCATGACTGTAGGGAAGGTAAAGGCACAACAACAAATAAACAGAGATACACACACAGTGTGAATGACACAGGAGTTTACTTTCCCTCCTTTTCATTTCCCCTCCACTTGATCAATTTGCATAATTAGTGAGGAGGTTATTGCCAGGGGTGCTGGGCCTTGAAAGCTCTTGGCCTGAAGGGATAATTAAGGCTCTCTGTTATCCTTGGCATCTTCAGGGCGAACAGAAGCAGTGAGTGGTGGAGGAACGTGCACAGTCCAAGCTAAAAACGCAGGGTGCACCCTGAACAGGTCACCAGTCTGACACGGATCACACTCTACACACACACTACACACACACATTCACACCTAGGGACAACTTAGAATCACCAATTAACCGGTGCAGCGTTGTTCTGGACAGCAGGAGGAAACCGGGATCCCCAGAGAAAACCCACGCATAAACAAGGAAAACATGCAACAGCAGAAAGATCCCAGCTGGGATTTGAACCAGGACCGTCTCTCTGTGAGGCAGGTTTGTTTATTTTAACATTCAAAATTAAAGGTATATAAAAATAAAGTTGTTTTTTTTTATTTCTGTTTAAGATACAATAATTGAATGAGTTCAGTAGATTGATTTTCTACATCTTCTTTTTTCCACTAACAGTCTGACTAGCTTTTGTCTAAATAAATAAATAACAAGCAATTCCAATAATATTTAGGCCCAAAGTGAAACTGAATTTATTTGTTGGGAAAATCGCAGCACCTCTAAAGGAGAAGTGTCAAGGAGAGGGCAGTGGGTTACAGCGTGACCATATCTCCTTATTTAGTCCATAAAGCGCATTTAGAATAATGTTGTAACCCTCTGCATGCCGCAACAGTCCCACCCACAGCAGACCGAAGAGTGGAGCTCCATATTTAAAAACTCACCATGGCATGTCTTCTGGAGTGTTAAGAGAAAGAAGAATATATATGCACTGTAGGTTTTTAGGCTGTTAGGGTCCGTGGAGGGTTGTAGAGATGTGTGGCCACATCTGAAGGGGAGCACAGGTGTGTCTGGCAGTTCCCCATGAGACTCGCACGCCCACTTTCTGTGCAGTGCATGTGGTCATTGTGTTGTGAAGTATCCGTAGGAACATTGAGAGTTGCACACCGTCATGATGTTCAGGATGTACAGGAGGTGGTGTCGTACGGTGACCTTAAGCATTCAGACACAGCTCCTGCAGTAGATGGTGAACCTCACCGTACTTAGACAGTCTCTGAATCATCTCATGAACTCAGATATGGAAATGTGTTTACCGATGCTTTTGTAGAACTCTTCAAAATAAGTAAACCGGATCTCTCAACAATATCCATGTCTTCCGTGCAAACATATAGTAGATCCACTCAATGTTTCCACGTAGCAAGGAAGCTAAAAACTTTCAACAGTAGCTCCTATCACACACATCTCGTTTATGAACACAGTTTTGGCCAAGCCTTAAAGAGAGGTTTACACCAAACATGACTCCTGTTTGGTGTAAACCTCTTGATGGGCTCCTTGGGCAGTGTGCAGGGTTTGCACTGATAAAAACAATCAAAAACCTGTACAACACGTATGTGTCACACCTACTCCTCCCTAGCTTATCCGTGCGTGTTATTTAAGTGTATTTAAGTAGCATGACATTAAAAAATGTGCATTAACATTTTCGTTCTATGGGTTCATCGAGCGGTTTATGACATCGATATTTCGTGTGGACCACCTGCGTGTCCCGAACATATTTGCACTGATTGTGACAAATACTGTAGCAAAGCAGCCGTGACTGGATGTAACTGAGACCGACTGTGTGACACGAGTGAAGGTAGGGCTGGGCGATAAAACGATAATTATCGTTATTGCGATATTACCTTTTTTCGATAGTGAAATGAGTCTATTGCGATAAACTTTCGTTTTACATGAACACGGGAGAAGCCCCCGGAAGACCCGCCCTCCTGTCCAATCAGAATTAAGTATCACAGGGCTAGACCAATCACTGAATAAACTGCGCCACGTCTAGTTAGAGTGAACGTTATTTACAAGCTAGGATGCAAGCTAGTATCTGCATGCGTTGCAAATCCTAACACTTGCAGAAAATGAATGTTCCGTCTGAAGAGAAGTTAACAAACTCGAGCCAAGCGGGCGTAGATGAAGGTTCAAGAGGCATTGTAATACGGACCGGCCCGAAAAGTTCCGCCGTGTGGACGTTTTTCGGTTAGCGCTATTTGTGTATCCCTGCGACCAGCACCCCATCTGAGAGGGTATATAGTACAGGGGGTAATATTGTAACCTGTCAAAGGGCAGCTTTAAAACCTGAAATGGTTGATACACTTGTCTTCCTTGCCCGCAATCTGTAGGCTTTTGTTCATTTAGCAGAAATCACACTGACCATGGTGCCTATTTGTTGCCTCACAGAATAGGAGGCCATTTAAGTTGATCTGTGTTGTTCTTTTTTGACTTGTCTTTGAAAGCTATTCGAAGTTGCACAAGTATTTAAATAAGAACATTTTTGTTTAAAGCTTTCTTTAATTTCTTGAAGAGCATTTTAAAGAAACTGAGGAGTTTCTTGCGAGTTTTTTTTAGTTTATTGCACTTTTTTTTATATTGACATAATTGTGTGTCAATTTTTTGTCTATTTTTCTGTTAAACTTGAAAGTTCAAACATTTGAATATATTTGTGGTCTTTTAAAACTGTGTGCAATAAAGATTACTTTGAAAAATATAGTTATTTGATATAGTTTTTAATATTATCGCACAATATGAAAAAAACAATATCCCCCAGCACTAAGTGAAGGACATGAAGAGTCTGGACACTCATTTGTATTTAATATTTGTCCTTTGTAATTTGACTAGCTGTACTTTTTAATGTAAGAAAGGTTTGAAAAGAAGAAATAAAACTGTCAAGACTTTGTAACTTGCTTCATCTAATTTGGCTCTCTTGCCTGCTCATCTCACTTTAGACCTCAGCTTGATTCTCTTTATAAAAGCACCTCTGCAACTATTAAGCTCTGCTGCCAAATGACCTTAAGACAGAGATCTTATCTGGCACAGGAAAGCAGCATAACTGCTGCATCTCCTTTATTATCTGCAATGTGCTTCCTTCCCATTTGACCCTCCACGCTCATTATAAGCTGTTGCTGTTTGTTAAGCATGGAAGAACGTAGCTACAGTGGCAGCATGATGGAGCTTCACCTATTAACACTTGCAGCTTACCCCTTTTTGTTTACACTGGCAACAGCATCAGCCAATTTGCATGAAAGGAAAACAAGAGTTCATACTTATGTGGCATTGATTAATGAGACAGTCGTGGTAGGAGCTCATTTAGAAAACAGATTAAAAGTTACCAAATTGACTTTCTAACTTCTCCTCTGCTCAATTATGTTACAGGTGTTTCTCATTCCTCTTTAAATCTAACTAAACTCCTGTCATCTTCATATTTCCCTAAACACTTTTTCACAAAAAAAAGGAGAATTTTGATGGATGGTCATGGAATTAAAGCATTCTGCTGCACCATCTGGACTACAGAAGCACTCCATTGCAATGGAGAACTGTAATCTTCCATCAATCCATCAAGTGTTCGAGTCCTGCACTCATGCAATCCTGCACAGCTGCATGCAAAGCTCCCACGCATGAATGCAAATATGCTGGCTAATCTCTTGCACTTTGTCAAACAAGTACACACATTTTCAGGATTCCTCATCGCTTGTTTGAACAGTGGCAGCACAACAAAAGTCTTTCAAAGAGTAACAATCATCAAAACACACACAAAAAAGAAAAATTTAACAGCATTCTCTGATGCAGCCTGAAGATACGTTCAAACCACCCTCGGCAACTCGCTTTCAAGCAGCCACTTCCAATGAAGGGTCTATGTAAACGTTACAGCATTACAGGCTTCAGCATTCAAAACTTGTGTCTCTTGCGTTCATCCGTCGCTTCGCAAGTTTCTGCGCCTGTTTTTGGACTCTATGGACGTATTGATGGCATCCTTTTAAATACACAGAAGTGCGAACCATTGAAACATTCATCATGGTAAAATAGAAAAGGTTTGTTTCTGGCTGGAATTCTGACAGCAAGTCTGATATAAACTGGATTTGAGCTGTGAAAGAAAAAAAGCATGGAGAAAGATTCACCAGATTTGCACAGATTCCACATTTCACACCGAACCTCTTCCGACTGTAGGAGGTGGACATGTGGTGGTAGACAGTAGAAAAAGAAGAAGAGGCCCCTCCCTGCTTGTCCAGTTTGAACACCATTGGGCTTATACACTTTAAAGAATGCGCATGTTCTTTTATGTGTGTCAAATACCTGTTATAAACGTAGCAATAGACAGGAGGTAAAACTGATGGTAAAAAGCACATATCAGCTGAGGGGGGGAACACGCTGTACCTATCGTTCGTGGGATCATTCCTGGTCGGGGCATCAGGTTGTCGTCGAGGCCTTCAAGGCCACCATACAAAGAGTGGGAGATTCTGCGCTCGTGGTCGTCCAGGGAAGTGTTCACAGTCTGCTCTGATGGCGGGGGGCTTCCTGGAAGCTCCTGAATAAAAGAGGAGATAAGGTTAGATTTGCTGCAGGGTTTCTTCAGTCTTCAGAAGTACATACGGATTAATGGACTAATAAAGAACTGAATGCCAAAATGCATGGTACTAAAAATGAGAAAAACAAGAATAATAGGAATACTGTTCTGTGCAGTGGTGAGTATTGATGAACACAGAGGTAGCTGTTCATGCTAATGCTACCAGTGAGAAAACAGGGATGAATGAGCATGGATTTCCATTGAGCTGTTGAGCTGCCGGCTCCACGCACAACACTGCAGATGAAGGTGCACTTGCTCCATCTCCACATTCCCCGTAAGATCTGGCACAACATCCCCTTGTTTTTGTTGGATGAATCTAGCATTCACTGTTTAAGTTTGAAGCCCAGTGAGACCCTGTGTCTGAGTCTGAGTAAGTTTTACCCCTCGGTGTTTGTCAATTGGATCGTTGACTCTATTGATTTGCAACAGCTTGTGTATTTCTTCCTGCCATCATGACATATTTTGCCAGAACGCTAACTATCATCACAGGCATCACATGACAAGTGTTAGGACCCAAGTCAATACTGGAGCCAAATTACCCAAATCAATGAACGTAAATAGCAGGGATGGGCTTCGATTTTGACATAAGGGATCTGCTCGCTGATCCCTTATGGGTATAGAAGGTCGTAGGGAGCCCAGGTGTGTCTTGCAGTTCCTTTATATAAGTTACATGCACTTATGACGTACGTCAGCATCATCCACACTTACGGTGCGAGTATAGGCCCTTTACTGACCACCCTAACCTCTGTGCAAATGCCACATGCATGGGGAGTCCAGGTAATACGCAGGATGCTGACACAAACAATGCCCTGGACTGTCTAATTTGACTGTCTGTTTTTTTTTTTTATTCCAATCACCGATGGTAACCTGTGTAAGGCAGACCAATACTTGTAGAGTAGGCCTGGTCCTGTGTTATGGAAAAACTCAGTTTGGCTTTTTGCATCATAACTGATTCAATTCTGGCTAAATGCTGTGAATCACAGCAGAACCACAAAACCAATCAAAGCAGACAGACAACAAAGCCACCACCAGGAAATAACCCATTCCAAAGGTCACCATATGGTGCAGTGACTGCTGGCTGCTCCTGACTTTGAATGAGGTAGTTAATGAATGAGCTGGATGCCTTTGTACCAGCAGAGGGGATTTGCCATACAGACAGCGTATCGACAGATCACACTGCAACTCGATGCATATTCAGGCTGATAACTGAGCTCTGGGAAGGTCTTGAGCCTGCTGGGTGCCAGTGGTGCTGCTAAAGCGGGCTGTTCTCATTTTGTGTGGGTTTCTATGGCAATGGATGAAGTAGCAGAAGCAGTCAGCCTCAAGATTTATGCAATGGCAAACAATTTGGACTGATTTGATCTTGGCTGTCGGGAAACAAAGACACGGTGTAGGAAAAAAAAATGCAGTTGTTTGAATCTGTATGCCAACAAAAGTCACAATAAGTGAAGTTTTCATCGCAATAACTGGATAATAGATCCTTTAAGAAAAAAAACATTTGATTGACAGCTTGTTATGACATGTCTTTTCACAGAATCTCTGCAGGGACTTTTTATGGCACTGTTTTGACTAAATAATGCTTTTCCTCTTATTGTGCCACTAGTGTGGTGGACACCTTTTCAGGCGGACAGTTGTGCTGCCTCAGGCCATGCCTCCAGCTGCACATGTGAAGCAGAGATACCTGTGTTGAGACTTCTATTGATGCGCTAAGCTCTCTGAGAAGTTTCACTGCCTAAGTCTGCACAAGTGCCCAAATAGGGTCTCTCAGCAAATAAACACGCAGAAATATCCTTGAGAGAGGTTGAATCCATGCACAGGGTGGATGCAAGACAGCACAAACTACACACTTATGCATGCAGAGAGCCCGACGCGTACACAAAACAGGGCTCCAGGCTTAGCCTCTGCTTTCAATTACCACACAGACCGAGGGGAAATCAAAACTTTGACACACTGTGTTGGAAAAGGAGGGCTGGGAAGCCAGGCAGTGCCACAGGCGCACACGTGCACATATACGTGCACAGACGCACAGACTCCGGTTCGGCTTTCGAGCAGGTGACAGCAAACGTGAAAACATGACATTGAGGAGGAGGAAAAAAAATCCACTGGTTCTTGTTTTTGCTGCATTTGTCTGTGGAGAGGAGGGGTTGAAGTTCCAGCCCGACCTGCACACTTTGTTTCATTGGATGAATGAATGAATTAATGCTAAGAGGAGGTTTTTCAGGGGTCTGCTTGAGGCTGTTTTACATTTTCACATCAGACTAAACCTCATTAAAGTCATTTTATGAGTCTGCACAGCTGCAGTTAGCCAGAAACAAAAACAAATTATGTTTTTGCACAAATGAAACGACATTTAAGCAAATGACACCGTCTGACAACATCCTTTTGTTCACTGGAAATGCCAATCCTCAAGAGAACCAGGACACAACTTTATTGACAATTTGTTTAAAATTTACAATTAAAATAGAAACTTTGAACTATTTTGTTAGCTCTACAGAAAAAACTCATTTTATAGTCCTACTTTTTTATGTCATGAAACCTCAAGAATAGACAACAGAAATAAACGTTCCAGGAAATAAAATGACATTAATGAAGCTAACTGTAACCATTTACTCTGAACCCACACAATCACCTCTACAACATTCTGGAAACATGCAAAAGAGTGGAACAAAGTCAAGTTCAAAATATCTGATTTAAAAAAAAAAAAGAAAAAAAAAAGAAAAATGGCGCAGTTGTCACAGATGGAAAATAAAGCAAGACGCATCTTCAAGATGTATGTTTGGTGTAAAGCTGGAGTTTTTTTAAACATGGGAGTCAATCGGAAATTGTTTTGTTTTGACACAAGTCTCTAGTGGTCAATTGAAAAACTATAACATTTAATATTTCTGGGTTACACCCATTGACTGTATATGAGAACTGGACTGAATGACTCCTCGCCCTCATGGCACCCAAAACAGGAAGTACCTGCTGGCTCCAAGAAGCCCAAATGCCACAGACTTCTATTGAAAAATAGCTTTCTCACTCATTATATTTGCCATTCTTGCTTTGATACCTTGGAAATCCTCATTTCTTTCATGCTATTTTAGTCTTTCTTGCAAGACATTCAAGTTATTAATTGACCAATCAAATAAAAGTATGTGGTCTCACGCCAAACATTTGAAATGTTCGATTAACAGATTCTCCCGAACTTGCTTCCAACAAGCTCACTCCTGATTGATGAGAGTGGTTGCCATAGAAATAATGACTCAGACTGACTAGGACCAATCACTGCTTACTGACGACGTCTGGATTCAACATGATGCTTACCACAAAAAAAAGTGAGACTAAATTGACTTTCACTGGAATTTCACTGGAGCCAGAAGTAAAAGATTTTCTATGGATGAGGTTACACTCACTCCCTCCAGTGTTATTTTACAGTCAATGGTTTCTTCCTAAATTATGGAACAGGCTCCCTTTTTGAGGTTAAATAAAAAATGAAAAAACTGCTGTCACCCATAAAAATGTATTTAAAAAAGATAGTTCTGTCTGAGGGACATATTTCAGGAATCAGTAATCATCTGGACAGACTGGCGACCTGTTCAGGGGGTCCCCTGCCTTCGCCCATTGCCAGGATAGGCTCCAGCAGCTCCGCGACCCCGAAAGGGAACAAACGGAAGAAGAGGAGTCATCATCAAAGTTCTGCTGTTTTATTACCATTTATTTTGAGTTTGTTGGCATTCCTGCAGCACTTTGCAGATGCATTTGATTTTATAGATCCATACTGCAGTCTTTGGTCTTTCAGAGACTGGATGGAGAAAAAACTAAGCATATAATCAAGGTCAGTAATAATGCCCTCATGAGCGATCTGGAATCAGTATGGCCCCATCTGGAAAGGGGCGTGTAATGGAGGTGGTCTACATGAGGTCACTGACAATGCTTCTGTCTTCTAAGTTGTTAAAATGATGGATGGCTTACAGACTTCACTGTCACCTATAAAAAATAGTTTGAACATTCAGTACAATGCAGATTTTAGGAGAAACAACTCTTTGCAATTGTCAAAGTGCACAATTGCAAAAAAACTTTTTTTGTCGTTTTCCAAAGCGGATTTCTCTGGAAAACAATAACTATTTATCGTGATTTAACACAAACAGCATGACAGACATTGCTGTAGTTTTAAAATCTAAAGGTCTTTCTGGTAAGTCTATGGCTGTCTGGAGGCGTTTCTCCTCACAAAGACGTCAGACCTTTAAAGATAAGACAGATAAAATCTTCCATCATGTGATGCACTGAGAAGTTAACCAATCAGAATTGAGCATGGGCTCGCCTCAGCAGAAAGTCACCCAAAAGCAGCTTTAACCCTTTAACACCAGAGCTTCAGCTGCATGGTTTACATTCTTAAACTACGGTAACTCTTCAACCGTTTACGCAATTAAAGTAATTCCAGCAGATTCTGCAGCGGAGATAAGCAGCTTTTCGCAACTTGTGGAATCAACGTAAATCAGTTGATTATGAAGTGGAAAAAAACAGCGTTGCAATTTACAATTTCCGTTAGTAATTGTCTGTGATAATCAAAGCGGCTTTTCTCAAAGTCAAAAACATCTGATTCAGATTGGTCAAAAACTTACGCTAGATAAAGAGCTGGTGTTTTATTAGGTGTCACCAGGGTGTCAAAGGGTTAAACCGACAGGAGAAGCCAGAGAATCAAAAATTATTCAGATTGAACATAATTGATATTTAGAAATGAAAACAAAGCTTAAGATAAACGAGTCAGATTATGCACCGTAAAGCAGCATATTAAGAGTTCTTTAATCATTTAATAGATGATTGTGAAGTTTGAGGAAAGAAATGCTCACAGCAAAACACTTCATTCTGTCTAATCACATTTTAAATTTTAAACAAAATTGCATTTTAGAGCTTTATTTTTATCTTCTCGCTTATTTTTGTCCCGTACACACCGGGACAAATTTCGCGCGCGATATTCACCGACGTTTAACGCCTCGTGACTAAACAAAGGGCACCAAAAAAAAACGCCACGCGTAAAAGCGTCATTTTTTTAAAAACGCCTCGGGTTCGTTTTTTTGGTTTGACGCGCCGCGTCAAAAACTATACGACCAATGAGAACGGCGCTTTTGCACACGTGTCTGGAGCTTCTAAAGTTACAGTAAAACACAACTTGGGGGCGCTCAAACACAAAACTGCCTTGCTGAGCACACATACCAGAGAAGAAGACAGACGCCGAGTTGCATCTACACTGCCGCGAAGAAATAATGACTGACATTCTAAAATATCCCCGAAAACGCTCATGATACATTTTCAGCTCTTGTATCAGTCGATAAAACTCCCCATGTTCTTCTTTTCTCGTAACTATGGGATGTACCCAAAATCGGCGTCTTTCATCATTCAACAGAACAATAATTTCTTCATCACTGGAACTGGAGCTGGAGCTACTGGTGCTTAGATATTCATGTTTTCTTCGTTTGATTCTGACAATTGCGTAAATACTCTTTTTCTGAGTGAAAAGCGACTTTAAGAAGCGTAAAGTTGCGCAGCGCCACCTTGTGTACAGGAGTATTTCTGTTTACATTAAGCGCCATCTAATGTCAGGGAAGGAAATTGCATGTTTGCTCGGCTCATCGTCAGCGAAAATCGCCTGGGTGTGAACACAAAAATCGTGGCGAAAAATGCTGGCGAATATTCGTCCCAGTGTGTACGGGCCTTAACCTTGAGGGGAAAATCCCTCCAATGATTTGACAGTGCTGAACAGCATTTTAACACTTGTGCTTTCCTAGGCACTTTACCATTGGGAGTGGGGTCATCTAGACCCACTAGACAGTGCTCTGAACCTTTTTTCTTCAATGATTTGTGATCTTCACTGGTGTCCATGGATTACATGAAATCTTTCCACCTTTATCCACCTTTGTCATGGTAGGGAGAACACATCAAAGTAAGGGGGGGTCATCTAAGATAGCACAAGGGTTAACGGGTCTTGGATGGCAGGAGTGATCCTACTGGTCTGTGGGAAATTCAACCTTTGCTCTTCAGACCAAAAGCTTCTTTAACTGCCTTTGGTCCACATCTGTGATCCATTTTACTGAATGATGAATTTGTTATCACAATTTTAATGCACACCATTTGGGATGTTCTCTCAAAATTTTATGCTACAAAACTTGAACCTCAAAGTCATTCACTCATACGTGAAAAAAATTAGGTCAACTTTTCTGCCACTTAAATTATAACTTAAATACCAAAAAAAAGTTTAAAAAAACACCTTTCTAAAAAAAGATGAATTACCTCATTTCTCTTGACCACTCGTCTGGCAACAATGAGCTGGATCATCCCGCGCTTGTTGCCCTCCGTTGACATGGACTTGCGTAACGTCTCCATGGCGTCTTGGTTGGTTTTGCCCAACAGAGACTCCCCGTTGACAGCGATCAATTGGTCATTTACTCTCAGCCGCCCATCCTTTTGGTGCAACATGTTAAAAGTGCATACTTCAAGGTTTTAACTTGCACTTAAAAGCAAAGAGTGCACTTTCCCCAACAAGCAAACGGTAAATACAGTGCCATAAATAAATAGCAGCCATAACTCCAACTCAATAACGTTGATCAATAGGACCAACAGTCTGCTCTCTGAGTGTATTCTGCTTCTAGCCATGGAGAGTGCATTTAAGACCATCATCACAGTCTGTCAACACAGTCTAGTTTGCTTTAAAAACAACAAAGCTGAACTATTGAAATTAATGACAGCACAACAGACAGCACAATAAAACATGGAACTTTGAAATCTGAGATTTTCCTGGACATTTATTTCTAAAACAAGAAGAAACTTGCTGTTGAGGCAAATTAATTATTGTTTAAACTATTGTTCCTATCTGTTGTTTTTAAGATTGATAACCATATTTGAGCTCCTAAAGCACGGAACAGTATGATTAATGATAATGAGAGGTTTGCATTCTGCCTGAAGCACAAATAAAGGCAACTCATTCTGAGACTGTTTAAGTACAGAGAAAATAATTACTAAAAAAATCTTTCTGAAGACGCATTCAAACATGCACTGCTTTCCATTTGTTGCATGGCAACAAAGAAAAGACGGTCACCAAAAAAACCCCATTCCCAGCACAGCTGCAGTCACACTTCAAGACCAGCATGCACAGCAGAAGTGGTTTCATTTGGCCTCAAACCCAACAATAACCTTCAGAAACCTTTTTTCTAAAAACTAGTCATTGAATCCTTTAGGCTACCATAGAGTGCAAGTAAATCATGATCTTGTTCTTTATTTTATCTAAAACTTTCTGGCACTGCAAACATACTTGAAAAAATAAAAAAAAATGTACCATGGTTTTAAGTTGTCTAAACTTCTCTTTGTTCGACACCTTTCCAAGCTTCTCTCATAATCAGTACAGTTGAGAATGTATTTGTCTAATTAAGAGCTACGATCTACAATTAGGGAAATTATTATTGAAATGAGTCAAAATCCTTTATGCTCCATATTCTTGACAGTGAAAAATGTGATTAAAGACAAAAAAGAAAAATGCTAAAACTTGCATTATAACTTTTGGTTAAATGTTGGTTTTATGTTATTAATTATTTTAAATCGGCAATACATTTTTTCCCTTAAATATTGTATGCATGTTCATAATTTGTATTTTGTATGTGTCTGTCTGTCTGTTTTAGATTTTTATAAAGATTTATAAACATGGGCCAACTTGTACTAAGATCCTGTTCTCAATTTATTCAATTTTTTTCGTAAAATGAGTCATTTCCACGAATTAGTCTACTGTTTTGTCACTTTAATCAAAAAAAGCTATTATTAGGGACATAGAAACTTAAAAAAAAAGGAAATCCTCTGCTTACAACTAGAAAAAACATACACATTATTGGTCTATTGGTCTGCTTTACACTCAAGTTAAAGTAATTTGAATAGTTAGCTTCGTTTAGCTTATTTTTCCCTTTTGAAATGCTTGTGTGGAACTCAGATTTTGATAAAACATTTTCTGTTAAGTGAGAATGACTTGGACAGGTAATTTTACTCATTTCAAATGATTTTTTTCTTCAGATTTGTGTTCTTTTTCGTTTTTAGACACTTGTTTTGGTGGACTTGTAGAATTTTGTGTTATGCTTATGTTTCACATCATAATGGCATTTTACTAGTATTTTCAATTATACCCAATTCTATGACATGGATTAAAATGTTCTTTACCTTGCAGGCCGCTCCTCCATTAATAATAGATTTCACAAAAATGCCCAGATCTGCGTGGTTTTCCTTGGAGCGATTTCCTTTGACGCTCACGCCCAGCCCTGCAGAACCAGAGTCGCTGAGCGGGATCTCAAAGGTCAGAAACTCTCTTGTACCGTCAGGAGTTAGAACCAACTCATCCTCCTCTGTCCTCTGCTGGAACAAGAAGGGAAAAAAAGACAAAATTATCTCCATTTATTTTACTGAACACAAAAATCAGGTGTTCCTAGATTTACCAACTGTAAATTAACAAACATAATTATAATAAACTCTGTTAAAAAGGTTACAAATGTTGTCCAGAGAGTTCAAGCTGCACCACCCACAAACTGTGGGGTCAGGTAGAGCAGGAGTGGTAAAAAGGACATTCATTTCCCAAAATTGGATTTGCAATAAAAATTCACCTAATGGAAACATGTCAATTTTAAAAAACTTGCATTTATCGAGAAAAAATTGCGCTTGGAGGAGGTGGTTTTTGAGGCATATCGGAATGGACATAATTCACAAAACTGAAATGGAAACCCTTTTTTCTCTAATTAAATGAGACGTGACCAACAACTCTGCACAGGTAGACAGTTCCCTTTTCTTTTTTGTTTTAGTCATAATTGCGACCTGTGCGTCTTTTTAGGTAAGCATGGATACATCGGTTTCGACCGGTTTAGCTCGTGCTGGTTTGCGGCGCCTTCCGTCCGTGAAACCAGGGTTCGACTCCGGGCTGCTCCCTGTTCCCTTCTCTACCCCTGTGCCGGTTCCAAGCCCGGTTTGAGAAGGTTGCGTCAGGAAGGGCATCCGGCGTAAAACATTGCCAAATTTACCATGCGACTTGTTCGCTGTGGCGACCCCTGATGGGAGAAGCCGAAAGAGGAAGAAGAAGATGGATACATCGGTTTCGTCTCAGCTGGACAGCAGTTTGCAGGACTCTGAGACAGGTGGAGAGGAGAACCTCAGTGATTCAAATGCATCTCCTTCAGCTTCCACACAGGTGAAGATTTGTTTTTTTGATTCTGAATATTTTTGGTTGAGTAGAAACCGTTTAAATGACTAAGCTGGAACATCTAATTACCCTTTAATCCAAATAACTGCTTTTGTCAACTTCAGTAACACCAGCAGTCAAGCCTCAGAACATCACATTACCACCACCGTGTTTAAATATTGAGCGCATTTGTCCAAAAGTTTTGGAAATATTCCATGTTTCTGTCAAATAGGACCACATATTTGTGTTCTTTTTGTTCATTTCCTTGAATTCCTCCATGGATCAATTTTAGACCTGACTTGCAAGAAATTTCAATTTATTTATTTTTTTGTGTTTTTTTTTTTTTGTATATAAGGATAGGGTTGTGCCGATGGATGCTGTACCATCGTCCATCGTGATGGGTGACTGACCTCACGATGGGGAGACACCATCGGAGGTTAATAAAAAGTACTTGTGTTGAAACTGCTGGGCAGCCGGTAGGGAGGCAAAGCAGAGAGCCTCATCAACTACAACAAATATACCAGGGTTGAACGGGGGGGCAGCCTTAAGTGTCAAAACTGGTGATTATTAATTAGTCTGAACATACCATCACAAGTCTTCTTCATTATCATCCAGTTAATCTTAGGAGGTGGTTCATCAATGTTTGTAAAAAAATAAATAAAAAAAAGCAGGTAAAAAGGCCATTTACAGGATATTTAGGGCCCGAGCACGGAGTGCAAGGACCCTATTGTAATTCGAATGTTTATTATTATTATTATTAGGGCCCGAGCACGGAGTGCAAGGACCCTATTGTATCTGTTAGGTTTATTATTAGGGCCCGAGCACGGAGTGCAAGGACCCTATTGTATCTGTAAGAGTTATTATTATTATTCTTTTTCTTCCGACGGAAGAGTCGCCTTTTTGAGGCCTTTAACATACCCCAAAACTCACCAAATTTGGCACACACATCAGGAGTCGCGAAAAATTTCGTATTTTACAGGAGATTGGCATGGGCGCACAAAAACAGCTCGACAGCGCCACCTACAGTGACATTTGTCCCGAGCCCCCGCATATGCTTTGACATACAAGCTTGATTTTTTCAGGACATGTTCATCAGATGGAAACCTACAAAAAAGTCTCTTGGGACCAAGCTGTCAGTCGCACAGGAAGTCTGCTATATTGGTGTCAATATGTCATTTTTGCTCTATTTTGGACATTTGTAGGCCTCGTTCTAGAACGAACTCCTCCTAGAGATTTATGAATAATGACTCCAAACTTTGGTTTTGTAAACTAAACACATGTCCGATGTTAAATTGCGAAGCTTTAAAGGTATTACGGATGTTTGTGACCGTGGCGGCGCGTCGAACTTGGAGGTCATTTTGAAAACACGCCATGAAAAGAAAAATGGCCATTACTCAGCCATGCAAAATCCAATCTGATCCAAAGTTGATATGCATGATTGTAGTCTGACTTTGAACACATCTGCAGTGGAAGAATCTGGAACAAGTGTAGCGCCACCTGCTGGCAGCAGGAAATGACATGTTTGACTTGGAGCATCACTGCTCCAAGTAGGATGAGCCGACACACCTCAAAATGACGTCCACCTGTTGAAAAGCCATTGAAGTTTACTCTGATAAAAAGCCATAACTTTCAACGCAGGGGTGTGGTCGTGACAGAGCGGCGAAGTTGGGCGTCTCGCCGTGCACACAAAAGTTGCTCTCACGTGCACATTCCTTGTCCAATCTCACTGAAATTCAATGGAGGTAATGAGGCTTCCATTCTGAACCCATGGATATGACAATCTTGGACGAGCTCTATAGCGCCACCTAGTTATTGCATTGGGCACATTCTGCCCTGTATTTTCTCTTTGCTTTGTCCGATGTGCATGAAATTAAAACTGGAGATACTCAGAAGGGTCCTCTCTTATCATGTAAAGTTTCATGGGTGTACACCTGACGGTGCCTGCGTAACAGGAAGTGGTCGATTATGTGCACCCAAATAATAGAAATTTATTATAAATCAGCCGTTTGTCTCAGGAAGCTGAGATTTCAGAATTAGATGCCTTTAATAACCTCCAGCTTTGATATGTAACACTATAGGGTCTACGAGAAACTTCATCACTTGATTTTTTTAATGAAATTTTGGACTGAACAAAGATTTTTAGCATAAATTCTGTTTAGGTTATCAGCACCGAGAATTCAACTTTCATAGGCATTTATGTGCTACTGCTTCCTAAAAAAATTCAGAATGATTGAAGTTACAGGTGACATCTTAGAGAGCATTACATCCAAAAAGGTCCGAAAACGTCTTTTTAGGCAAAACTGCAAACACCTATTTTTTTGCATAACTTATCTTTCAAATATCAGCACAAAAAAATTAAAAACGGTAGGGATCTGTGTTTGCTGCCTTCCATATTTTTTTCAGACTTAAAAGTGTAACAGATGATTTATAAAAAATCCTTTTCATCCAAAAACCTGTGTTAAATCTGTCTAGACTCCAAACAAACATTTTTTTATGGTAACTTATGTTTCAACAATCGACACCAATTTTCACAGACCTAAAGCTGAACATGTCCCATAGCTCCCTGAATATTTTCATAGATATAAAATGAACTGGTCATTCTAACATCTGGCATTCTAACATCTAACATCTTACATGTCAAAGCCTCTCTCAGCCTGGCTCTGCTGAAGGAGTCGTTTTACAACCCCGCCCCCTCCTGCTGGGACCCCTGCTATGTAAATTAGCAAGCATTGAACAGAGAGATGAGGAGTAAGAATGGTCATTACTCAGGCATGCATAATCCAAAGACAGCCAGTTAAACACTGAAAGACATATTTTTTCGGTATGTCTTTCATACATCTTTAGTATTAAAAACTCTCCAAGATGAATGTGCCTGACTCCACCTGCAGGTGGATCACAGACTTCCTGACGGACAGACAGCAGTATGTGAGGCTGGGGAAGCTCGTCTCAGATACTCGGACCACAAGCACCGGATCCCCCCAGGGCTGTGTCCTTTCACCCCTGTTACTCTCCCTGTACACAAACAGCTGCACAGCTGGTCACCTGTCTGTCAAACTCCTGAAGTTTGCTGACGACACCACACTCATCGGCCTCATCTCTGACGGAGATGAGTCGGCCTACAGGAGTGAAATAGCCAGGCTGGTGTCATAGTGCAGCGCTAACAACCTGGAGCTTAATGCTCTGAAGACAGTGGAGATGACAGTGGACTTCAGGAAGGCCCCAGCCCCCCTCCCCCCTGTCATCCTCTGTGACTCCCCGGTGACCTCTGTGGAGTCCTTCTGCTTCCTGGGAACCATCATCAGCCAGGACCTCAAGTGGGAGCAGAACATCAGCTCCATCACTAAGAAGGTCCAGCAGAGGATGTACTTCCTGAGGCAGCTGAAGAAGTTTCACCTCCCTGAAAAGATGCTGGTAGACTTTTACACCGCCATCATCGAATCCACCCTCACGTCCTCCATCACAGTCTGGTTCGCTGCGGCCACGGCCAGAGACAAGGCCAAGCTGCAACGCGTCATCCACTCAGCAGAGAAGGTGATCGGCTGCCACCTCCCGTCTCTCCAGGAGCTGCACATCTCCAGGACCTGGAGGCGGGCAGCCAGGATTGTAGCCAACCCCTCTCATCCAGGACATAATCTCTTTCGGCCCCTCCCTTCTGGCAAGAGGCTCCGGTCCATAAGGACCAGGACCTCGCGCCACAAGAACAGCTTCTTCCCCACTGCAGCCAGCCTGCTGAACAGAACCCCAACTCCCCCAGGTGACCCCCCCCCCCCCCCGCCCACCAAAGGACTGTCGGTGCCACTTACAGGCCCCACCATCCCAGCCCATCTGTGCTCCCACTTTAATTCACCTTACTCTACTGTATATAGTGTGTTGTTGTTGTTAACTTAATTTTTAACTTATTCTTAATTGCACTATACACCAAGTCAAATTCCTCGTTTTGTAAAGTGCGCTCTACTGAACCTGGCAATAAAACTTTTTCTGATTCCTGATTCTGATTCTGATTCTATTAATCATTGTTTTTTATTCATTCAAAATGCAATTAAATCAATATTTTATCTTTTTTCTTTTCCTTTTTCTTTTTTTTTATCTCTTATATCCTTTTTTATAATCAATGTTTGAACTTCTTTTCCTTTCTATTGTCATGGTTTCAGTTTGTTGTCTTTTTTTTCGCTTTAGTTCTTGTTCTGTCTTGTTTGGTTCTGTTTCCTGTTTTATTTTGAAAGGTTTCCTGTCTTGTCATGTTTCTTGAGTTTTACTTCCTTTGGTCCCCATCTGCCCTAATCGTGTTCACCTGTGTCTTGTCTGCCCTGTCTGTATATAAGTCTTGTCTCTGCCTTCCTCCTGTGCTGGTCCATTAACTTCTGCTCATGTTGATCACGTCTTCTTGTCTGGCGTCCATGTCCCTTGCCATGCCACAGTAAGTTTTTGTTTTTAGTTTTGTCATCCTGCTCTGCAGCGCTTTTTGTTAGTTAAATAAACCCACTTGCCCTGAACCCGTTTGCCTCCCGTCTCTGCGCCTGGGTCCTACCTGCTCTCGAGCCTCCCCCCCACACGACATCTATACATCCAATGAAATTAAACTACAAATCAACAAACACAACTGATAACAAATGTCTCTAAAAAATGATGTGTATATTTGCAGAACCTTAAAAACACCAAACAAATAACAAATGCTTCCCAATTAAAGCACAAAAAATGGAACACAAAATGTAAAACCCAAGTTAGAAATTGCAATTTGAAAAAGATACTTTTTTCAGCAGCTTTTCAAAATCAATCACCAATTCTACTCTTCTGTGGATGAAACAAAGAACTCCAGAACAATGAAGCCATTTCTCTAAGTCTCTCTCACCTTCAGTTTTAAACAAGGTCTGTGAAAATCCACCATACATTGGTCACATGAACTCAGAGACCTGCTAAAAGTGCACAATTGTAAAAGCTCTTTTATATAGACAACTGTTTGTTTGCTTAGAGCTCTAAATATAAAAAAAATGCTTTTCTATCACCTAGACACAGATGGAGAACCATATCAACTGGATTAATAACAGGGTGGCATGTTTAGACAACATGAAGCTGTCCATCACATTTTTGACCTAAACATGTAAACACATCCTTGGCTCTGCGGTTAGGAAATGGTATTTGGGAATCTCTTTATACCAGGAGCCAGCCTGGCCATTGGAACATCGCCACAGTGCCCATCCAGACTGGGACAGCAACGGGGTCCACTTCAGAGCCGTGAGCTGCTGTGTTTAACTCCAGCTGTCCCAGCAAGGTAGACAACTGCAGCAACATCCACTGACCAAGCTGACAAGCCCTGGCAGAAAAGATCCCCACAAGAAAAACACTGGCTCAGGCAGGCTGGTCAAAAAAAAATAGTTTTGCCATTGTCTTGCAGCTCGCAGATCAAGTGGTTTAGTTTTCCAGTAATGTCAGTCAAGAATGCAAGTTCAGATTCACAATGTTCATATTCACCATATTCAACAGACATCTCCTCCAATAGCACCTTAAAAATCCTGTGCTGTTTTGCTTTGCAGCTGAGGTTGTTTACGATTTTCAGAATAAGAGTCATTATATGTCCAGAGCCAATCACTTCTGCACATAAGGCCTGCTGGTGAATGACGCAGCAGTAATGCAGACATTTTGGAAAGTCTGGGTCAGCTTTACAGTGAGTGATGAAACCTGTTTGTCTATTGATCATAGCAGGAGTCCCATCTGCAGTCACTGCTACCAGCTTTTCTAATTGTACCTTTTTCTGCACAAAAACTCCTTCACCGTGTTATACATTTCAACTCCTCTTGTAGTTGTCTGTTAGGGCAGATGTGTCAGGAGTTCTTCTCTTGTGGAAACCAAAAGCTATGCTGTACTGTTGCCGTCCACAGACTCATCACACTGGACGTAAACCCTCTGCACTTTGCAAGATCCCGGTCCAGCTAATTGGCCAAGTTATCAGACATAGCTGACACTCATCTAGACATTGTAGTGGAAATTGAATGAGTTCTATTGTTCTCATTCTTAGGAACAGTGATAGCAATTATCATCATTGCTTGTTTCTTAATCTGATAAAAACCTTCTTCTACTTGATGAGAAATTGAGCAGGTCTAAACGAGGCTTAGATTTAAGAATTTTTTTCATGCTATATGCATAAGTCTTTGTCCTTTAAGGAAACAGATTACAGTCCCCCCCCCCCCCCCCCCCACACACACACACAGGCTGCTGTCATATTAACATTATCTTGGAGCTCCAGAATGGACAAGAAAAAACAACGAGAATGGCTCGAGCAGGGCGTTGCTCACGGGGCGGTCGCTCGTGCCAGGCGGTGGCACGTGCTCGGGCCCGCTAAATGCTACTTGTAGCTTTAATTATTATTATTCTTCCGACTTTTCCGTCGCCTTTTTGAGGCCTTTAACATACCCCAAAACTCACCAAATTTTGTATACACATCAGGAGTCGCGAAAAATTTCATATTTTATAGGAGAACGGCATAGGTAAACAAAAATGGCTCGATAGCGCCACCTGCAAAATTTGTTTTCGCGAGCACCTCCATATGCTTTATAGTACAAACCTGATTTTAACAGGGCATGTTCATCGGATGGAAACCTACAAAAAAGTCTCTTGGGACCAAGCTGTCAGTCGCACAGGAAGTCTGATATTTTGATGACAATATGTCATTTTTGCTGTATTTTGGTCATTTGCAGGCCTCGCTCTAGAACGAACTCCTCCTAGAGATTTGAGAGTAATGACTCCAAACTTTGGTTTTGTAAACTAGACACATGTCCGATGTTAAATTGCAAAGCTTTTAAGTTTTTATGGATGTTTGTGACCATGGCGGCGCGTCAAAATTGGAGGTCGTTTCGAAAACACGCCATGAAAAGAAAAATGGCCATTACTCAGCCATGCATAATCCAATCTGATCCAAAATTGATGTGCATGATTGTAGTCTGACTCTGAACACATCTGCAGTGAAAAAATCTGGAAAAAGTGTAGCGCCACCTGCTGGCAAGAGGAAATGACATGTTTTACTTGGAGCATCACTGCTCCGAGTAGGATGAGCCGACACACCTGAAAATGACGTCCACCTGTTGAAAAGCCATTGAAGTTTACTCTGACAAAAAACCATAACTTTCAATGCGGGGGTGTGGTCGTGACAGAGCGGCAAAGTTGGGCATCTCGCTATGCACACAAAAGTTGCTCTCACGTGCACATTCCTTGTCCAATCTCACTGAAATTCAATGGATATGATGAAGCTTCTATTCTGAACCCATGGATATGATAATCTTGGACGAGCTCTATAGCGCCACCTAGTTATTGCATTGGGCACATTCTGCCCTGTATTTTCTCTTTGCTTTGTCCGATGTGCATGAAATTAAAACTGGAGATACTCAGAAGGGTCCTCTCTCATCATGTAAAGTTTCATGGGTGTACACCTGACGGTGCCTGCGTAACAGGAAGTGGTCGATTATGTGCACCCAAATAATAAAAATTTATTATAAATCAGCCGTTTGTCTCAGGAAGCTGAGATTTCAGAATTAGATGCCTTTAATAACCTCCAGCTTTGATATGTAACACTATAGGGTCTACGAGAAACTTCATCACTTGATTTTTTTAATGAAATTTTGGACTGAACAAAGATTTTTAGCATAAATTCTGTTTAGGTTATCAGCACCAAGAATTCAACTTTCATAGGCATTTATGTGCTACTGCTTCCTAAAAAAATTCAGAATGATTGAAGTTACAGGTGACATCTTAGAGAGCATTACATCCAAAAAGGTCCGAAAACGTCTTTTTAGGCAAAACTGCAAACACCTATTTTTTTGCATAACTTATCTTTCAAATATCAGCACAAAAAAATTAAAAACGGTAGGGATCTGTGTTTGCTGCCTTCCATATTTTTTTCAGACTTAAAAGTGTAACAGATGATTTATAAAAAATCCTTTTCATCCAAAAACCTGTGTTAAATCTGTCTAGACTCCAAACAAACATTTTTTTATGGTAACTTATGTTTCAACAATCGACACCAATTTTCACAGACCTAAAGCTGAACATGTCCCATAGCTCCCTGAATATTTTCATAGATATAAAATGAACTGGTCATTCTAACATCTGGCATTCTAACATCTAACATCTTACATGTCAAAGCCTCTCTCAGCCTGGCTCTGCTGAAGGAGTCGTGTTACAACCCCGCCCCCTCCTGCTGGGACCCCTGCTATGTAAATTAGCAAGCAGTGAACAGAGAGGTGAGGAGTAAGAATGGTCATTACTCAGGCATGCATAATCCAAAGACAGCCAGTTAAACATTGAAAGACATATTTTTTCGGTATGTCTTTCATACATCTTTAGTATTAAAAACTCTCCAAGATGAATGTGCCTGACTCCACCTGCAGGTGGATCACAGACTTCCTGACGGACAGACAGCAGTATGTGAGGCTGGGGAAGCTCGTCTCAGATACTCGGACCACAAGCACCGGATCCCCCCAGGGCTGTGTCCTTTCACCCCTGTTACTCTCCCTGTACACAAACAGCTGCACAGCTGGTCACCTGTCTGTCAAACTCCTGAAGTTTGCTGACGACACCACACTCATCGGCCTCATCTCTGACGGAGATGAGTCGGCCTACAGGAGTGAAATAGCCAGGCTGGTGTCATAGTGCAGCGCTAACAACCTGGAGCTTAATGCTCTGAAGACAGTGGAGATGACAGTGGACTTCAGGAAGGCCCCAGCCCCCCTCCCCCCTGTCATCCTCTGTGACTCCCCGGTGACCTCTGTGGAGTCCTTCTGCTTCCTGGGAACCATCATCAGCCAGGACCTCAAGTGGGAGCAGAACATCAGCTCCATCACTAAGAAGGTCCAGCAGAGGATGTACTTCCTGAGGCAGCTGAAGAAGTTTCACCTCCCTGAAAAGATGCTGGTAGACTTTTACACCGCCATCATCGAATCCACCCTCACGTCCTCCATCACAGTCTGGTTCGCTGCGGCCACGGCCAGAGACAAGGCCAAGCTGCAACGCGTCATCCACTCAGCAGAGAAGGTGATCGGCTGCCACCTCCCGTCTCTCCAGGAGCTGCACATCTCCAGGACCTGGAGGCGGGCAGCCAGGATTGTAGCCAACCCCTCTCATCCAGGACATAATCTCTTTCGGCCCCTCCCTTCTGGCAAGAGGCTCCGGTCCATCAGGACCAGGACCTCGCGCCACAAGAACAGCTTCTTCCCCACTGCAGCCAACCTGCTGAACAGAACCCCAACTCCCCCAGGTGACCCCCCCTCCCCCCCCGCCCACCAAAGGACTGTCGGTGCCACTTACAGGCCCCACCATCCCAGCCCATCTGTGCTCCCACTTTAATTCACCTTACTCTACTGTATATAGTGTGTTGTTGTTGTTAACTTAATTTTTAACTTATTCTTAATTGCACTATACACCAAGTCAAATTCCTCGTTTTGTAAAGTGCGCTCTACTGAACCTGGCAATAAAACTTTTTCTGATTCCTGATTCTGATTCTGATTCTATTAATCATTGTTTTTTATTCATTCAAAATGCAATTAAATCAATATTTTATCTTTTTTCTTTTCCTTTTTCTTTTTTTTTTATCTCTTATATCCTTTTTTATAATCAATGTTTGAACTTCTTTTCCTTTCTATTGTCATGGTTTCAGTTTGTTGTCTTTTTTTTCGCTTTAGTTCTTGTTCTGTCTTGTTTGGTTCTGTTTCCTGTTTTATTTTGAAAGGTTTCCTGTCTTGTCATGTTTCTTGAGTTTTACTTCCTTTGGTCCCCATCTGCCCTAATCGTGTTCACCTGTGTCTTGTCTGCCCTGTCTGTATATAAGTCTTGTCTCTGCCTTCCTCCTGTGCTGGTCCATTAACTTCTGCTCATGTTGATCACGTCTTCTTGTCTGGCGTCCATGTCCCTTGCCATGCCACAGTAAGTTTTTGTTTTTAGTTTTGTCATCCTGCTCTGCAGCGCTTTTTGTTAGTTAAATAAACCCACTTGCCCTGAACCCGTTTGCCTCCCGTCTCTGCGCCTGGGTCCTACCTGCTCTCGAGCCTCCCCCCCACACGACATCTATACATCCAATGAAATTAAACTACAAATCAACAAACACAACTGATAACAAATGCCTCTAAAAAATGATGTGTATATTTGCAGAACCTTAAAAACGCCAAACAAATAACAAATGCTTCCCAATTAAAGCACAAAAAATGGAACACAAAATGTAAAACCCAAGTTAGAAATTGCAATTTGAAAAAGATACTTTTTTCAGCAGCTTTTCAAAATCAATCACCAATTCTACTCTTCTGTGGATGAAACAAAGAACTCCAGAACAATGAAGCCATTTCTCTAAGTCTCTCTCACCTTCAGTTTTAAACAAGGTCTGTGAAAATCCACCATACATTGGTCACATGAACTCAGAGACCTGCTAAAAGTGCACAATTGTAAAAGCTCTTTTATATAGACAACTGTTTGTTTGCTTAGAGCTCTAAATATAAAAAAAATGCTTTTCTATCACCTAGACACAGATGGAGAACCATATCAACTGGATTAATAACAGGGTGGCATGTTTAGACAACATGAAGCTGTCCATCACATTTTTGACCTAAACATGTAAACACATCCTTGGCTCTGCGGTTAGGAAATGGTATTTGGGAATCTCTTTATACCAGGAGGCAGCCTGGCCATTGGAACATCGCCACAGTGCCCATCCAGACTGGGACAGCAACGGGGTCCACTTCAGAGCCGTGAGCTGCTGTGTTTAACTCCAGCTGTCCCAGCAAGGTAGACAACTGCAGCAACATCCACTGACCAAGCTGACAAGCCCTGGCAGAAAAGATCCCCACAAGAAAAACACTGGCTCAGGCAGGCTGGTCAAAAAAAAATAGTTTTGCCATTGTCTTGCAGCTCGCAGATCAAGTGGTTTAGTTTTCCAGTAATGTCAGTCAAGAATGCAAGTTCAGATTCACAATGTTCATATTCACCATATTCAACAGACATCTCCTCCAATAGCACCTTAAAAATCCTGTGCTGTTTAGCTTTGCAGCTGAGGTTGTTTACGATTTTCAGAATAAGAGTCATTATATGTCCAGAGCCAATCACTTCTGCACATAAGGCCTGCTGGTGAATGACGCAGCAGTAATGCAGACATTTTGGAAAGTCTGGGTCAGCTTTACAGTGAGTGATGAAACCTGTTTGTCTATTGATCATAGCAGGAGTCCCATCTGCAGTCACTGCTACCAGCTTTTCTAATTGTACCTTTTTCTGCACAAAAACTCCTTCACCGTGTTATACATTTCAACTCCTCTTGTAATTGTCTGTTAGGGCAGATGTGTCAGGAGTTCTTCTCTTGTGGAAACCAAAAGCTATGCTGTACTGTTGCCGTCCACAGACTCATCACACTGGACGTTAACCACCTTCACTTTGCAAGATCCCGGTCCAGCTAATTGGCCAAGTTATCAGACATAGCTGACATTCAATTTCCACTACAATGTCTAGATGAGTGAGTTCTATTGTTCTCATCCTTAGGGACAGTGATAGCAATTATCATCATTGCTTGAATTTTTTTCATGCTATATGCAAAAGTCTTTGTCCCTTAAGGCAACAGATTACAGCCCCCCCCCCCCCCCCCCCCCCCCCCCCAGGCTGCTGTCGTATTAACAATAGCTTGGAGCTCCAGAATGGACAAGAAAAAACGACGAGAATGGCTCGAGCAGGGCGTTGCTCACGGGGCGGTCGCTCGTGCCAGGCGGTCGCACGTGCTCGGGCCCGCTAAATGCTACTTGTAGCTTTAATTATTATTATTATTATTATTCTACCGGAAGAGTCGCCTTTTTGAGGCCTTTAACATACCCCAAAACTCACCAAATTTGGCACACACATCAGGAGTCGCGAAAAATTTTGTATTTTATAGGAGATTGGCATGGGCACAGAAAAACGGCTCGATAGCGCCACCTACAGTGACTTTTGTCCCGACGCCCCGCATACGCTTTAACGTACAAGCTTGATTTTTACAGGGCATGTTCTTCAGATGGAGACCTACAAAAAAGTCTGAAAGGACCCACCTGTCACTCGCACAGGAAGTCTGATATATTGAGGTCAATATGTCATTTTTGCTTCATTTTGGACATTTGCAGGCCTCACTCTAGAGCGAACTCCTCCTAGAGATTTGTGAATAATGACTCCAAACTTTGGTTTTGTAAACTAAACACATGTCCAATGTTAAATTGTGAAGCTTTTAAGTTTTTACGGATGTTTGTGACCGTGGCGGCGCGTCGAAAATGGAGGTCATTTTGAAAACACGCCATGAAAAGAAAAATGGCCATTACTCAGCCATGCAAAATCCAATAGGATCCAAAGTTGATATGCATGATTGTAGTCTGACTTTGAACACATCTGCAGTGGAAGAATCTGGAATAGGTGTAGCGCCACCTGCTGGTAAAAGGAAATGACATGTTTTACTTGGAGCATCACTGCTCCAAGTAGGATGAGCCGACACACCTCAAAATGATGTCCACCTGTTGAAAAGCCATTGATGTTTACTCTGATAAAAAGCCATAACTTTCAATGCGGGGGTGTGGTCGTGACAGAGCGGCGAAGTTGGGCGTCTCGCCATGCACACAAAAGTTGCTCTCACGTGCACATTCCTTGTCCAATCTCACTGAAATTCAATAGAGGTGATGAGGCTTCCATTCTGAACCAATAGATATGACAATCTTGGACGAGCTCCATAGCGCCACCTAGATATTGACAAATACATTTTATGTCACATTCTGACCTATCTTTTCTCTGTGCTTTGTCCGACATTCATAAAATTACAACAGGAGATACTCATAAGGGTCTTCTCTCATCGTCTAAAGTTTCATGGGTGTACACCTGACGGTGCCTGCGCAAGCCAGTGCCAAACAGGAAGTGGTTGATTGCGTTGCAGTCAGATAATTAAAAATTCATAAAAAATCAGCCGTTTGTATCACGAGGCTGAGATTTCAGAATGAGAGGCCTCTTACATATCTCCAACTTAGATACACAGCACTTGCATGGGTGAACAAAAAACGGCTCAATAGCGCCACCTACCATGTTTGTTTTTGAGAGCCCCGCCATGTTCTTTAACATACAAGCTTGATTTTTACAGGACAAGTTCATCAGATAGAAACCTACAAAAAAGTCTCTTGGGACCAAGCTGTCGGTCGCAGAGGAAGTCTGCTATATTGGTGTCAATATGTCATTTTTGCTGTATTTTGGTCATTTGCAGGCCTCGTTCTAGAACGAACTCCTCCTAGAGATTTTTGAACAATGACTCCAAACTTTGGTTTTGTAAACTAAACACATGTCCGATCTTAAATTGCGAAGCTTTTAAGTTTTTACGGTTGTTTGTGACCGTGGCGGCGCATCAAAATTTGAGGTCGTTTCGAAATCACGCCATGAAAAGAAAAATGGCCATTACTCAGCCATAAATAATCTAATCTGATCCAAATTTGTTGTGCATGATTGTAGTCTGACTTTGAACACATCTGCAGTGGAAAAATCCGAAACAGGTGTAGCGCCATCTGTTGGCAACAGGAAAGGACATGTTTTACTTGGAGCATCACTGCTCCAAGTAGGATGAGCAAACACACCTCAAAATGACGTCCACCTGTTGAAAAACCATTGAAGTTTACTCTGATGAAAAACAAATCTTTCAACGCGGGGGTGTGGTCCTGACAGAGCGGCGAAGTTGGGTATCTCGCCATGCACAAATGTTGCTCTCACTTTCACATTCCTTGTCTGATCTCACTGAAATTAAATAGATTTGATGAAACTTCCATTCTGAACCCATGGATATGACAATTTTGGACAAGCTATATATGTTCATAAATGATCATGAAGCATGATCATATAATCAAGCTTCATAGGAAATCAGCCGTTTGTCTCAGGAAGCTGAGATTTCAGAATTAGATGCGTCCTACAAAGCTCCATGTTTGAAAAGCAGCACTATACGTACGAGAAACATTTAACCACCTTAATCACCCTATTGTGCTGAAAGCAAATTTTTGGACATTTTGACTCAAGCAAATATTTTTATCATAACTTCTGTTTAGTTTATCAGCACCAAAATAAAAAATATTTACATTTATAAAATGAACTGGTCAACTCTAGGATTTTATTTATTCAATCTTACATCCTCAAGCTTTTCATCAGTCTCCCCTGCTGCAGGAGTGGAGTTAGCCCCCCCAACCCCCGGCTGTGTGCTCACATGTAAATTAGCCAGGAGTGGCAGACAGAAAGTAGAACAGTTAGAAAGCCTAGTTCAACACTAAATTACAGCAATTTCCTTTGTTTTGTTTGTCTTTTATACATCCTTAGCACTAATCATTGCTTTTTTATTCATCCAAAATACAATTAACTTTATATTTTATCTTTTTTTTTTTTACAAACAAAATATATGAATGTGCTCCAAAACAAAACCCAGCCTCAGTACACTCCTACAGATGTAACAGACAGTAAATGTCTCTTTTATGCTTTTTTAATCAATGCTGCAACTTCTTTTCATTTCCTTTCAATACATCCAAAGAAATTAAACTACAACGACAACAAACACAACATATAGCAAATGTCTCTAAGAAGATTGTGTATATACAATATGTACCACCTTTAAACACCAAATAAATAACAAATCTTTCTAATACAATCACAAAAAATGGAACACAAAATGTAAAACCCAAATTAGAAATTGCAATTTTAAAAAGATACATTTTTCAGCAGCTTTTCAAAATCAATCACATATTTTACTCTTCTGTGGATGAAACAAAGAAGTCCAGAGCAATGTAGCCACTTCTCCAAAGTCTCTGTCACCTTCAGTTTTAAACAAAGTCTGTGAAAATCCACCATACATTGGTCACATGTATTCAGAGACCGGCTAAAAGTCCACAATTGTAAAAGCTCTTATATAGACAACTGTTTGTTTGCTTGGAGCTCTAAATATAAAAAAATGCTTTTCTATCACCTAGAAACAGATGGAGAACCACATCAACTGGATTAGTAACAGGGAAACATGTTTAGGTTTAAACTTACATCAATAGACAACATGAAGCTGTTCATCACATTTTTGACCTAAACATGTAAACACATCCTTGGCTCTGCGGTTAGGAAATGGTACTTGGGAATCTCTTCATACCAGGAGCCAGCCTGAACATTGGAACATCACCACAGTGCCCATCCAGACTGGGACAGCAACGGGGTCCACTTCACAGCCGTGAGGCTGCTGTGTTTAACTCCAGCTGTCCCAGCAAGGGAGACAACTGCAGCAACATCCACTGACCAAGCTGGCAAGCCCTGGCAGAAAAGATCCCCACAAGAAAAACACTGGCTCAGGCAGGCTGGTCAATAAAAAAATATAGTTTTGCCAATGTCTTGCAGCTCGTAGATCAAGTGGTTTAGTTTTCCAGTAATGTCAGTCAAGAATACAAGTTCAGATTCACCATATTCATATTCACCATATTCAGCAGATATCTCCACCAATAGCACCTTAAAAATCCTGTTCTGTTTTGCTTTGCAGCTGAGGTTTTTTATGATTTTCACAATAGGAGTCATTATATGTCCAGAGCCAATCACTTCTGCACATAAGGCCTACTGGTGAAAGAAGCAGCAGTAATGCAGACATTTTGGAAAAGTCTTGGTCAGCTTTACAGTGAGTGATGAAACCTGTTTGTCGGTCAATCATAGCAGGAGCCCCGTCTGCAGGTATGGCTACCAGCTTTTCTAATGGTACCTTTTTCTGCACAAACCTCCTTCACCGTGTTATACATTTCAACTCCTCTTGTAGTTGTCTGTTAGGGCAGATGTGTCAGGAATTCTTCTCTTGTGGAAACCAAAAGCTATGCTGTACTGTTGCCGTCCACAGACTCATCACACTGGACGTTAAACCACCTGCACTTTGTAAGATCCCGGTCCAGCTAATTCGCCAAGTTATCAGACATAGCTGACACTCATCTAGACATTGTAGTGAAAATTGAATGAGTTCTATTGTTCTCATCCTTAGGGACAGTGATAGCAATTATCATCATTGCTTGTTTCTTAATCTGATAAAAACCTTCTTCTACTTGATGAGAAAATGAGCAGGTCTAAACGAGGCTTAGATTTAAGAATTTTTTTTTAATGCTATATGCATAAGTCTTTGTCCCTTAAGGCAACAGATTATAGTCCCCCCCCCCCCCCCACAGGCTGCTGTCATATTAACATTAGCTTGGAGCTCCAGAATGGACAAGAAAAAACGACGAGAATGGCTCGAGCAGGGCGTTGCTCACGGGGCGGTCGCTCGTGCCAGGCGGTGGCACGTGCTCGGGCCCGCTAAATGCTACTTGTAGCTTTAATTATTATTATTATTCTACCGGAAGAGTCGCCTTTTTGAGGCCTTTAACATACCCCAAAACTCACCAATTTTGGCACACACATCAGGAGTCGCGAAAAATTTCGTATTTTATAGGAGATTGGCATGGGCGCAGAAAAACGGCTCGACAGCGCCACCTACAGTGACTTTTGTCCCGACGCCCCGCATACGCTTTAACGTACAAGCTTGATTTTTACAGGGCATGTTCTTCAGATGGAGACCTACAAAAAAGTCTGAAAGGACCCACCTGTCACTCGCACAGGAAGTCTGATATATTGAGGTCAATATGTCATTTTTGCTTCATTTTGGACATTTGCAGGCCTCACTCTAGAGCGAACTCCTCCTAGAGATTTGTGAATAATGACTCCAAACTTTGGTTTTGTAAACTAAACACATGTCCGATGTTAAATTGTGAAGCTTTTAAGTTTTTACGGATGTTTGTGACCGTGGCGGCGCGTCGAAAATGGAGGTCATTTTGAAAACACGCCATGAAAAGAAAAATGGCCATTACTCAGCCATGCAAAATCCAATATGATCCAAAGTTGATGTGCATGATTTTAGTCTGACTCTGAACACATCTGCAGTGAAAGAATCTGGAAAAAGTGTAGCGCCACCTGCTGGCAACAGGAAATGACATGTTTGACTTGGAGCATCACTGCTCCAAGTAGGATGAGCCGACACACCTCAAAATGATGTCCACCTGTTGAAAAGCCATTGATGTTTACTCTGATAAAAAGCCATAACTTTCAATGCGGGGGTGTGGTCGTGACAGAGCGGCGAAGTTGGGCGTCTCGCCATGCACACAAAAGTTGCTCTCACGTGCACATTCCTTGTCCAATCTCACTGAAATTCAATAGAGGTGATGAGGCTTCCATTCTGAACCAATGGATATGACAATCTTGGACGACCTCCATAGCGCCACCTAGATATTGACAAATACATTTTATGTCACATTCTGACCTATCTTTTCTCTGTGCTTTGTCCGACATTCATAAAATTACAACAGGAGATACTCATAAGGGTCTTCTCTCATCGTCTAAAGTTTCATGGGTGTACACCTGACGGTGCCTGCGCAAGCCACCACCAAACAGGAAGTGGTTGATTGCGTTGCAGTCAGATAATTAAAAATTCATAAAAAATCAGCCGTTTGTATCACGAGGCTGAGATTTCAGAATGAGAGGCCTCTTACATATCTCCAACTTAGATACACAGCACTTGCATGGGTGAACAAAAAACGGCTCAATAGCGCCACCTACCATGTTTGTTTTTGAGAGCCCCGCCATGTTCTTTAACATACAAGCTTGATATTTACGGGACATGTTCATCAGATGGAAACCTACAAAAAAGTCTCTTGGGACCAAGCTGTCAGTCGCACAGGAAGTCTGCTATATTGATGTCAATATGTCAGTTTTGCTCTATTTTGGTCCTTTGCAGGCCTCGTTCTAGAACGAACTCCTCCTAGAGATTTTTGAACAATGACTCCAAACTTTGGTTTTGTAAACTAAACACATGTCCGATCTTAAATTGCGAAGCTTTTAAGTTTTTACGGTTGTTTGTGACCGTGGCGGCGCGTCAAAATTTGAGGTCGTTTCGAAATCACGCCATGAAAAGAAAAATGGCCATTACTCAGCCATAAATAATCTAATCTGATCCAAATTTTTTTGTGCATGATTGTAGTCTGACTTTGAACACATCTGCAGTGGGAAAATCCGAAACAGGTGTAGCGCCACCTGTTGGCAACAGGAAATGACATGTTTTACTTGGAGCATCACTGCTCCAAGTAGGATGAGCAAACACACCTCAAAATGACGTCCACCTGTTGAAAAACCATTGAAGTTTACTCTGATGAAAAACAAATCTTTCAACGCGGGGGTGTGGTCGTGACAGAGCGGCGAAGTTGGGTATCTCGCCATGCACAAATGTTGCTCTCATGTGCACATTCCTTGTCTGATCTCACTGAAATTAAATAGATTTGATGAAACTTCCATTCTGAACCCATGGATATGACAATTTTGGACGAGCTATATATGTTCATAAATGATCATGAAGCATGATCATATAATCAAGCTTCATAGGAAATCAGCCGTTTGTCTCAGGAAGCTGAGATTTCAGAATTAGATGCGTCTTACAAAGCTCCACGTTTGAAAAGCAGCACTATACGTACGAGAAACATTTAACCACCTTAATCACCCTATTGTGCTGAAAGCAAATTTTTGGACATTTTGACTCAAGCAAATATTTTTATCATAACATCTGTTTAGTTTATCAGCACCAAAATAAAAAATATTTACATTTATAAAATGAACTGGTCAACTCTAGGATTTTATTTATTCAATCTTACATCCTCAAGCTTTTCATCAGTCTCCCCTGCTGCAGGAGTGGAGTTAGCCCCCCCCCCCCCCCCCCCCCCCCCGGCTGTGTGCTCACATGTAAATTAGCCAGGAGTGGCAGACAGAAAGTAGAACAGTTAGAAAGCCTAGTTCAACACTAAAATACAGCAATTTCCTTTGTTTTGTTTGTCTTTTATACATCCTTAGCACTAATCATTGCTTTTTTATTCATCCAAAATACAATTAACTTTATATTTTATCTTTTTTTTTTTTTTTTTACAAACAAAATATATGAATGTGCTCCAAAACAAAACCCAGTCTCAGTACACTCCTACAGATGTAACATCAGACAGTAAATGTCTCTTTTATGCTTTTTTAATCAATGCTGCAACTTCTTTTCATTTCCTTTCAATACATCCAAAGAAATTAAACTACAACGAAAACAAACACAACATATAGCAAATGTCTCTAAGAAGATTGTGTATATACATTATGTACCACCTTTAAACACCAAATAAATAACAAATCTTTCTAATACAATCACAAAAAATGGAACACAAAATGTAAAACCCAAATTAGAAATTGCAATTTTAAAAAGATACATTTTTCAGCAGCTTTTCAAAATCAATCACATATTTTACTCTTCTGTGGATGAAACAAAGAAGTCCAGAGCAATGAAGCCATTTCTCTAAGTCTCTGTCACCTTCAGTTTTACACAAAGTCTGTGAAAATCCACCATACATTGGTCACATGTATTCAGAGACCTGCTAAAAGTCCACAATTGTAAAAGCTCTTATATAGACAACTGTTTGTTTGCTTGGAGCTCTAAATATAAAAAAATGCTTTTCTATCACCTAGAAACAGATGGAGAACCACATCAACTGGATTAGTAACAGGGAAACATGTTTAGGTTTAAACTTACATCAATAGACAACATGAAGCTGTTCATCACATTTTTGACCTAAACATGTAAACACATCCTTGGCTCTGCGGTTAGGAAATGGTACTTGGGAATCTCTTTATACCAGGAGCCAGCCTGAACATTGGAACATCACCACAGTGCCCATCCAGACTGGGACAGCAACGGGGTCCACTTCAGAGCCGTGAGCTGCTGTGTTTAACTCCAGCTGTCCCAGCAAGGGAGACAACTGCAGCAACATCCACTGACCAAGCTGGCAAGCCCTGGCAGAAAAGATCCCCACAAGAAAAACACTGGCTCAGGCAGGCTGGTCAATAAAAAAATATAGTTTTACCAATGTCTTGCAGCTCGCAGATCAAGTGGTTTAGTTTTCCAGTAATGTCAGTCAAGAATACAAGTTCAGATTCACCATATTCAGCAGATATCTCCACCAATAGCACCTTAAAAATCCTGTTCTGTTTTGCTTTGCAGCTGAGGTTTTTTATGATTTTCACAATAGGAGTCATTATATGTCCAGAGCCAATCACTTCTGCACATAAGGCCTACTGGTGAAAGAAGCAGCAGTAATGCAGACATTTTGGAAAGTCTTGGTCAGCTTTACAGTGAGTGATAAAACCTGTTTGTCGGTCAATCATAGCAGGAGCCCCGTCTGCAGGTATGGCTACCAGCTTTTCTAATGGTACCTTTTTCTGCACAAAAACTCCTTCACCGTGTTATACATTTCAACTCCTCTTGTAGTTGTCTGTTAGGGCAGATGTGTCAGGAATTCTTCTCTTGTGGAAACCAAAAGCTACGCTGAAGTGTTGCCGTCCACAGACTCATCACACTGGACGTTAAACCACCTGCACTTTGTAAGATCCCGGTCCAGCTAATTGGCCAAGTTATCAGACATAGCTGACGCTCATCTAGACATTGTAGTGAAAATTGAATGAGTTCTATTGTTCTCATCCTTAGGGACAGTGATAGCAATTATCATCATTGCTTGTTTCTTAATCTGATAAAAACCTTCTTCTACTTGATGAGAAAATGAGCAGGTCTAAACGAGGCTAAGATTTAAGAATTTTTTTCATGCTATATGCAAGTCTTTGTCCTTTTAAGGCAACAGATTATAGTCCCCCCCCCCCCCCCCCCCCCCCCACAGGCTGCTGTCATATTAACATTAGCTTGGAGCTCCAGAATGGACAAGAAAAAACGACGAGAATGGCTCGAGCAGGGCGTTGCTCACGGGGCGGTCGCTCGTGCCAGGCGGTGGCACGTGCTCGGGCCCGCTAAATGCTACTTGTAGCTTTAATTATTATTATTATTATTATTCTACCGGAAGAGTCGCCTTTTTGAGGCCTTTAACATACCCCAAAACTCACCAAATTTGGCACACACATCAGGAGTCGCGAAAAATTTCGTATTTTATAGGAGATTGGCATGGGCGAAGAAAAACGGCTCGATAGCGCCACCTACAGTGACTTTTGTCCCGACGCCCCGCATACGCTTTAACGTACAAGCTTGATTTTTACAGGGCATGTTCTTCAGATGGAGACCTACAAAAAAGTCTGAAAGGACCTACCTATCACTCGCACAGGAAGTCTGATATATTGAGGTCAATATGTCTTTTTTGCTTCATTTTGGACATTTGCAGGCGTCACTCTAGAGCGAACTCCTCCTAGAGATTTGTGAATAATGACTCCAAACTTTGGTTTTGTAAACTAAACACATGTCCAATGTTAAATTGCGAAGCTTTTAAGTTTTTACGGATGTTTGTGACCGTGGCGGCGCGTCGAAAATGGAGGTCATTTTGAAAACACGCCATGAAAAGAAAAATGGCCATTACTCAGCCATGCAAAATCCAATATGATCCAAAGTTGATATGCATGATTGTAGTCTGACTTTGAACACATCTGCAGTGGAAGAATCTGGAATAGGTGTAGCGCCACCTGCTGGTAAAAGGAAATGACATGTTTTACTTGGAGCATCACTGCTCCAAGTAGGATGAGCCGACACACCTCAAAATGATGTCCACCTGTTGAAAAGCCATTGATGTTTACTCTGATAAAAAGCCATAACTTTCAATGCGGGGGTGTGGTCGTGACAGAGCGGCGAAGTTGGGCGTCTCGCCATGCACACAAAAGTTGCTCTCACGTGCACATTCCTTGTCCAATCTCACTGAAATTCAATAGAGGTGATGAGGCTTCCATTCTGAACCAATGGATATGACAATCTTGGACGAGCTCCACAGCGCCACCTAGATATTGACAAATACATTTTATGTCACATTCTGACCTATCTTTTCTCTGTGCTTTGTCCGACATTCATAAAATTACAACAGGAGATACTCATAAGGGTCTTCTCTCATTGTTTAAAGTTTCATGGGCGTACACCTGACGGTGCCTGCGCAAGCCACCGCCAAACAGGAAGTGGTTGATTGCGTTGCAGTCAGATAATTAAAAATTCATAAAAAATCAGCCGTTTGTATCACGAGGCTGAGATTTCAGAATGAGAGGCCTCTTACATATCTCCAACTTAGATACACAGCACTTGCATGGGTGAACAAAAAACGGCTCAATAGCGCCACCTACCATGTTTGTTTTTGAGAGCCCCGCCATGTTCTTTAACATACAAGCTTGATATTTACAGGACATGTTCATCAGATGGAGACCTACAAAAAAGTCTCTTGGGACCAAGCTGTCAGTCGCACAGGAAGTCTGCTATATTAATGTCAATATGTCAGTTTTGCTCTATTTTGGTCCTTTGCAGGCCTCGTTCTAGAACGAACTCCTCCTAGAGATTTTTGAACAATGACTCCAAACTTTGGTTTTGTAAACTAAACACATGTCCGATCTTAAATTGCGAAGCTTTTAAGTTTTTACGGTTGTTTGTGACCGTGGCGGCGCGTCAAAATTTGAGGTCGTTTCGAAATCACGCCATGAAAAGAAAAATGGCCATTACTCAGCCATAAATAATCTAATCTGATGCAAATTTGTTGTGCATGATTGTAGTCTGACTTTGAACACATCTGCAGTGGAAAAATCCGAAACAGGTGTAGCGCCACCTGTTGGCAACAGGAAATGACATTTTTTACTTGGAGCATCACTGCTCCAAGTAGGATGAGCAAACACACCTCAAAATGACGTCCACCTGTTGAAAAACCATTGAAGTTTACTTTGATGAAAAACAAATCTTTCAACGAGAGGGTGTGGTCGTGACAGAGCGGCGAAGTTGGGTATCTCGCCATGCACAAATGTTGCTCTCAAGTTCACATTCCTTGTCTGATCTCACTGAAATTAAATAGATTTGATGAAACTTCCATTCTGAACCCATGGATATGACAATTTTGGACGAGCTATATATGTTCATAAATGATCATGAAGCATGATCATATAATCAAGCTTCATATGAAATCAGCCGTTTGTCTCAGGAAGCTGAGATTTCAGAATTAGATGCGTCTTACAAAGCTCCACGTTTGAAAAGCAGCACTATACGTACGAGAAACATTTAACCACCTTAATCACCCTATTGTGCTGAAAGCAAATTTTTGGACATTTTGACTCAAGCAAATATTTTTATCATAACTTCTGTTTAGTTTATCAGCACCAAAATAAAAAATATTTACATTTATAAAATGAACTGGTCAACTCTAGGATTTTATTTATTCAATCTTACATCCTCAAGCTTTTCATCAGTCTCCCCTGCTGCAGGAGTGGAGTTAGCCCCCCCCCCCCCGGCTGTGTGCTCACATGTAAATTAGCCAGGAGTGGCAGACAGAAAGTAGAATAGTTAGAAAGCCTAGTTCAACACTAAAATACAGCAATTTCCTTTGTTTTGTTTGTCTTTTATACATCCTTAGCACTAATCATTGCTTTTTTATTCATCCAAAATACAATTAACTTTATATTTTATCTTTTTTTTTTTACAAACAAAATATATGAATGTGCTCCAAAACAAAACCCAGTCTCAGTACACTCCTACAGATGTAACATCAGACAGTAAATGTCTCTTTTATGCTTTTTTAATCAATGCTGCAACTTCTTTTCATTTCCTTTCAATACATCCAAAGAAATTAAACTACAACGACAACAAACACAACATATAGCAAATGTCTCTAAGAAGATTGTGTATATACATTATGTACCACCTTTAAACACCAAATAAATAACAAATCTTTCTAATACAATCACAAAAAATGGAACACACAATGTAAAACCCAAATTAGAAATTGCAATTTTAAACAGATACATTTTTCAGCAGCTTTTCAAATCAATCACATATTTTACTCTTCTGTGGATGAAACAAAGAAGTCCAGAGCAATGTAGCCACTTCTCCAAAGTCTCTGTCACCTTCAGTTTTACACAAAAACTGTGAAAATCCACCATACATTGGTCACATGTATTCAGAGACCTGCTAAAAGTCCACAATTGTAAAAGCTCTTATATAGACAACTGTTTGTTTGCTTGGAGCTCTAAATATAAAAAAATGCTTTTCTATCACCTAGACACAGGTGGAGAACCATATCAACTGGATTAGTAACAGGGAAACATGTTTAGGTTTAAACTTACATCAATAGACAACATGAAGCTGTTCATCACATTTTTGACCTAAACATGTAAACACATCCTTGGCTCTGCGGTTAGGAAATGGTACTTGGGAATCTCTTCATACCAGGAGCCAGCCTGAACATTGGAACATCACCACAGTGCCCATCCAGACTGGGACAGCAACGGGGTCCACTTCACAGCCGTGAGGCTGCTATGTTTAACTCCAGCTGTCCCAGCAAGGGAGACAACTGCAGCAACATCCACTGACCAAGCTGGCAAGCCCTGGCAGAAAAGATCCCCACAAGAAAAACACTGGCTCAGGCAGGCTGGTCAATAAAAAAATATAGTTTTGCCAATGTCTTGCAGCTCGCAGATCAAGTGGTTTAGTTTTCCAGTAATGTCAGTCAAGAATACAAGTTCAGATTCACCATATTCAGCAGATATCTCCACCAATAGCACCTTAAAAATCCTGTTCTGTTTTGCTTTGCAGCTGAGGTTTTTTATGATTTTCACAATAGGAGTCATTATATGTCCAGAGCCAATCACTTCTGCACATAAGGCCTACTGGTGAAAGAAGCAGCAGTAATGCAGACATTTTGGAAAGTCTTGGTCAGCTTTACAGTGAGTGATGAAACCTGTTTGTCGGTCAATCATAGCAGGAGCCCCGTCTGCAGGTATGGCTACCAGCTTTTCTAATGGTACCTTTTTCTATACAAAAACTCCTTCACCGTGTTATACATTTCAATTCCTCTTGTAGTTGTCTGTTAGGGCAGATGTGTCAGGAATTCTTCTCTTGTGGAAACCAAAAGCTATGCTGAACTGTTGCCGTCCACAGACTCATCACACTGGACGTTAACCACCTGCACTTTGCAAGATCCCGGTCCAGCTAATTGGCCAAGTTATCAGACATAGCTGACACTCATCTAGACATTGTAGTGAAAATTGAATGAGTTCTATTGTTCTCATCCTTAGGGACAGTGATAGCAATTATCATCATTGCTTGTTTCTTAATCTGATAAAAACCTTCTTCTACTTGATGAGAAAATGAGCAGGTCTAAACGAGGCTTAGATTTAAGAATTTTTTTCATGCTATATGCAAAAGTCTTTGTCCTTTAAGGCAACAGATTATAGTCCCCCCCCCCCCCCCCCCCCCACAGGCTGCTGTCATATTAACATTAGCTTGGAGCTCCAGAATGGACAAGAAAAAACGACGAGAATGGCTCGAGCAGGGCGTTGCTCACGGGGCGGTCGCTCGTGCCAGGCGGTGGCACGTGCTCGGGCCCGCTAAATGCTACTTGTAGCTTTAATTAAGGTTGGATTTTTATTCAAATAAATTAGCTGCATCATCTTTAACACAATTTAAAAACCCAATCCAATGAAAGTGGTGTTTTTGGTGTTTTGAACATCTTCTTGTGCCGTTTTCCTGATGATGGAGGACATACAGAGAAAGCTTAAGCTTAAAATTGCATTTCTCAGAATTTCTTTATTCAAATTGTGAATCAGGAGCAGATGAAAAAAAATACTGTTTATTTGTGACAAAGAAAGATGACTGAAATTACTTAAATGCTTTACATTAAAATCAATAAGCTGTTGATTGTCTTTACTTGATCTGCAATGTGTAGCAATAATTACTAATTTAATGTGATAATGTATTCTTATGATAATCAATGATTACGGTTACTGTTTACTGAAATCATGAATGAATGTTTTCTGAAGATAATTAATCATTAAATAGACACTGGATTTTGTAACGAATCTATTGAATCAGAACTGGATTACAAAAACTGTAAAACTATAAAATGAATGAACCCAGTGGGGGTGGGATTATATAAACTTGATTCTTCCCGCTCCTTTTCAAGTAATAAATCAAGCTCAGCATGTCTGTAGTTAATGATCACTATATTTAATTAAGAAAATGTGATTTAAGCGTTGTTGTTTGTTTGTTTTTTTTCTATGCATTTCATCATTTCTGTAATGAGTTTGATCAATCTTTATTGCTTTGACCACAATGCTTGGAATCAATCAATCAATCAATCAATCAATTAACATACGCTGGGGCGGGCAACAAGTTCCCTGCAACGGGGAGGGGAAGGGGGGTGGGCTTGCTCCACGCCAACGGTCCTGCCCAAAACTCAGAGGGGATTTTCTGATCAACTACTGCTGCTCTGTAGAAACTGTTTCCTGGAAAATGATTTGTTGCTAAAGATGGCATTATCATAATTCAAAGACCACTGGGAATGCTTTGAAAAGAGACAAAAAGATGATCATAGAGGGTCTTTAACGACAACACATCTTTCCCTAAAGCCACGAAAAGTATCATAAAAAACATTTAATAAATGATGATACCTTTTTATATCTAAACTAAAAATAGCAAATATCCTCACAAAAAGGCTTGATTTTTACCTAAATGTTGTTTAACTAGAAAAAAAACTTTTTCTGACATTAAAGCTAGTCTGTAGCCTGAAGAAACTTGATGTATCAACTTTTCTGGTTTGCACATTGGTCGGCCGCTTACTTTCAATCCCACTGAGTATAGTTGACTCCTACAGTCTAGCCAGCATCAATTAACAATTTCTCAGACTGGAGCTTCTCAGACAATGTGTTCCACAGTGTGGCACAACTGGACGTGGCAGAGTTTTAGGTTTCTCTGGGAGCAGCGATTGTTTGGTCTTATGCATCTGCATTTAGTGCAGTGTCATTTACCACAATATTTCTGCAAATACGACAGGGAAAACCTTTCTTGTCAGTTATACCTGTAAGAAATTTGCAGTTCTGCATGAATAGAAGTCTCTTTGTCCAAAATATCAACAAGCAAAAAAAACTCTTTCATCTAAGACTCATTTTAATTTGACTACTATGTGTGTCTGTGTAGAAATAACTTGGTTAAGAATCAATTTAAATGTAAAAAAATATAGATATATGAAGCAAATTATTGCTATCGGTGTCTGAAACAAGCAGTGAAGTTTTCCACCAGCCCTTAACAAACACAGCAACCTAATTGGCATGCTTAGTACTCATTTACCTCTACAACAGGTGCCTCTCCCCCTCTTTTTCCATATTCATTCTCCTTCTGTATTCCAATCCAGCAATAAAAAGATATTCTCTCCTTCGCTCTCTCTGTTATTTGACAGCTGTCATCTGAATAGATGGGTGAGTGCACGCAATTATGGTGCACGCCTAATGAATTCAATCATCAGGCTCGGTGTCAGCATGTCATTAGCTCCCTTTGTTTGCTGGGAGAATGATGGAATTACTATGGGCTGGAACAGAGGAGGGAGAAAGAAGGACGGAGGGAGGGAGAGGAAGAGGGCGAGACAAGGATGGAGGAGGAAGGAAAAGCAGGAAACAGAAGAAGGTAAGCAAAATAAGACAAAGGACAAACAAGCATGAGCTGCGTCGCAATGCCTGCATGGAATGCTGCACAAAAAGGTAAAAGAGTAACCTCCAAGAAAAGGGCTGTCAAACTTCAAACAGAGTAAAAACCAATTTACCACTTCTGGGATGTTCTGAGTATCTTTAACAATTCCAAATAGTTCTTTTTTTTCAATAGTTAATACCAAAGCTTATTGAAAACTGAACCTTGGTTATTTTTAACTCATAGCGATCAGAGCATCTGCCATCCAATGTTTGAATCCTGTTTATCTAACAGGTACCAATTAGTTAATATAAATTTTCTATTGTTATTGTTATTACCACCTGCTTTATGTGCCATTGTGCCAGTGTGTGAATGTGTGAGTGAATGTGTGTGTGACTGGGTGAATGGGTCTGTGACTGTAAAGCGCTTTGTCCTTGTAGGAAGAAAGGCGCTATACAAGTATACGCCATTTACCATTGTGCATGCAACTTACAATAAACAAGTTTGAATCAAATTTCAATAACAATCACAATTAGTAGCTAGTAGGCTGCTAGAAGTTAGATTCAATTCAATTTATTTATATGGCCCACTGTTATAACAATAGTCATCTCATTGGGCTTCATACCAGTAATTGTATAGTAAAGATGATATCATAAAGAACACAAAGGTGTTCTTTCACAAATTCAATAACTAATGACTAAACTAAACCAAACAGACTAAACTAAACTGGGCATCCCTGCCCTTAGACCCTCCTTCTCTGTAATGAAAAACTCCTAAAAAAACTGATTCTGGGAAAAAAAAAATACCTCAGCAATGTCCACATGAAGGAGGGATCCTCCTCCAGGACGGACAGGCGATGTACCAGAACTCTAAGAGAAGAATTAGCTTATCTAACTCTACAACTACATGTTTAGATAGTCCAGCAGATGGGCTCCATCCAGATGAGCCAGAGGCAGGATCCACAGCCAAGTGTGGGGTAGGAGCAGGAGCAGAGATGAGGTGCACGGTCAGGTAACGGTGCAATGACGAGCCAAAGACAAGGTCCACAGCCAGGTTTCAGGAGCACGAGCGAGTCTACTGGAGACTGGGGGAAGTATGGTGCATCAGGATTCTGTCCTCTTTCTCATTTACTCCTCTCCTCTATTCTCATGCCTCTGTTTGCTGCAGTGCAATTCATGTGTTGTCCCTCTTTCCCACTCCCCTCCAGGGGAGCGGGAGTGATTCTAGATTCCAATCTGTGCTCCTGTCCTTGGCCATGGACCTTCTCGCACTCACAACTGTCCCCAAGTTCCATCTGGATGAAGCCCATCTGCTATACCACATGTGTCAAACTCAAGTCCCAGGGGCCAAATGTGGCCCGCCATGTCACTTTATGTGGCCAGCGAGAGCATAAAAGTTTTTAATTTCTTAAAATATATATGTATTTTTAGTTGATTCCATATTATTTATGTGTAGCTGCTGTTGTATTTACTCAGTGTTTGCAGGTCTTATGTGTGTGTGCAGAGAAAATGTTGTCATCAAACCATCAGTTGGATGCAAGGCTGTGTGCAGCCTATTTATATAAAATGTTACATTATAATACATGTTCTTTCTAGCTCAGTTTTATGTTATTTTTCTTTATTCACTTGGACAGTTTGATCTTGGGTTTAAATAAGCGGGCAAAAATTTAAAGGATTTATGCTAGAGTAACAAGCAAACATATGTTTTCTATGCAACTGTAATTGTCACTTTAAAAAGTTCTTTAACAGTCATGGTACGTCGCCTGCCTGTCCTGCCATGGGAAAGGAACAATCCTTCATGTGGACAATCCTTTTTTCTTCCGTGTATCCATTTTTTAGGAGTTTTTTTCTTACTGAGAAGAAGAGTCTGTTTAGGTTAGCAATCAGCTATTATAGTTTATAATGGATTTCATGTTTTTTTTTGTACAATTATTGAAGTCCGTTGAGACAACTGTGTTGCAATATTGGGCTATATAAATAAAACTGAATTGAATCAAACAGTCAAAATGAGAAACTGGCTAAGATTATTTTAACCAACCGAGCTACCCAGGTAAGGTGCTCAGATCTACCACGCAAGACCCCAGGTGTAGGCTGTAGCTGTGGTGCCTGTGGTAATTGGAGCACTCGGGGCAGTAACCCCCACGCTGGAGGAGTGGCTACAACAGATACCTGGAAAGACCTCAGACCTCTCAGTCCAGAAAAGCGCAGTGCTAGGAACAGCTAAAACACTGCGAATGACCCTCAAGCTCCCAGGCCTCTGGTAGAGGACCCCAGCTTGGAGGAGAAACCACCCGCGGAGGGTGAGAGGGGCGTTTTTTTTATTTTTATGCGTCACAATGAAAATAGAAATGAGATAGAAACTGTTGTGTTTTCTTTGTCTGTTCTTTTTCTCCAAGCAGAAACTCTTTCTTTTGATGATGCAGCCATTTTAATTTTTTGATGGTCGTATAATCTTTATACGCCGTAATTTAAATCTCCGAATCCGTCTCACTGAAGTATAACGCTCTCTTTTTTTCTCTGTGCGTTTCCATGGAGACTCTGGAAATCGGTGATCCATAGAGAATGTCTCTTGTACCTGCTGTGCACGTGCATTAACCCAGGGTTACCAAGTCACGCGTAATTACGCTAACTCCTATCCGGTCTTTTGGAACCGACATACCCAGAATAAGCAAGTCCAGGCGGATTTCAGCCAGAGTTCAGGGTTAAAGTCAGGCTAGTTTAAACATGGTTCCTGGAATACCCCCCAGGTGGAGTAGTCAGGGTCAGTGTCCTGCTTGTTTGCAAGTTGTCTCTGCAGCGTCTTATTACCAAAACAAACCTTTTTCAGGTCAACTGCAGAAGTTAAGGTGGAGATTTCTGAAAAACCATCAGTGCACCAGCCATCCAGGACTGAACTTCACCATAAGTGTAGTTTCATGATTTGGGTTAGGAATTTGTGAGAGATCAGTAAATGAAACCAACCCTCCTTTAGTAAAAGCTATTACTTAGGCAACACTGGTAACAGATGCTGCTGTCCTCCTCCACCTTAAGATATCATTGCCTTAGTTACTGATGACACGCCTGCTTATCTGGAACAAGTTGGTTTTACAAACCACTTTCCCATGATGCTTCATTTACTGTACTGTTTAAAAGAAAGATTCATGAAAAATCCAAAATTAGTAAAAATTTAAGAGTAATAAACTTAAGGTTCTTTAAGATTTTTAACCCTTGTGCTATCTTAGATGACCCCCCCCCCCCCCCTTCCATTGACGTGTTATTCCTACCAGGACAAAGGTGGATAAAGGTGGAAAGATTTCATGTAATCCATGGACACCAGTGAAGATCACAAATCATTGAAGAAAAAAGGTTCAGAGCACTGTCTAGTGGGTCTAGATGACCCAACTCCTAATGGTAAAGTGCCTAGGATAGAACAAGGGTTACAAGTTTTCAAACTATGAAAAAATGAACCAAAGAAGAAAAAGGGCAGTGAATGGAACAAATGCAAGAATGGTGCACAGAGAAGAACTACATAAAGAAAAAGATAGTAAAAAATTCTGCAGGCAAAGACTAGAAGATGAAAAGAAAAGAGTGAAAAGATTGAGAAAGTGTGAAAGTGACGGACGGAGAAAACAGAAGTGAATGAAAGAGGTGAATCCAAGTAGAACACTAAAGAAGACAGACGCTGCCACTTTCCTGACTACAAGTCTGTCTGATATCCCTCCCTCCTTTTCTTCACAGCCTTTCACCTTTTCTTTTACACAACTGCTTTAATACTCCACTTTTTTTCAAATACATCTCTCGCCTCATTTGCTCTTTTTTGTGCCACCTCTCTTCTATAACCCTAATATTCTTGCTTTGGTTTCAAGGACACTTGTTTCCATCCCATTTGTCTCTACAATTCAATTTATTTCTTTTCAACCGTAGCAATAATTTGCGGGGCTCGCCATCTAAAGTTTGGGTAAACAATTGGTGAAAATGCCAGCCACGTTTTCATTTATGTTTGGAAAGATATTAAGTTTTTTAAAGGTATTAAATGAAATGTTGTCTGCAAAGGCTTTGGACTTTAGCCCAAGTAAATTATGATCAATTCTGCTTTAAAACTGCTTAGACAAAGAAGAGAAAAGATAAGATTGTTGTTTTTTTGCAAAATATTGTTAGTTTCTAAAGCTCTCAGTGCAAAGCATTAAAAAAAAACATTTACCACAACTAGAATCGAGACATGGTTCTCCTGAGTCCGGCAGCCGCTAACCCAGAGCGGCGGGACGGAAGCCTGTCCCCCGGAGCGCACCCGTACCAAAGCACCACGCCCTGTCCGCAAACACAAAGCTATCCCTCCGGCTGCTCTCTTCACAGACACGGTTCAGTCGCGCGGAGCAGCTGGTCGGTCCCGTTTGAGCTCCAAAGCTTTCTCTGGAGCGAAACACCGCCTATGCATGACGTTAAACCAGGGCAGTAATGACACATGATCGGAATGAACCGTTTACATGAACAACGATCGGATCAACAACCGACATAACCCACCTATCCCGATTGGAAAGACATCTTGATCAGAATGAGTCTGATCGGAGCAGACTATTCCTAACAGCGGGTTTACATGATGCATTTTTCTTCCGATAGGCGTTCTTTCCGATTACTTTTGGCCATGTAAACAGTCACCAAACTTTCTCAGATGGCTGATTATCTCCTGCTTCTATTAGTTAATAATTGACTATTTTTTAGTTGATAGTTGCACCATTTTTACCTGATTTTTCAAGTTACTTCAGAAAAGTGCTCCATTTAAATGTTAAAGTTCCCTTTGTTTTTCCCTGTGTTTTTAATATGTATGTGTGGCATTCTTCCTATGAAGGAGAACAAATGTAATAAGAAATCATTTCATTTTTGCATTTCTAAGTATTTCTCCTTTTAAATCCCTATTAATCAAACTGTTGCAAAGAGGTTCTGTTTAAATTACGGAGCTGTTGTAATGTCAGAACGCCCAAGAGCACAAGGGCAAGCTCCATGATCTGCCCACCCAGCGTGCACAAGCTCAAATTCGGGAGAAAAGAAGATGGCAAATTGCTGCATTGCCCGCACTTATTGTAAGTTGTATATTGTTGTTGGCTGCACATATTTCAAATTAAACTTTAAGGTAAAGTACCATTAGTGGTCACACACCTAGGTGAGTAAAATGCATTTGATCCATCCCCTGGAGGAGTGATGAACTGCAGAAACAGCCGCGCTCAGGAACCATTTAGTTGTTCAACACTGGCCATACTTATTTAGAAAATTACGTGGGAATAGCCACTGTCTTTATGGCATTTTATTTTATTTTATTTGCTGTGTAAGTTAATTTAACATTCTGCATGTGCTAGCATAAAATCAATTAGGAGCCACAGCCAGGTCTGCTTGCTGCTGCAAAGTAGCCTAAATTATAATGTAATTGAAAGTATTTTTTATGGACTTATCAAAGTTCTTTTTGTGTGTAATTGTATTAAACGTCAGGGTCTTGTACACACATACGTTTTGTCATTCTGCACATTTTGGAACCAAAAACATAAGGATGTTTTTTTAGAAAAAGACAGGATGACAGAAAAAGGTGATGACTGCTAAAGAAAGAATGGAGAGCTGCTGAAAAAGATGCAGTAAAGGGTGGAAATGGTCAAAGCAAGTCAAGCATGGAGACCATTGTTGGCTGCCTACTGTAGCATGGATCTGAGCATATTTCTGCTAGGACTACCTCCCCATTGCACACCTGTGCACATGCTACAAATCACCTCTCAAATCAAAGTCCCACTCCAATCATCATTTGATCTATTGTCAAAGCGTTCCCAGTAGTCCTTTAATTAGGATTATGCAACTTTTGGGCAAAATAAAAAAACCTATTTCAGGATATACTTTCTGTAGAGCGGCAGGAGTTCATCAGTAATTCACCTCTGAGGTGAGGGCAGGACTGTTGGCATGGAGGAACCCCGCCCCGACTTCCCATCACCCAATAATAATGGCGAGCAATACAGGAGTTATCCAGCCAGATTCCAGCTCAGACATAGAAAACAAAGACATAGATGGATCTAGTCTACAAGTGGATGCATCGGAATCGAACAGAGCAGGGAGCGTGTGGCCCGTCCAGTGTGGATTTGACATAACTACAAGCTTTTTTCAACTGAATGTTTTTGACTGCTCCTGATTCACAACAATAAAAATAAAAATAAATACATACTCAAAATAAAGGTTTAATCCTAATTGTCTTTATGTCTTATTGACCATCAGAAAAATGCTACAAGAATGTGTTAAAAAAAAAATACAATTTTGTCGACTTTTTCAGCTACCCCATCTTGTTCCTCCCCCTCCACTCCCAGCTTGTAGCGCTCATCCTCCTCTCACACTCGTTCTGATGCAGCTGCATGCTGATAGGCCATGAATATAAAATACCTGTTTGATTGACAAGGCTGAAACCGGCACAGCATGGAGGAAGAGGAGCGACCGAGGAAGAGAGACAGTTAAAGATGGCCCTCAGGTGTGTGGGTGAGTAAATACACAAGTGCCTCTGCACCCACAAAATGATGCAAACCCACGTTTACTGTCCAAAAATCATTCATAGCCTGATCTAACTCAGAGCAATTACACCAGCAGCTGCTCCCAAGACTATGGCTTGTGTACAATTATAACATATATGCTAGGGCTGCACGATATGAGGAAAACTCGCGATATGCGATATTGGTAATTAATATTGCGATAACGATATAAATTGCGGTATATAAACAAATAGCAAAAAAAACAAAAACATCATTTCCATTTCACTGCAACAGTTTAAAAATTATACTCCAAATGACCCTTGTCGACGTAGGAGGCAAACATCAAACATAAAAGGGCTCATCTGATTGATCAAAAACGTAAACGGGTCCTTCTGATTGGTTAAATGCTTAAAGGGATTTATTTCATTTGTTCAATATTTCAAGCTGCCATGAGTTTGTTTTAGCACATTTAAGGTAATCATTTATTGCGATTTTTGCCGTCTTTTGCGGTATGCATATTGTACAGCTTGATTTCGCGATAACGATAAATTTGCGGTATATTGTGCAGGCCTAATATATGCACAACATTTAGCTAAAGCGTGTTTGTGTACGTTGTGTCGCCTGTGCACTCCTGGGTGAGCCATGCAGACAAGGCTCCCTGCAGTCTTTGCAGCTCTATATTGGGAGTGAGAGCGTGTGAGGAGCCCAGCACGGGTGTGAGAGCGTGTGGTACAGGTGACAGCTAGAAACATCGCTTTAATTAAGCCCGTTTTAGGGGAAACGCAGCTCCTCTGACTGACTCATGTCATGACATTTCCACACAAACGCAGGAGCAGCATCAAACCTTCTGACACACCTGAAGGTAGGTGACAAAAAAGTTCTCCAACTCAGATAACAACCTCCTGACAAACCTATAACATTTGGATTTGGTTTATTTCAACTAAAAAATAAAAAAGAGGAAAAAACAAAAAAAGAACTACATAGCTTTACACATATCCCTCCGCCAGAAGGGTTATTCGTGTGGCTCTGTGCCAGGGAAGAGAAACTCATTTCTTTACGCAGGTGCACTCTGAAGAACAGAAGTTTACATTATAAATGTAAGCATTAAGTTTTGCATGACTTTTGATTTTTTGAGCACTGCCAGCTACGCGCTAATGTAACTCAATGCCAACTAATGATGACGTCATAGGGTGGTAGTAACATTCGAATTTTAAGAAAATTCTTTTTTATATCTCCACGCTTGTTTCAGTAATGTTCCACATAGAAACTAAGAGACATTTCCCTGTGATGCATCTGCATTAAAGCTTTGGTCAGGGTGAGGGTTGTCTGGGTCCGTGGAGGGTTTTAGAGAGGGACACCTGAAACTTAGGGGGAGCGCAGGTCTGTCTTGCAATTACCTTGTGAATTAAACATTTTCAAGTATTAAATAAAACATAAAGAACTAAAGCAAATATCACATGAGATGATTTCATAAAGTGCTTTTTGTTTTTCCAATTGTGTTTTAAAAGAAATTTTCCACAACACCAACAGCAAAAATCCTCACAAAATTATATACATGAATTTATAAAACAAATGATCTATATTGTTTATGTTAATATCATAAAAAGCTCAGTTGTTTTCATGCCTCATTCTGTCTTTTGCGCACAGCTTCCCATCAGATATAAAAACTAAATAAACAAGATCATCAACATTACTTATCAGATAGAAAGGAAAGACATGGAATAAAAAATGTCTAGAATGAATAAAATAAGCTTGACATTATTCTGATATGTTAAGTAAACTAAGGGAGCAATAAACCTGACTTCAGTCGCCATCAGCGCATGGGAGATGTAGTTTTAACACTACATTTTCCCATGATGCATTGTGGTAAAGTGACAGCATCTCTGCGCTACAATGAGTCTTCCCTGATGAACGTCTTGAAACCACAACAAACACATCTACCAGTTTTGAAATCTTCTTGATGAAATCAGAGGTCAACAGTTTAGTTCTCCTTCAAGGTTTGTGTTTCTTAACAGCCAAACATCCCAGAGTTTGGTCTAAGTCAGCTTTCTAACTGAAACACTTTTCTAATAACGTCTGGATTATTTTAGATGTTAAATTTAAGTAGAAGTAATAACGACATTTAAGAAACAGGATTAAGGTGAAGTGGCCAACAGACACAATTAAACTAAATTCAAACAATTTAATCTAAAAAGAAAAAAAAACATTTTTGTTAAAGTTTTCAAAGACTTCATCTTTGATTCAGACAAAAGAAAAACTAATAAAACTTCAACTTGTTCACTTTTTGTGTAGCTACAGATAACAGAAATACAATGTTAGTTTTTTTGTATAAATGCTATCAAACATATTGTGATCATATAATTGTTAAAAAATAACAGTTGCCTTTGCACCAACATTGAAAAAATTAATCAATGTTCAGAAAGTACAATAAATTGGACGGAAAAAACACTTATCAGGGTAAAATTTCAAATAATTTAGTTGAAAATTATTACAGAAAAAACTAACTTAACTTTTATTACAACTTTTAGAAAAAACAGCTGCAACTTCCAGCTTTTTCTGCCACAATTATCACAAAAATGCACGTGAGTCTGTGGAGGGACTCTATACAGATTAATGAGTTTCTCCTTTTTTAATTTTTGGATGCTGGTGTGCCGCAGGATTTTTGTCAAGGATAAAGTGTGCCTTGGCTCAGAAAAGGTTGAAAAGCTCTGCTCTACACAAACACCTCCATTCATCTTCCATGGATCTTGATCTAACAGATGTCAAACAGACCTAGATCCAGGAAGTATTTTATTTGATGAATTTGCATTTTAGAGGGCTGTTGGGTTAAAACAGTTCCATCCAAAATTGACTTATTTTTAGCTTTTACATGTATTTTAATGTTCAGTCCTCACAAAAAACAATTCTTAAGTGGTATTTTACTTCATTCACACATTTTTGAGCATTCCTCTATAAACCTACACTCTGAACACCAGCCCCTCCCAATCCACGAAAACAAGTGGGTTTTTTAAATTCATACGTATTCAAGTCGAGTCTGCGCTGCCATGGCGAACAGACACCAACTTACTTCACTGAGCTAGCGGTTATCAGCAAAACACTGGCTTTACAATATGCACATCCATCTGCAAACGTTCAGATGTTCTTTGTTTTCATAGGCAAAATGCAAAAGGCTGTAGGTTAACGTCATGAAATGCATGGCACCTGTTAAGTTATAAATACAGGAACTGTTAAATAAATATGTCTTTACTTGTTTTATGGTAGTTGCACATATGTGCTCTTATTGTGAAAGGGAAAAAGGGAGGGGAAGTGAAGACGTTGTTGATGGCGTTGGAATAAAGAAGACTTTAAGCCAAGAAGTGAATTTGAATCTTTTTTAACAGCACCCACACAGAGCCAAAGCTGGAGCCTCAGAGATCGAGTTGTCTTACTACCGTGTAGGAGAATGAGCTGTGAAAATAACTCCTATTTCATTAAAAGATTATCATATATGTGGATATAGTTTACTCTGAAAGGCTTAAGAAATTATTATTGTTATTTTTGAATATTGAGCAAACCTGCAGGTAAATCCTTTTTAGCTTAAATCAAGATTCTCCTTGATTTTTCCATTTGCATTACCTCTCAGACAGTTTTGTGTAGGAACCTTGTTAGGTGACTTTACACCTGCATCATGTCATTTCCACAGTGACCTTGTTGCAGTGTGCACTCAAATGGTAGATTGATTCAACAGTTCTGTCATCTAAGACACAGCTAGTGAGAAAAGTGTTTATGCTGCGTATCCTCCACTGTTTCAGACCTCTGAAGGTCCTGCATGTCATTTGGAATGCATAATGTTTATGTATTTTAATGCTGCATTACATTATACTGTATATCAGCCCATTTGAGATATCCATCATTACACTGCAGAGTGTTAACAGGTTACTGTGTTTGTAATGGCTTTGTGTGTAGAGAGACAAGGAAGCTTGCAGGTGTGATGGAAAGCATCTTGGCACAGAGCTGCTGCTGCACTCATGTTGATGGCTCTCCACCCCGGCACTGCATTCATTTTCCATAACCCGTGTGGCTAATGGCCTAAACAATGGAGCTGAATGTTCAGGTTATGAGCCCATTACAGAACTATCAGGCGGGCGTGCAGAAATGACGCTTTTGATCAGCGTTACTGCAGAAGGCAGGTGTAGAGGGGCAGATTTGTTTTAAACGCCTTTCTAAAGTGTGTTTGTCAGACTATGTGGGGGTTAGAGAGGAAATGAAGGAAAGAGATGCAGTGAAAACAGAAGCAGACAACAACAAAGAGACAGAAAAAACCCCAACCGAGTGTTTTTTTCAAGATGATTGCAAATGCAATGGATTGTAAAAATGACTCCCAGTCCGTTTGTGCAATCACCCAAAGCTTCTCATTAGCCTGTGGAGCTGTTTTCCGCCGACAGCACGATGGCCTGAGCTCCAGATATCGAACAGAAGTCTCCTCCATCAGCCAGTGGGTTCTCTCGGTTGTCACAGGATACAGTGGGGGGAGGGGCTCAATCAGAGGCAACAGCTACGGTTGATGATGAAGTTTACTCAGCCAAATATTATGAGGTGTCTAACATTTTAAAGCTTCGTTCACATAGAGCATGTGACGCTCCTTCTGAAAAACGCATTTAGCGCATGGCTTTCACATTGGACAAGCAGGAAGAGAAAAGCGCATGTCCGCCACCTACAGCTAGAAGACATTTAGTGCGAAACGTCAAAGCGTTGCAAATGTTGTGAATGTTGCTTCCGGCTTTTTCTTTCACAGCTTCATTCTGATATATGACCTGATATAAGACCCTGTGTCATATAATTCTGGCCGGGCACAAACCTCAATCAATTTCTCCTCTGTGATCAATTTTCAAATGGTTGGCACTTTAGTGAATGAAAAGGGACACGATCCATATGTCACTACCAAATCAGAGTCCCTGATTGGTCAAACTTCGACCTGGTTTAACTTTCACCATGTGTTCAATAACCACGTGATTTATACGCCAAGGCTGAAAACAGTCGTAGAAATGCATACGGTAACCTTGAGAGTTTTAAGCGTGAAAGCCCGCGTTCACACAGACTTCTTTAAAGGCGGTTGCTTACTCGCGTTGCTAAGGGCAACTGTTTTGATGCATGTTAAATCCGCTGCTAAATGTTTACCCAAAAATGTGTTTATAAACTTGACGCTTCTTAAGCATGTAGGAGGAGATACCGTCAACGTTTTTAGCCTGATCACTACAAGAAGTATTGACTCATATTTCTCATATACCATTGCATGGAAGACATGAATGATGTTGAGAGATTATTATGAAGATTATTACTATTATGAAGTTTATTTTTTTAAAGAGCTCTACAAAGGGGTTTGTAATTACGTCTCCATGTTTGATCATTCAGAGACTCTCCCAGTACGCTGAGCTTCACCATCTACTGCAGGAGCTGTGTTTGAATGACGGACGGACGCTTTCAGCAGTACTTTCGTCTCTTTGTGGCCCAGTTTGATGACTTGGTGTCCCTAATCAGCCAGAGAATGGAAAAGGATTTATTTAGTGTTGTCTCCATACAAATAAGAAAAATATCTTACATTTCAGGAGGAGAATGATCAGATTCTCGTCCATGTTGGTTTTGGACTCCACCCACTGAGCATGTCTTCAAAAAGTCACGGGTCGAAGCAGAGTCCCTGATTGGTTGACGTGATGCAAATTCTTCACAGAAGTTCCAATATTTGAACTCCGACAACATCGTACAGGTTTGCGGGCAACACTCAAATCATGGATTTATTCAGATGAATTGCATTCAATGTGAACGTAGCTTAGCTGTTGACTTCTTAGGTTCTTCTGTTATCGGTTGTGTTTTTTCACATACCTGGACTTTTCACAGACGTCTTCCGTCTTTGTCAGAGTCACAGAAAACCAGAGTTTTGGTTGCCATAAATATTTGTGTAAAACAAAAGATTGCATCCTTTAAGGGTCAGTGGAGCACTTTTATTAATCAAGAGCCATCTTAGCTTCAGATTTTTGGATTTTTTGAGCTTCCTTTCACAGGACTGTTCCAGTTTCCAAAATGGCAGCTCCAAACTCTGCCCTCGCCCTCAATTCTGTCAATTTTCATAAATAACAGAGATATGGGGTACTAAACACTGGTTTAAGAGCAGTCAAGTGGTCCACGTATGAATGTTTAGTCTCCTCCTCAACTCTGACAATTATTAGCCTCTTGATGATTTACATTAATGCTAATAAAACTCTGGACTCTTAATAACTGAAACCAAACCGTAAACATAATTCAAAGTTTTCTGAAAAGAATAATAATAAATCAACCTCTGCCTTAGCACTTAAAATCTAAGCTTCTCCTCAAGAGACTGAGGTCCATCAAAGCTGTTACAGACTGAGCCTGACCACTACTGTGTTGCTGTTATTATTGGCAGAGATGTTTAACATGAGGTGCCAGACAGCTGATAAACATCAGAAAGGAGCTGGATCCATTATGGTGGTTGGCGTTACGGGAAAAGGATAAGAGAAAAGATCCTCTCCTAGGTCTGCTGTTTGGACGGCAGGAAGGAAAGGGATGGGGAAAGACAAAATGGAGAGAAAGAGATGCTGCAGTGCATTTGTTTAATCTAACTGGCTCGTGTCCATGTGGCCATATTAGCCACATATTGGCTATTAGTACAGTTAAGTTTTATGTAATGCACAATCTTGGAAATTTTGTTTTCTACTGACATATTGCTTTTTATTACAGTGTGCAACATATTCAAAGCTCCAGGGCGGTTCAAAATAAAAATACATTTTTACCTATTTTTAATAGGTTTTTATTTTTTGCAAAGTGATTTTTGTTTTTTTGTGTTAAAGGACTTTTATTGGTATTATATTTGTATTTAATTTCATATATTCACAGCTAAAACCAGGTGACTTTGCTTCAACTGCAGTCAAACATGGTGGTGGTAGTGTGCTGGTCTGGGGTTGCTTTGACCTGGAAAACTTGAAATATTTGGTGGAACCAGCGGTCCTTAGGTACAGAGGAAGGTTGTCTGTCTGTTTGTGGTCTTAAGAGTACCTGAAAAAGGATCCAAACCTCTGAAAAGCCTAAATATTCTAGTTGATTGCTATTTTATTTTGCTTTTATTCTATTTCATTCTTTTCTTTCATACTGGTGAGGACAAACATCTCGTCTCAACTGTGTATTTCGCCGCAAATACTGTGTGTGAATCTTGAATCTTGAATATAGACTTATGGTCCCATTTAAGTGATCAATCATAAACATAGGCATAAAGGAGCGGGATTGTATAAATAAATTGTATTAATAGATTCAATGGGTCATGCACAGTATGTATAAGTGCAAATATGTTTAACTTATGATTAAGATTAATGACATCATTTACATATAGATGTGGATGTGTGATAAGCCATTGCTAAATAGCTTAATAGGTTTGATATATTTATGTATAAATATGTATTTCCTTGATTGTTTGTCTTATTTTTGTTTTGATTACTTGAAATAAACTTATTCCAAAAGGTTTTGATAAATCAAAGTCCAGAAGTAGATCTGATTGAGATTACATTAAAATGATGTTAAATGTAATCAACAAAGAAAAAAAAGGAACAGTATTCCTATACGGCCATGTGAAATACTAATATTAGTTGATGCAATATATTTAAATATTTGCTATTACTGAGGTTAATCCAGCCATACGTCTGTTTATGACATTTTTGTTTTTCACTTTGGTCCCATATAATTTAGATTTTGCAGCAAAAATCTCCTTTACAATAAAACATGAAAGAAAATGTTGATCTTGCTAAAAAAAAAAGCAAACACAAATAACAATTGTTATTTGATTAATGATTCCAATTCTTCACCATCATTGTGAGACTTTACCTTAAGCCAGTGCTTCTCAAATAGTGGGGCGCGCCCCCAGGGGGGGGCACGAAGCGATGCCAGGGGGGGCGCGCGGTGGTGGCGGTTTTAGGCACAGGTTTGTCCGGTGCGCAAATTTAACGTGGGGGCAGCGGTGACAGCGGCTCAGTGCTTGGAAAATAATCTGGTCCACTATTCGGTTCCTATTGTCTGTTCTGTCTGTCCGCGGCTGCGCGAGTGAGAACGAAAGGGGAGGGGTGGTGTGGGCCCTGTCTGCCAGGGGAATCGGGGCACGCGGACCACTGCTACCGCTGCCTGTTGCCCAAGATCACCGCTGCCCTTAGATTCCTAAGCTCATGCTAACAATGTCATTCTTTATGAACTATTGTAGACATTTTGATGACGTGTCTTTATTTTCCATCCATGTTTTCTTTGTCTGCCTGTGGTTTAGTTGGTGTCAGACAGACAGAAAGACAGCAGGTAATGCAGGAAAACAGCTGCACTTTTATGAGATCAGAAATAAACAATCCGTCATTTAGAAAAAAAAAATCAGCACGTTTTTACCTATTTCTTCAGACTAAAAACGTTAAATATATTGGTGCTGCTGTGTTAATGTTTCAGATCAATTTAGATTTAATATTATTTATTGATTGAATTATTTTTTTCAGCATCAAATGGTTCAGTTGGTCAAAATGTTTCTAGTTTAAATAAGGAATGACAGATTTTTTTTATTTCAGGTACTTTCAGCTTCTTTTCTGTTTTAGACTAGAACAGGGTTTCTGTGGCTAAATAAAGTTAATATTTGTTGAAAGTGGATTTATTTTGCTTTTTTCTTTTGTTAGTGTTAAAAGATACAATTTTAGGTATACAAATTTTATAGATACTGACCTGATGTATTGTCACCGCGCGAGTGTGTCTGTGTGTGTGTGTGTGGGGGGGGGGTTATGGGGGGGGGGTCAGGGGGGGCGCGAAACATTTTCTTTTCCTAGGGGGGGCCTGGCAAAAAATAATTGAGAAGCACTGCCTTAAGCATATTAGACATAAAATTAGACGCAATTCAGAACTGACTGTTTAAAAACATGGAAGTACTGACGTTGGACAAAACATAACAGGAAACATCTTAACTGAATTTACTGTCAGATCATGGAAACAAACACACTGAAAATGTGGTAATGGTGTGCGAACAGAGGAAGCTGCAGCTTTACTGTACTTCCTTAAATGCTCATGCAGACACAAATATGTCATCTTGTCCAAACATGCCACTGAAATGTGGCAGCTGCCTTTGCCATAACCATCAACATCCCGCCATAACGTTTCTGTAAGACGACAATCGTTCGCACAGCTGGCAGACACAACTGCCAGTCAAATTAACTGGCCAATTACACGGCTAATGTACCACCTAGAACGTAACCAATTACACGCATTCATCCAGATCTAACAAGAAGGTACAGCCAAATGTGAGGAGGAGAAATTTACTGTTGTTAAATTACAACTCAGGTTTGATATTTAAAGGGAAAGTTATGGAGTTCCTAAAAGCTTTTTAATAACTGTAATAAAAAAAAGAGCTTTTAACAGGCAACTGAATGGAGAAGCGTCCAGGGTAATGTGTGATGAGGAACGCTCAGATCATGTCTGAGAGCCTGCAACCACTGACGCTGACACAGGCGTCATCGTGGATAACAAGTGCTTCAGTTGGAGCAGAATTTGTCCAAATGAACTATTTGTTATTCACCACACATGAGTCTGCAGCAGGAAGGGAAGACTGATGACATTTTCTGTGCGAGCAGAATCCCATGTGATTCTGTGACACATGCAGCTCTGCAGAGAGTGGTGATGTACGCTTCCACACTGATCATTTAAGAAGTTGAGATTTGTTAGGAAAGGAAAGTTAGCGTTCCTGACTCACATGCAGCACTAATGACTTGCACTTTGAGCTACTTGAGCTTGGACTTTTCCATTAACCACAACTTTCTGTTATTTCAGCTGGGTTATATGGTTTGTTATAGCAACAAAAAAAAAAAAAGCTAAATAAACCAAAAAGTAGGGTAGTTAGACGCAGCCCTGCTTTCTGGAAGAGGTTTTAGTTGCAGGCAAGTGTTGGGGTGTAGTCTTACCAAATCATTGGAGTGTTGGATCTGGGGCTCAGCACTCTAGAGGATGAAGGGGGAACAAAAGAACCAACAGCTGTCAGAAATAGTAAAAATAAAAACTAAAAACTATACAATTATGTCACTCAGGATGAGAAAATTGATGACATGAAGCAATGTGATGAACAAATGGACATGCAGGACTCTAAATGATGATTGTAAGCTGGTAAATGGACAGATCCAGTTTGGACAGTTCTGTTTTTTTTTTGTCAGAATTTGACCTTTTTTTATTCATTCATCTTCTTAACCGTTTATTCCCTTTCGGGGTCACGGGGTTGCCGGAGCCTATCCCGGCCACTTGGGCGTAGGCAAGGGATAACCTGGACTGGTCGCCAGTCTGTCACAGGATAGAATATCCTCAATCACACATCCATTCACTCTCACACTCACACCTATGGACAATTTAGAGTTTCCAATCAACCTATGTAGCATGTTTTTGGACGGTGGGAGGAAGCCGGAGATCCCGGAGAAAACCCACGCATGCACGGGGAGAACATGCAAACTCCACACAGAAAGGTCCCCCATTGATGTTGTTTTTCATGTCCACCAGCCGGAACTTGAACCGGGGGCCTTCTTGCTGTGAAGCAAGAGCGCTAACCACTGCGCCACCGTGCAGCCCAATGAATGAATGAATGACCTTTTTTTAGGCATGGTAAATCATTTTTTCAGGCCAATACCGATTACAGATATTTTCTCTGCAATTATAGGCGATTGCCAATATTTGCCGATCCCGGTATTTAAGTGTCTAGACTAACACAGTTTCTTTTTTCTTTGTTCCTTCATTAGAAATGCACAACTTTTCTTTTGTTGTGCTATCACATCGTATTTGAACTTTTCAACATAGAACAATAGATCTCAAAGGAAAAAGTATTACTTTAAACTTTGAAAATATACGTGAAGACAGTAATACCATTCATAAGTATTGGACATACTGTAACTGTAAAACAATAAGCTTTCCAATTGCCAGGGATCTATGAGAAACAACATCTATCCACATAAAAAATAAAAAAATACCTGAAAACAGTCAATTGCTGGCTATGACTATAAACATAAGCTTCCCAGTGCCAAGAAACTATTAGGAACAAATATACATTTCAAAAATAAAGCGTATCTGAAAACAGTCAAAACATTATCAGTAGATTTGTAAGTATCAATAGCAATAAACTCAAATTATGCAAATATCGGCCAATACCAATAGTAGCAATCGATATATCACCCATCCCTACTTTTATTAGCGCCAAAATTGTGTTTTTGTCTTGTTTTCTTGCTTGGTTCTTGTTGCATTTTTCTTATGATAAAGGATATATACATAAAGAAAAATGTATCTTAAAATTCCATTTCGATTATTTCTTTGTTCAAATTGTGGTTAATCAGGAGCAAAGGAAAAAAAGTCATTCGAAAAAGATGGTATTTGTGACTAAGAAAGATGCTGGCTGGGCCACACCCTCCTACTCCACCACACTGACTGTACAGCTAGATAACTGCAATACTGCTTTTCAGGTCACATTGGGTGTTTGAGGGGATGTAAGTTAGTGGGAGAGCGTGTCCACAGATGGCTGATGGAGAAGGAGAACGAGAAAGGGGACGTTTTGCACTAACAGTCCAACCCACAACTCCCAGGCAAGAACTACTGCAGAAACTAGGTCCTATAAACAACACGTTTTTGGATTTGGGCTAAAAACGGCATAACTATGATTAAAATACCACCGGGACCATTTGGAAAATAGATCAAAAGATGATTGGAGTTGGACTTTAATAAATGATGTAACAAATTTTACCAAAATATTAATATGTTTTATTATTTTATTGATATTTCTTCTTCCTCTTTCGGCTTCTCCCATCAGGGGTCGCCACAGCGAACGAGTCGCATGGTAAATTTGGCAATGTTTTACGCCGGATGCCCTTCCTGACGCAACCTTCTCAAACCGGGCTTGGAACCGGCACAGGGGTAGAGAAGGGAACAGGGAGCAGCCCGGAGTCGAACCCTGGTTTCACAGACGGAAGGCGCCACAAACCAGCACGAGCTAAACCGGCTTATGTAATTTTATCAGATTTTTTAACTAAAAGCTTAATTCACTTTGGAAAAAAACAAAACAAAATAAAAAAACAGCTTGAATATGAAAGAGGTTATTTGCATGCAACAGAAAATATCAAATTATATCAAATGATGAAAATTGAATGACATTTTCTTTTTTACAAATTGCAAAAATATCTAATATGATGGAATAACCAAATAACCACATAGCTTAATATCTATAATAAAATGATATTGTGTTCCTGTAGCAGTAATCTAACAGCTGCTACAATTTTATTGTATTTGCCTGCGTCAGGTCCAAAGCATTAAAAATATGGACATGTTTAATTCCTTTTTAAAGTCAAACATATGGTCCCTCTGATGGTGGGCTTGTCCTTTTATAGTATCAAACAGGTTTTGTTGGAATAACTTTGTGTAAAATCAAGATTTCTTTTGTTCTTGTGTCTTGAGTCATAAACCATCTCATCATCGAACAACAAAGTCAGTCTGAGAAAACGCCCTGCTTCTCCTTGATGACAAAAACATTCCATTCAAATTCAAATTCAGCTATTTGGTGCCAAATTTATGTTTGTGTCTCTGACGCCTCATGACTGGACAGGGAAGAACCATTGTCATGACAGGAAGGGGGCGGGGTTTAGTGCTGCTGGCTGCTGTAAATCACGTTAGTACTCAATAAGGTAAATCCAGCTAGTGGACCTGAGCAGATAGCAGAGAATCATTGAGTGCTGCTGTGGAGTAAAGACCGGCATGATTTCAAACGTGCCAACAGCCTCCACCGTTTCCTCTTCTTTCATGTAAGGAAACAAAAGTGCTTCTGGTGCCCGTTACGATGAGCTTCTTAATCTTGCAGAGTGTTCCATTTGAATCCCAAAAGACATGCAAAATCATGACCCCGAGGACAGAAAGCAGACACCAAATGCAGCGACTAAATTAGCATCCACTAGCATAGATGTCTTGAGTGGCAACTGCCCAGACTTTGTGACAGCAGCTATATCCAATTTGTGTCCCTGTGTGAATGATGCAATGTGGGGGTAGGGGGTCCCTGATTGGTATTCAAGAGTGTTTCTTTTCCCTTTCTGGCTGCTACCTGCCCCGCATCTGTCTGTTCAACTCACATCCATCAATCCATCCAGACAGCTAGAAGGTAAAACAGACCCGGTGAGGAGGCAGGGAAACGTTGCCTCACAGAGGGAGGATGGGAGGGGGGCAGATAAAGAATGAATGAAGATGGAGTGAGAGGAAAAAGACTGAGCTCCACAGATGTCTTCTGACAGAGTCAGACTTTCAATCTGCATGCTCAGAGTGGGGATTAACAGCACTTGTGACACACAGCCGATACGCAAGCATTTGAGTGAGTCTGGAGTCAGGATGCTGAGTGAGTTACAATGGAAGAACGACGAGGGGAGGCCGACAAACATACCACTTCCCGGGGGAGGAAGGCATCCTCTTGGCGTAGAACCAGCAATCCCACAGCTCCACCCATGGGTGTGGCCCTGAGTAATGCCACCACCTCTTCCTGAGTCCGCCCATTCAGATCCACTCCGTTCACCTGAGCAAAACATGAACAAATGGTGAAACGACCGTAGGGTGAGAGTGATGTAGGGGTAAAAACTTCAGTAATAGCAATTCAGGAACCAGTGGAACCAGCTCTTGGAGCCTGATGGGCCATCGAGCTCCTCATCTCCGCCCCCCTTCCTCAGAAATCCCCGCAGCACCTTCCTCAGACGCAAATGTCTCATACAAGCATCTGGAGTTATCTAAGCTTGTGTGATGAAGCGGAGGAGTCATGTGACTAAGAAACATCTGCGAATACGTGAAACCACAATTACTGAAACGCCAATTGTTTTTTAAAGTTGCTTCAAACAGGAAGTGCTTTTCGAGTTAAAGCCATCAATTTAAAGTGCTTTGTTTTTCAAAGCTGCTTCAAACAAAAATACAATTTTGGAATAAAAACTATTATAATAAAGTGCTTTTGTTTTTAAAGCTTCTTCAAACATGGAGCACTTTTTTTAATTGAAGCTATCACGATAAAGAACTGTCTTTTTCAAAGAGGAAGTGTTTTTTTTTTATTTAAAGCTCCCATAAAAAAATGCACAAATTTTTTTTTTTTTCTGTTGTTCTAATTCCATGCTAAACATGGAAGTTGTGGGAGATGTTGTGCAGCAAAACAAAGTGCATACAGTTTAAACTTTTATTTTTTAATAAATGTGTTTATTTTTTAAGCTAATTACTTGGACAATGAGTTTTTACCTTCAGAACAAAATCAAAGTTTTCCAAGATGAAAAATGGTTTTAAGAGAACAATTTTTCATGTAAATATTCTGCAGAACGTGAATGATGAAACTCCCAAAGCTTTTTGATTTCAGGACATTTTTCTTCATCACATCAGAACAGCTACCTGAAATGAATTGGCTTTAATTTCAGCAGAAAAGATGATTAACATGTTTTTGGCAGGCCTGGTGTGTTGTTCATCCTAAACCAAAGGTTTCCACCACATGTGAAGCATAACCTGCTCCCTCTGGACTGATGTGGGAGAAACCACCGCTGGCTCATTTTCTCACCTCCAGCAGCCTGTCTCCTGCCTTTAAGCGGCCATCTTGGATGGCGGCTCCCCGCGGCAGAATGTTCTTCACGTAGATGGGTGCCGAGCCCCCGATGGGAACATCTCTTGACGTTATACTGAAGCCCAGTCCCTCAGGGCCTGTGAGGAGACACAGAACGGATTTTAAGCGCAGGATTTGATTTTATTTGGACGTAAAGACAAGCAGCTCTAAACCGCAATAAGCCACTGAGAATCCATTCATATTTGGCTGGAACTGTTCCCAGGGATCTGATGTAAGTAAAGGCAATTATGTAGGTCAATGTGAGAGGAGATGTAAGGCTCACAGCGAGGAATGTCTGATAAGACAAGAATATATCACCTGTTAACAGTTTACAATGAGTTTTAAATACAAATTTTTTTATGTTTATTTAAAAAAAATTTTTTAAAGCATTTGAGCTGAGGTCAAAATACTTTTCACCATTCCACCATTGAAAAGACTGACATTAATTTGAGAAAACAAACATACTGATCTCCAATACTGAAGGAAAAAAGGATTTTTTTGTCCTTGACCTGACTTCACAGAGCTCCTTCAACTAGGAACTTATGCCACAATAACCTACATTTCATTAGTGCAGAGTGTTTTACTGATGACGGGGATAAAAAAGACAGAGAGGGTTGCACTTCACCATGAAACAAGGCGGAGAAGCTTCCATTTGTAGGGTTTGCCGAACATTACACACAATTTTCTATGCGTTCTGGGATTATAGAGGATTCTACAAATACAAGGACGTATATAGTGTAAGTAAGAAATCCAATAAATCTAATAAAAAAGGAACACATGTGGTGAATTAATAAAAATATGGATTTTTAGATGACATACATGTAAAGGAGCATTAAAATATGGGGACAAATATTTATGGGGTTAGGGTTAGGGCCCGTTGGTTGGGAGGGTGATGGGACATCACTGTGAGTAATCAGGAGATGTCCCCTCAGTGCCCTACCCATCAATTTTAACTGCACCCCCTAAGTACACACACCCTTTACTCCTCCAAATATACATTCCAACATATACACACATACATGCACACACACACCCTCACAAACACACACACACGCATTTCGCAAGGAAAGTGGGACCTTGGACCATCTGTCCCCTACCCCATCCCTGGTAGGGGGAACTGGGCCCTTGGCAACGGCGGCCGTGTCCCCTGGGTGCTGGTTTCCTGGGCCCAGAAGCGCTCTCTCCACGCAGGGGGAGGGATCCCTGAGCTCTCTGGCAAGGCCAAGAGCCGGGGATCGCATCACACCTGAACTGGGGGGTGTCCGACTCCCTGTGGTGTGGGTTCTGGTCCTTGTCCCTGAGTGGTGGGCCTCGCCAAATTTCCAACTGTGGGTGAGCCTGGTCGGGCCATGTTTACAACACTTCTTGTTGACCCCCTCTTCTCCTGTGTGCCCTCCTCCTGGGTGGGGGCGGCTGGCCCCTGCCTTGCTCCTTCCTGGACCCACCATGGGCCGAGTGGGTGGCTGCCTGGAGCCCGGAACGTGGGGTCCTGACTCGTACCTGGGGTAGGGCGGGAAGATGCCCAGACCTCCTGGGTGGTGATGAGGTGGTCGTCTGGGGCTGCGGGCACTCTTCTCGGGTGGGGCCCGGCGCTGGGCCCTCCTGGCGCGTCGGCGGGGCTGCTCTCCTGGTTGGGCCGGGGCTGCGCTCTCTGTCCCCCCATGCCTCCCTGCTCTCTGGCTCTGGGGGTCTCGGGCGGTCCTGTTGGCCCTGGCCTGGGTGGCGGATGTGGTCACCCGGAGGGCGGTTGTTCTCTGCTTACTGCGAGTGGCGTTGGGGGGTTCTGGCTTCCGCACCTGGTGCGGCGGGGGTCTTGGTGTGGGGATGGCTGGGCACTCTCCCTCCTTATTTCACATTCCACCATCCATTTTAGAAGAACATAAACACTCACCTGAGGACAGGTGTTAGCTCACCTTTGCACTAATAGTTTGTTTGATTAAATGAAATATTTCACCCTAGTTGGTTTAAAAGCATAAGTATGCGTGTGTGAACACTATCTGTTTTGTGTACATGTTGACATGTGGACATTTTGCAGCCAACAGTTGTGTTTATAACATTTGAGTGTGTGTGTGGACAGGCCCCGCCCCTTCTAGATTTGTATTACATCTGAACCTGACCGTATTGATAAACATCCAGCAACTTGTTGCTTAATGCTGCTTCATGGTTTTACCCCCCCCCCCCCCCCCCCCATAATCACCCTTCTACCCCCCCTCTCTAACATCCCTCTCTCTTCTTCCCTCCTTTCCTTTTCCGTCCGGTCCTACACAATAAATCTTTAAATATAATTAAAATGAATAAAGTTTGGCCTCGATTACAAAAGGGGTTTATTCAGACATACCTTTGGTTTGTCTGATGATTCATAACCCCTGTTGTTAAAATAAAATATGCCCAACACAAGCTCTCATCTGTCTGCCCAGCTGATGGACAGGACAAGTTAAAAAAATAAATAAATAAATAAATAAAATAAAATATGGGGACCATATTTTATCTTTTAGGCACCCTGCATTTGATTAGTTGAATGTTTATTTTATTGTTTTTATGTGAAGCAATTTTTTTTAATTATCTTTTTTACACAAAATGTGCGACACAAATAAACTCAACTTACCTAAAAATCAATTTTTTTATCTTAGGTTTTTTCAAACATTCAGTTTTATTAACTTATTTTTTGGGTGTAAATGTAGGGTTTACAAAGTTTGCCATGTTTCATTATTGTTTGTGAAAATGGGAAGTATTTAGTATTTTATGACTATGAATCCTGCCCTAACTACAGGAAATTGTTCACCATTATAGTTTGACATCATTACAATGACTGCATATCCTGATTTTTGTTCTTTTTTATGTTTTAAATGTATTTCTAAAGTCTTAGTCACATGCACACCTACAGTGGTTGACTTGTACGAGTGCTGTGGGTTGTTGGGTTGTCCGGGACTGTGGAGGCTCGTAGAGAGGAGAGGCTTCATTTTAGGGTCAAGAAAATGGAACGTCCCATTGATGTGCGAGTTTTAAGTCTATGTGTAAGCATAATGTAAGTGGCACAGACTCATGACATGTGGGGGATGCTGTTGTACGGTGCCCTTTACACCACATTCATTAGTAAGCTGCGCATGCTGGCCCTCAAAGGGGGGCTCTTACTTACTCTCACTCTCACTTACTTGTGCATGTTTTTTAAGAGTTTGCTACAACCCGTCATTCGCAGCAAGCCCATAGAAATAAATGTGCATAAACATATTTTGCCAAACAGTCAACAATCTTCATATTTCATGTGCCCTGTACAGGTTTGTACATTTTTCACCTGCACACAACCTACAGTTCTTGACTACTTAGCAACATTTCCAGTTTGGCCATTCCTCCTATTTCCAGACTTTCCATTCTCTGAAAAAATTCCTGCAAAAATCCTCCTTTTTTGTCAAAATAGCGAATAATCAAAGGAAAATGTAATGTGAGTAGAACTGCATCATTTTGGATTCAAACTCTGCAACAATTGCAGTCAGTTTCACCTCACCTGCAGGCTGCTGGAAGTGAATGAAAGACCAGAACTGAATTTCACTTCACAATACAAAGTTTCTGCAGGCTGTTGCTGCACAAAGTGCAATTATGAGAATTTGGGGCCAATTAGAATTATTCTCAAATGTGTATAAAGTTGACAGAAATGTTACTTTAAGAATTCTTTTTAAAAAGCCCCCTTTGCTGTATCTGAACTGGCCTTAATCCTTCCCGCCTGTTTGACTGTACTGATGCAAAAATAAAGAAATAAAGAGCTAGACACTTTCTGTTTTACGTCCTCCACCTAATCCCCCACATTGATGAGACAATCAACTTCCCACAGGCGGTGGAGGTGCGTTATTACTCTCACCAGTAAATGTGTCCACAGTTCCTGCCTTTAAATAAGTAGGAGGATCTTTAAAGCTCCCATTAGCCTGATTAAGACTCACCTAGGCAATTTCCTGCACCCAAGAAAATTCTCTGATTGGTTTCAAAAGTCGATGGGATTTGCGAGAAAAGCATCGAATTCAAGAGCAAAAACAACAGCGGAGTTTAATCTGCACCCAAAGCCGTGGGTTTAGGTCGCAGAACAAAGCCTGAGAAGACAGAGCTGCTTTTCCGGGATTTTTAATAATCCCTGCAAGTGTTTGCTTCAACTGCAACAATCGTAAGGTGAAATGAGAAAAGAGAACATGTCTGAGTGTTCTCACAACAGTTCTCTGGGCTTTGTAACCACGGCGGTGAGTCAGGATGCGAGGAGCAGCTGGGCGTTTTGATGCTGAATCCACTCACAGAGGGAAGGACAGAGGGAAGTGAACACTTCAACAGGCATATGGTGCAGACTCTATCCTGTGGCATTTGACAGCACACAGAGACCAGCGGCTGCTTAGCAACAAGCTCCCTGGCCCCTCAGACCTGGCAGCGACACCTGGAATCCTGCTGGCAGAGGTTCACACAGCTTCAGCCAACTGTCAGTCAGACTTCGGCTACATTTCTTCTTGGATGCTGCCTTTTTGTAAATTATTTTTAAGAAAAAACTGGAGGTGATGCATTCAGTAAACAGGAAAGGGTAAACCGTTATAGTCTTTTTTAAACATGATCTTTCAACCAAAAAAAACCTCATTCATGAAAAGACCCGATCCGATGAAAATTGTATTTGAACATGTTCTTGTGGCATTTTTCCGATGATCGAGGAAATATATAAAGAAAATTAGGATCAAAATTGCATTTCTGAGTTTTGCTTTATTGAGATCATTGTGAATTAGGACCAGACAAAAAAATGAGTTTGAAAAAGATTGTATTTGTTATGAGGAAAATGCCCTTGGTGGGTCCCAAGCTCCCTGCTCCACTCCATTCCAATGTATCCACTTGTAAACGAATAGATCCATCTCTGTTTTCCACACCTGAGCTGGCATCAGGCTCAAACTGTATGGCCAGATGGCTCTGATATTGATTACTATTATTGCACTGATAATGTTAGGTTGGGGATGTGAGAGGCTGTTAGCTAGCGGGTGAGCACATAAACAGATGGGTGACAGGAAGTAGGGTGAATCTCTAATGAACTCCTGCTGCTCTGCAGAAACTATGTCCCAGAAAACGTTGCAGATTGTTTGATATTGGCTAAAACAGCATAATCATAATTTAAATCCCACTGGTGCTTTTACAATAAATCACAAGTTCAGAGTGGGAGTTGAAAATGAAGGACAATATAATATTTTCTTGAGAGTTCCTCAGAATCCATCTTACCTTTCTTCAGCTGGATGTTGAGTCTTCTCCCAACTTTCTTTGTGTATCCTGACGTCAGGGTGGAGTTTAGCCCCTTTTGTGGCGAGTGCGTCTGTCCCGTGGGAGGCTTCGCCGCAGTGACAGCAGGGTGTGTCAGGGGGGGGTAAGTGTCAGCGGCTTCTGGGTGAAGGTGTGCGTGAGGGTGGGCGTGTGGGTGAGACTGGGAGCCATGGCGGGACATCTTCTGCTGGTCGGCATTCAAGCCTGTGCCCCCCGCTGTGAAGTTGGGGCTATAGCGGCCAGAGGAGAAGGAAGGATTCCTCTCGGCGTGGGAGATCTGCTCATAATGGACCTTCATGGAGGACGGCACCACGTGGAACATGATCACAGGAGAGCGCATGGCTTGACGGAACATATTCTGGGCTCTGGATGGAAAGAAAAAACAATTATTAGACTGATTACAGCCTTACATCCAATTAATATTGTTCATAATTGTCTTTGCCTCCGCCTACTAGACGTCCGTCTTCGCCCACCTGAGCTTGTTAATTAATACTCGTGGAAAATGTGAGTGGCTCTGAAAGCAGCTCCATCACATAATCCCCTTATTCTGCTGCAGATAAAGGAGACCTCTTCCGCCTGAAATCCTCTTTCAAAGTGAGCTGCTGCACAAAAGGTGTGAGTGGAAACTTATGTTGAGTGTCAGCGTTCTCTAAAAGCACAGCCTTTTAACAGCACCTGTTCAGAAAAGTGCTCTTTCTTCACACCTCACTACGACAGCTGAACCACAGTTTGGGAGAAAATGGTGGGGGGCCCCAGAATGCTTTTCCCCTCCTTTCCTAAATTTCCCAGAACTCCTCAAGGAGGACAGTCTCGTCACGGCGTCTTTGCAATTTCAGGCTCCATCCAGAGCCAGACAGGATGTTGTAAAGCCCCCCCCGTAAAAATACCATTTGATAAGATCAACAGTTGCTCTGATGGTCCGAGTCACCACGTGTATGGAGGGGTGTGGGAGTCCAAACTTTCACTTGACTGTAATCAATCTTGTTTAAGCAGAAGCTGTTGAAATTATAACGAAAGCTCCACCTAGTGTTAGAGCTAAGAATTACAGTTACACTAAGGCTAAAAACATGCACTAGTAGGGCACAGAAAGTAGGCGAAATTACATTAAAAAGTTTTCCCGAACCTACGAAATTCTATGTTGGATGACATAAAACCCTTAACTGTGTATGAGAACTGGACCGAGTGAGTATGACATGACCATAGAAAATGGCTTACTTCTGCCTCCAACAAAGTGAAGGTAATTCGGTCACCATCTTTTCGATAGACAGACGCCGCCATGTTGAAAACAGGCGACATCTGTAAGCAGTGATCGTTCCAAGTCAGTCTGATGTTTCTACAGAAAACATGCTCATCAATCATGAGAGCGCTCGTTATATCAATACAGACTATTTTTTACATTTTTGGTTGCTGCTGTGCTGCTGGATTCCTGTCAAGGAAAAACTGTACCTTGTATCAAAAGTGTATCAAAGGCTGAAAAACACTGCTCTAGTGCCTCCTCCAAAACATTAAATGACCTCATATATGGGTGGCTGTGGTTCAGAAGTACAGCCGTCAATCTCTGATCAAAAGGTTGCGAGTGCGACTCCTGCCTTGCCTGTCCATGTGCTGACATTGGTTCAGGTGGTTACAGGTTTGTGCCCTGCATTAGTGTGAATGTGTGTGTATGGATCACAGTGAAGCACATTGGACCTTCATCAAGGCAGAAAGGCACTGTATCAGAATATACCATTTCCCATTTGTCTTTTACAGATAAGGATAAAACTGGATTCAGGAGATGATCAAACAAGACGGGTTTTATGGTTCTTTATTTAACAAATCAGCTGTTCTAAGATCAAAACATCGGTTTGGATGACAGCACACTCAGTGAAGCGTCACTACAGATACTTTCACTTTACTGTAATGACCAAACAAAGAGAAGACTATTTTCTCTGATGTTTTCCCAACAGCCTTGTTGATTTTCTGAGTGATGCTTTTGCTTTGGCTAAACTATGATGTGATTTTCTCATTTTCTACCAGCATTTGAAGCCTGTTGGATCAGTGTGATACACACATTCATGCTGCAGATATCCTACTTTAAACTATGTAATTTACATAGAACTACAAATGTAGCAAAGATCGAAACAACCTTTTTTTCGCTCTGACAGAAACTTTCACTTATGGCTGATTTTTATTTCATTTGTCTGCCAAACACGGTGTTAAAGACCTGCGTTTCCCTGTAAACTTGCTTCTAAAAATGCATCATTATTGTGCTCTTGAAACAGCCAAGAGGGTGGTTTCTCTAAATCATCCTAACACACGCAATCACTGCAGGATCTTTTGCTGTTTGAGGACATGCAGGTACACAGTTTCAACTCATTGTTTTACTAAACAGCATCAAGGCTGGCGTGCAGCTGGCAGAGTCTTGAAGCTGTGTGGGCGGATTAGACGGAGAATAAAAGCGAGGGACACAAGCAAAACTGTGATTGTTAGGAGGATGCAGATGACAGAAGGAGAAACAGGAAGCTGCTGGAACAGGAGTCCAGGAAAGGCGCTACTTAAACACTGGGAGGAGGAGTGAGAAGACTGCAGGAAAGCTAAAGGTTACCTCCGCACAGATGCAGAGCCAGATGGGTTAAAGAAACCAGCATTAGGGGATAGGTTAGAAGTGAAAGGAGTACATTTGAGAGGAAGGAGAAAGCCAACAATAAGCTCTCGACCGGCTCCTGTGAGCTCTTACTGTTCGAATCTGATGTTTCGCAGGTCTCCGTTATTGATACGGACGATGCAGTCGTTCTCTTGGAACAGGCCCTGCTGTTCCGCCTTCCCTCCCTTCTCCAGACGCTTGACCAACAAGCCAAGAGTCCTGAAAGTTCAGAGGTTCATGTCAAGAAGGTGCAACCCAACAGTTTCTGACACTTCTAACACTTGCTGCATTTGTTCCACCAAACGGTAACTTATTTTCCTTTTTTCTCTGAAGTCTCGTTTCCATAGTGGCATGGCTGTTCAAAAATGAGGACACCTAAGTCTAACTGCTGCCTGTGCCTCATCACCCTGTACGCCGCGCGGCCATGTCATCTGCTTCATCCCTCTGTCGATGAGGCTTTTGAGAGCAAGAGAGGGGTCACAACCCATCAGGGGGCTATAGAGACTGCGCGGGGGAGTCATCTATTCACAGCAAATCAACTAATTCAGAAACGCCACTGCTGAGGGTTGATGCTTCACAGACCTGGTCTCTGTTCTGACAACACACAAAAAAGGACAATCAGTGGAGACAGAAACTGGAGTTTGAGGGAAGCCACACTGAGCTTCAACCACTTCAATGACCTGCTGCTCCTCACAGCTCCAGAGGACCCTCAACTGACTGAATCTGAGGATGGAAGCAGGAACCTGACCCAGTCTTCTTTCAGGGTTTTTCATTCTGTCCGTACTTTTTACAGCTACTGTGGCCTGTGGACCAAATTGCCCCGCATTAAAACCTCCACCGGCCTGCAAGCTTCTTTCATAAAAATCATTAATATGCTGCCCCCAGCACTTTCTCAAAACTGTGCATTTATTGATTGTAATTGGCTGAATTACATTAGAAGTTATTTTGAAATATTTGACAACGCTGTTGCATGAATCTTTCTAGTTCATTTTGAGTTAACTTCTGAAACACAGACGGTAAATTAGAAAAATGAATAGTGACAGTGACACTTTCAGGACAGCTGGAAATTGGGGAATTTTTAGTGAAATACCAAACGTCTGTATTTTCCTAATATCCCAAGAGACTGGCAGTTTTCAAGGGGTTCAACATCAAGTGGCACTACAAGACAAGGCATGCTAACCACGTCAAGATAACTAAGGGTGTGTTCAGACTGGGAAAATTGTTTGTTCCGGACTGAGTCCTGAACCTTGGGTTTGGTCTGTGTTCAGACTGCCGTCAAGCAGCTTTTCCTGATTCGAACCAAAGCTTGCAAACAAAACCACATGACTAAAAATCTCTTCAAATCAATGGTCAGGAAGGGCGGGGCAAAGAAACTACAGACAGAATTTATGGGAGCTGCTTGTGAGCGAATCCATTTGAGCAGGAATGTGATTCCAGCAGAGGATAAAGTTCCAGATGAGAAAAAGTTTTGACACAATTCAGCTGATTGGAAAGGAAGTGAGAAGAATGTGATTTACGGATGTTTCCCCTAATAAAGGAAAGTGTGAGTGTGTGAGTTTCTGATGTTGCTTTTGGACTTTGAGGACAATCTTGTGCCATAAACACTGTAAAAATGCTAAAAACATTCTTGCAAGAAAAAATATCTCATCGGGAAAGTTTTTCAACTGCAAAAAAAAAAAAAGGTCAAGAAAACTTGACCTTTTTTTTAGAAATTAGAAAGAATTTCTTAAAATAATAAGAATTGGTGAGACAATTTTTCTTACCCGATTGGCAGATTTAAAGAAAACTGCCAAATGGGTTATGCATTCTTGACGTATTTCTAAGGGGCTTGTTTTGCAGTAAAGGCTTTATGTGAAAGATTTACCTCTGAATCTACCGTGAGTCTTAGCCAGATGCAGGGTGGGGCTGTAGTGACGACTGCTTTACTTCCATGTGGGCTCTCATTGATCTGTGTATGTTACACGTCCCGCTCACTGCATTCTCTGAGCGGTAACATGACACTGATGTTACAGCAGCAGAGAAACATGGCCACCTTAAAACCCAAACAAGCTGGAGTAATTACTGTGAACCAGCAAACTGCTCCACATTTCTACAACTGTGTGGATTTGCATGGGGGGGGGGGGGGGGGGGGGGTCAAGTCCCTGTGTATGTGCTGCTTCACATTCAAAAATCTCAGTTCCCACTGATCTGTGGATCATTTATCAGATGCATTTCTAATCTATTGCTGAAAAGGGACAAAACTTTAAAGTGGTCTGAAGTGACAGCACTCTGTGTTCTCTAAAGAGCTTATGTTTGACTCATTTTCAATGCAGTTTGATTTCTTTTTTTCCCCAATAAACTAAAGGAAACGTACAATAATCAAAGTGTCCTTTTGTTTCTGGAGATGTGCACTTCTGAGTTTCACACCAGCAAAACCTAACAACTTTCCAGCCATTCTATGTTCTTTTCTGCACACAATCTGATTAATGTCCAGAGTAACTGAAAGAACAGTAATAAAGTGAAAAAAATGACCTTCTTTGCTCAAATTGTTTTCCATGACCCAAAGACAAGTTTAAAACAAAATACTTTGAGACACAGTTTTAAGAAAGTGGTTAAGAAAACAACAGAATTTTTTTTTATTAATTTGTATAAAGATTTTTTTAAATAAGGTGCCTCTGTTTAGAATTCAAAGTTGTACATCTTAAAACGGGATGGCTAACAGGAGTGTGGTTGTGTCCGTATCACCCCAATACTTACTGCTTAGTGCACTATTTCGGGCATTCACCATTTTTGGGGGGATTTGAATCTACACTTCCAAAATCCGGTGGCCAAGAACGTCAAGACGTCTTCCCAGACGTCTCTGCAAATTCTATTGTTCATCGATGCTCGATGGATTGGAAATATAGACCACAATGCATTGAATTTGAATGATTCGTCATTTAAAAGAAACCTATGTACCTCATTTTTCGGACTCTAAGTCGGAGTATAAATCGCAGATGCCATAAAATGTATAATAAAGAAGAAAAATACTTTACATAAGTCGCACTTTTGGGATAAATTTAATTAATCAAAATACAAGAAGAAAAACGTACAAATCATCTCAAAAGGTAAAAAAATGAATAGAATAGATAACAATAATAAGACTGAATAGACGCACCCATCGCTACAGTAACCGTATTTAGCTTAATGGAACATTTTAATTAAGTGTCTAGTATGTTAGCGCGACACACAAACATGATTTCAGGTAACCATAGCATAAAGCACACACTTAGAATCCAATTACAATCGTAATATTACTTTAAATCGCTGTGAAAATAACAAACACAAGGCCTTTTTTGTTTTAGTGGCACTTGAGTATAAGTCAGACGTCAGACAAACTTTACCAAAAAAGTGACTTAGGCTACGTTCACACTGCAGGGCTTAATGCTCAATTCGGATTTTTTGAAAAAATCCGAATTGTTTGCTAGACCGTTCACATTTCCAAGTAAATCCGAACTTTTGTGATCTCCAGTGTGACCGTGACACGACCCAAACGAGACCCGCATGCGCAGAAGCCAGAAGAATACTCAACGGTGAACGACGTCACTCGTTTGCGGAGCCAACGTTAACAATGGATGTCAACAACAGTGTTGTCAAAAGCGGAGCTCTTTTTGTAATATTAAATGTATTTTCACAAAGGAGCAGCACAATTACAATCTTCTCATTTTAAGAAGGCATTGGAGTCGGGATCGTCTGTACCCACTGTTGTGGAATGGAAATGTGTATGTGCTGGGGCCGCGCGCCCGCGTGTGTGCAAGCGCGTGCCGCGATAGAGAATAGGGGGGGGCAGTGTGGGCGCGCATTCATGTTGTGTGTTACGGAGGACGGTAATAAAAGAAGGTTTCCCCCAAAATAAATGCTATGGACTCTTTATTAACCCGTTCTGGAGAATCTAAGGATCAGAACAGGGAGGAGGAGGGGGATTGCCTGGGTCCCCCGCGCTTCTGAGCACGGTCAAAGGGGAGAAAGAAAAAAAAGTTATAGCTGTAAAGGTTCAACACCACGCTCTGCCATTTATCTGGAATTTTTTTCAAAAACCGCCCAGTTGCGATCAGAGCCCTGGAGTTTGGCCTGAAAAGAGCGATCAGCCCAAATATTAATCCAATCAGTGACCTCCCTTCCCTTCTACTGACTGATCTCAGCAGCATCGTCCACCATGGTTGATGTTTACGTTCTCGTTCCCGCCTACTTCAACGCAAAATGATGACGTTTGTTGCGTGTCGATGACGTACAGTTCGGAATCAAGTCGCCTGGCCGGTCAGACGGCGGTCGCAATTGAAAAGATCGGCTACAATTCGGAATCAGGCCGGCAAACCCACGGGGCCTGGGTCGCATTTGAAAAGATCGGATCTGTGTCATTCAGACTGTCATGAAAAGATCGGAACTGGGCCGCTTAGGGGCAAAAAATTCGGAATTGGGTCGTTTCAGCCTGCAGTGTGAACGTAGCCTTATACTCAGAAAAATATGGTAAGTTTATTTTTATAAATCATCTATGTTCATCCTCAGAATATAGTGCATTCATGAATAATCTTCGTAAAATGTTGATATTTATTGGTGTTGCACATTTGTTGTCACTTGTTTCATCCTTTTATTTGAAATGAGTGTAGCTCCTCCCCCTTTTTTACGCTTTCACTGACACCCCCCTTCATATTTAGTGTTGGAGTCAAGAGTTAAAACTGGGATTCATCGTTAACATGAGTTCAATTAAACCAAAGTTTTTTTATTCATTAAAACTCTTTTTAGTTGACAAAACTATCCCTTCGGAAATCTAAAGTAGGTTTTTAGGACACAGACAATCTTGGACCCCCCCTCCCTTCAGTGGGGGCGGCTGGGTTTTACCTGCGGTCCCTGCCACTGAACGGCACCACATGGATTCCCAGGGGCCCGCCGTCGTTAGAAACCTCCACCACTTGGACAATGTCTCTGGGAGACGGGTGGATGAGGCAGAGATGAAGGGGATGAACAGAGGGGAGAAGGTAGAAAGAAAAGTGGGGGGGGGGGGGGGCACCAAGAGGGCAGAACAAAAACAGGAAATGAGGGGAGTGAAGGAAGAAATAATGTGATGACAAAAAGTACAAAACAAAGAAAAACTCAAAACCAAACCCACTTTTCAAGAAAATTAATAAAGGATATAAATTATAAAGAACAAAAAAACAACAAATCTTAAACAAAAACAAAGATCATAGTTAAAAATAATTAAGAATGTTGAAAATTGAAACTTTAGGAACATAAAACAACAAAGAAAAGCAAACATAAATATATGGTCTTTTTCAAACTTAACAATGGATTTAAGACATGTTTTCCCTTTTTAAATCTCTTTAAAGCTAAAATTCCAGCGTATTTTGTATTTAAATGCAGGCTGCATGGCCTCCCTACCTCAGAGTTTCCGTCAAATCAAGGAGAATCACAGACTAATGCACATGATTTTCTACTGCAGCTTTATGAACAAACCCTTAATTTGAAAAACGCGGGCAAAAACAGAGTTTGATTTATCATGGGGAACAATTACGTTTTCACAGACAGAAATGTCCTTCCTCTGCTGAAAGAGAAGTGAAGACAACTTCCTGACAGGATGTCGGATCAAATCATGAGTTGGCCCCCACTGCATCTGCTACCTGCAGATCTGCCTGAGCATCTCAATTATCATTTCTCTGACATGAGTGACATGTGTTGATGTGATCCGCCACAAAGCAGCAAGCAAGTGATCAAAGGTTGGCAGAACCTTTTTTTTGTAGAAAAAGGAAACTGACTTAAGGTGCAAACAGCTGGAAACAATGGAGGAAAATCTGCTCAGCAGAGAACATGCTAAGCAGCAATTTAGTTTGAAAGTTTGTCTGAGAGGATAGAAAATGTCCTTTGACCCTCTAAAGGTGGAAAACCAGTCCCTCCCTTTTTCTGCCGTGTTCACACTGCCATACTTCACTGGACGCAACATCTCCATTCTTAGTTCGGAACTAGGGACTTTGATTAACTCGGGGGCAGGGGGGGGCTCGTGTCAACAACAAGAGGCAGAAGGAGCCTCTATGAAATCACAGCAACAATAATACAATACCTGCATATTAAACTGGAAGCATGCAACAGAGCAAAAACACAAGACAAAAAGAGGTTTTAATAAAGGGAGCTGGGCTGCTTGGTGCGTGGGAGAGCTCTGATGGTGAGAGCAGGATCGCTTTTGCTCCCACAAAAGATCATTATGTAAATCAGAGGCGGGTTTAAAATGAGAATTCCTAAAACAAACCAAAGAAGCTCCTGGATGAACCTGGAAATTGATTGCTATGAGTAGAAAGAGGCCAGGAAATGTGTTTCTTCTGCTGATTTTGAATGTGTTTGTTTAAATTGAAAGTGGGGAGAAGCTCTTGTTTTCATGAATTGTCATTAGGAGTATAAGAAGCAGAATTCAAAGGAATTAGTACGGTTTTGCAAATCACATCAACAAATCCCTCAATGCAAAAACACATTATAGATTATAAAAGCAAAAGAAATAATAAAAACATCACATTTCAGAATTACAAACAAATGTTCACACCAAAATGTAATTACAAAAAAACCTCAATTTTCATCCTTGATGAAATCCAAAGATCTTGCAATATAATGTTTTATGAGTTATAGATAGTATCAATTTGTGATTAGGTAAGTAAAATGAACCTTATTTACCCAGTTTAGAAATTTAAATTAAAAAAATGTGCCCGCCAAATTTTTTTTTCAGATTTCATGGAAGCAGCCAATTTGAAATGCCCCGGAAAAGCTTTTCTATTGCCCCTAGTGGAATGATGATGAACTACTGTGCAGAAAACATGAAACGAGTTATATAGTTGAGGTTTTAGAGAAAGTTTTAATCATGCTAGTGAGATAGGAGTCTTGGTAAAAGGCTCCTATTGATTAGAATTTTACTTTTTGCAATTGGTGATGTCATATTTCCCCTTTAAAATAGTAGTGAGCATGGTGTCCGAATTGCTTTTAATTGCTCTAATCTAGGGCACTAGAAAGTCCCGTCCTATATAGTTTTTTAGTTGTTAGGATGGGAATTCAGACATAGCCTGTGTTTTGAATCCAACTCTTGCTTGTCTGGTACACCGTCAGGAGTCAGAGCTCCGTCTCTCCCTCTGGTCACCAGTGGGAACCATCTCCAGAGTTCTAACCTCACTCAATCTCCCAGCAACCCCAGTGCAACACCTGTCAAGTGTATGTTACAGGGTCTCCTAACATTTATTTTTGATAATAAGAAATTACTTTTGTTTTCCATTTTTTTTTTTTAAATTTAAGTACTATCTGGAATTTTGTTTTGATTTCAAGAATTTTATTATTTTCTGTTGTTTTTTTAAATTTAAATAAATTATTTGTTTTGCTTTTATAGTTGTGATATTCAAAAGTTCTTTGCATTGATTTGATGTGATTTGCACCTTAGGGCCACCGTACATTAGTGCTACAATAAAATAAACAAAAAAATATGAAAAAAGGTAGACCTGATGGAAATGGCAGAAATGATAGGAGACTTACTCCAAAGACCTGAAGGGAGTGTGTTCCATGCAGGAGTCTGCCCGGCCCACCGGCTCGATCCTCCCATTTCCCTCCTCTCTTGTCTCCTCCTGGATAAAAAAAAAAAGGAGGAGAAGGTGAAACACAATAACACTTATGTTGATCACCATCTGCTGCAACACATTAAAAGCTATCATGCCAAAGTTTCCACAAAAAAGTCGTGGAAACATGTGGCATGGTCGCTATGATGTACAAATCTGTGCTGGAAAGCGGCAGCCTCAGCAGTTTGCCTCAAACTAACACACAGCCTTTGCTGCATGTTGACATAGCATATTCTCCAGCTCTACTTGCCCAAAAAGTGGTTGCAACTAGATTATCCACAGTAAACAAAGAAAACAAGTGAAAAGTGTGGGGCTTTTTGACATTTCTGTCGTCCATACTGTGCGCCCATATTAGCCTAGGTGCTGGATGCTGTCCAATCAGCTTAGAGCTTTTGACAGCCCACGTGTTGCACAGCAATCATCCTGCAAAAGGGTTTTACAAACAGATTTGAGGGATCGGGGATGTGGAGCTAGAAACAACATTTTTCTTCCATCGCATTCCCCAGATTTCCCTTCCTGCTTGCATTCTAAGCCTCTTGTTAGCATGCTTAAGTCTTTAAACTCCAGGACAGATCAGAATCAAAACAAGAACCACGCTGAGACGCAAACCTGGCGAAGTCTTGAGGAGAAGACTGGAGGAGGCCTTCCACAGCTATAAAAATACATGCCCTCCAAATTGTATTTTCAAAATGACATGTTTTTCACAGCCAGTGTTCTTCGACTGAGAAGGCGACAGTCATGACTTGTTCACACAACAAGGAAGAGGAGTTAAGAAAGATCATTAAAATTGCAAGGGGGGGGCACCAGAGAGGAAAGACAAACCGTCCAGACGCTCAGCTACTGGCCTCATCAGTATGAAAATGAGCCTGTCGTTTCCGTGGCTGCCGTGTGGTTGCCATGACACCTGGGTTGCCTGGAGGACATGCCGCTACAGGACACAGCACAAGTGTGAGCAGGTGTGTGCAAGGACTTTTGGCTGCTGCTTGCTTAAGTAAAGACCAACTCTGCTGGCCCAAAGCGCTGGCAAATCCGACTCCCTTAAAATGGGCAAAATGACATAAATGTGTCAAACTTCTTCAGCTTTTCCCTGACTTACACTTTCATATAAAGTCTTAAAAATGTGACAAAAACAACAAATTAAAGTCTTCAGAATGACTGATAACACAGAGTAAACAAAACACTTCTCATACTATCCAATACTCACGGAGGAGCGGCACTAGAAAGGTTGAGTCATCTTCTCGAGAAAACCAAATGAGATATGCATTCATGAGACGTCACAGGCAGGCGCATCGCATATCATTCATTCCGGTTCACGGCATCCCTGAAGATGCCGGCTGCACACCGACAGTTCTATCATCTGGGGGGGTGAGCTACAAAGACTAAGGTTTGTATCAGCGACGTTTACGGAGCTGTTAGCTGAGACAAAAATGGAGCTAAAATCATAAACATAAAATAGCTTCATTATGACTTCCATAGAAAAAATCTGATGCAAGTCAAAAAAGCTGCAACTGGTGTAAAAATAAAAGGACAAGGTTTACAGCACTTTTGTAAGATAAAGATGATCCGTTTGACGTACTGCCGTCTAGTGGCACGTATGCAAAACTGCAGCAGTGTTGCAACTTTTGTCAATGCCCGACAACAGTGAGCATTTTAAATACCCCCTCTGATGAAAATTGTGTTTCTTTGGTGTTTTAATATGCTCTTGTGGGATTTTTCTGATGATGGAGGACAAATATAAAGCAAATCAAGCTAAAAATTACATTTCACGTTTCAAAAACCTTGTAGTAGTGATGTAGGACCTATACCGGCACGCCACGAGCTCCGTGCTGCATTCGATTATGATCCATCCACTTGCAGACAAATAGATCCATGTACGTCTTCATTTTCCCCATCTGAGCTGGTATCTGGCTCAAAACTGTTTCGCTGGATAGTTTCAATATTGCTTCAATATTTCTGTTGCACCAGTAATGCTAGGTTGGGGGTTTAAGGTGGTGTAAGCTGGTTTGAGTCTAAAGAGATGGATGATGGGAAAGGGAGGCAGGATCACTCTCTGCCAACAATCCCACCATCTACTCAGACATGAATTTCTGATGCCCTCCTGCTGCTTTGCAGAAACTATGTAAATGACCCGGCTTTTTGATTTTGGCTAAAAATTGAATGATAATAATTAAAAGACCACTGGGAGTGCTTTGAAAATAGATCAAAAGATGATTGAGTGGAACTTTAAAGCATTGGAGTCACTCATAAGTGTCTCATTTTTTCAGATCCAACAATAAAAAATAAAATTTTAATTATTATACTTTTAGTATTTTTTTGCCTCGATTTATTCTTGGTAAAATTTTGCCAGATAAAAGTTGAAAAAGTGACAAAAAGGTAAACAGAATTAACAGACCTGACGTTTGATGTAAAGCAGATACATACCAATATTAATATTTCATGCCTATAAAGAGGGTTAACGGTGGTGAGGTAGACAGGCGGCTAGGTTTGACGACCAGCAGACAATGTGGTTTCAAGCGCAGTCGTTGCTTCCTGGATGTGCAGAGGCAAGCGGGCACTTCTCAAGGCCAGAGGCTCATTAAAGATTAATGAGGGAATTTATAGGGGTCTGCATTCCCTATTTCTCAGACTAAATGAAGTGATCTGAGCTTCCTGTGCTTGTAAGAGAGAGCCAGAGTGGCCTAATGCTGCACTTTAATGAAGTTACCCTTACTGCAACTTTGAACACATCATCAGTTTCAAACAGAAGTAGATTTATTCAGACTGAAAGGCAACTGAGTATTACTTGTCTTTAAGTGTCGTGTGGTCTTTGAAAAGTCATAAGAATTCCCAGGTGAACCTTTGGTTGCTTTCTGCCTTGTTGTTAGCATGTTAGAAAAGAATTCTGTTTACTAGAAACTGTAACATTCTCATGAGATGAGAAGTGATGTTGTTCTACAACAAGGGAATCCAACTGCAATCCTCGAGCCCTGAGCCTACTTACCTACTGCCGATGACCTGATTTGCCAATAGAAAGCTGCACGGGTCAGAGTGTTTGGTAAGAAGTAGAGCCATGGACTTACACTTCCGACATCATAGGCTAGACAGTGACCACGTTTAATGCAGAAAAATCTGAAAGACTGGGAGTAATCAGATATATGCAAATTAATATGGAGATGCAATCTTCTGAAAATCCTGGACTGCATGGTGATCCATCATTTGAATTCATCTCAGAGGAGTGTCTGTGTGTACCGAAGCCATTTTTGAAATGGCTCTTTGTGCAAATCCTTCTCTTGTCTGTTTTTTGTAAAAATCCCAATGCAGAGGTTTGTAACATTAACCTTGATAATGTGGGAACTAATTAATCGGTAAGAGAAACATGTTGCCATTTTCCTTTAATCCTCCTAGAGGAATAAAATAACAGTTGCCTTGGACATGCAACACTAACTTGGGCTCTCATGGGATGTCCTTCTTCACCATTTCATATACACATGCACGTATACAACTATGACTGTCATTGGATCAAAGTGTAAACATGCAGAATAGACTTTTCAGTCATAAACCTAAACGAGACAGCCTGATATATAACTATTAGTGGTGTAACGATTAGTTTTGGCAACAACTGGATTCATATCATAATTTGTGGTTGATGATACAATTCATGGTTGATATTGGTTCATTTTGAGCGTTCCAATTACATCCACTTCCTGACCTATAATCGATCCAGAACGTCTTTAGCCATAAGTGGACCAAAGATTTAGGAGTTTAAGACCATTGATTACTGTCAAAATGACTCTGAACAATTATAAACTTTGAAAGAACTCGCAAAGACATGTGACTAAACCATGCTCTAATAATGCTCTGTTTGTGTTATTTTGATGTGGAAAACAACAGTGGGCTGAAAATAAATGTGAATGGTGTTGGAAAAATGGATGTAAGTTATCTCATATTTGCTTTCATGCATTACCTAGCTATATAGGTAATATAAGTATGCATGCAGAAGTGTGTGTGTCAAAGTTTGTTTCACAGGAAGGTAAAGGTGAACTCTTGGGAGGAGACCGACTATCTTAGCATCTTCCCAGCATCAGCGTGAAGGCTATGTGTTATCTGTTGTCTTTCTTTCCCTATGTTGTTATTCTGATGTTGCAGGTTGTTTTAACCCTAAAAATGGATTTGCCAAGGAATCTGGAAAACTTCACCCAGCATCAGATATTCATCTCTGAGTCACATTGGTTGAACTTTTGGCTCAAGATATCCTGGATCAATTATAGGTCAGTGAATAAGATTGTTCTAAATGAACTAAAATCAACTATGAATCTTATCGGTAACCATAAATTACGATACGAATCAAATCGTTGTTACACCATTCGTTTTTAACCTTTTGCCATTGCAGTATATTCTTTAGTACTGACTAACAGATGCAACAGAGCATCAAACCAATTTCTATTAAACCAGTCATGCCAACTGGTATTTCATTATTAGATATAAACATGTAACCCAAAATGCCACAGCAATCCTGTACAGAACTATTGTAAGAAGTTTTTGAGCAGTGTCCTTTAGTGTTGATGACTTCAAGCTATATTTTTGATGAAGCTTCATCTGTTCTCTTTGTGTGTTTAGCTAAAAAGGAAGCAATACTCTGAACCTGTTATTGATTCTTTAGTTGGCAAAAGGAATTTCTCCACACTGGCTTCCATCTGCACTACAAGTGCAGCTTAGATGGCTCAGTTATCACACAACTATACTGTATTCAGCCCATATACAAGACCCAACAAGCATGTCAGGCTTTGAGCTATCAGACGTGCATGTTTTACACTCTGTGAGAGTTGAATTCTGACACTAAATACTAGTTTCTGGATCCTCTGGAGTTGATCCTCTTTGGACAGAAAAATAATGAAGTCTGTTCAATTTCTGTGAAAGTGAGACAACAAAAGACGAAACAATATATGGCTGCACTTTGCTCACCTCACAGGAAGCTCACATTTAGATTTTCTCTCACTAAAGGCCTGTTCACACCGGGACGAATTTCGCCGGCGATTTTCGCCGACGTTTAAAGGCCCGTACACACCGGGACGAATATTCGCCAGGCGTTATTCGCCAGCGTTTTTCGCCACGTCTTTTGTGTTCACACCCAGGCGATTTTCGCTGACGATGAGCCGAGCGAACATGCAATTTCATTCCCTGACATTAGATGGCGCTTAATGTAAACAGAAATACTCCTGTACACAAGGTGGCGCTGCGCAACTTTACGATTCTTAAAGTCGCTTTTCACTCAGAAGAAGAGAGCAAGTATTTACGCGCTTGTCAGAATCATACAAAGAAAACATGAATATTTCAAGCATCAGTAGCTCCAACTGGTGCTTGGTTCAGGGATATTTAAGAATGTCCGTCCTTATTTCTTCGCGGCAGTGTAGACGCTACTCGGCGTCTGTCTTCTTCGCTGGTATATGTGCTCAGCAAGGCAGTTTTGTGTTTGAGCGCCCCCAAGTTGTGTTTTACTGTAACTTCAGAAGCTCCAGACACGTGTGCAAAAGCGCCATTCTCATTGGTCGAATAAATTTCGACGCGACGCGTCGAAAAAAAAAAACGAACCCGAGGCGTTTTTTTTTTTTTGACGCTTTGGCGCGTGGCGTTTTTTCGCCTCGGTGTGCACACTCACATTGGTGCCCTTTGTTTAGTCACGAGGCGTGAAATTCGTCCCGGTGTGAACAGGCCTTAACGCCTCGTGACTAAACAAAGGGATTCTGACAAGCGCGTAAATACTTGCTCTCTTCTTCTGAGTGAAAAGCAACTTTAAGAATCGTAAAGTTGCGCAGCGCCACCTTGTGTACAGGAGTATTTCTGTTTACATTAAGCGCCATCTAATGTCAGGGAATGAAATTGCATGTTCGCTCGGCTCATCGTCAGCGAAAATCGCCTGGGTGTGAACACAAAAGACGTGGCGAAAAACGCTGGCGAATAACGCCTGGCGAATATTCGTCCCGGTGTGTACGGGCCTTAAGAGCACTCAGAAGGCTCTTCAAAGGCCATCAGAATGGACCCACTGTGTCAGGGGATGTTCTGATCAAACATCAATGTAGCACTTCTGATGTCTTATTCATTAGGAGAGTCTCCCAGGTCTGAGATGCTGCAGCGGGGGTGTTGCAGTCGAATGTCAGGTTTGACTACAGCAGAATAATTGCTATTTGACAGCAACAAACGCCTGTCATTACCAATATTTTCATTTACTCAGACTTTTGGGTGAGCTGCTTTAAAGGTCTGGATGAGATCAAAACCAGCAATATGGTTCAAGACAACTCGATGATTCCGACCTGAAAGGAATCACTTCGATCTATGTTGATGCTGGACTTTTGGCAACGCCACAATCCATCATTAAAAGCAAGCATTTAATTAGAGATCCTTGCACTAATTCAATTAGTCTCTGCTGAAGACAGTTTAATGATGGGATCCTGATAGGTGGACGTACATTCAATAATAAGGAATTCATTGAGCCGAGGGGGCGTTATCAGAATTAATATCTTCCTGGCAGCCTGACGGAAAGAGTGAGGTGTGTGTAAATGTGGGTTGTATTCTAGCATAAAAGAGATAACAAGAACAAAAAATGGGAAAGAAGATGATTTAACATGTATTTTTCCCTTTATAAAACATCATTATCCCTCTTTTTCCTTTGAAGATTAGTCTGTAATTCTCAAAAATGTTCAGGTGTTCAAAGCTTTCTGTAAAGAAACCAAATGTATTTTGATGTGAAAAACATCAGTCTGATTAGTAACACAATTCTTACGAATTACCCCACATTTTAGAAGTCTTTTACAAAGAGACTGTTATTGGGATAAAGTCACTACTACAGTTCATTAAAGAGTGACATCTCAATCATTTTAGCTGAGGGGTGACCAAACTCTTTGCAAAGAGGGCCAGATTTGGTGGGGTGAAAGTGTGAGAGAACCAACCAATCAGCTTGCATTATTTGAACTATTTTAATAACATTACTTTTAAATGAAATTATCGAACATTTTATTGCAATGGCATACTTTAACAGACTGAAAACAAATACATCTAAATATATTTTTACTAAAATTACTGTCAATTTGTCAAATGTTAACACTGTTGCTTGTTGCAGTTAGCATGTCTCATCTGGTACTGCCTCTTGAGACTGAACTTCTTGAATACAACCACAGTATTTTAGCATATCAGGAAGACACAGTTGTTTAATCTTTCACTGAAAAAATGTGCCAATTTCCACTTGCCCTGAAGGTGGTAGCCCTTCATGTTAACAATTGGCATTTTAGCTGAAAGTGTCACAGACGGGTTGCACGTCAGTGTTGCTGCAGGTGTACACTGGTTTAAAATATAGCCAACCACAATCCAGATTTCGACAGTTTTTTGGAAAGTGCTGCAAATCATTGATATTTTAAAATGACCCAATGGAAATCTAAACATAGGTCACATTTGGCCCACGTGCCGGAATTTGGACATTCCTGTTTTACGTCATAACTGCCTGTAGTTCTTTAGATGCATTTTAGTGACAACTTTTAGATAATTTCTCTTTTTACATTTTAAATGAAATAGATGAAAAAAGTATCTTTTGAGTTAAATAGGAGTGAAAGTGAGTGCTGTGGCAAAATAAAAGAGAAGGAAAGGCAGGCAGATGGAGACTGACACGAGGAGAATGGCAGATACGCAGATATGGAGACTGAAGAAGACATTACACAGAGAAACAGCAAGCCACAGTGAAAAGCTTGTTCAACGGATGACAAACTCTTAGCTTCAAACCCAGAGGAAGAAATGAAAGATTTTCAGAAATTTGAGACTTTTTGGTTTTAGTTTTACACATCAAAACAGCAGAGGAAGGTTAAGAGCTTCCCGCCTCAAACCGTGCACCACAGATTTCAACCACTCATCACACAGGAGGACCAGACAGTTTTCTCAGCACTTCAGAATTATTTATTTCATTTCCTGAAGAATCAAGTAACGTTGTCATACTGCTCTGTCTGTTTTTATCTCAAGGCAAACTGGCTGCAACTAGCTGTAAGATCAAATCATGTGGAAAGCAATTATTCTCAGCTGGATGTCTACTAAATGTTTATTGAATAGATGATGCTAAATACAATGATTTTGGGACTCAAAATGTCACAAGTTGGGGTCAGAAGTCAAATTCCTTTTTTCTCTCTCTAGTCAAAGATTTCTATTAGGGTTGTCTTAAATAGATTGTGAACTCAAAAGAACCCAATCTAGTCATCGAAACCTCTGAAAATGTCATGGAATAATCTGGACAAATTAGTTTTGATTCTTTTTTTCTCAATAGTTGAAAATTTGAGCAACACTGGGTGTTTGGTGACACTTTTTGACAAATGTTCAAAGACAATCTTTCTGAGACAGATTGAATGATTAGATGGCTGTTGGGTGTCACCATGATGGCTAGCATTCCACTTTCCTAAAATGTACAAAAGTACACTTTAATGAGGAAATGAAAGCAGATGGGGAGAGAAGTATACAACAAAGCATGTGTTTTAGGCATTATTACCACAATAGGTCACATGTCTGTCAGACATCAGAAATGATGGATCATTAACTACATAGGAAAACTTAATCAAGCAAGTGTGATGTCACCACTGTACTTTTGACCAACAGTATGAACCAAGACCGATGCAGAAAATCATGACCCAGACGGAAAGGCAAACAGGATTTAGAGAAATTCATTGTTCCGAACTTTTTGTTTGTTTGAATCATGAAACCTTTTTTGTTTCTTTTGCAAGTTCAGCGATTTTCTGCTGAAATTCACCTCTAGTATCTTCAGCTGCAAACAAAAGAAAGCCTGCAGAGCAGTCGGGAATGCAGGAGCCATTGCATATAGAAAATAATGAGATATTGTAGAGGAGCACAGACTTTTCTTTTTTCCCACATAGACTTTTGTCTGTTTTGTTACAGAATTTTGAGGATCCTCCTTGCAAATGTGAGCCTCAGCAAACCTCACAGTGCATTCACCACATGCCCTAATGATGAGGTGACCAGCTACAGTGCTTTTCATGTGATGCACCATTTACCAAGATGAGACTCCCAGTGGAGTCTGCAGCTACAGAGCTAAATAGGGGGTAAAGCTGGCTAAACTGCCCCTATGAGAGAAATGGAGCTAAAAGTTAATGGTGACAAGAATTTGCCTCACACTCTGAGGTAGACATGTCAGCCCCAAGGCCATTATTCTGAGCGGCTCCAGCAATAATGGGTGCTGCTCAGAAGAAGAGCATGTCTCGACAAACAAAAAACAAAACAAAAAAGAAAACTGCAAGGGATGTCTTTTGGTTCTCTGGCTTTTTCTGTCCTCTGCTACAGGGATTTGAAGCAAGGTGTGATTCTGTGGCTGTAGGAGGAGACATCACACACTCAAAAGACAACTAGTTGACTTCTATAGTTTCTTATCTTCCTCTAGAGGTGGTTTGAATTCATAGCGTAGTAACATTTAGGAATTAAGAGTAATCATATATTAGAAAAATACAATTTTATAGATTATTTTACCTTCAAAAAATTAAACTAAATGTGATAAATAGGGGTGTCGTTCTTGAATGAGCATGGAGTAGCCTGCTACATCTGTCTTTTAAACCCACTCAAGTGTTTCCATTCATTCAAAAACCCGATGTAAGCTGATGGACCTACTCTTACTTCTACGTACTTGTCATGCCACCTAAATCCACTAAAACAGAGAAAAACTTGGAATCCCAAACGGTCACATCTGCAGCCATTCGCAAAGCGGAATATGAGATGGTATTAGTGGCCGAGCTAAAAAACAACGTTTTTTTTGATGAAGTCAACTGCAAACTTGATGATCTATGGAAAGAACTAGATTGCCACGGTGTGCGATTGCCATCATTCGAGGAAAATGCTGCCACAGTGGATGAGCGTGGGGCAAAATTGTGAGAACTTACAAGCCTGTAATGACAGCTAGGGCTAAGCTAGAGGACATGGAAGGGCGAAACAGACGCCTTTATGTGCGCCTGGGGGGCTTGCCAGAAGGAATTAAAGGTCCCCATCCTTCCAGGTTTTTTGCATAACTCCTTCAAGACGTTTTTGGTCGAGACATGTTCCCCAGACCGGCTCCCGGTCACAGGCCGCAGACTGTAATTTTGTGCTTTCACAGTTACTTATACATTTGGAAAGTGAAGGGAGATGAAGTATTTGGAAAAATCTGATGATTAGCCTCTGCTGCTGCTTGTATTTATTTGTTTTTTCTTTGCAGAAAATGATTTCAGGATTACTCAAAGTAGATTACTGATAGATCACAGCAGCTCTCATCTGTCAAATCCCCAACTCTCCTTTGGCCACAGCTGCCATCTGCTGCCATCATGTTCCTCATCTGTCTTTGAGTCTTTCAGGGACCACTAATAAACTGTTGTTCATAAACCTGCAGATTCTTATCTGTGGCACAAGTTTTTAACCCTCCCAGAGCCTCAACAGGTGGATTATGTTTCCATAAAGAGCGTTTTTCTTTGGTGTCATTAGATTTTGGTAGCATGTGATGAACACTGCATTATATGGTTGTGTGCATGTCTGCAACATCCTAACAGCAGGCTCCAGATGACGATCCCCTTTGGGAAGCTGCACAGCCTCAAGAGACAGCGAGTTGTCTTTCATCTTCCCTCTGCCTTCCTCTGTCCCTCACAGCTGGAGGGGCTTAGCGCTTCCACAGTTCTGCCACATTCAAACCCAAAGATCAAATGCAGCCACAGGCAGAGGAACCACTGGGAGGAAATGGAGGAGAGAAAAACCTGGAGGAGTTGGCGCCAAAAACCAGAGGGTTTTGCCAAGAAATGCTGGTAAATGTAGAAGTCTGTAGCCAAAACATGATGATGCATAGATCCTGTAGGTTCATGGTAACGTATCATGAGGCTACATGTGTTGAGGCTTGTATTTCACCAACATAAAAAGTTAGTTTCATGCTGTTGTTTATTTAGGCTTATCCCTTTATCCTTTGGCACAGCAAATCAGCTTCTACTGATTCACATTTGGTTTTGGAATACGTTTTTACACTGATGCCGATCCTAACACAACACTGAATTATATTCGGGCTAAGGACATCACCTCCCTCGGATGTAAAAGTATTATACAAGCTTCTTGAGTTGTCCGAGTTTTTGTGATGAACCAGGAGTCGTGTGACTGAAAAAACATCTGCGAATACGTGAAACCGCAAATATTTCTTATTTAAATATATCTTATTTTTTCAAAACAAAAAATTTAGAAAAATGAACATGTTTTTTTTTTCTCTTAGCCCTGGCCCGGGGGGCCATTGTTCTCTGTCCGCTGCCATGCGGGTGTTGGGGGGGGGGTCTGGCTGCTGCTGCGGCAGGGGTCTTGGTGTGGGGATGGCTGGGGACTCTCCCTCCTTCTTTTCACATTCCATCATCCATTTAAGAAGAACATAAACACTCAAAGGTGTTAGCTCACCTTTGCACTAATAGTTTGCATGAATGAATGAAATATTTCACACTAGTTGGTTTAAAGGCATAATTTTGCGTGTGTGAACACTATCTGTATTGTGTACATGTTGACATGTGAATATTTTTTTGAGCCAACAGGTGTGTTGATAACATCTGAGTGTGTGTGTGGACAGGCCCCGCCCCTTCTAGACTTGTATTACATCTGAACCTCATCGTAATGATTATAACCATCCAGAAACTTGTTGCTTTATGCTGCTTCATGGTTTTACACCCCCCCCCCTCCCCATAAGCACCCCCCTACCCCCTCTCTCTAATATCCCTCTCTCTTCTTTCCTCCTTTCCTTTTCCATCCGGTCCAACACCAAAGATTTTCAAATATGAATAAAATGAATAAATTTTGGCCTCAATTACAAAAGCAGTTTTTTCAGACATACCTCTGGTTTGTCTGAAGATTCATAACTATTAGCGGCTGGGTAGCTCGGTTGGTAAGGTGAGCGGCTACCACGCAGGAATCCAGGGTTCGATTCCCGAAGCAATTACCATATCAATGGCGAACAATTAACATCACTCAGTGAGGGTCCTTAGGCAAGACCCTTACCGCTACTCCCTCCCGAGCGCCGCACGTCTGCAGCTCACCGCTACCCCAGGGGATGGCTCAAATGCGGAAATCAGATTTCGCACACCTAGGTGTGTGACAGAAAGGTACTTCAAAAAACAAAAAAGAAAGAAAAAAAACCTGTTGTTAAAGTAAAATATGTCCAACACAAGAGGCCTTCAGCTCTCATCTGTCTGCCTAGCTGTTGGACAGGACAAGTTAGGAAAAAAAAAGAAAGAAAAAGAAAAATTAACATCTTGCTGTGTCTATATTAAAACAAGCTCCAAGGACTTGCGGTTATGGCGGCCATGTGAAAAGTCGTGGTCTCTGCTGCTCTGCAGTTCACACTATCCATGCTTTGGAAAGAGAACTTATTTGCTACTGAGCAAAACTTTACTACAAGTGGAAGGAAGGAATAATGCCTAAAACAGCTAAAAACTGGACAAGAAACAAACGAAAAATCTAAACAACCCAAGCTAACCGAGTTTCTCTTTGAGGGGAAGCGCAGAAGGCTAACGCTACCACTGCCCAAATGGCAGACATGTGAGGAGGGAAGCAGCAAGGTGGATGAAATATTGTCTGTTGTAACCTTAATGAAGGCAGACTTCTCAACAAGGTTGGACTAACTTTTAATGGCAGTTGAAGACATGAGAAGGGAACTGAATGATTGCGGTGAACGGGTGACACAAACAGAGGTGCGCATTTCCAACACGACATCAGGGCTTTGGGGGCCAAGGTGAGCGCCCTGGAAACAAAAGGAAAAGCTCTGGAGGACAAAGTCATGGGTTTGGAGTCAAGATCAAGGCGGAACAATTTAAGACTTGTCAACTTGCCAGAAGGAGCTGAAGGACAGCACCCCTGCCTGTTCTTGGAAAAGCGGCTTCCAGAGGCTTGTGGCACCGAAATGCTTCAGACTCCACTGATTATAGAAAGAGCGCACCAGATTGGAGTGCGGAGAGACCGCAACACTTCACCTCGCTCTCTCATCATGAGATTCCATAACTGCAAGAATAAGCTGGCTGGTGTCTCTGCAGCGCAGGCCAAAAAGGACCTTCGTTTTAAGGAGCAGCGGATCCGACTTTACCTGGACCTAGCGTCTGGAGTGATTCACCAAGCTAAGTTACTGGTGAGCTACGAGGGGAAGACGCATGCCTTTAAAACGTTGGCGGAGGCTTGAGAGTTTTTGAAGAAGATTCAGAAGAACTCTAAGTAAAAGTGATTCTGATGTGAGAAGACTCTTCTTTCAGTTGTGAAAAATCAGGTAACACGACGGTAAAATGGAAACATCAAAGTGTTTTTTTTTCCTTTTTCTTTCTCTTAATTACAACTATTTTTCAAAACAAAGTTTGTACCTATATATATTATCTGTGAAAATTAACAGCAAAGTAAAATAATTTTATTTAGATATAAATAAATACTTTGATCTGTCCAAATCAATGCAAGGAGTAGATCTTAACTTTGTAACATGGAATTGCAAGGGATTGCAACATTTCAAAAAGGTCAGAAAAGTAATAAATAAGATAAAAGACATGGGTTCCAAAATAATCAGAAGATGAAAAAGAATGAGAAGAAGGTGGCGAGGGAGTGTATTTGCTTCAGCATTTTCTTCGCGAGCAAGAGGAGTGATGACCCTTATTCCTGAATCTGTACCATTCCATGTTAGTAATGTTATTAAAGACACCAGGGGTAGATATTTAATAATACAGGGATGATTATTGTTGGAAAAAACTACATTTGGTTAATATTTACGGTCCTAATTCTGACAATTCTAATTGTTGTGAATAACAAGATGCAGAAAAAGCATTCCATAGGGTAGAGTGGCACTATCCTTTCAGCATCTTAGAAAGGTTTGGATGTGGATCCAACTTTATAAAATGGATCAAGATATTGTATAAAGACCAGACAGCTGAAATTTTAACAACAGAAATGTCTCTTAGCCAATTAAAATTAAGAGAGGATGTCGTCAAGGATGTCCTCTCTCTCCTTTGCTTTTTACTTTAGCAATAGAACCATTTGCAGCAGCGATTCGTGCACATACACAGATAACTGGAATCACAATAGGACCCACTGAACACAAAATGTCTTTGTTTGCAGACGATGTCATTTTATGTATAAGTAACATTACTACATCAATCCCAGCAGTGCTGGAAGAGATTCAAATATTTGGAAATATTTCAGGATATTAAGTGCATAATGCAAAATCCTCAATTTTAATGTTAAATTCTATGGAAAGGCACAATCCCACTTCCAGAACATCTCACTTTAAAGTAGTAAAACATTTTAAATAGCAGTGGTAATTGTACCAAAGCTCGATCAAGTTGTCTAACTTAACTATGATTATTTAAAAGAAAAAAATCAAAGACTCAATAGACAGATGGATAAAGCTGCTGGAAACTACCGTAATTTCCGGACTATAAACCGCTGCTTTTTTCCTGCGCTTACAGCCGTGCGGCTTATTCAGTGACGCAGCTAATTTATGGATTTAATTGGCAGCCGCCATGTACGTACTTTCAGACTCAGTGAATGGTTTGAATTCTCTATCTAAAACCAAACACAGGTCATTTGATTTTTAACACACCTCTTAGCAGCCAAACAGCATGGACCTCACTTCAGGTCTTAGACACTTCAGTCATGGTTCAACAAAACGAAACACGCATGCCCGGCCGCATCCCAGAATCCTTTAGTGTCATTAGACCCAACGTGCACGTGATCGCCACTACAATATGATGCAGCTTTCAAGTTAAAAGCAATCGTTAAAAGCAGCGTGAAAAAATCCACCATCACCAACGGGTTTGGAAAAGCCGGTCAGCTGCGTGACGGAGAGAACAGCGCATGCTCAGGAGTGCATTTACCTCTGAGTCATAGTGACTCGGCTGGCTGCACGTAAATATGTGGGAATAACATCAGCCTTTATTTTGTCGGGACACGACTGGAAACACAAATTGACGTGATCGTTTTAACGGTTATTAAGGACTGAGCTGAGTTTTGCATTGAAACGCTCACAGCCTCCGTGTGAGCTGGAGACTGCGTGTCGTGTGAGCTGCGGGGCCGATGGCAGTCTGAAGGCTCCCACACGTAACAACGCATCCGCCCCTCATACACAAAGCGTACAGTATTAAGTCCGATTGCTCTGCACAGACACGATTTGCTCCGTTCACCGGCGCAATGGGGACGAAGCGCTCCTCCTTGAAGCCGCCCTGGCCAGAGGTGTTGGAGTAGATAGGAAGGGGAGACAAGGAGCGCGCGGGAGCGCGGAGCGCAGAGGCGTCGAGCCATTCTGCAGGCTGCAGCCAGGGCTTACTCGAGGCGTCCGCGGAGCAACAGTGTTTGTTGTGGAAGGAAACTTCTGACCCACGCGCCGCGAGGAGGCGCGCGTATCGCGCTGAGGCGCGCGCTTTTCAGTCGCCGCTGCTTTATTTTACTAGCGTGTTTTTTAACCAGCCCTGTTACTCCCATAACGCTGCCGCGACACAAGCGGAAGGAGAGCTTTTCCCATTCACCCCTCCATGCACTGCTGATATTTGCTCATTCTTAAACACTTACAACAGAATGGCGAGCCGGGCGTTGACCCCGCCTTTAGCCCCTAAGACTCATGGGAAATGGGGGATCGCGGATGTAAATTTCCTCATCATAACTGAGGGATGTAATGTTGATTATATGGTTACTGTTTGTAATTTTATGTATGATACCTAGATTGTCAATAAGTAAAAAAAAAAATAAATAAATAAAAAAAAACATAACTGAGGAACTTGTGAACAGAATAGAGTTCCATGCTGTTTGGCAGATGTAGATAAACTCAAATACATGAGCCTGAGGCAAAGCTGACTCCACCCACAGTGTGCAAATGAATCACACTTACTCTGGGAGTCAGGACGTGATCCGTCAGGATGACAATGTTGCCTAGTTCATGCGGCTTGTACTCCGACGCGGCTTGTGTATGTATAAAAGTAGTTAAACACGTGAAAATGGGTGGGTGCGGCTTGTAATCGGGTGCGCTTTGTAGTCCGGAATTTACGGTATAATGGGAAGAATAACAAAAATGAACATATTACCAAACCATATGCCTCTGCACCCCCCCTAGAAGTATTCGCTTGGTTAAAGAAAATTACAGTAGCCTTTTTATGGAACAACAGATAACCTGAACTCTGTCTTACTTTGCTATGCTTACCATTTGATGGAGGGCCCTAATTTTAAGCATTACTTCTGGGCTATACATCCGCGCTCCATTATGTTTTACTTTTCTAACGAGAATAATCCACATTGGGTAGAAATCGAATCCCTCAATTTAAAATTGAGCTTTACCTTCATTCTTATACTCTGACAAAATAAGAAAGTTACAAAGACAAATCAAAAATCCTTTCTTGAAACACATGATAAAGGTCTGGTATGAGGTCAAAAACCGTTTAAAAGAAGCAAATCCTTTGTTGCAATTTAGTCCAATCTGGGGTAACCAGCTCTGTCTACCAGAAAGAATGGATACAACATTTAAAACGTGGGCATCCCAAGGACTTAGAACAATTAGAGATTTGTACCCATTACAGTCAGATACCTTCATGTCCTATGAGGAACTAAAATCTATGTACCGCCTGGATAAAAAACACTATTTTAAATATCTTCAGTTAAGAAGCTTTGTGAGTGCAAACCAAAAGAATCTAAACAAAATTCTTCCTTTTATAGTTGGAAACCAAGATGATTAAAAACAAGTTAAGAAAAGGCATAATTTTGGACCTCCTATTCTTAACTTACTGATATCTAATCTTCTTTCACTTTCGGCTTCTCCCATCAGGGGTCGCCACAGCGAAACAACCCTCCCTTGAGGATGAGTCGCATGGATAACTTGGCAATGATTTTACGCTGGATGCCCTTCCTGACGCAACCCTATCAATCCAACCGGGCTTGGGACCGGCACAGCTGCAGAGAAGGGAATAGGGAGCAGCCCGGATTTGAACCCTGGTTTCATGGACGGAAAGCGCAGCAAACCAGCACGAGCTAAACCGGCCCCCACTTACTGATATCTAACACATCAGAGAATTCAAATGATAAATTAAAACCATGGAATGATGACTTATTACAAATATGAACTAAAATGATAGGACAAGGGCATGTGCTAAGATTCTTTCTTTGTCCATTAACAGTCGACTGAGAATACTACATTTTAAATGGTTAATGTGTTTATATACTACATAGATACATAGAATAAGAACATAGCATGTTTGTGTAAGCAGATTTTTGATTTCAACTGCATGGAATTTTGCAACCCCAGCTTATAAGCTTTTGGTTAAAGAGTGCTGTGACGGTATCAGATAAGAGAATCAATGCTCATTGTTAAGTTTTGTTTTATGTAATTTTTATTCTTTTGTTTGTTTCTGTGTAGATACTTGTTTTTAGTAAAATGTCATAAGGTGCGCTTGTTTCTTTTCTTTTATTCTTTCTTCTCTTTCTCTTTTTATTGGGAAAATGTTACTAGTATTATTAAAGTTTCTGTGCTGTCATGACTCATTCTTTAATAAAAAGTTGTGTGAAAAAAACAAACAAGCTCCAAGCTAATTTACTGCAAAACTCTTCTGCTTTAATCCTCAGTCAACCCACAGCTAGCAAACAAATAAAAACCAAAAAACTGCATAAAGACAAAAAGCAAATTAACACAGCAAAACCTGCAAAGATGACAAACCCACACAATCATAAACTCTGAGCCTGGGGTCTGTGTGTGTGGGTGGGACACTAATAACAGGCTTTTATTTTATTGTGACACAAAGGTTTGGATGCTGAATTCACCAGCAACCTGGGAACTATAAAAATATTTTCAGATTTCAAAGGTTTTTGACAGTGACCTAACCTGAAATAAGGTTATCCTAATGAACAAAATGAACTGGTGGCACTCCGATCCCGCAGCTGAATCCTCTGGAGGAGACGATCCTGGTGGTTGTTGGACTTTCTTGGATGCCCTGAAGCCTTCTTAACAAGAATTGAATCTCTTTCCTTGAAGTTCTTGATGATCCTATAAATTATTGATCTAGGTGCAATCTTAGTAGCCACAATATTCTTGCCTGTGAAATCGATTTTTTGCAACACAATGATGGCTGCACGCGTCTCGTGGAAGAACAATGATTTCAAGCATCATCCTCCTTTCAACATGTCTAGTCTGCCATTCTAACCCCATCAGCCTGACATCATGATCTCCAGCCTTGTGCTCGTCAACATTCTCTCACTTAAGTTAACAAAACGATCACTGAAATGGGCGGCCGTGGTGCAGTGAAAGGGCGGTCGACCTCCGATCCGAAGCATGCGGGTTCGATTCCACGTGTCGAAGTGTCCTTGGGCGAGACACTGAACCCCACCTTGCTTCTGGTGGAAGGTTGGTGCCAGGGTTCGGCTGCGGAGCCGCCACCAGTGTGTGAATGTGTGTGTGAGTGGGTGAATGGGTCTGTGACTGTAAAGCGCTTTGGGCCTTTGAGGAAGGTAGAAAAGCGCTATAGAAGTATACGCCATTTAGCATTTACCAAATGATCTCAGCAGGTCCTTTAATGACAGCAATGAAATGCAGTGGAAAGATTTTTTCGGGATTAAGTTAATTTTCATGGCAAGGAAAGAACTATGCAATTCATCTGATCACTCTTCATAACATTCTGGAGTTTGTGCAAATTGCTATTATAAAAGTGTAAGCAGCTACTTTTCCAACTTTAATGTAATTCTCTAAACATTTGGTCACTCCAGCAGTGTCTGCATTATATTTCCTCATACATTCATGTTGTGTTTGTATGTGTCTAATTAAGAAAAACCACAGTAGACCAAGGCACATTTAAAAGCCTCTGACACACGCACAGGTACAAGTTGACCCATTTGGGTGCCGTGGGTTTTTTGGTTGTTTCTTGAGGGTCGTACAGAGGAGGGGCTTGATCTTAAGGGGAGCGCAGGTGTATTTTGCAGATCCCTTGAGGCTCATCTCAAAGGATGTCAATAAATGGAACATACTATTGTTGTGCAAGTGTATCCTGAAGTATTTGCTAGGATAAAGAAAAAGTTACATGCACTTGTGACATACAGGTGATGCCATTGTCTGGTGCCCTTACGCCGCATTCTACTCATTACTAAAGTGCGTACACTTGGTTTTTTTACTGACTGCGTGGAGAAATTACGCTCTGATTGTATAATTTCCTAAATTCTAACAGTCAGGCTGAACACAAAGAGTGAATACTTATCACATTAGCAGCATCAATGTGCCCCTTGCGCAAAACAGAGGGTTTGAGGGAAATAATAAAATGAAAAAGGAAGGAATATTATGGAAAACTTTTAGAGGAAAACAAAAGTAATATAAAAAAAACATGGGGCATACTTAATACTATTCTAAGAAAGGGTAACAAGGAAGAACTCCTATTCAAAGTACTTCATTAGTTAGATTTAATGATTTTTTTGTAAACGTGGGACCTGAATTAGAAAAACAAATTCCGGATCCAGGAACATTCGGAAAGGAAGTGCAAATATTAATGGACAGAAATCCGAGTTCAATGGTTCTTATCCCAGTAACTGAAAAAGAAATGTTAAAGACAGTGAGAGGAATGAAGGGTTAATTCTCTACTGCTGTTAATGGCATTGATATGGATTTGGTGAAAACAGTGATCAATGGAATCCTGAAACCATTAGAATATATTTTTAATGTATCATTACAAACAGGTTCATTTCCTAATCAAAGGAAAATAGCAAAAGTTATACCGGGAACAAGCATCACTTCACACACTATAGGCCAGTTTCTATGTTACCGCAGTTATCAAAGATATTGGAAAAAATGTTCATAACCAGATTAAACTCTTTCATTGAAAAGCACAAGATACTGGAAAATAAATTTCCTGGGGTCATAATTGATGACAAACTAACCTGGATAGCACATATGTGGTACTTACACACTAAACTATCCAGAAGTATTGTATCTGTGTTGAATAAAGCAAAACTGGTTCTGGACCACAAATCACTCCACATGTTATACTGTACATTGGTCTTACCATATTTTTCTTATTTTGCAGAGATTTGGGGGAACAACTATAAAACAACGTTACATTCACTTTCAATACTTCAGAAGAGAGCGATGCGAATCATACACAAAGTCAATTACCTTGAGCACACAAATAAATTATTCATAGAATCAAAATTACTAAAATTTTACGATCTAGTAGAGTATTGTACAGCTCAAATAATATTCAAGGCCGAAAACAATTTATTACCGACGAATATCCAAAGGTTATTTATTAAAAGAGAGGAAAATACAATTTTAGGGAAAAAATTAATTTCTCATACCTAAAGCACGTACAAATAAAAAAAGATTTTGTGTTTCAGTTTGTGGAGTGAAGTTGTGGAACAGAGCCAGTAAATGCTTGAAACAATGTCCAAACATAAAATAATTTAAGTATAAATACAGAAATATGATACTGATGTTCTGTATTTGTAAAAAGAAAATATGTTTTGTTTTTCATTCGTGTTATTTGGAAATAAGAATTACATTTGCAGCTGTAACTGAATATACAGTTGGGTAGGGCACTGGACTTTGATGGTGGGTGTACTGGGTTTAGTTAGGAATGTAAGGACTTAAGGTAAAGGGATGTCAGAGTTTACAAGCTTTTTCTTCTTCTCACTCCCTTTCGGACTTGTGCTGTTCATATAATTTTGTCTTGTCGTGTTTTATATGATTTTCTTGTTTTATATCATTTTTGTCGTGTTTTTGTCTTATTTTGTTATTCTACACTTGTTTTCACTTGTCCAAAATAAAAAGGTTACTTACTTATTTAAAAATCTGCACGACAGCCTGTGTCTCTCCTACTTCATCTCTATTTGCACACATATATTAAGTCTTCTCTTCGATCTGTCACCATAGCATGCTCAAAGAAAAAAAAGTGCATAGACATTTCTGTTCACTAAGCTATCTACGATCTTGATATTTCATGCATTCCCTGTACAGGTTTGCCCATTTTTTGCCTTCAGACAGCCCACATCCATCCATAAGGGCCATTTGTGACAAAGGCTAGGGAGCAGTTTGTTAGTATTGCCCCAGCCCAGCATCATCTGCTTCTGCACATAAAGCAGGCTTCAGGAAATCTAAGTGTATAAAGATCGTTGGTGCGTTTGGAGCTTGCATCATGCCTTCAGATTAAGCATTCACCTCTTACTCTAACATCTGAGAATGTTCAATGCCTTTGGCCCAAAAAGTCCACTGGTTTTACATGATCTGACAGGTATAAAACTACCCCTGAAAATAGGAAAATACAGAAGCACATGTTGCATTTTCTTTGGGAAAAAACAAAGAACTTTGCAAAAGATGTTTCTTTTACATGTAGGGTAAAATACCAGCAAAATTAGATGAAAATGGTAGCAAGAAAAAGCATCTAAATTACTGTCATATCATCCCATATGATATGACATCAAAGGTGCAAAAATGACATATAACTGAGGAATAGAAGAATGGGAAATACAAAAGGAAAGGTATTAAGTGGAAACTCTGAATGCAGAAGATAATGCAGATGGAGAAATGAGGAGAGACACAGACTAAAGACTGATTACAACAAGGTGACTGCAGATTAACACTGAACTGTTCACACGTGTGCAAATAAACACCTACACCATTTATCTGTGCATTCATTCACACACACGCACACATCTGCTAGCGCCTCCATTCAACTTAAGCTCCACAGCAACACCTGCTGGTCATTCGTTCTGTCCGTCCACTCAGCTGCTCTCTTTCATATGACTGAAAACACACAAAGTGCACCATCATGACGCTTCGCACAAAACCCGCATCTGCAACAAATCTGCACACACATTCTGTGAAGATGGAACACAACACCTGAACATGCAGGTTTCCATGTGCATAATGAATGCATCTAAGAGCGCACAAGTAGGTGAGTGTACATACAAGCCGGGGTGATTTATGGGAGTCCAGATCAGGTTTGCATGATTTATCCTTCTAAAGCTGCACTGTGCACCTGAGGGACTCAGCTTTCTGCTTCACACACACACAAACACCCACTGGATGGAGGCTTGTCAGTCTGAAAGCAGTGGGAAGCATGTGTGCGTGTGTGTGTGTTTACCGTTAATGTATTCTTGCTTTAATTGTTTGTGGGGTTTTGCATTTGTGTGCACACGTTCATGGCATTAGTTTCATATTTTGGAGACTATCAAACTATATTTCAGACGGTTGTGTGCAAGTGTGTTAAATAACAAGCTACATGGCATTAATACTTCTATGCAGGTACAGTTAGTGCATGCGTGTGTGTGTGTGCAGAGCTGCTGTCAGAACGTCTGCGTAACAACATCCCAAGTGAACCATGTGAAGCCTGCATCCCACCATGAAAGATAACTGGGTTCCCCAGCAGCCTAATGGCCCACGACACACAGCAGCATCACACTTGCTCAGCTTGGCACAGGAGTTTTAATGTGTGTGTGTGTGGGTGTGTGAGTGTGTGTGTGTGTGGGTGTGTGAGTGTGTGTGTGTGTGTGTGGGTGGGTGTGCGTGTGTGTGTGTGTGTGTGTATGTGTGTGTGGGTGGGTGGGTGTGCGGGTGTGTGTGTGTGTGTGTATGTGTGTGTGAGAGAGAATATATAGAGAGAAAGAGAGAGAGGGGAAGAGAGAGAGAGTCAGGACCATAAATATTTGGACAGAGACACATTTTTTCTTATTTAGTTTCTGTACATTACCTCAGTGAATTTTAAATGAAACAACTCAGATTCCATTGAAGTGCAGACTTTCAGCTTTTATTCCATGGGTTGAACAAAAAGATTGCATAAAAATGTGAAAAACTAAAGCATTTTTTAAACACAATCCCTTCATTTCATGGGCTAGTAAGTAATTGGACAATTGACTTCCATATTGCATGGGCAGGTGTGGGCAATTCCCTTGTTATGTCATTATGATTGAAGCAGATAAAAGGCCTGGAGTTGATTATAGGACTCGTGCTGCATTTTTAAGATTTTGCTGTGAACAGACAACATGCGATCAAAGAAGCTCTCCATGCAGGTGAAAGGAACCATCATTAAGCTGAGAAAACAGAAAAAAAACATGCCAGAAATTGCTACAGTATTAGGAGTGGCAACATCAACAGTGTGGTTCATCCTGAGAAAGAAAGAAAGCACTGGTGAAGTCAGCAACGCAAAAAGACCTGGACGTCCACAGAAGACAACAGTGGTGGATGATGGCAGAATCATTTCCATGGTGAAGAGGAACCCGTTCACTACAGCCAACCAAGTGAACAACACTCTCCAGGAGGTAGGCGGATCAATATCCAAGTCTACCATCAAAAGAAGACTGCATGAAAGTAGATCCAGAGGGTACACTGCAAGATGCAAGCCACTCATAAGCCTCAAGAATAGGAAGGCTAGATTGGACTTTGCTAAAAAGCATCTAAAAAAGTTCTGGAAAAACATTCTTTGGACAGATGAAACCAAAATCAACCTCTACCAGAATGAAAAGAGAAAAGTATGGAGAAGGCGTGGAGAAGCTCCTGATCCAAAGCACACTACATCATCAGTAAAACACGGTGGAGGCAGTGTGATGGTCTGGGCCTGCATGGCTGCTTGAGGCACTGGGACATTAGTGTTTATTGATGACGTGACACAGGACAGAAGCAGCCCAATGAATTCTGAGGTGTTCAGAGACAAACTGTCTGCACAGATCCAGGTGAATGCAGCCAAACTGATTGGACAGCATTTCATAATCCAGATGGACAACGACCCAAAACATCCAGCCAAAGCAACTCAGGAGTTTATTAAAGCAAAGAAGAGGAATATTCTTGAATGGCCCGTCAGTCACCTGATCTTAACCCAACTGAGCAGCATTTCACTTGTTGAAGACTAAACTTCAGAAAGGCCCACAAACAAACAGCAACTGAAAGCTGCTGCAGTAAAGGCCTGGCAGAGCATTCAGAAGGAGATTTGAAAACTGCTAAAACAGACTAATGTGTGCATTCGTTGTGCTTTATGACAATTAACAGAGTGGCATTATTGCAGAGACCCTGCCACTTCAACCCAATGCAGCATGGGAGATGTAGTGCAAAAACTGATGCCGATGCCAGACAGAGTCACTTCTCTGAGCTTCATTAACTTGTTCACTTTTTCTACGGTCTGACAATGGACTCTGTGGGGAGCTACAACGCTGTTATTTTTGTTAGGACTGAGAGACTTCACGAGCAGAGTCGGAACAAGGAAGTGAAGACTTTAACCACTTCTGATTGGTCAGACTGATGACGTATGATTAAGCCTCAAGAATGATTGGTGGAGACAGTTAAAGGGGCGGGACTTTTCCAAAACCAGATCTACCGGTATCTGAGAAAACTGCAGTTAAATCGTGGTACCATCATTCTTATCAAAATATCTTTAGTAGAATCAAATAAACACAAAGAAAAAGTATTTTATGATCTTTCATATTCCTAACTACTCAGTGTTTTATCAGGGCCTGTTTGGATGAACACAGAGCTGATATCCTGGAGATGGGAAATCTTTATAGATCAGTGAAAATTAATTTCCCATGGTACACCTGACCATCTTTTATGGCACACTGGTTGAAAAACACTGCTATAAACTACAGTTTAGGCTGACCCAGTGTCCTTAATAGCAACTTCACTGGTCGAATTGCGGTTTTGTTATTGCATAATATTTCTATGCATAATAATCAAGACAAATATGTTGAAGACGTCTCATCCTGAGATCTTAATAAAAAAGTTCACAAAACAGACACATTCAATGTTAGTTTGTTGGATTTTTTCCCAATGCTCATAAATTAATCAGAGCACTATTTGTTTGATGCAGGCAATTATTTACCCCCCAAACATAAATCTGAAGATAACAGCAAGTTAATTGTATGTGTTTAAAGCTCATTAATCAAGGAAGCAAAGGCACATTCATCATAGCATGGACAATTACATCAGTATATGCTTGGCTTCCGCAAGTGTTTGCAAAGCTGTCAAGAAATAAATCTCAATCGGACTGTGGCTCCATCCATGCTGTCAGGCACTAAGTAAGCAAGTCCAACACATTGCCATACAGAAACGTGTCCAAATAAAAGGAGTGCTTTATCAGATCTTGATTTAAAGTCTTACTCCGATCATCTTTTGATCTATTGTAAAAGTGTTTCCAGTGGTCTTTTAATTACCGTAATTTCCGGATTATAAGCCACTACTTTTGTCACACGCTTTCAACCTGCGGTTTATTCAATGATGCGGCTAACTTGTGCATTTTTTTCTTTTTTTTTATGCAATACGGTAAATGTGTCGAGGAAGACGCAAATTTAATGTCAATTCCTGCTTTGTGAATGAATAGCACCAACAGACCCTCATCATGGAAAATGCAAGAAGAAATGCAGAGGACACAGCTTTCAAGGTAAAAGCACTCGTTCAAAGCAGTGTGAAAAAATCCACCATCATCAACGGGTTTGGAAAAGCTGGTCTGCTGCTGACGGAGAGGACAGAGCAAGCTCAGGAGAGAATTTACCTTAGAGTGACACTGACGACGACAACAAAGGAGAGACTGAGAGAGAGTGGTGAAGAATGTCTGACACTATTCCAATTCAACACTGAGGGGGAAGACTTCCATGGTTTCAGTGCACAGGAGGCGCGTGCCGTGCAGAGGCCTATAAGTTACTGTTGCTCTCAGTGACTTTTACGTGTATGTTTTTTAACCAGCCCTGTTAGTGCTGTTACTACCATATTGCTGCCGTTTTACTGCCGCATCACAGGCATTGTTTGGAATAGAGCTGTGAGGGTGTGGGATTTTTGATCACAGCCGTGATGAAACGGCTGGAGTTGCGATGTCGCAATACTGGAATCTAACTGAATTGGTATCTTTAAATGTTAAGAACAAGTTCAAAGCATCAGAGGCTAAAACAATGATGTGCAACTGTTTTTCTGATCTATGTGGTTTTAATAATGTTTGTTTTTATGTATTTCTTGTATTGAAATGTGCTGCCTCTTGGCCAGGACTCCCTTGAAAAAGAGATTTATAATCTTAATGAGACTTTCCTGGTTAAATAAAGGTTAAATTAAATTTAAAAAATGTATTCTGAGCCGCACTGTTAGCACAGAGCAAAGCCCCACCCCCACCACCACCCCTTCCTGTCACCCATAAAGGAGAGCTTTCAGTTTATGTGCTCTCCCGCTAGCTTACAGCCCTTCACGTCCCCAAACTAACGCTAGTGGTGCAACAAAAATTGCGAGCAATATTGGACCTATTCAGCTGTGCAGTTCTGAGCCAGATACCAGCTAGGACAAGGAAACGATGAACAAGGATCTAGTCGTCTATAAGTGAATGCATCAGAACGGAGCGCAACAGGGAGCTTGTGGCCCGCCCATTATAGTTTTTACATCACAAATCCTATCTGTTTCTTAAGCTGCATTTTTTTGTCTGCTCCTGATTCACAACAATTGGTATTTTTAACCTCTATATATGTTCTCCATCATTAGAATAATGCCAGAAGGTCATGTTAAAAACACCAAAAACACAATTTTCATTGGAGTATCTCATTAATAACATCTGCAGCATGTGTTTTCAAATTGTTTCATTGTTAATTTGTTCCATTTTTGTGTCTTTTGTAATGATTTTTGTGGAAATAGAAGATCTAAAAAAAAGCAGCAGAGAAATCGAAGCAGACACGCTGTGCAGGTGCTCAGAGAGTGCAGGCTGACCAGCACAGCACCCCTCATGTGTGTTGCAAAGGTCTGTAGAGGGTCAGCTCACCAACCCTCCAGGTGGCTCAGTGGCTTTTCCTCTTACCTTTTAATTAGTTGCTTTGCAGTTTAGCTGGAAATTGGATAGATTTTTCTTTTTACCCATGCTCACAGCTGATGCACAAAATATGCACAATCACAAAAGAACACACACAACAGCAGCATAAAGCCCCCCCCCAAATCCTACTAAAATGAGCAAAAAGCTGCAAACACGCAGCGGGAAGATGCAGGCCTCTTTTTTCCGTGCAGCCAAAACCGCTCTCATTAATACACACTCGACTGAGAGCTCGCAGTTGCCATAGAAACCTCCAACCTGTTGCCAAAGGGAGGTGGTAGTTTTCTATGGCTTGTGAACACGGCTCAAAACGGTTGCAGTTCAATTTCTTTGCCGTGTGTCAGGGAGCTGTCAGTTCTGCTGCAGGCACGCACAATTGTCCACCTTGGAGCGGAGAATGGCTACATTCATTTGCTCCGGGATTCACTCTAACACACTTGAGTGCAGAGCAAATCCAAGTTTCTGTGCATCCACTTAAGAGAGAAAGCCCAACCTTCCACGGCAGTAGAATAGACTGTCTTCATTCTACAATGCTTTCTTCTAATCCTTCTCATTTCACACTCATCAATTCTGTGTCATTCATTCTGGGAAAATTAGATGAAACTAACTTGAGGAAATTGCTTTGCTTAATTCATCATTCCAAGCAGCTCTGATATAATTAAATCATTGCATATTCTATTCTTGGAGTACTATTTTTTTTTATTCATACAGTTATGTTTCATAGTCTTTCGCACCCAGGAGCTGCAGGGGCCAATTGTGCGATAGAATTAATTTGGGTACTGAAACAAACTTAGATCAGGTGGAGAATGTAATGTAAGGAAGCTGCAAAAGAATTAAAAATGCATGACGTGGTCTTAATGAGTATAATATACTACCTTCTTTGTTTCATTTTCATTTATTTTTCATGTTTTGCCGGCAGTGCAGCCTTATGTGTCAAACAATTTCTTTTTAAGAAACTAGACAGCGCCATTTGCTGTCCTTACAATGAATAGTTGTCCTGCAGCAGGACAATCATTCCAAGCAAAGCCGTGAAAGTACAGCACAATGACTAAAGGGAAAGTGTGGAGTCTGGATGCTTTCATCTACTCTCATTTAATAACAGGATCTAGACCAGAGGACAGGATTTTTTCTTCATGCACTATAGTTGTGAGAGCTTTCCTGGAGCTAAGTTTCTGTCTAAGATTTTAAAAATGTGGTTCAAAACAAGGAGACCGAGCAGAGCAAGAACGAAAGGATATGGAATCTGTGTCTATTTGTGTTACTGATGAAGAAACTAATCCATGTCTACTTAAAAAAAGAAAAACAGAATAAGTAGTTATTTTGCAAGAGTAACCCAAGACTCTTTACTTGGACCCTACTGTACCAGGGCTGCCATGGTGCAGTGGAAGAGCGGTCAACCTCTGATTGGAACATTGTAGGTCTGGTTCCCGCCCTAATGTGTTGAAGTGTCTGAACACCAAAAAGACTTGGTCTGTTGAAGTGGCAAGACACTTAACCCCATATTGCTCCCAATGGTTATAGGTTGGTGTTAGTGTAATGCTACGTTCACACCGGGCATGCGTACAGGAATGCGCTTTGGCATGAGGTGTTTACATGGGACAAGCAGGGAGAGGATTCTTTTTCTTTTTCTACTGTTTATTAGCGCATATCCACCACCTTTAGTTGGAAGAGGAAGAGGCTTTTTCATACAATTGCTTTGTAGGTAATTAGAGTTAAGTAAAAACATTATTTAATATTAAATCTTTCAAGAAAAAACAACAACAACAAAAAGCATGGATGCATCAAATCCATTAATGGATTGTCCTCTAAAGGGTCCTTTTGAGCAAAAACTAATTCTGGTTAGTTTTTCAGTTAAAGAAAAGCCAATTTAATGATTTAAAATTTTAGTAGAAAAAAGTTCCAGTTTAGTTTAGTTAATATCATTTATTTTGTGAAGAGCTTTTTTTATGACAGGGCACAGTAGTTATCACTCTCGTCCAACAGCGAGAAGGCCCTGGTTCAAATCCCATCCTGAACCTTTTGGATTGGAGTTTGTATGTTCTCCCTCCTGGACACTCTGGCTTCCTCCCACATTCCAGCAGCATGCTGCATAGGTTAATTGGTATCTTTATTTTGCCCATAGGTGTGCATCCAAGTGTGAGTGTGAATCCAAGTGAGGATGGACGGACGGACAGACGGACGGACGGACGGACGGACGGATGGATGGTTTGAAGAAATGTCAAGAATATCTTGTTTTGCCCAAGCTTGACCATGTATAACTGTCATCAATATAGTTCCAATCCTCACTCTAATCTTTCAGTCGTATGCATTAAATAGCGTCTATTCCCGATCTTCTGATCAAACCCACAGAATAACCTAGTAGCTATGACGAGTCACCATTTGTCCTTCTACTCATTACATCTATGCCTCAGTCATATTTTAAATTTACAACCCAACAAAACTTAGGTTGACTCGGTATGCCCTACAGCTCTTGATGCGTGGTGTTATTATTTCTCGCCTTGACAACTGCAATACTCTCCTGTCATGTACAATTTACTGCATGTTGATGGTCCAGAATGCAAAGGGGCGTCTGGTGTTTGATGATCTCAATAGAAACAAAGGCACTCTAGATTTAAATTCAAGTCACTCATTCTCGTGGAGCGATTGCAGGGTCTCTCCATCCATCTCTTTTAACATATGAGATAGACGGCTGCTGCTTCATGACAAGCTGCCAAAAGATATCAGAGCACAGTCGTCCCTTGAGAAGTTACCACAAAAAAGACACAAACACTGTAGAAGCGCAGCAACAATATCTTTGGTGCAAAGCTTCCAAAGCCAGAATTACCTGTTCCTGCCTCTCTAACCAGCGGTCAACCATGGGGTGATTGGCGCTGAGGGAAGAGCGGGCTGTTTCTCGCTGAAACTCCCTCTGATTAGCCCAGGTTCCTGCATCCCGTGGTAAGCTGCGATACGTATCCAAACCTTTACTCTTTAAAGACAGAGATGAAAAAGTATCATTAGAAATGTACTTAACATTTGGGAATTTAACCACCAAGTCTAACTCTCAGGCAGGGTCGCATTAGATCACATATTTAGAGTTTTTGGTATAATTCAATAGTGGACTCAAACCCTCAATTACCAGCCTTGGGGCACACACTCTATGATTTAAATAGTCATTTTCTTTGGTAGCAACTCTTTGACCTAAAGCTTCCCACCTTCCTCTCCAGGCTGTTTGTGCCGGAGCAGTGACGTGCTTTCAGGAAGCCAGCGGTGGTGGACCAGCGGGTAGGGGTTTTTCTGGATGGCGTCTCTTCTGTTTGGACCCGTGACTCCACGGCGCTAAACGGTCCGTTCACTGTCAGCAGAGCGGGATCGCTGCTGCGCCTAACATGGAGGGGCATGTCTGCGGAAGAGGAAAGAAGTGTCAGAGCTGTATTTACATCTGGAAAATGAAATGCAGAGATTGTCTTTTCCCTTCTTTAGGAAACAAACCCTTTAAAAAAACTATATCCCCACCATTTTTCTCCCTTTTGTTGATGTATGAATAACCAAACTTGGTCTCACTGACAGACTGAAGACAAAGACGTATTACAGTAATTATGGATGATTGATGTAAATTAGCTGGAGCAAATTACATTCCTCCAACAATATGGAGTTAAAAAGAAAGTTAATCATGGAGATTCCATCATCATCTTTTTGTTAATAAATCTGATTTATCACTGGAAGCCCAATCGCACAGCTTCAGTTTAGTCTCCAGTCTTCAGGAACTCCCTCTGAATAGATAGCAGGAAACTGTGTGAGAACAACAATATGAGGGAAAGCCTCATCAGTGGGAGTGGATGTTCCATTAAACACTTTACTGTTTGGATGTTGCAGCATGTGGGCGACGGGCAGAGGTTCAAATACTTACTCCAATAAGGACAGAATATTGTAAAATCAGCATGAACAAAAGTAATGTTATAAATAAGTAAAAAAATTGCTTTTTTTATTGTTATTTTTCTTTTTAGCCTAAGTCACATCTGCCCTTATGGGTAGATACAGGCAGTGTGTGGGTGAAAAATGGGAAATCCTGTATGGGGCATGTAGGTGGCCCACATGAAATCTTAAGGTTGTAGACTACTAGGTATGCCCGCAAAATGTTTATGCAAATTTTTTTCTATGGCCGTGCTGCGAGTGACAGGCCACACCAAAGTACAACACACAAAGGTAAGTAGGGCCAAAGTAGGTGAGACAAAGGCGGATTGTAATTTTTTTAAACCCCCTCAGATCCTGCGGACTACTCAAAGGGCTCATGTGATAAGTGTGCGCTCCTTTTGTGCACTAAAGGAGCGCACACTGTTGGTTAATTTCCAACAGTCATGCTGCAGCATTAACCAATCAGAGCACTGTGATTGTGGCATTTATGTGGTAGTCAGTAAGGGGCCAGTATTCGTACCTTATTAAGTAAGAGTGTAACATAGAGCACTGGACAACAGCATCACTATTACGTCATAAGTACATGCAAATTACATTAGGCTTATGAATACTTTATGATACACTTACACATGACAATTGTGCATTCCATTTACATGCTTTGCATGCTCTACAGCCACCTCATTTACATGAGGTGGCTGTAGAGCCTCAAGGAAACTGCAAGACACATTTGTACTCCTAAAAAACCTGCAGCACTAAGGCTTCAGCAACTGAGTCTGATTGGCTAAAAAATATATTAGGTGGATACCAGATAGTTCAGAAAAAGACGACTTAAGTTGGGACAATTACCGTAAATTCCAGACTACAAAGCGCACCCGATTATTAGCCGCACCCACCCATTTTCACGTGTTTAACTAATTTTATACATACATAAGCCGCGTCGGGGTACAAGCCGCATGAATTAGGCCAAATAGTCATCCTGACGGATCACTTCCTGACTCAGAGTGTAAGTGTGATTTATTAGCACACAGTGGGTGGAGTCAGTTTTGCCTCAGGCTCATGTCTTGGAGTCTATCTGCATCTGCCAAACAGTATGCAGCTCTATTCTGTTCACAAGTTCCTCAGTTATGGTTTTTTTTTATTTTATTTTTTTTAACTTATTGACAATCTAGGTATCATACATAAAATTACAAACAGTAACCATATAATCAACATTACATCCCTCAGTTATGATGAGGAAATTTACATCCCCGATCCCCCATTTCCCATGAGTCTTAGGGGCTAAAGGCGGGGCCAACGCCCGGCTCGCCATTCTGTTGTACGTGTTTAAGAATGAGCAAATATCAGCAGTGCATGGAGGGGTGAACGGGTAAAGCTCTCCTTCCGCTTGTGTCGCGGCAGCGTTATGGGAGTAACAGGGCTGGTTAAAAAACACACCGGTAAAATAAAGCAGCGACGACTGAAAAGCGCGCGCCTCAGCGCGATACGCGCGCCTCCTCGCGGCGCGTGGGTCAGAAGTTTCCTTCCACAACAAACACTGTTGCTCCGCGGACGCCTCGAGTAAGCCCTGGCTGCAGCCTGCAGAATGGCTCGACGCCTCTGCGCTCCGCGCTCCCGCGCGCTCCTTGTCTCCCCTTCCTATCTACTCCAACACCTCTGGCCAGCGCGGCTTCAAGGATGAGCGCTTCGTCCCCATTGCGCCGGTGAACGGAGCAAATCGTGTCTGTGCAGAGCAATCGGACTTAATACTGTACGCTTTGTGTATGAGGGGCGGATGCGTTGTTACGTGTGGGAGCCTTCAGACTGCCATCGGCCCCGCAGCTCACACGACACGCAGTCTCCAGCTCACACGGAGGCTGTGAGCGTTTCAATGCAAATCTCTGCTCAGTCCTTAGAAACCGTTAAAACGACCACGTCAATTTGTGTTTCCAGTCGTGTCCCGACAAAATAAAGGCTGATATTATTGCCACATATTTACGTGCAGCCAGCCGAGTCACTATGACTCAGAGGTAAATGCACTCCTGAGCATGCGCTGTTCTCTCCGTCACGCAGCTGACCGGCTTTTCCAAACCCGTTGGTGATTTTTTTCACGCTGCTTTTAACTATTGCTTTTAACTTGAAAGCTTCATCATATTGTAGCGGCGATCACGTGCACGTTGGGTCTAATGGCACCAAAGGATTCTGGGATGCGGCTGGGCATGCGTGTTTCGTTTTGTTGAACCATGACTGAAGTGTCTAAGACCTGAAGTGAGGTCCATGCTGTTTGGCTACTTGGAGGTGTGTTGAAAAATAAATGACTTGTGTTTGGTGTTAGAGAATTCAAACCATTCACTGTGTCCGAAAATGCGTACACGGCGGCCGCCAATAAAATCCAATAATTAGCCGCGTCACTGAATAAGCCGCACGGCTGTAAGCGCAGGAAAAAAGTAGCGGCTTGTAGTCCGGAAATTACGGTACATCAGTCATACTGCTCCTATGTTTTAATCCAAACAGCTGTGCAAGCCCATGCAGAAATCTGATCAGTGATTATTAGACAGATTAGTTAAAAGTACCAGATAACAGACTTTTCAGATTTGTGTTCTGAAATCTATATGTGTGGACATAAATCAGTAGAAATGTGTGTTTGTTTTTGGAGGTCTTGAAGCCAACAACTACAGTAATTGTTCAGTAGACTGGTTCATGTGTGTGTAAACACTCATTCTTGGCCAAGTTGAGATGGGTCATCATCAAGAGCATGAGAGCTAAGGGGTTAAGAGCCATGGCAGAGGAAGCCTTTTTAGCAGACGCCTTTCAGCTGACTGTCCTTTGAGCTCGGTTGGCTACCAACAGAATTAAACTATTTGGGTAAATCTTTCTTGTGTGTGGCCATACCACCCTGAACATTTCCGATCCCGGAAGCTAAGCAGGTTCGGGTCTGGTTACTACTTAAATGGGAGACCGCCTGGGAATACCAGGTGCTGCAAAAAACCTCTCCTGCCTTGCGGCTATATTCCTCCATGGAAAAAGGCTTCAGGAGTAAACCTCGAGGACGAATCCCGAGTCGGAGTTCGTCGCCGCTTTGCAGCCTCGCTCTGGCAACTACTGCAACTGTAGCAAACTGCTGCGTGGACGTGGAGAGGGGGGACCTCCTACATGGGCAACAGCCTGTCCTCCATACTACACTGCCCTGGCTAGTATCCGACCACTCTCACAACCCTGACGAGAGCTAGGATGCATCATCCATGGTCAACTCGATCGACGGAGGCCAAAAAAATCTTTCTTGAACTCTCTTGATGTTGTAGAAAAATCCAAACCAAGGATGTGATTTTGATTCTGATATAAAAACGTTTTAATCAGAGTCATGTTTTAAAGGTAATATCTCATCAAAACAGAATAGTAAATTTCAGATTTTGCTGCTGCATCTTATGCAGCGCTCCAAACTCATCCCTTTAGAAACCAATGCTCCCTGTAGGCGTTTCAAAGAAACTGCTCTTCATTTGTGGCACCTTCTTTTCAGTTCTTTTGCGGAACCTCAAACTTTTTTAAGACCCACTTCTATGAAAACAATGTTTTTGGTGTGTTTAACAAGTTCTTGTGGCATCGGATGTTTTTCATTGTGAATCAGGAGTGAACAATGAAAACATGCTATTTGACAAAGATTGTATTATTATGTAAAAACTAAGATCAGCAGGCTCAGCTCCCTGCTCATCTCTATTCTGACGTATTCACTTGTAGGCAAATATATCCATGTACGCTAGGGTCGTCCATCGTGATGGGTGACTGACATCCCGATGGAGAGACCACCATCGTGATGCCATGCCCCCGCCACGTTGCGCGTCGACACCATAAACCGCGGTTACATGTACAAAATATCTTGATGGGATCAATGGTCGGATTAGAATCCAACCGTGTACATGGGCCCAGAAAAATGTTTTCAGAATATAAAAACGTTCACTAAGGTCACACTTTCCGTCGGAATAAATCATTCGCACATGCGCAGTAGGGTTTGAAAACCGGAAGGATATAAATTCCGCCGAGCGGCTTTTTTTTTCAAACTTTATTGAATGTAACAATTCAATACAAAACAATTTTAAATAGCGCCGAGCGGCTATATATATTGACATGTCAGCTCGGTAAAATACGAGATGATCTTCTAAACGTGGTTTTAATAATGTTACGGTTATTATGAAGCACCTGTTCGCTCATCATTTGAATTTTAATCCATGTGGAGTGGTCAGTGCTTTTTCTGAACGAAGCCAGGATTAGCAGTATGCTAACACGGGCTAACAACATTAGCTTTGGGTGGTGCTGCTTGCTGGCTGCACGTAAACATGTAAGAATAACATCAGCCTTTATTTAGTCGGGACACGACTGGAAACACAAATCCGCGTGATTGTTTGAATGTTTTCTAAGGACTGAGCGACATTTCTGCTTTGAAGCTCAAACCGCTGTGTGTGCTGACGATCCGAGCTGTGCTCAGACACACACTTTTAGACCCGGTTCTGAGTTCGGTTGCTTGTACCCCTAGAGCTGCGGGACGGATCGCAGTCTCAAATCTCCCACACATAGCGCTCATGTAACAAAGCACCCCCCCCCCCTCCCCTCAAACACAAAGCTGTAAGTCCGCGCTCCGCCGGTCCACTTCACTAGTTAAGTGCAGGAGCGGACTACTTCTTTTCTATTTTGTTTGTTACTTTTTTTGTTAAAGTCACTTCGCTCAGTTTATAATGGATCATCGCGGATTGGGAAATAAAATGAAAAAAGCAAAAAAACGAATAGCAGTTATATAAGAAGGAAAATGTAAGAAATACCCCCCCCCCCCCCCCCCCCCCCCCCCCCCCCCCACGATGTCATCGTCCATCCCGATGGTTAACAGCAAACATCGTCAACGGCCAATTTAAGGGACATCGCCCAACCCTGATGTACGCCTTTGTTTTCCTCATCTGAGCTGGTACCTGGCTCAAACTGTACAGCTGGAAAGCCCTAATACTGCCATTTTAGTTTCATCGGTAATGTTAGATTGGGAGTGTGAGGGGCAGAGGGTTAGTGGGAAAGCATTTAAAGAGATAGCTCAATTATGGCTGACTGGTTTACCAACTACTGCTGCTCTGCTGAAACTACATCCAAGAAAACAACACAGGTTTTCAGGTTTTGGCTAAAACGGCATGATCATAATTAAAAGACCAATGGGAGAGCTTTGAAAATAGATCAGAAAAGGATTGGAGTGGGACTTTAAATTGTAAAAAATGCTCCCTATTGCACGCAAAATGATTGCTGCCAAGATGTTTTGTCACAAATATTGTTATTTTTCCCACTTTATTGCTAGCTCATCCTTTCTCTTAGAAATAAAAGGCTGATCGTGATGAACATTGTGTAATTTGTAAAAGATACCATTGCACAATATCTTACTTAAAAATTGTCTGAAATGCAAAACAATTGGGCTGGGCATTACTAATAATTTCCAGAACCAATTCGATTCAGTTCAATTTGATTTAGAATTTACATGATCTACACATCTAGACACGTGTATATAAATTAATTAATAGTTTATACATGTTTTGAAGATCTTCATATTAATCTGATACAGTTCACATTCCGTAAAATGTATTTGTGAAAAAATAAACCAATGACACTGTTAAGACCACTCAGTGTTACAGGATTTCTCAAACTGAAAAGCTCCAACAAAAATGTGCAGATCTTTATGTTATGCCTCTCTTGGAGGGCGTTTCAGTTTGGCCAATTGGTGGAGATCGTGCTACAGCATTACACTTCCAGAAGATTTTAGCACAAAAAAGAGGTGCTTTATATCACAAGTGGTTATCTAAAAAAATTGTTTACCTAAGAGTTTGTTACATTCATGCCTATGAGTTTATAAAGCTGTTAATTTAGTCAACAATGTATGTTTAGGTTGAACAAGCATTGGAATTAGCCGTCCAATGGGAAATTCCTCGATACGTTAGCATCGAGCTAGCAGACTCTGACTTTACTGCTGTTAAGCATTAGGTCACCGGAAAAGGAAAGGCATAAAAGATTGACCTCTACTTTTATGGATCAATCATTGATTTATAAAGCTTGGATCAATTCAGATCGATTAATCGATTTTATCAACCCAGTTCTACAAAAAAAACGTGTCAAAAACAGTTGTGTGTCCCTTAAAGTTGTGATCCCTTTGTTTACTTAAGTGTTAACAGTAATCTTCTGTTAACTTACAATGCTAATCACAGATGTTGGCAGCTGTTAAAAGAAAACCAGAGTGATCATTACGTGCCATGAATTTACTGTGTTAATGTTGTGAGGTCATTTACATGAATGATGGGGGGGTCTGCATTGGATAAATTGCATCACTGCCAGCAGGGGGAGGAGCCTCTATCTTTCAGCTATCCCTCAAATTGCAATGTGACCCAAAGCACAGCTGCTGTCATTAACCTTTTGATCATGGAATCATTTCTTTTAACTTAAGCACAACATTTTAGTAATGAGTGCTGTTATGGTCTTGTGGGTTGAGACCGGGGTTCACATCATTACCAGAATACCTTAACTCTTCCATCCACAGCAACACGTTTGCTTCTTTCCTCAAAGGGATCTTTCTCGTCCAGAACAACAGCAGTTTATCAAAGGCAAGCAAATCGCATTAATCCATTAGGCATTTCAAAAGAGCTCCCTTGTCTAATAAGCTCCACCGTATCTCTGTGGACCAAACTAGAAAATTAGCAAAGACCCTCAGTGCTTCTCGCTGCCTCTCCTGCAATAAATCAGTGACTGAAAGCAATTCTCATTAAGCACTCATGAAAAAAAGTATCAAACTCTCTCTCCACAATGTCCGGCATTTCTATTTTAAAAGCTATTAAAACTAAGCTGATGAGATTTTGTGCTGTCAATTAGGCCGGGTTGCATTTGTTATGAAAATGGGTAAACTAGATGAAACTGGCAGGTGTGATTATGCCGCAGATTTCTTTTTTCTTGAAATTTTCTCCATCTCATACACAGATCCAATTAAAACAAGACCCTTCCATCACACCCCCCCCCCCCCCCCCAAACAAGTGTGTGTATTTGCATGTGTGTTTAAACATGTGTGACACAGAAAACATGGGCTGCATCAATCAATGCCATTTCACGTCATTAATTCAGAAGCCACTCCAGAATATGCAAGAATTTAATTAGCTGTGCGTGCTATTTAAATATAGCAATTTATAAAATGGAGTCGGCATTCATTTTGTCATTAGAGGCTTGGGAACTACCAAAAAAAAATGACTAGGAGAAATATTTTAATTTCAAAAATGGCCTTAGAAAAAGGACAGACAGAGACATGTTCCTCTGCATATCTTCTAAAAGTAGAAAGTTTGTAATATCAGTTTGACATGAAGACATCTGTAAGGCTACCAAACAACAATAACCCTGTTGGTTGCCTGTATACATAAGGACAACTGTAGATTTTTTTTTGTGCTTTTGAGAAACTTTTGTTGTTTAGTCTTTTTGCTTCCATTCATCTGTTATAAAAACCTGTTTCAAAAAAAATAAATCCCAAAAAGTAATGTATAGGCAGTTTTAAAAAATTACAGTTGAACATGTGTCTAGACCTAAGTTTAGTGTAAATAAAATAAAAACTTAAATCATGTAAATTTGTTTTTACGTTTTTTTAAGTGTTGCATTTGTATTTCCAGTTGTCAAAAAGTGGATGTCCATATGGCCACCATAGTTTTTGTCTCAATATTTGTTACTGACAGCAACGCAGAAGAAGTGCCGTCCAAAACCAACATAATCTGACAGTTCTCCTCCTAAACTTTATGATGTTTTTCTTCTTTGCATTGAGACAATGCATTCGACAGCAAGTCATCAAACTGGGTTACAGAGAGACAGAGGTACAGCTGAAAGCTGATGCGGCTCCTGCAGTAGGGACCACAAGCCACAATTTTCTAAGGTCCAGGGAAACGTTTGTGACCCCAAATGATAGAGTTAAAAGCATGGTAGAAAAGTGCTATACAAGCACACAACATTTATTATTCATGTTTGCCTCTTTGTTTCTGCAATATAAAGCCTTTGCAAAGAGTGCAACAGCACAGAGAAGCTAAACTTTATTTACAATAACAATCAAGAGTTATCGTAAATAAGTATAAAACTAGAGCCACTTTTTCATTTCAATATGTGGCAACACAGTACATATCACAAAGTTGTAATAAAACTCTAACAGGTTCTTGTGCACCACAGAAAATCAATTTGAGGTCAGTAAGAACAACTAAAACTCACACAAAAGGAGCATCATTGCTGAGTTTTGAGAAAATTAAAGAATTTTAAGCGAGACTAATGGTCCCAAAAAGGAGTTTAAAAAGAAATAAAGCTATTATTGAATCAAAGATTTGCATCTAAAAAATTCCCCAATCTTGCACAAATAAAATGTATTACTACTTTTAAACGTTTTAGATCTTTAAAAAGGATGGTGTTAACTATTTTAGTTGCTGAGAATTTTTTTAAAGATTATGATTATGTAGGGACTCACTGGTGCGCAGAGCGGACGGTGTGACTTCAATTTCACTCGTTGCCTTGTAGGGTTGGAAGGCAGAGGCACCACTGCCGGCGCTGAGGTCTGTGGCAAACAAGTCCGGGCTCTGGGTCCCGGTGGAGCTGGCGCTGGTGCCGTCACCTCCATGATGAGGCTCCTGCTCATCATAAATAGCTATAAGCTGGAGGGAGTTAAAAACAAATAGAGGCCTTTAGAGAGGGATGGGACAGACAAATGAGGGTTTTTGTAGCACAACACACAAAACATAAGAAAGCAAATAAGTTTGCTTTCTTATAAAACAAGAAGTGTTACGTGATAAAAATGGGACTAGCCCTTTAAATTTCACCAAAGAATATTTTGTGGGTTAAGAAAATAAAACTAAATGTTTTTCAGAAAATAAAACCTTTATTTTTTCAAAATTTAAAATTAAAAAGGAGAAAATAAATCAAACTGAAGCCAACCAAGAAAGAAATGGTTCTGTCTGATCTACCTTTGAGGCATTAACTGCTTTCATATTGGAACACAAACTAAAAAGCATATGGCGGTATACAATCAAACACAAAAGGACCACCCACTCGCACAGGAATATAGAATTTAAGACTCCCATGACTAACAGAACAGACTCATTTTGTATGTCCAATCCCATTCTTTTCACTCAAGCTGCTCTCACACTTCTCTCCCCAATAGTTATGCACAAAGCTATTCTCAATTCCCTATTTGATTAATTCCAGTTTCCACTGAGCCCCTTTATTAGATTACAGATTTGATTTGTGTCCTCCCACTGTGACTCCCACCAGGTCCACATGTGTGCTCAGCTGGCTTCACTTTAACTAAGAGAGAAAATGAAAGATCCATCCAGCATCTGCCTGTTCACAGGATGCCATCCAACCGTCCCTGTAGATGAGATGTGATGCAGAGCCATGGCTTTGATAACCTCAAACCATCCCCCTCCCCACACCTTCAACGCTGATTTCAAAACTTTTAAAGACGAAGGCCCAAGAGCTCAAGCATCTTTGGTCTGCTGACGTTCATCATATAAGAAAATTCTTAAGATGAAAGGAAAAAGCATACCAAACACCCTTTGGCAAAATGTACCTGATGAAAAATTTCTATCCAGACGTCATGGTTTCACCATATCTCTAAATTTAAAAACATTTCAGGTGTGCATGCGAAAATGGTTGGAAGCCTCCTTTGAACATGTCATACCTGCTAAATTTGGCAGAAAAGGTTTACCAGCTCAGTTTACTTCAGAAACACAGGTTTGATCTTGTATAGGAGTACTAACCTCTACAAACAGAGACTGAAAAGAAGCATATCTTTGCTGCTTTGATCAAAATATACATCCTGGACATCTATTCTCACTCATACAGCTTTTGAATTATACTGTTAGGATGTGACTGTGCATTTACAGTGACTTAAATCTACAAAGTTTGGTTAAGAAAATTACAAGAAAAACAAAAGAAGAAGGTATTAATATAAGCAACTTGACTTTTGGAGTAAGCCTGTTTTTGGCATTATGGTTATCCATTTCATATAATGGTCAGTTTAGATTGGTATGGAGCAGGGGTGCACATTACGGCAAATGCAATGGACGAAGGATGTGACGATAGATTGCGGGCCATCAAAGCTAAGTAAACAAAAAAATCAAAACTTTTTTTTTTAATCCATCTGCGAATCATCATCCTCACCGTGTAAACGTCACTTGACTGACATGCAGAATGACAATTGAACATCTTCTAAAACATACGTCACTGCGTTTAACTACACCGAACGCACTTTTATTCTTTCTTTCTACTCCGGCGGAGGAATACTCCGACCCGCAGGAGCGTTTATTGAGGCCCAGGTGCCTCCTTGATTGGGAGGATTTGCAAAGAGGCGCCTGAAACAATCCAGCACATAACTGCAGGGTGTCAGATGCTGGCAGGGAAAGCATACATGGAGCGCCACAATCAAGTGGCTGGAATAATATACAGGAACATGTGTGCAGAATATGAACTGGAAACCCCAAGGTCAAAATGGGAAACACCTCCGAAAGTGGTAGAGAATGAGAAGGCAAAGATCCTGTGGGACTTCCAGATCCAGACTGATAGGATGGTAATGGAGAACCAACCAGACATTGTAGTGGTGGATAAAGAACAGAGGAAAGCCGTTGTGGTGGATGTGGCAGTACCAAGTGATGGGAACATCAGGAAGAAGGAACATGAGAAACTGGAGAAATACCAGGGACTCAGAGAAGAACTGGAGAAAGCCTGAAAAGTGAAGGTGACAGTGGTGCCTGTGGTAATTGGAGCACTCGGGGCAGTAACCCCCAAGCTGGAGGAGTGGCTACAACAGATACCTGGAAAGACCTCAGACCTCTCAGTCCAGAAAAGAACAGAAACAGCTAAGATACTGCAGGACCCTCAAGCTCCCAGGCCTCTGGTAGAGGACCCCAGCTTGGAGGAGGAACCACCCGCGGAGGGGGAGAGGGGCATTTTTTGGGAAAGAAAAATTATGTATTCCTTTCAGTTGTGCACATTGCTTTATTTTACTTCCATGCTTGTTAATGCAATTGAAAGAAATAAGAATTGTTTTAAATACAATTTTTTTTTAAATAAAAAAATACATCCTACATCCATCGCTACGAGACGAAGAGTCAGGTTATGGTGGCACCGAAGCCAATGGATGGATGGAGGGAGGGAGGGAGGGAGGGAGGGATGGATGGATAGATTTGATTTTATTGTCATTGTCCATTGTACAACGAAATATATAAATACATATTTTAAATAAATAACCTTGTTAAGACAAAAGTAACATGTTAGTGTAACACGTTAGTTTTTTAAAGAGTTATTCTCAAACTGGATCTTATATCGTTATGTTGGCAAAGCAACGTGATAATGATCAACAAATCTGAGCGACACATCGGATTACAGTTGTTGACAAGAACATGGAAGAATACCACTCTGACACTAGAAAAGCTCATTTAGAAGTCCACAGAGACACACTGAGAGCAATAGATTCCAGGCAGCTGCGGCCCACACTCAAGGGAGAGGAACAAGTAATATCATGTAAAATCTAATGCTGTTGCTCTCCACTGAAAACCCTGCAGTCTTCCAAATTATCAAAGGATCAAGGAGAATTACTGAGAAGATATAAACTCTCTTCTCGTTTCTATGGACCACACTTTTGGCTTTCTTAAGTAATCTGAGAGAAGCCCCTGATAGTTAGGACATTTTAAGACCAAATCCAACTTAGAAATTTGTGACATTTACGCAGTTTAAACTGTGTATTTACAAAAAATAGTTTTGTTGTTGTTGCATGTTCTTTTAAATTTTGCATCAATAACTGTCACAGTCCAGCAAAATTACAGCTGACCTAATATATGAAGTTTAAAGTCACACTCAGATCATCTTTTGATCTAGTTTCACAGTGTTCCCATTTATGATTATGCTGTTTTTAGCCAAAATAAAAACAAATAAAGTTTTCTGCAGAGTGGCAGGAGTTCATTATAAATACCCCTCTGAGTTGTACACGGGAGCGCGTACAGGCCTGTTTCCCCTCCCCATCACCCAGGACTTGGAGCTCTTCTTCATTTGCAGCAGGGAGCTTGTGCATTTTCTTTCACAAATACACTCTTTTACAAACATCATTTTTGTCTGCTCCTGAATCACAACGATTTAAATAAAGAATTAATCAGAAATGCTATTTTAACCCATAAGAACCCAAACCAGTTTTTTCTTAAAAATAAAATTATGTGTATTTTACCACTAACCAAATGGACCATAGAATCCATTTTTGATCTGTTATAATGATGTCACAATGGAATCTTATGGGTTAAGCTTAACTTTCTTTATGTATGTCCTCCATCATCAGAAAAATGCCACAAGCACCATTATCATTGGCGTGGGTCTTTAACCACTTTGATGACATCATTGATAGAAAACTAGGATGAATGAAGAGCAACACGTTGAATAAAACACAGCTTTCTTTCATTTCTTTCTGGCTGACCTACATATTTCAGAAAACACTGTACTCACACATGTTCGATGGCCACTTTCAGCCTGAGGTTTGTCAAGTTTAGTGGCATCCCTGGAGAAAGGAAGTGGTTCCCTGGGACATGCACAAAACACAATAACCCCAGTTTTCCCTTTTTCCCCATTAACACATTTACATGTTGATGTTATTACACTCTATACAATTCAGCTCAGGGCTTGTTAAAACTGGCCAATAAAAAAAGGACACCAACAAAGATGAGAGCAAAAAGGAAGAAAATAGTGAAAAAATAAAAAATGGTGAGGACAGTCAAGTGTGCTCAGGTGAGTGCAGCTAATGCAATTTAGTAAAACACAGGGAGAGCCCAGTAAAATGAGCTTAAGAGTCCTCAAAATAAAACTCTCCTGTGTGTGACTGACAGATTACTGTGCTCCTGCCTCATTAGAGTGCAGTTCAGGCTCAAGCAACTGAGTCAGCAAAAGCCCCCGCTCCCTTCCTTCCTCCCCATGGACACATAGAAGAAGAAGCAGCAGCTCAGACTCTCTGCAACACACATGCTTGTTATTACACAGGAATCGGTGTGACCTACGCTGATCTGCTCTTATTTAAAAATAACAAGTGATAATAATAAATGCAAAAAAAACAAGCAGATTGACTGCAAATTAAAGCTCCAGCCTGAGGGGGTCTTCATGCAGGTGACAGCTTTGGAAATTGTTGTAAATTGTGACGACAAAAGTAGAGCAATTCCACAGATGATTTCTTCCTGAACAAATCATCAAAAACCAACCTTGTCCTTCTGTGACTGTGCAAAAGCCCAATAGCACCCAGAGTTTCTGTAATCCAATTATGTCCAACCACAAACAGCCCCGGACATGACTTCATTACACTGTTTTTAACAAAGTGTCAAAACTATGCAGGTGAGAGATCATTTGCTTATGCAGATGAGAACACGCCATTGAAGAATATTTGAAAAGGTGTGCCAAGAGGGAGCAGATAAGAGACAAAGGCTGTCATTGCTAAAACAATATTTATATTTTAATAACTGAACTTACAAATATGCCTGAAGCCTTCAGACCAATCAGTAAGGAGAAAATTGGTTGGTAAAGAAACAAACAAACCAGAACTTCTGTCTCAGCTCCACACATTCAGAACATGTTTGGCAGCCGTTACAATAGAAGAGCTTTCTACAATTTTCAAAAGCCAGACAACTGAAATAAAAAATAAACTTTACAGTTTCTTTTAGACTTATAATCGTTTCATACAACTGTGTCTGACATTGTCCTATAAAGCCTGAAACCTTCTACATAAACCTGTCATGGCAAGTGGTCACTTGAACGCGCCATGCTTTTTGTGTTATTAAAGGTTTACAGTTTAAATGCACCAACAGCACTGTCACTGAATTTGATTCTGTTCTGCAAAGCTGCAACTTTAATATCAAAAGTTAATCTTCTTTTAGTTCTTCCAACCCATGAACTCCAAAAAAAGGTAAAAAAACTGAACAATAATTGAAAAGTAAAGTATAATGGAAAGTATAAGTCAGTTCACTTCACTTGGAGTCATAAATCATCATCATAAGTTTGGCTCCCACAATGCTCTGGCTGCCAGGCCGTAGAGAGGAAAGCAGGGGTCTCTTGGAGAGGAATTGGTCCTTGTGGGAAAGTGCTGCAGGGGCGGGCTCGGATCTAGCATTTACAGCTCGCACCACATCAGCAGTTATTGGCTTTAATTTTATCAGAAAAATCACACAACTCATTCTGTGGTGCGGCTTTCTAATATCATGCTGCCACAGAAAGATTCAGTGCAGTGTCTGAGTATCAACCCCTGTTTTGAACCACCACAAGAAATAAAGTATTTAACATTTGAAAACTATATTAGTATTATTAATTTCCTAATTTGTAAACACAGGACAACCACTGGTGTTTATATCTGATATTGTTTAGTAGGCTACACAGTGGTGTAGTGGTTAGCGCTCTCGTCTAAGAACAAGAAAGACCCTGGTTTGAATCCCTTTCTGAGTGGAGTTTGCATGTTCTTGTGCATGCGCGGGTTTTCTCCGGGTGCTCCGGTTTCCTCCAGAAACATGCTTCATAGGATCATTTCTGATTCTATATCGTCTCTAGGTGGAATGGTAAGTGTGTGAATGTGTGGCCCTGCAACAGACTGGTGACCTGTCCATGGTTTACTCTGCCTTCACCCAACAGTAGCAGCAACCCCATTACACCAAAACTGGCTCTCAAATGAAAAGCAAGAACGTCACAAACTTCTGACCTATTGGATCATTTAAAAACAAATGAAAACGCCTTTTACCTCAATAATCCAAGGCATCAAACCCTGATGAGAACTAAATAGCCCCTGAACAAAACTAGCTGAACTCAGGCACACATCTCTATAGATGAGAATGCTGGTTCCCACCCAAGGTTTTTCTCTGTATTTCTTAGTGCCATACCAGAGTTTGGGTTCCTGGTATCTACTGTTTGTTTTGAGACATAAACAACCTGAGTTCTAAGTTCCTCCTCTTCAAAAGCTGGAAAACCAGACTTCTACAAACTTGTTCTAATCCAGGGAGCCAGAGGGCAAAAAAAGGAAATTTGTCAGCAAAAGGAGCAAAGTAATAAGAGCACTTTGCCTGCACAGCTGCGTAACTGAGAACATGCTTTCCTACAGGTCAAGAAATTTAAGTCTAGAGTTGTTGCCAGTGGTTTTTCACTTCAGGAAGAATGTTGAGAAAGCAGAGCTGAAAAGAAATTCTTCTTTTACTTTTATTTCTTCTTTACCCACAGTGTTTGTCCACCACAGCCAAAAACCACAGACTGCAGACATGCAGTGACCAATGTCTGTTCTGTGTCAGCATATCACACTGTTACAGCCTAAAAGGCAGGAAAGTACCAAACAAACAACCAATAATTATTCTAAAAAAGCAATTCGGATTTTCATGTCAAAAGAGGAACATTTATGTTGACAAAAGGAAAACAAAGCTGTTGCAGATGGAAATACACTAAAATCATCTCAGAGGACTAAATATTGCAGCAAAACTCCCAGAACACATCATAACTGCATCTTGGTTTTGTAATAGTCAATAACAAAAATAAAAATGTTGTATCTGTGAAACACAAGCAATTTCATTTGTCAACAATCTTTGAGGATGTTGCTGCTGTCAGGTATTTTTTTTTCTCCTTCATGAGCAAAACCTCGATATGTGGCTGAGGACAGGTTCATGTAGCAAAATGCAGAACCTAATTCAACTTTTTCTTTTGGAAAAAAATAAAAATGGAAAAGTCTGATGAAGGTGTTAAAGTATCTGAAAGAACACGTGTTTCACTTTGTAGGAAATAGATTCCCAATAGCAGCAAATAGGATTTAAAGTTGTATAACGATGGAAAGCAATGGGACAGGTAGAACACCTGACGATTTTACCAACAAAAAACATTGTGAAGAGTTGCATTAACTGTAAGATGAATGTTTCTGTTTGATAACTTTAAACGTTGGCGGTGAGGAAAGGCCATCTGTCATCCGGTTTCTTCAGCAGCTTATAACATGAGCAGGCAAGTAGTTTGAGACTAAGAAGACATCTGGGTCATTTGGATAAAGAATACAGGAGAAATGTGTGGGAGCTACTACAAAACCCTCCCTACAAAAACATCTGTGTTCCAAAGTCTGTAACAGAATCAGAACCGACATCCCTTTTTCAGGCTTCACTCTTCATTTATCACTCCCTTAAGCATTCAGGTAGATGTGGTCCCCTTTCTAAACCATTAAAGTTTTTTTTCCCAAAACAATTGTAACTTATTTTGTCAGAATTTTCCACCTCATACTGCTTTGACACCACGGGGAAATCACGCGGCTCATAGACGACCAAAAGCAAAGTCTCTGCCAACTGGCTTTCCACGCTGAGTCCTAAAGATGAAAACAGTGTAAGGGGTCTACAAACCCTTTGTGACTTTCTATTTTAATCTGATTTGTGTATTTTCCAAAAAGAGAAACAAATGCTGCATTGGAGAAATTGAGAAATTCCAGTCAGAGCTCTAAAGCAGTGGCGGTTTGGATGACCGATGCAACTAAAGTGAGCTGAGGTTGTTACACGAGTAGTGCAACTCCAAACTCCCATGGAGACTCTCAGGGAGGGTAATGGCAGAACGGGCGGAGTCTTTGACCTCTGTGAGGTTACACAGGGAAGAAACGACATGGCACTAATCTGTATACCCCCTCAAAAATAAGACATTTTTGCAAAGCATAATGTTTTCTTTTAAGTCCACTTATATAAAACCAAACCATAATTACATCTATGCCAAAACGTTATCTGAGAGTTGAGGAAGAGAGTGTGTGTGTGTGTGTGTGTGTGGGTGGGGGGGTGGGGGGGTTGACGTTCCAAGATGACCTACTATCAATTTCACTTTATTTCAGACAGCAGAGAGTGTGGTGAATGAAGCCTGAATCTAGGCCAAACTGACAAAATGAAAACGGCAATCAGACCAAGTAGTGATGGAGCAGGAAGTCAGCCACTAAATGGGATTCATTCTCCAGGAGGAGAGGAATACCATGCTGAGCCTACCGACTTTTACAGTGAACTTTAAAAATGAAACTTTGGCTGTTAGAGATTATAGAAGTTTTAAAAAATCTGGAAATCAAGAAAGAAGAACCGGACACTGTCGATTTGATGTTTTAAAGACCCACTCTGATGAAAATGTTGTTTTAACAGGTCCTTGTGGCATTTCTTTTTAAGATGGAGGACATACCGCTTATTCTACTCACCATTTTTCTTTCAGCAGTCATGTTGGGTTGGGGTTGTGAGGGGCTGTAAGCTTGTTGGAATCCACCCCCCTAACACTTGATAGCGGGCTGTCAAATAAACATTCAAAGTGGGGGCCAAGAGACACCACATGTGTGACACTTTGGGTCACACCCATTCATTTGAATGAGAAGGTGTGTCCAAACTTTGGGTCTGTACTGTACTTTTATTGAAGCACTTAAATAAGTTGCACTACAAAAGAAATTCCTGAAAAGAATTAGGATAGGTAAAAAAATGTTTTAAAAAAATATCTGTCCATGAATGGTTATTCTCACAAATAGAATGACTGAGTAATAGCTGTTTATTTCTCTATAGAAGTCAATAAGAGTTTTGGCACCTTGGAACCAGCAGGTACTTCCTGTTTAGAAGAGCAGGGGGGAAGGGGGTGTCAGTCCAAAACGAGAGTGAAAGCAGAGAGATTTTCTTAGGGGGGTTGAATGACCTAAAATTTCCCATTTTTTGTCCCCTCTCACCTGTCAACACAAGTTTAGGTGTTCTCAGAGTAACAGCTTCTGCTTCTTCACTCACCTGCATCAGTGAAGGTGAACATTCATGGAGTGGAAATGCAGCAGAAGTGTGGTGACAGCCTTTCACTTGTGTGAAAAGTGTCTTTAATCAGGGCTGCAGAACGCTGATGGAGCTGGATGCAACACAACAAAAGACAACATATGCACCTAAGAGCTGAGGGATCTCCCGGAATGAGAGAAAACCAATTCTTGTGGCCAAAAAGTTGATAGAGGTTTGTAAATCTGAAGAAGGTTGTCCTCTGCTGTGAGAGATAGAGCAGAGAAGCTCCACTATATAGGTCCCACTGAGGCTGTCCAAAGTGAAGATAAATGCACTCAAGTTACTTTGGGTATTGTCAGCAAAACATTCCCCAAATCGGCTTTCACCAAGAGCCAGAAAACAAAATGATCTCTCAAACTTCTTACTGGATCAATTAGGCATTATTATTTATTCATCATCAAAAGAAAAACATATTTTTGATCTAAACATAGATATCTTTGACTGACAGTCAATCATTATACAAAATACCTTAAGCAATTTTCCCAATAGTAATCTATACAATGTAGATACTAACAGTAACAATTTGAGCATCTATGCTGGAGATACCAGCCACTCTATCAAATTTCCACTAGGGCTGTAAAGAGTATCAGAATACTCAGATAAAAAAATCAAATGTGACGTCCAAGATTTCTGATTTACGATCTTTATAAAAATAGTAGAGTATAGAGAAACGCACATCAGATAATGTAAATATTGCTTTTTAAATTGCAGAATAACATTGGATTTTAAGAATAAACCAACAGATGTGCTTCAGTCACAGGTAGTGTACAATAGAGGTGTGCCAAAATATCGATATGGCTTTATTCTCGATGAGTCTTCATCAAGTATCGACCTTTTATTTACGTTTGAAGACCCTGTAAAACGTTATATTAATCATCCTTTGGTAAGACTTCAGATACTTCAGTGGGTAGATAGGGGGCACTCATTGTGAGATTGGCTGTCACTGGCGGACGAAGAAGAATACACGTTCCAACAAAAATGGCGGAGGGAAAAAAAAGGAGAATAGCGAGACCACCACGTTAAAAGACGCGCCGGCAGCATTGAAGCTGCATCACCCGGAGTTGTGTGAGAAAGCCGTGGCTGTTGCTGGCCTGAAGCCGACACAGCCCAGCACGGATACCCGTTTCCAGACAAAGCTACCACCATCTTCTGCGGGATTGCTATTTACATGTACAAGGGGCTCCATCCCAGCAGCGAGGTGGAGTACAAGGGATTTGGGTTTTTATTGAATACAGTAGAGCCATGCTTTGACATTCCCTCTTGGAAATACTGAAACAATGATCCCTGCACTGTACGCCCAGACCACAGCTATGGTTGAGATGGAAACAGCAGAAAGAGGGGCATCCCTGCCCTTAGACCCCCCCTCTCCTCAAAGCAGCGGTAGACGAGCAGCGACTTGACGCTAAAAAGCCTGTGGTTCTCCAGAAAAACATGAACATTTAAACATACATCGCATGCAGCTTTTCCCCAAACGTGTTGTTCACAAAGATGTTTACTTTTAGATGCACTTTAAGTTTAAGTGTCTTAACTAACTTAAAGGAAAGTTTCTAGCTACTTGTTTTTTGTTTTCTGGGAGATTTTTATTTTTGTTTACACCACATTTGCACTAAATTGTGTCATTTATTTTTAACAAAGACACTATAATTTGTTCACAGAATTAATATCTGATTTACAGCTATTTTTTAAATAATGCAATGGCTATGGGTTTGTTTTTCAAAAGTTAATACCAATATGCCTGGCAGCTACTTGACTTATTCATTATTTATCCTGTTTACAGGGATTTTGTACTAAATAATGGCTGCTGTTCATGTTCACTATTGTTTAAACCAAATTTTACAGATGTTTTCAAATGAAAATTGTCATTGTTTGTCAAAGACAGAGTAGTACTGATTTCAGCAATGTTACTCAAAAGTCTGTTATTCATTACACCAAATAGGACATAAGTTGTTTATTATCATGGTGTTTAAAAACTAAAAAATAAATGGGGAAATATTTTCCAAAAAGTAGATTTTCAAGTCTTCTTTCTGAAAGTTTGATATATATTGTGAGTTGTTAGAGACGATATATATCGATTATCACATTATTGCCATATCGTGATAGCATCGTTATCGTGAGCGATGTATCACAAATCGTATCGTGAGGTACCCAGTGATTCCCAGCCCTAGTGTACAAATCTTCAAAGTAAAGCTATCAAGCATTGAAATGAAAAAAAAAAAGTTCAGTTTATTGAAATAAGTTCCGAAAAATGATTTTCTTTTAAATATGGTCAAAGGACTGGGATTTTTTTTACTATTTACAGCTGCATTTTTATTTAGGTGCTGCTGTGTCATCATTTACTATCTTATTTTCTTCTATCTAATGTAACTGTATTCAGAAAAACTTGGAGGATGGAAAAACAATAGAGAACATTTTCAGGATTTGTCGTATAATTATACAAAGCTACAATAACATGTATGTTTTGTATACTACTGAAGTTAACTATGGAGTTGACAGAAAACCTTTGAGTATGACATTGTTTAAAGTGATAAATACCATTACTTTCTTTCTAAATCTTTGCGTTATCCGTTCTGTTAAGTTGATTCTGATCTTTTGTTTTTCAGAAATATTATGACGGTGATAAATACATATTAAAATTTTCATTCATCTAGTAATAGACAAACATGTAACAACCATTAAAACATGATTAAATAGTAGAAATTGTGCTTTGACCTGTGAATACTTGTTCTTGATTAGCCAATCATATATAATCACCATCCAAGTAAGTTCCACAGCCCTAATTCCCACTTAGTCTTTTTACAAGTTTATAATAAATATGTGTAACCTGTAAAATTCCCTTGTAGGAACAATTTACAGAAAACGTATTTGGAATTTCCAAATTTATTTCACTTTACCCTCCATTTTTCCTCATCACTATATGCTTATTATTTTCCTTTTTAACCTCAATTTAACAGGCAGGACAGTGAAATTAAACCCCTATGAAATGTTTTGAAAAATTAACTGGTGAGAAGTTAAATAAGAAACAAGGTACTGAAGCTCCCATTAATTATTTCATAAAAAAGGCATGAAAAAAAACACAAATGCAACATCAAGAAGATTTGCATTACTTTTTTTTTTTTACTTTTCGTTTTTTCTTCACAGAAAGACTGCAAGTCCCAATAAAGACAAAGGTTCACAGGTTATTGAGAATTCTAACACATTAATCTCTTTCTTTTCCAATGGAAGTCACTTTTTTCGCATTCTTTGTGAGGTCTCTTTAGTAGTCATCTATCATTTGGAGGAGTTCCCAAGTAGATTTGCAGTACACTTTAATAAGTTTTGTGCAAGATTTTGAGGTTTAGCCGCAGTTGAATGACAAAAGAGATGATTTTGATCTCTAGCGGGGCAAGGCAGAAATATTCATCTGGAATGCATTGCAGTCCCTTTGGTGGGACCATTCTGATAGACCTTAATTTACAACATCTGGCACCTTAAGGTGAAACTTTGGGGATTGGGTCCAACATTATCTCTATAAACTGAAACAAGTATTCCTGTGTTTCAACATAAAAGGAACAGAATTTTTGAGCCGCGGAGATCAAAACGTTGGGCATTGAATGAAAGATGGTGGAATTCTTGAACATTTGATATGGAGACACTAATTAGGTCCTTGGTTATGTAGCGCAGCGCCAGAAAGCTAAATAAAGGCAGAGACGGACCTACTTAGAGCCACACATGAAACAAGTCTCTATAAATTCTCTATCCTCACCTTATATTGATCTTGCAACATTATACACAAAAAGATAAGGTTAAAGAAGCAGCTCTTTGAAATTAATGGCCAAGCCACAGCACTGCGTGCGAGTAGATGAGTTGGTTGGGGGAGGCTGGGGTGGGCGGCTTGTTAGCTAGCACACTAATGAGCATCATACATCACGATCTATCAGTGCTAGTCACACAGAGGGCTAAATTTAGTCATTTAGCGTCAATTACTTGTTTTCCATGGGAATGATCAACACTTGGCAGACTACGCTGCAACTGTAAATCCTACTGAGCGAGCACTGGAGCGTGCACACAGAACACTAAGTTTAATTAAGTAGGCCAAACTATTTATGAGCATGCAGGCTTTAAAGCTCTTAAAAAGTGAAGCTGAATTGAGTGATTTTAAAGCTGCCTGCCCTTAAGAATACTTTTCAAAAGAAACGGTTGGTAACATCGACCAAGGGTTTTGTGAACTTTACAAACTGTGAATAATCTCTGTTGTAGCAGTGCTGCTATGCACTTTCAACATTCCGCCAATCCTAGAATAGTTCCAAAATCTGGTAAACTCTGATCACTTTCTGTGAGTGTCCTTAAAGAGAGTCTGTTCTTTTTTCCCAAGCTAAAGCCTAACAAGGAAGGCAGCACATTTACAGCTTGTACAGTATGGCTGCATCAGAGAATGGAACCAGCACTTTTATGGGAGAAGAAAAACACGGGGTTGAAGGATGAAAAAGCATAGGAAAAAAGCATCATGCCTAGGGGGCAAAAGAAATGGAGCAGATTTGGATGGAGGAGGCAAAGAGAGGTAGGAAGAAGTGAGAGTAAAACAGAGCAAATAGATAAAGAAAAGAACAATGGAATGATGGAGTTTAATGAAGAATGAAGGGGAAGTGAGAGAAAGGAGGAAAAGAGGCGAGACCAATCGTCCGTGAGAAAGACTGTGGATGGGAATCGAGCTCTCGGGATCGAGCTGACGCTGCTTGAAACTGAGTCGTTTCTTCAAAAAGTCTGGCTGTGATGCTCAAAACACAGGGAACTGGAAGGCTTCCCTTTTTTTTTGCCAGGAATTATCCTGTCACTCCCTTGGCCCGGCCAAGTGGTGCTTGGAAGGAAGTGTTTGGGTGGCGTGAGCGCAGATCTAATAAGCAACTTTGACAACACAGCTGGCGTAACTCACCTCAGTGTGGTGGCAGTTACTGTTGCACAATGTAACAAGAATTATGACTACAGTACTATTTTTATAACCACAGAAAAACAGGAACTACATGTAGAATGGAATGTTTCACGGTTTGGTTAGGATCCTTTTAGATGTTAAGCCACCTTAACATCTAGAAACGGCTCACCCTGATGCTGTTTTTATCAGTGCAATCTTTGGACCGTATTTCCCAAATACCATCAGCATGTAGACATTCCCACTCGTGACAAGAACATCTTGGATCACGTTTACACCAACATAAAGGTTGCATACAGGGCCGCACCCCGCCCCCACTCTGGGCACTCGGACCACATCTCTTTGTCTCTGTACCCAGCCTTCAGACAGATACTCAAACAATCTAATCCAAACAGGTTCAGCTCTGGACACCTGAGACTGAGAGCACATTGACGGACTGTTTCATGACTACAGACTGGGATGTGTTTAAAGCTGCAGCCACTCTGGAGGACTCTTCTTCTTCTGTCAGCATCCAGGATTATGCTGACTATGTGACTGGATTCATTAGCACGCGTGTGGAAAACATCGTGCCCACGATCCAAGTCAGGAAGTTTCTTAACCAGGGCTTCAGATAATGCATTCTACACCCGCTTTGAGACGTCCAGCCCCCACACAAAGGGACCAATGCACTTTTGGACCATTACACCCCCCTCACCCCCACCAGTCATCTCATCAGCCCAGGTAAACAAAGCTCTGAGGAGGACCGGACAACATTCCTGGACGAGCCCTCAGAGCATGTGCTCTGTCAGTCTGCCCCCGGGCAGCTGTGGCTACAACCGTAGCTTACCATCACCAGGTATGTATGAGGAGTGAATGAATAATGGACACACTGTGAGTGCTTTGAGCGTCTGGAAAAGCGCAGATAAATCTAATCCAGTGTTTTTCAACCAGTGTGCCGCGGCACACTAGTGTGCCGTGGGAGATGGTCAAGTGCGCCGTGGAGAAATTGCCCTCATTCACTGATCTAAAAACATTTTCCATCTCCAGGAAATCAGCTCTTTGTTCATCCAAACAGGCCCTGATAAAACACTGAGTAGTTAGGAATATAAAAGATCGTAAAATTACTTTTGCTTTGTGTTTATTTAATTCTATTAAAGACATTTTGATAAAAATCACGGTACTGCGATTTAGCTGCAGCTATAACTGTGTAAGGACAAGTCCCGCCCCTTTAACTGTCTCCGCCAATCATTCTTGAAGGCTTAATCACATGTCATCAGTCTGACCAATCAGAAGTGGTTAAAGTCTTCACTTCCTTGTTCTTAATTCTGCTGATAAAGTCGCTCAGTTCTAACAAATATACCAGCTAAAGACGAGCTTTAGCTGGTGGTTCATCTCTTAGAAAAAAACAGCCGCAACGTCCTGCTTTTTCTGCCACAATTATCACAAAAATTCACGTGAGATTGCGGGGGGGGGGGGGGGGGGGGGGGCGCTGTCGATCAATACAGACCATGAATTTCTGCTTTTTTTTTTTTTTTTTTGGATGCTGGTGTGCCGCGGGATTTTTTTCAGGGTTAAAGTGTGCCGTGGCTCAAAAAAGGTTGAAAAACACTGATCTAATCCATTATTATTATTATTAACGAGCTGACAGACGTCTCACCTCCATATTCAACCTCTCCCTCAGCCAGAGTCCCCTCCTGCCTCAAGACCACTACCATTGTTCCCCTCCCCAAGAAGAGCCCTCCCACCTGCCTGAATGACTACAGACCAGTAGCACTCACTCCAATCATTATGAAGTGCTTTGAGAGAGTGATGCTGACCCACATTCAGCGCAGCATTTCGGACACACTACACCCTCTGCAGTACGCATGCCGGCCCAACAGGTCCACCTCAGATGTCATCGCCGCAGCACTTCACACCTCCCTCTCACACCTGGAGAATAAAGACTCCTACATCAGGACGATCTTTATCGACTACAGTTCTGCATTCAACACGGTCGTTCCCACAAACTCACCCACAAACTGTTCTCCCTTGGAATAAACCCTATTATCTGTGACTGGCTCCTGGACCTTATGACTGGCAGGCCTCAGTCTGTCAGAATAGGGAACAGGACTTCAGCCAGCATCATCACAAACACTGGCACACCACAGGGCTGTGTTCTCAGCCCCATCCTCTACACCAGGGGTCGGGAACCTATGGCTCGCGAGCCATATATGGCTCTTTTGATGGTCACATGTGGCTCGCAGACAAATCTTTAATTATACTTTTTTTTTCATTAGACAAGTCCTTCTCTGGCGCAATGCGGTGCCAGAGGCGCGCAGTAGTAGCGGTGCTTAGAGAGAGAAATCTGCGCCAGCGCTATCAGTTACTATTATCTATTATTTCACAGAGTTTGTACCACCCGGAAACCTGTGAATTGCCGTGCCTAAAACTACGCGCTCCCGTCTCTGAGAAAGAGTGCGCAGTTGCGGGGACGGGATGTGTGAGGGAGAAAGCAGAGGGTGGGGCTGAGGTGTTGTGGGGACAGGCAGCAGGTGAATCGCGCAGGGATTGTAAAAACCTAAAACCCAATGCCCGTCACTCACTGCGGCGTGTGAGTGTGTGTTTGGCTCCGTATCTGCATGTGAGCAGTCTGTCTCACATCTAGAGAACATTCATACCTACGATGACGTTTAAAGTCTCAACGCCTGCATGAAGCAGAAACTCACCACGGATCAACCAGACTAGACCATCAGCAGAACTACCATGAGAAATACTCATCATTTATCAACAGCATAACAATGTTATTAAAAAGAATCCTCAGACTTATTGTACTTTGAAAATGTTGAAATTAAATCAAATCCACACATTCACTTGTATATTTAGTTTTAAACAAGTTGTCACGGACTGAGTTGGATGGCTGTTGGGCCGTGTTCTAAGTTCTGGAGTTCATTAAACGCATCAAGCAGAGATCTGATTGGCCCTCAGTTCTGTCGCTCAGCCTGTTGTTAGGTAGTTTGGACCAATGGGGTTCAGCTGTGGACCGAATAAGGGAAATGGGAGGGGCTGGAGCGGGAGCAGGGGAATATAAAGTTGGGAGAAGCTCTCTCGTCTCGGCGGGAGAGATTCAGGAGTTGCTGAATTAATTGAACGGCGTTTGTTGCGGTCTGCAGTAATCAGAATAAAGAACTTTAAAAGAGGTTAAGTCTCCGTGCCTCAGTGTGGGAAAAGGACACTACATTATTGTATGGCTCTTTCGAAATTACATTTCAAAATATGTGGCGTTTTTGGCTCTCTTGGCCAAAAAGGTTCCCGACCCCTGCTCTACACCCTGTTCACCCACCACTGTGTGGCCTCTCATAAGGATAAAGGACAAGGATAAGGATAAAGGATAAGGACAACATCATCCTGAAGTTCGCCGACGACACCGCTGTGATAGGACGCATCACTGGCGGGGACGAAGCAGCCTACAGGAGGGAGGTGGCCAGTCTGGTGACATGGTGTGGGGACAACAACCTCACCCTCAACACAGACCAGACAAAGGAGATGATAGTGGACACGAGGAAGGAGAGGAGGAACCCTCATCAGCCGCTTCTTATCCAGGGTCTGGAAGAGGAGAGAGTGAGCAGCTTCAGATATCTGGGGTCCACCTCAGCCAGGACCTCACCTGGACACTAAACACATCACAGCTGGTGAAGAAAGCTCATCAGCGTCTGTACTTTCTGAGGAGGCTGAGGAGGTTCGGCATGTCCCCAAAGATCCTCAGCAACTTCTACAGCTGCATGGTTGAGTCCATCCTGACCAGCTGCATCACAGTGTGGTACGGCAGCTCTACCGCTGCGGACCGCAAATGCCTGCAGAGAGTGGTAAAGACTGCGTCCAAGATCACCAGGACTCCTCTTCCCTCGCTGCAGAGCATCTACAAACGCAGGGTCTGCAGGAGAGCTGCCTCCATCATCAAGGACCCCACCCACCCGCAACGAGGACTGTTCACTCTCCTCCCCTCAGGACGGAGGTACAGGAGTGTGAAGTGCAGGACCACCAGATTTAGGAACTCTTTCTTTCCCTCTGCCATCAGACTCCTCAACAGCTGACAGGAGTCTGGAAAAACAAACTGCACCTTGCACATCCTCATTGTTTGCAACTGTTTATTATCACTGTTTTTGCACATTTATAATTTGCACGACATCTTGTGTGTGAATTATCAGTTTTCTGTATACCTTTTGGCATTCGGAGCAGACAGCAAAGAAAGAATTTCATTGTGCAGGGAAATCCGTTTCTTACTGTGCACATGACAATAAACCCTTTGAATCTTGAATCTTGAGTCTTCGTTCTAAACAAGAACATGGGTTCTAAGGTCATAAAGAAAACTATACACACAATGTAATGCACTATAAAACCCCTCAAAGCAGGTACTTTAAACCACCGAAGAAACCAAATTTGTGTTCATTTAATTTAATTTAGACTGAACCCGATCCTCTTTCAAAAAACGCACCCATCCAACCCACAGATCAATTTTAACCATCAGTAGTCTCTGAACTCAAAAGGGAGTTTGCCATTGACATCGGCTGTGTAGAGTAACAGAAGAATGGTAGTTTTCTTTAAAAATTGAATGGGAAAGGTTCAAAATGTTTTAGTTCTGAGATTTTTAGTTTAAAACAAGCATAACAAGAGTTATGACACATAACTCTGATATGACCCCCGTTGGTATAAAAATGTAAACTTTGAGTGCAGCTTCAACTGTTTTATTCTGACAAATTTCAAATTATTTTGACCTCGACTTTACTTTGGAGATTTCTATATTTTTTTTATTTTGTCTCTGTATATTTGATCTTTTGTTATAAAACATTAACATTTTTGTATCTTAAATTTAGTAATTTTTGCTGTAAAATATGACTAAATGTAACACTTTTTTGGACAGTTTAAGTTTCATTGAGGAATTATTATTTAATGTAATAAAAATACGTTCGGAAAAAAATTACTAAAAAGACTGATATCAAGCATTGCCACAACAAAACGTTTTAAAGATACATCAATAGAGCAAATTAAAGTAAAAGAGCTCATTCAACATGCTAAGGGTTAAAATTATTATTTATTTTAATCATCTTGTTTATAGAAGTTGTTTACAATTTTAAAATGTATGTCCTAATGCAACCCTAGCAGGTAACATGAACACTAATTCTTGCTTTTTTCCAATATTTGATGACAAACTTGTTACTGATTTTAAAACATAATGAGTAGAGAAAAAAATGTATATAATTACATCTTACATCCTTTATTTGAATATTGGCATTGTTATCCAGCCCAGATGAAAACTGGGAAATGTATATATTAAAGGAAATACATATTTGGAAACAATTAGATACTTGGGAAATTCTGTTTCCATACATATTACAGAATTTTTGAGGACAGACCAAGGAATTTTAAATAGGAAAATTACTGGCACTGTAGTAGTATGATGTTGTGAATTTCTGTTTGGAGGCCAAAAGTATACAAGTCTGTGCCCATTTTTTATTGTACCATTTTAAAAATGTTTCTGAGTTCCAGCATCGAGCCACAGGGTTCAAAGGAATCAACCAGGGTACTTTTCAAGTCCTCAAACTGTCTATGTCCTCTGCTCACATACAGAGGACATTTGGAATGGGCTTAGACACTTTATGGATAGTCACATGTAGTTTAGTTTAGGGTTGCATGATTTTCAATTTCAATGTAAATTTAATACCTGAATGTTCATTATATCAAAGTATGTAACTCAAAAACCACAAATACATTTGATAGGCAAAGGAGGAAAAGAATGTGAGTTTTAGAGCCAGCCTCCATTTATAATTCTTTCCTGATGTCATTCGTCATGAAAGTAAAGGTTGGAGACTAAGCTGCATCTGTTTTTGCTGCTTTATCTCAAACCTCTTTAGACAGTTCCTCGAGAGAAGTATTTGTTCCACAGAGATGGAGGTAATAAAAGCTGCGGGTTGCCTTTTACATTTGTCCTGTTATCCATAACAATGACACAAATAGTCCATAAAATGCTGCAAGTAAAGACGTTAAATAATTTTAGTAGTAAATGATACATTTCCAAATCCAATGTGACCGTTTCTCTAAAGACTTCATTAAAGACTGCTTGCAGAACAGCATTATACCTGAGGTGCAGAGACCTACAATGAATCAAGTCCAGGTTTGTGGAATAGAAACCCCATTGGGAGCATGCATACCTGCTGATACTTAACATTTTAGCACCTTCCCTTACTATGTAAAACCTGAACAACGACTTTGTCTTAAGGGAAATTCGTGGATATTTTCAATGCGTCTGTGAGTGTGTTTATATCTGGCAAAGATTTGAAACCTCAGAAGAAAGCAGCCACTCTCCAGGGGGGTTGAACATTTCATGGCCCTTAAGGTAAATGAGGGCCAAGGCAGCAGCTCATGAGTGACAGCAGCTTAATTAGACATTATAGTTGTGCTGATGCTTCCAGAAAAAACCCAATTTCTTTTGATAGTAATTAGATCTCATAAGGCTTGATTACACAGGTTCCTTATTTGGAGCAGGAAATATTACGACTGGAATAACAGATGAAAAAGTCTGTTGGGATTACAACAAGCTTGAGACCCAAACCTGCCAGAAACAAACACTTTAAATCTGAGACAAATGAATGATGTTTTGTAAACAAAAATGGCCCTTTCAGACAGTTTTTCAGTTTATCTCATTTTAGTATTTCCTCTGAAAAAGGGTCCAGTAACTGTCTCCAAGGTGATGATCACACTGGATAAGCTCTGAGTAGCAAATAATTTGCTTTCTGAATGGATTTCTCAGAATGAAAAAGGAAGATTGGGAGGTTTGTGTGTCAAAAGTGTACCGGATCATACAATCTGCTACTTTCTCAGGAGGAAAGACTGCCCTCTACATTTTTATTTCACAGCACTTAACTACATTTACTGCTATTAAAAAGAATTCCGATGACATCATTTCCTATAGTACCGACATAAACAAAAATCAACTTTGGCCCCCAGATGTATCCGAATGGAGCGGAAGCAGGGAGTTTATGGCCCCCTTGGTGTATTTTCTTTGTAACAAATTTGATCTTATTCCACTAGCTTTTTTTCGTCTGCTCCTGATTACTTCTTCTTTCACTTTCGACTTGTCCCATCAGGGGTCGCCACAGCGAAACAACCTCCCTTTCGAGGAGGAGTCGCATGGTTAACTTGGCAATGTTTTACGCCGGATGCCCTTCCTGACGCAACCCTCTCAATCCCACCCCGCTTGGGACCGGCACAGCTGCAGAGAAGGGAATAGGGAGCAGCCGGATTCGAACCCGGGTTTCTCCTGATTACTACATGTCCTTAATCATCATAAAAACACCACAAGAGCATGTTAAGAACACAATTTTCATGAGAATAGGTCTTTAATGAGCTTCTCAGACTGTGTGTTTATTCAGGTTAGAGTTTTTTGTATTGGTTCAACCTTTTATTTGACTTTATTGGAATTTTTGGGTCCCTCCACTGTTAATAATGAAAACAGACCCTTTGAACTGAGAATTCTCCAGGCTGCACAGACTTTCTCATTACTTCAAATTTTGAAATTTTGAGGTGCTGGTGTTAGCCATGCAACCCAGGCTTTAATTTGAGCCGAAGTGTAGCAGTCATGAAGGCTTTTCACAACTCTCTCACACACTTACTCTGACTCTCAAGGGCAGACACCCACATCCAAGTTAACGCTGCCCTTTATGAGGCTTCACACACAAACCAACCCCAAAGTCTCCGTTTGCCTTAGAAGGACCTAAAGTTCTCTCAACATCCTTTCACACAGACGCACAGATTACTCCACAAAGTCATCATCAAATCTCTCTCACCATCTTCATGCCCAGGAGAGCAGCCCCAGCAGTGAAATCTAATTAAAAATCCATGAGCAGAGCTCAAATGAAACTGTCACATCAAAGTCACAGTTGGGACAGAATGACACAAATCAATAAGACTGAGAGCTCCGGCAGATCCCGGTGCACCCTGGAGACTTCTGAGCCAGACCTGAGCTGGGATGAGAGCAGTAAAACTCAGCGCTGAATGGAGGTGAGGAGTGAAAGAGGCATACACCAAGAACCACTTTAAACATGTGTCCGATCAAGCACCTTTACAAAATTGAGATCCAGAAGTTTCAACCGATACGAAGCCCATTGAGACGACTGTTGTTGTGAATTTGGGCTAGACAAATAAAATTGAATTGAATTGAAGTAAATTTCAAGCAACAATTTAAAATGATAACATTTACTTAAAACATCAAGAAGTTGTGTATATAAAATAAAAGTGGGTGTGTGTTAGCCTGGGGGTGCTGGCAGCGCAGACTCTTCCTGGAAGGGGGTGTTCTCACTTATATACAACAAAGGTCATTCACTAGGCCCCCCGTGGGGTTCTGGGATTTTTGCTCACCGTTCTTGTGAGCATTTTGACCCCACGGGGTGAGATCTTGGGGGGAGCCCCAGATGGAGGGAGATCAGTGGCTTCCATTTCCTAATAATTGCTCCCACAGTTGATTTCTTCACGCCAAGCTGCTTCCTGTTGCAGATTCAGTCGTCCCAGTTTGGTGCAGGTCAACAATTTGGTTTCTGGTGTCCTTAGACAGCTCTTTGGTCTTGGCCATAGTGGAGTTTGGAGTGTGACTGTTTGAGGTTGTGGACAGGTGTCTTTATATAGATAACAAGTTCAGAGGATAACAAGACAGATGATCCTTTACAGAAGAAGTTACAGGTCTGTGAGAGACAGAAATCTTACTTATTTTAAGACAAGTACAGGCATCTCATGAATGAATCATCAAACATAAATATCGAATCAAATCATTTTTTAAATGAATCGTTACACCCCTACCTGTACTTCATCAGTACGTGTAACTTACATTCTCTGCTGCCCGATACACTTACCACACACACGGCAATGGTACGTTCCATTTTCATGATGTTTGTTAAGGTGAGCCTCAAGGTAACTGCAAAACACACTGTGCTCCCTTTAAGATGTGGCCACTCCTGTCTACGACCCTTCATGGGCCCAGAGGTCCCAAAAAACTTGCAACCCCCGTATGAGTGCATGTGACAAAGGCCTAATGCACTGATTGGACATCCAACATGCCTGATCTGTTCTAAAGGAATTTCAGTGAGAAACTAGAAAAAGTGATTTTGGAAAAACAAAATTGCAAAAACATTTTTTAAACTTGCAACTGCAACCTAAAAAGGGAGCAGCAGCAGGAGATTAATACAGGATGATAGAACAGAAGCAGTTTGTCAAATGTGCAGTATTTTGAAGTGGCTATGTATTATTTGTTGTTAAATGAGAAGAAGGCCACCTTTTTGCTTAATATTTTTTCACAAAAGGACTTTGACCTGATTTACACATTTTGAATCAGGGCTTTGGATGGGGTTCAATAATTTTGGGTGCTGAGCGTGCACTTTTTCTCCTTCAGCCTCCGAATCCCATCAGCAAAGTTTTCGACGAAGAGGAAGTTAAACCATAGGGGAGTCTAGCTCCTCAGGTCTGACTAAGTATATAGAACATGAAATCATGCAAAGAAAGAAAAAATCTGAACGGCACAGAAGAGTTAGGTGAATGAAAAATGGGCAGAAAGAAGGGAACGGAAGCAAATGTATGAGAAGCATAAGACAGCTGCGACTGGATGCAGACAGAGACGGATGAGGCACCAAAAATAAAAATCAAATATTGGTCACTTAGAACTTTACAGATGGAATTCTAAGTAAATTTATCTTATTCTAAAGAGGATCTAAAATCTTCAGTTGCAGTAGCATACATTTCCCATAATCCAACTCTGAATTGTTAGGATTTGACTAAGTGCGGGAAAAAGGCAAGATGTCCCTGCAGGCCTAAAAATCAATTACACAGTACACAAAGTTCCATTACAGAGCAACACAAGTATTGTGTTCTCAGATTTACACGACTACCCAAAGGTTCTATTTGAGAAAACATTCCACAGCAAACCCACACAAATCAATGATCTTGTTTGCTCTGCATAGTCCAATAGAAAAACAATTGTGGAGATGAAATTTTTACATTCATTTGATCCAATTTTCCTAACAAACACACAGCAAACTACACAGCTGCACTTGTGAAAAGTGAGCAGAAACATCAATCATTTAATCCTTGCAGAACGACAGCGTGTTGTTGAAATAACTCCTTTTAATCTTTAAAGAAATCGGATGCTTTGCGCAGTGTGCGGTGTCAGAGGCGAGGTAGACACAGCAACATGCAAACAGCCTCATTTGTGCAGCAAACAAAGGTTTGTGTGTGACAGCTCTGCAATAACACACACTGCTGTTGCATTAGGGATGGAGAATGGATGTGAGAGGATGCTGCATGGCTGACAGAAAGATGTTTGCAGAAAAAGTGGCAGCAGAAGACTGTCTCCCATCCCGTCTCCTTTACCCAGCATGCATACACACATGCAGAATTTACCGACATTCAGGCCTTTTCCTCTTCCTGCCCTCAGGCACTGACACTCAGCACCACTTTCTTAGTTCCCTCGTAGGTTTACTCAGAGAGAGAACAATTTCAAATAATGAGGATTTGGAGATTTGATAAGACAAGAAAATCAAAAAGGTTTTTGATTGTGATTCAGTTCCGAATCACATCTGCAAAACTAACAGCTAGAATAAGTACAGAAAGTGAGAAGAAGAAGTTTATACAGGTTAAAAAATCCAGCTTGCATTGGAAAAATCAAAAGTTTAAAAGAATAAATATCTACACTGAACAAAAACCTAAACACAACACTTTTGTTATTGCTCCCATTTTTTATGGTATGAACTCAAAGATCTGAAACATGTTTTTTAAACACATAATAACCAGTTCTCTGAAATATTGTTCACAAATCTGTCTACATCTGTGATAGTGAGCACTTCTTTGCTGAGAGAATACATCCCACCTCGCAGGTGTGCCATATCAAGATGCTGATTAAACAGCATGATTATTGCACAGGTGTGCCTTAGACTGGCCGCCCTGAAACGTGCCCTTTTGTTTTATTGGGGGGGGGGGGGTCTGAGGACTCACTTTCAAGTGTGAACACCATTTGCCTCATGCAGTGCAACACATCTCCTCTGAACAGGTGGTCGAGTTACCTCATGATGTCGGGGTGGGGTGGGGGTAATGCATCTCTGTATGAATGTATGCTTTTTTTAAGTGAGCTTAAGTGCTGCAGATGAGGTTTCAGAGGGATTCAAAATGTTTAAAGCTCGCACAAACTTTTACAAAAGTGGTCAGAAGCAGCTCATTTCTGCAAAGAGGTCAAAAAAATGTTGGTAGCAGGTAGACCCACCAGGCTTATGGGTGCGCTGGCTCCGGCGCTTGCTTTTTCTTCATTTGTGCACCAGTCAAGCTCAGCAGACGAGCTCCTGCAAGTGCATCAAAACCACATTTACACACATCTTTACATCTAGAGATGTGTTTAAATGCTGCTAGACTGCTGGGGCATTAGAGTTTCCTCATCAGGTTCCTTGAATTTAGATAGTAAATAATTTCCAGAAAACATTTTTTCCATTTTCTTAAACAAAAATGCCATGATGATTGAGATAAAAACGCCTGATTGGGCACCAGAGCCCGGGGAAGAGCTCTTTGCTGGTGGTGCTCTCGGGTGGCGCTGCCGAGAGGTAACGGTGAGTTCTGGAAAACGAAAAAATAAATAAATAAATAAAAACGAGGGGAAAAAAGTGATGAATGTTTAAAAAATGCGTATTCAGACTTTTTTTAAAATCTTAATCCTCACGGCATATTTTTTTAAGAAAAGTGGAAGAATGTCACGTTTTACTAGATAATACTCACAATCTAAGTTCAAAGCAGCTAACAGGAAAACTCCTGACACAGCATTCAAGCAGTATTTAAATGCATCATCTATGCACAAATCTGAAGAGGTGAAAGGAGTCTCACAACTCTTCATGCACTTGTAACTCTAATGTGTCCGTAAATGTGGTTTTGTCTGTGTGTATCAGGCAACTGGTATGTACTGTTTAAAGATGCATATGCGGAGGTGCAGTTTTGAATTCTTAGTTTATTTTGAGGTGGTGTAATTTCAAGTTGTGCATGTGTAATTTGTATTTGTACGTTTAATGGTCAAGCGTACACATGAATACGGAACTGCAAGAACACAGTAACACACAAAATGTCTTGTATGAGTTACAAATCAAGAATTACGCACACACTAATCCAGTGAGTCTATTTTATCTCAGAAAAGAGCACCTTGACTTTAGAACATTTCACCAGAAAGTACAAAAAGAGTCCAATGTGCATATTTCTGAATTTGAAGGCATGCCCAAGCACACCCTCTCATTCTTCTCGTCTGGGCCGAGCTGTAGCTCCTCATCCCAGAGTCTTATCTTAAATCCAAGAAAAAGCTGAAAAAGCAAGTTCCCATGACTTAGTTTGACGCTCAGCCAACTCTTTTCTCTGCAATCATTCTGACACAATTACTGAATTTTCATCACTCCCATAAAATGCTTTTCTTTGGTCAAACATAGATTTGCTCAAGATTGTCCTTGATGTCTTCCCAGAGACTGAAGTTCAGCCAATTCCCAGCTGCTAAATTCTCCCCAGGAACAGACCTGTGGGGGGCGCTAAAAGGCTTTATTTTAAAGGGCAGAGAGAAAACCAAGCGCCCAGTGGTTTCAGTTCAAAGGCAGCGTTTTTGTCTGCTTTAGTTTTAATATTAATTCAATCAAATGGAAAAGCCGGCCCACTCCTCTTTTGCAATTAATCTTGAGCCACAAAGTGTCTGATACTGTAATGTCCTCTTTCCCTTTTCTGTCCTGACATAAGTTTCTTTTTATTTATTTTTTTTTACTTGTCCTGTCCAAAAGCTGGGCAAACAGATGAGAGCTGAAATCTTCTGACAAACCAGAGGTATGTCTGAATAAACCCCTTCTGTAATTGAGGCCAAATTTTATTCATTTTAATCGTGTTTCAAAATCTTTTGTGTTGGGCTGGACGGAAAAGGGAAGAAGGGAAGAAGAGAGAGAGATGTTAGAGAGGGGGGGGGGGGGTAGGAGGGTGATCATTGGGGGGGACCATGAAGCAGCATAAAGCACCCAGGAGAGGAGGGGGTCCACAAGAGATGTTGTAAACATGGCCCGACCAGGCTCACCCACAGTTGGAAATTTGGCGAGGCCCAGCACTCAGGGGCAAGGACCAGAACCCACACCACAGGGAGTCGGACACCCCCCGGTTCAGGTCAGGTGTGATGTGATCCCCGGCTCTTGGTCTTTCTAGAAAGCTCAGGGATCCCTCCCCCTGCGTGGAGAGAGCACTGCCGATCCCAAAAGCCAGCAACCAGGGAACACGGCTGCCGTTGCCAAGGGTCCAGTTCCCCCTACCAGGGATGGGGTAGGGGACAGATGGTCAGAGGTCCCACCTTCCTTGTGAAATGCGTGTGTGTGTGTGTTTGTGAAGGTGTGTGTGTGTTTGTGAGGGTGTGTGTGCATGTGTGTGTGTTTATGTTGGAATGTATATTTTGAGGGGTTTGTGTACTAAGGGGGTGAAGTTAAAATTGGCGGGTAGGGAACTGAGGGGACATCTCCTGATTACTCACAGTGATGTCCCATCACCCTCCCCACCAAGGGGCCCTGAATGTCTGACATTAGTTTCAAACAGTGAGTTAACGTCCTGGTAGTAGTCAGTTTAAAGCGTCAGTAATTTTCTTCATACATGTCGTCCATCGGGAGAAAAATGCCACAAGAACATGCTAGAACATGCTATAAACAGTTTTCATCTTTCATTGATGTTCACTGCTCTCCACAGCAAACCCTCTTTAGCTTAGCAAGCTCAAAAATATTCAACTGAATATTCCTCTCAGCTGGATGAACTAGTCAATTTGATTCCATAAGTTACTTAAAGGAATTGCCACCAAGCTTGGAAATACTGAGATTTTTAGTCCCAGTTTCACTTTTATGTGTTGCATGTAAGAAAAGTAGAGTTTTTTCTCAGAGCTAAAGGAAATCATTTGAGAAGCTGTGCATGCATACTATAAAATATATAACTATCTGGAACACTTCAGGGTCTGTTTATGGAGTAAAATCCAAGTCCAAGTCAAAACCAGGCTGTGTCAGTGTGCCTTCCCATATGCCAATTATAACCTGTCCTACTTTCAGTCAGCGACACGCACGGCCACCCCCCCCACACACACACAGACACACCTTTCCTTCTTTGAGTGCATCACTGGCCTCATGTGTCTGCCCTCTCCCCTGCTGCCTGGTCAGAGATTGCAGAGGTTATTTCATAAAAGGCCCATCTCCAGGCCTACCTCAGACCCAATCATCCCCCCAGCAAATCTCATTTACAACACACCCCGGGGACACTGCAGCCATTTCTGCTGCTGACTCTGTGCTACAACAGCCTGCAGAGAACCTGACTTAAGGAGCAAAAACATCAGATACTGTCCTTCCTTTGCTCAAATTCTTATCAGAATGCTGGCTTAAAATGTACTCAACTGCTAAACATTTTCTAAATGTACCTCTTGGCTGTAAATACTGTGTTGGAACTTTTTCACCTGGACCAACAAAAATGCTCCTTTCTTTGCTGATGACTTGAATTATAGTCTGGCAAAGTAAAAATGAAAATGAAAGTTGTATAAAAAATTATGTATTAATAAAACAGTAAACACAGAGTCAGGGAAATTCACACAATCATTTTACATGAAAAATCTCACTAAATCTCAACAAAAAAAAATTCATGATTTTTGTAAAATTGCCATATTCCTGCATATTTAGAAACAAGAGTTGCTATCAATAATCAATTGGCGGAATGAGTGACTGAAATTGAGTTCCATGGAATAATTATGGCCCACAAAATAAGCTGGAAGCCACACAAAAAAGTAAGTCAGAGCCAAACTTGCTAAAAGCCTAGCAGTGTTGGGAAAGCCGCATCATAGCATGTTCACCAATACATTAATACTAATAGAAGTTTGGGAAAATACTTATAAAACAAATTTACAGTCTTTTTACATCTTGAATAGTTCATGGTGTGGATTATGGGACACATGCGAATGCAGTGTTTTTAGAGTGTTTATTGAAATTATGTAAACTAGTTCAACTTAAAACACTAATGGCTTTAACAACTTACTTCAGGTAAACATACAAGAAATGTTCAAGGACAGAGATGGAATTTATGATTTAAGAAATCAGCTGAACTTCATAAAGCAGTGCATTCACACTACAAAACAGAAAATGTGCTCATCAATTTGTGGTTTGGATTTATGAAACAGATTGGACAAAGTTTTAAAACAAAGCAAAAGTTTACATGTATTCATAGAAACATATAAGATGTCACCAATGGAACTTTACAAGTCAAGGAATGATCAATAAAGACAAAAAATGTCACTTCTGCATAGGTAACAACAATAGCAGTACGTCACGTTTCCCAGAATGCTTTGCTGCCAATCATTGGCCAATCACCGTGTCCCTGTGACCAAGGTCTAACAACAAGACCAATGATTGGCCGCAAAGCATTCTGGGAAACTTGACGTACTGCTATTGTTGTTATGCTACAAGCTAAAGGTAAGTGTTTAGGCGAAGCAGCCAGCTTAATATGATATTTTTCAGATTTTCATCGAGACAATAACAGATCGACCATTCTTGCTTTTATTTTTACCCCTATTGAATGCTCACAGAGACACGGAAGTAGCGGCAGGAAGCGGCTTTTGCAGCAAGATGACTGAGGGCGTACCCCAGATCATCATCATGTGAATGAACGTGAATACGATGGATGCTTTGTGCTTTTTGAAATAAATAAATCTGTTCTCTAAACATCCTCAGTGTCTTCAATGCAATGTAATGAGACACACACAGACAGAAATGTGAAGGTGTCTGCTGTAAATCTATGACGTAAATTAATAACAGGATCAATGATCGGCTAGTCAGTTAGCATGTAGCCTAATAGCCTTCGAATGTAAAGCGACTGACTGCTAAAGTTAATAAAAGACAAGTCCTGAATATTATTATTCCTATTCGACCCTAAACTACCATATCAGCTGTCTGTCAACCGACCAGCCAGTTGCCCAAATGCCGGCATACATCAAAGAGCTCTGCGGCGGCGCTAGTAGTAGCCTAGCAGGAGCTATCATATGACAAAGCAGCCTAGTTATCATAAATCTTTTGATATTTTTCTTATATTCATTGAGACAGCTATAAAGTGATCATTTTTGTTTTTCACGTTCCTTTTTTGAACGAATATGGGTCACAGAGACACGGAAGTCACCGCTGAAAGCGGCTTAGTTTTGCCGGCGTACAGAGAGCATATCCGCGTGTATGACTTATGACGTGAATAATTACTGCGTTCGAACGGATTAATTATTGCGTTCGAACAACATAATTATTGCGTTTGCACGAGTTAATCATTTCGAGGGAACGCAATAGTATCTTGTGGGAACGGAATAGTATTTCGTGCGAACGACCTAATAACCTGTGGGAACAAGATATTAATCTGTGAGAACAAGATATATTTTTATATCTTAATGTCAGGACACGGGCTCAGTAAAAACATGCTAAATGCTAAACAAAATGTTAAATTCCTAGCTAACACGCCTGTCAGACAGCTCAAAGACTGCTCAGTTCTTAGACAAATGTTTAAAACACAATGAAAAGTATTTCAAATTTAACAGCAAATCAAAAATTACCAAAGGGGTTCATTTTTAAACTTTTTAAAGTCTCACTCAATCTCAACAAAACAAATTTCATGATTTTTGTAAAATCGCTATATTCCTGCAGATTTAGAAATAAGAGTTGCTATTGAAAATCATAAAAATGCCTGTAAAAATGCTTATTTTCTATTTATTGGTAGATTTTTAATCAATATTAAAGCAAAAATACACAACTGATTATAATGTCTGCAAGAGAAACTGCAAACAGACATTTAAAGAAGGAAAACTGACATATTTGTGCGACTTCCCTAAATCCCAGTGACAGCCTGCCTCTCCTCTGCTGAACTCCACACTCACAGTCTTCTGCATAATTTAAGTCTGAAAGTTAAATAAAGCATCAGTTTCACGCTAAATCAAAAAAGCAGTGCAGCTAAGACCATGGAGCTGACTTTTTTCAATCGTTTCCTGTGATTTCTGCAGACAGAGCGGTTGAGGAGAAACGTGACTGTTGGTTGGAGAAATGCATGAGCATGCAGGTCACAGCTGCCAGAATTTCTTTTAGAAAGCCCACACGCCCCTCTTTGTGAGCGTCAACAAGATACAAGAACATTAACAACTAGTGAGAATGTATGAGAATTCCTCCAGTAAATGAGGAGACTTCTAGAATGGCGTATGGTAAATGGCGTATACTAATATAGCGCCTTTCTTCCTACAAGGACAAAGCGCTTTACAGTCACAGACCCATTCACCCAGTCACACACACATTCACACACTGGTGGCAGCTCCGCTAGAAGGATTTCTCTTTGGGTTTGAGGGGAAACAAACCCCATGACAAAGCATTTTATTGTGATTATGCGTTCAGCTCGTCTTTATTTTTTTTTTTAAAAGGAGAGTATTGAGCTTCATCTGGAAGGATTTTAAAACCACACCCTCATGGGGTTTTGGAAGACTGCAAACATTTACAGATGTTTTTTCCAATACGAATCTGTCTGCAAATGCTGCAAACCATCAGGTACAAACATGCAGGTTCCAAACCTTAAACACTCTTAAATATGAACCGGAGCAAAAACAAAAATATATGTCACACACCAGTTGATCTGAACAGCGTTGCGTCCACCTGGGTGATCTCAAACACGCTTATTGTGCATCTTGGCTGCACTTATTTGGTGTCACCAAGATAAATTTCCATCCGTTTTTGAGCCTCTCTCTGATCTCAGGTATCTGTATCGATTGTACTGATATCCAGTGAACATCGCCCGTTCTTTTACAGTTTACCTTCTTCTGTCAGTTTACCTTGTTGTTGCATCTTCAAAAGTGCAGATTAAAATGTGACACTGAATTTGAAACAGCACATTGTAATTTCGGCATCTGTTATTAAAGTATTTATTTGTAATACAGTGAAAATTAGTAGATTTGGTTAGAATGTTGATTTACGGTATGCGCCCCTAAATTTTCTGGTTGTGCCCCTAAAATTTTCAGTTGGGGGCCACTGTGCTCCTAGTGAAAAAAGTTAGTCTGGAGCCCTGTAAACACTGAAGCTAAATCTCCAGTGTTGAAGGGTTAGGCACACCTGTCAACTTTAGCCAAACATTGAATTGAACATTCCATTGAATTGCCTGCAAACCTCTGTGATTCCTGCATTTGATTTATGCATCAAGGTCTAGAGCAAAGAAAACTGTCAGCATGTTTCTTTTGAAAGACCAGAAATGACTCAACGCTTGATTTTCTTCAACATCCTCCTATCTTGGATCCCGTCATCCATCAGTCGATAACAGGAAGTCCTGCTGCTCGGGTCAGCCGCCGCTCGGACGACTTTGGGATTGTGTTTTGCTGTGATAAACAGTAAGAAGGTGGCCGGCCTGGCCACAGGTCAAGAATCTGTTTATTTTACACTCAAATGGAGTCCCTGAGATTTACAGCAGAGGAGGAAGCCACACACAGACACCTCCCCAACACCAGGCAGCGCCAACTTGGCACATACCCATTTAGCCATAATGGATTTAACAAGTGCTGAGCCCGGGGGGCTGCTAGCCTTTATCTCCTCACGTCTGGATGGCTTGATAGATAAATAGATATCAGCCAGTCCATCACATCCAGTTACTCTGAATGTGCAGACGGTCTAGAAGCAGAACCTGCTGCTCAGAATCCATCACATTCACATTCAGTCAACTACAGCAGTAGACATTTGGTGACCAAACCAAATCTCTTCTAAACATGTTTACTAAAACTCTGAGGGATTGTTAAGCCCAAGGCTCCAGACTGCGAGCAATTGGTCGCAAAATGCGACCAAAATTTGCCAGTAAATTTGCCTCCCCCACCCTCCGTATTTTTATACATTAAACGTGGAAGGGGCACGTCAATGATCAATGAAATAATCTATGAGACGCGAGCGCACACGCACGCAGGCAGACACACACACTCACGCACATGTTCATGAAACGCGAGCACACTCGCGTGATGCCCGTCTGTGAGGCGAATAGGGAAAGCCACTGTGAGTGGCTAAAATGCGTGGAGGGGGCGTATGGAGAGAAATTAGACTCAGTCAGATTTGTGCGTGCGTAATTCTTGATTTGTGCGTAAATTAGGATTTGTGTATGCATATTCTTGCTTTGTGCGTGCGTAAATTAGGTTTTGTGCATAAATTTGGATTTGTGCGTGATCTGTTACTCACATAATACGTTTTGTGTAAAAGTTAAAAAAATATAAAATTAAAAAAATACAAAATGCAATTTACGTGTGCACAAATTAAGATTACAACAGTTTGAAACTACTTACACACACACACACTCATCTTTAAAAAACACGCACGAATCCCTTGTTACGCACACACGAAGCCAAAGTTACGCACGGATCTACCGTGAGACTGTTTTCACGTCTCACAAATTCGACCGTAAATGCTGCGTTTAAATACCAGTGGAATGCTCGGTCATTAGAATTTTCCTATCAGCCTTCCCTTCTAAACGTATCCAGACAATGACTCAATCAATACACGAAGACAGTAGATGTTAGTGTGGAACATAGAGGCTACTTACTTCGGGGCGTTGACCACCGAGATGGGCCGCCATTCTTCCCGTGACTCTCTCAGTCTGACTGCCTTTGATTTTTCCGGAAGAAAAAAAACAGTGCCCCCTACTGGTCGTTCCTGTTACGCATTTTGTGTCAATTCGGTGTCTCGGAGAATAATATACTTTTAGTATATATATTAGCGTTTAAAAGTGAACGTCATATTCTCAGATAATAATTTTTATTTTCCTTTAAAGTTTTTTTAAGCCCTGCTACACCCACTGAAGGAATTATTAGTAATACAGTGGAAATTAGTAGATTTGGTTAGCATGTTGATTTACGGTATGCGCCCCTAAATTTTCTGGTGGTGCCCCTAAAATTTTCAGTTAGGGGCCACTGTGCTCCTAGTGAAAAAAGTTAGTCTGGAGCCCTGAAGCCAATTTACTTCAATCCTTTCATTAAATAGATTTGTTAGTGGTATTTTTAGGTTTATAGATTATTTGCCATGGAAGAATCTAAACATATACAAATATAACTGCATTTATGCTGTTAGAACATATTTGTAATCATTTAATGTCATTGTTGTGCTTTGTTTTAATCCCATTTCAAAATCTTTTATCTATTGCTAGATAAGGCATCGTTAGTCATATAATTTATTCTAAGGCATCAAATGAGAGCGCAGCTCTTTCTTTGTGTGGTGGTCACATGTGGTTCCTCCAACAGTTGTGTCAGTGGGAAGGCTTGTGTGTACTCAGTGCAGTTTGATTTAAAAATCATTAAAAATCAAAAGTCATCAGCAGCCAACACAACAACTACAGCTGGGCATCACCACTGTAACAGTAACTCATTTACCTTTTGGATCAGGTGAAGAGTAACCAATTACTTTTTTAAAGTAACGTTCCTCGCACTGGGAATTACAGCAAAATTCATCAAAGAACCAAACTTCATGAATGTTTTTTGTCACATAGGAGTATCTGTTCCAATCACTATCAGATAAAAATCAGAGTTGTAGAAATAACTGGAAACCCAAGAAAGCCATGACCTTCTATTCAGTAGAAGTGGACCTACAGAAGTGACCAGTGTTCGTCTCACGGAGCGCAGAGTGGATAGAAAACGCAACAGAGGGATGAATTAATCAATTGATTGTATTAAAACATAAAGAAAAGATAACAAAACAATTTGATGGGACAGTGGAGGATGGAGATCCAGAAATCCACTCAAGGATACTTTACAGGATCTTTTTGATGCTCCTTTTTCTTTGGTTTTCCTGTCAGGATTCCTTTTCCAAAGGTTTGTTACCAGAGTTCTTCTCAGTTGGAACTTGGCGGGTAGCTCACCATGCAGCATTCCGGGAGCTGAATGGTGCAGATCACATCAGTTCGGATAGGGGAGACAAAACACCTGACCGAAGAGTCGGCTAGTCAAGGTTCTGCCGATCCAGTGAGATATTCCACATCAACCAAAGTTTGGTTTGGTTTTTTTAAAGAAGAGCAGCCAGAGCCAGGAAAACACTGATCTGGGTTACATATGTCAACTTTGATCACCACTGTAAATCAAAAATGTATGGTTATTGCGATATCAGCCTGTGCAATATGCGTTTTGCAAAAGACAGCGTAAACTGCAATAAATCGTTACTTTAATGTTTACACAAATGCTAAAATAATGTCAAGGCAGCTTGAAGTGTTTAACAAACCAAACTGAGCCCTTTAACAAAAAGAATTTCCCCCTCGTGGGATTAAAACAGTCTTGTATTCTATTCAGATGAAGCCGTTTTATGTTAGATACACACACATCTATGTAGACAAGCGTCATTTGGAATATATAGTTTATGTTGACTTATTTGAATCCAACGGTTGCAGTGAAATGAAAATGATGCATTAGGCATTTTTTGTTTTGCCATTTAATCATGGAAGCCATGCAAACATATCAACATCACACATCACATTTGCCTCATATTGTGCAGCCCTATTGCAAAGTTTGACAAACTTCTTATTAAACCTAAATTTGTCATTAACTGACTCGTTCTCTGTAATAGACTATCAAAGGAAGAAGTGAGTCTCAGCATCCTATTTGCACCACACAAATCCTCACTTCCTGCTTACTTCTCACCAACTTAGAGGGGAAAAAAAAGATCCTTTAGCAGATAAAAGAGAGGAAATAAGGGATGAGCTTTAAAACTGTTAAAGCACCTTCTCATTTCTAAATCCTGCCCCTTTCTTCACACCAGCTGTGGCTGGTAAAAAGAGAAGGTAACTCACAAATCACTCACTTCCTGTTAAATGGACACCTGCGAACACCAAAAACCTTCAGCAAGCAGCCAAACAATTAATGCAGCCCCAGCAGACATGGAAGCTCCCAAGGGATGTGAAACAAGGCCTCAAAGCTTAGGAGTCAAACTTCCTCCAGTCAGGGGCCTCGAAAGACTGCAGGAGCGGGAGAAAGCTCCCAGGAGGGAAACCTAGAGACACACTGACCCCTAGTGGAAACCAAAGGAAGTAGCTGTGGTAGCTGTTCAACTCCCAAAACATTTGAGTTTTGTAAATACTGGACCAAGCAATAAGAATGTGTATATAAATGTCTAATCATTTATTCAAACATGAAATAATACATTTGCAGGTTTAAAAATAAATAACTTGGACTTTTTGCCACAATTTTAGACATGTTTATCAGGCATTTATTATAAATCAATCTTCAAAATTTGTCCTAAAACTATAATTAAGTGACTGGTTTCCAAATGACTGTTTTTACAGAAAGATTTTTTCATAACGTCAGAAATGCTGACTTGGTATGTTTCTGGTCTTTTCTGTAGACGGTAATGGATCTAGTCGTCTACAGGGGGATCCATCAGAAAGCTTGTAGCCTGTCAGTTGAAGTTTGTACATAACAATTACAAGCTTCTACCAACTGTCTGCTCCTGACTAGCCACGATTTGAATAAAGGAATAACCAAACTCAGTTTAAACCTACATCTTCTTTTCTATCTTCCCTCCATCGTTAGAAAAATGCTACAAGAACATGCTGATCTCACCACTCTTTGTGTCTTTATGTCTTTATGTACATCTATTCTTTAGAACAGATTCGTGTTTGGTATCTGAATGTAAAAGTGAGATATTACCTCCATTCTGCATCTGTATTCAGCTTTTATTTCTTTTTTCTTTGGCTGCTAGGATGAACCTAATCTCAATACTTGTTACTGTTTGTTACTGTAATGTTAAGTGCATGTAATTTAGCATTTTAAGGCGACAAAGTTAAAGAAAAAAGAAAAGACTGGGCCATAATGATGTGGTGGTAATCACTCTAATTTCACAGTGAGACGGCCCTGGTTCAAATCCCAGCAGGGTTCTCCTTGTGCATGTGTGGGTTTTCTCCAGGCACTCCAGTTCATAAGTTGTAACGATAAATGAATTTAGTGAATCAGTTCCAATCGGATCTTTCAAAATGAACCAAAATGGACTATGAATCATATCTTCTATGAACCACAAAATATGAATTAAATCGTTAAAATGATTCAATGCACCCCTAATTGAGAAGTGATTTCAAATTGTCCCTATGTGTCAACGTGAATGTGTGTTGTTGTCTGACCCTGTGACAGACCCTGCCTTCACCCAACAGTTGCTGGGATAGGCTCCAGCAACCCGTAATCCAAAACTGGTTAAGCAGGTTAAAAAATAAATAAATGGATGTTAAAATATTAACACATATATGGAGGTCTGACTAGAAAAACCTACACAAATCCACCACTAGAGGGAGCACTATGTCCTTTCTATGGAGCAGCCTTGCATTACAGACTGGCAGAACTAAAGGAATAATATAAACAAAGCTGAGAGCAGTGAGGCGTTCAGAAACTCGTTTTAACTGCAAAGAGCAAGTTCAAGCAGAAAAAGAAAAGAAAAGAACACAAAGCAGACAGACAGACAGACAGCGAGGTGAGGAAGAACTGAGAGAACCAGGACGATGAGGGGGAGCCTTAATCTTATTAACACAAACACACATCTGTTGTGAGGTGTGGTAATCCCAATGGTCCTGTTGGCTCCTCACACACCGTCTTTGTCCCCCCCGACACTCATTCTCCATAATTAAGATTAAACACCCAAACAAGTACCCCCCCCCCCCCCCCCACTGCAGCTCAGTTTGTTGTTGGAGGGCCCCAGATCCAACAATCCCTCTGCTTTAAGGAAACTTCATGCATGACAAACTGTGGCGTTTTCCTTTAAAGACACGCCCATATTTAGGTCTTTACCAGCTCAACGAGCAGATGCAAAGGCTTATGGGTAAACGGTCAAACGTCACTCCAGGTTCCCTGTTATTTAAGACTCATCTGGATTTATCTGCTCCACTGGGAGCCGTTGGTCCTGGATATAAAAGAACGTGATGCTCTGATGGTAAATGTGACTGAAATGATGCTGGCACTGGCGGGCAGAAAGAATGAGGCAAACAGCAAACATTCAAGCCGAGAAAAGCACTCTGCAGCCTGACAACTGAAACAAGCAAAGTTAAGGTTGATTGCTGAAGCAGTGAGCCTAAAATCAAACTTGAATCATCTTGGCGTTAAGATTTGGACATAAATGCTGTTTAGGTCAAATCAAAGCAAATAGCTGGATGGTCATGAATTGAGCTATTTGACTGTTCTGCCAGCTACTATGTAAGAACTGATATTGACTGTTTTTATCTTTCAACTACACTGGAAGGTGAGAAGACGGGCTCAGAATGACGCCTACTGAAAGTCATATAGTATAAAGCAGCAGAATACCGCCTAATACAACCAAACAGAGACATTCTGCTGATGTGTTGTAGTGCATTCACTGTTTTACTTGGCAAAGCTGGCCAGAGATGTGTTTACTTTGTCTACAAGCTGAGGAATATTTAAGGAAAGAAATAGCAGGGACTGAGAAAGATCCTTGATAGGTTTTAGAAACTTATTGCATGATTTGAAAGTGCATGAATGTAGATTAGCAGTGCAATGTTCCCTCATTTACTGCACGATCCACAAATAACCCGCAATCTGTGAAATCTTCAGTCAGATTGCAGATGTTTAAAGGCTGTAAAACGTCTCACTACAAACTTTATACACTTTTGTCAGACAGATGTGAACATTTTCACACTTATCTCTCTCTCTTGTTTAAACTCTCAAAGTTTAAACCTTTGTAGGAAAAAGGGGGACATTACATCATCACCAAACCAGGCTGATTTGAACTGCCAACATGCAATTGTATGAAAAAGATCAAAAAGTATGCATGCACCAGTACAACACACAGGCTCTTGAGCAATCATTTCTCAGACTTGTGTGGGTTACAATTAACTAAAATGAAATGCTAAAGTGGCTCAAGTGTGTGTGAGTTTTCCCAAAGAGGCTTGGGTGATCCTCAGTCTGACAGCATCCTTTAATCTCACCATTTTTTTATACTGACAACCTTGCATCTTCAATTTTGAACCATTTTATTGTCATTGTGACTACGAATTTTCAAAATGAAATGATTTTTTATTATTATTATAAGTTTTCCCCTACACAAAGCAACCCTCATTGACCAAGGTACAGCCAAGTTACGCAGCCACCACGTACATTTTGCACATATTGCACGGATGAAGGTGGAAAAAGTGAGAAATAAAACATGCAAAGAACACAAAAATGAACATAAAGCCAAAACTAGCCTAAAATGTGTGCATTAATTACATAACTTTAACATAATATGTGCACCGAATACGGCAAATATAAGTTATACATTAGTGGACATACATGAAACACTCATGGAAAGCCAAAAATTTGCGTTTGCATCTCGCATAATTCACACACTAGCGCAAGATTTATGGAACATTTGGTAATAAACTATGTAAAATATGTGTAAACTGCACAATTCTCAACCAAGTAAAAATTGGAAACGTCTCAAAACCGAATTCACGTAAAGATCAGTTGGCCAAAATCCTCGATGCACATCTGCGGATGACAAACGCAAGAAACACTTGGGAATTAGGCATGTCAGACATGCATCACAAAAGCCTGAAATGTCACTCATGGAAAATGCACCAATGTACTGTGGCTGTGTGTTACGGCCTTTAGAGTGAAAACTGATTTCAGCTGATGAATTTCATTTCTCATGTTTATGCCCATCCTTTGAATTAATCTTCTTCCAGGACAGCAATGCAGTCAGAACAGAAAAGTCCAACAGCGAGATTCGTGCAAAGCTTCCTGAAGGTCCACATTCATCAGAGGGAGAGTGCAGAACAAGAAGTGTGTTCCACCACACAAACACACTCCAACACCTCCACCAGCTTTTCAAAGGAATTTTCCGTCTTTCTTTCATACATTTCTTCTCATTTAAACATGGAAGCAGTAAAAATATCTCATTTAAGCCAACAATTCATATATGAAATTACTTAAGAAGACAGAAAAAGTAGCAGGATAAATACTGACAACAATGATGGGCTCAAACCACACAGAATATAAAAAAATAACAGGAAGTCTAAAAACACAATATAATTTGTCCTATTATTGTGTATTTTCATGACTCAAACACTCAGTCTACAGTAGGAAGTCCTGCGTTGTTGGTTCATCGCAGGATACAATAAAAAACAACGTTTGGAGCAACTTTTCAAATTAAAATCTTCATTTTTATATAGTTTTGTACAATTATGTAGAAGCTGTGTTGTTTTCATCCGCCTCCTCACAATCCCCCACCATCACCCCACACACACACACCATGTAAACACTGATTATCTGGGGTCTTTCTATCTCTGCCCCCCTTTGTGGAGGTTTCTGTGTCACCAGGCTGAGTCAAGTATAAAGTTGTCATCTTGTTCTCATTAGAAAGCTGGAGAGAAAGGGGAGGGCGAAGGGGGGTTCGCCTGGAATAAATGAGGTCATTACCAGCCCTTGCTCAGGAAGAAAGCTGGAGGAGGGGTCGGCCCGTCAAACAGAGATGTCTCTTCAAGTGAGTGGAGGGGAAGGAAAAGAGGAAATCTCTCCTTTAGTTTACATGTGAGGCTTTATGCCCCACTCTGAGGAAAATCCTGTGTTTGGTGTTTTGAACACGTTCTTGTGGCATTTTTCTGATGATGAATGACATATATAAAGAAAGTTAAGATTAAAAATGCATTTCTGAGTATTTCTTTATTCAAATTGCTGTGAATCAGAAGCAGACAAAAATGCAGAAACTCTGTCTTAGAAAACAACACAGCTTCTTTGATTTTGGCTAAGAAACGGCATCATAACAATTAAAAGAACACTGGGAACAATTTTCCTATGGATCAAAAGATGATCAAAGTGGGTCTTTAACAAACTTTTCAGCAAAATGTACCACCAACATGCTGGACCTTATTTTTCAGGACGTCAAAGTAGCATTATAGAAATTAAAACAAAATTGGTTTGGCGAAAACCAAAATGACTGTTTATTAAGAGATGTCTCACAAAGAGCCAACACATGAACATTTACATTGCCTGACCCATTAAGCTATTTTAAATGTTCTGTTGGCCTCAACACGTGCTTGAGCTGACCTCGTATCCATCCCAACCATGCAGTTGTTGGAGGAGCTCCATACAGGCAGTGCTCCAGACCAAAACCCCAGTTGGCAGCAGCACTATCTATGGTATTCATCTCATATTCAGCATGGCTGCAACATGAGCTTACGGTTACATTTCCATACTCAGTTTGCTTCCTTTTCCCAGAATAAATCAAGTCTTTCAGATACATGTGGCATAAAACTGTTTCAAACAAAAGGGAGTTTGTTTAAGCTCATTCGCAGCCGCTTTTTTCCCTCCATCTTACCTTTTTAAAACGATATGAGGAAAACTTGCCATATGCGATATTAGTGATCAATATTGCGAGGACGATATAACTTGCGATACATTAACGAATAGCATTTCACTGCAACAGTTTAATTTAAATAAGAGTCAACATTAGGGGTGTGACGATAACCGCATCACCGTGGTGATGACTCCTCACCGCACGGTCCTCTTTTTTTCTGAAAGTTCTGCACTTGGTGCGTGATTTGAACTATAATAAACACATTCATCTTTGCTAATAATTTACTTTTTCTGCGAGTCCTGTGTTCAAACTTCAAGGGCTTCTGGGGGGAAAAGTGTCCCTCCTGTGCAAGGGAGGGACACTCCATTAGACATATTATGGGGGACTTTTTTTGTGTGTGTGTCTGATAAACTGCTTGCCATTTTTCAGTACTTGTAATGTTTACAGATAATGTTAAATTAAATACACACAAACAAACAGACAATAGCGTAATCAAAACACTCTGAGTTAGTTATATTTTAATTGTAAGTATGCCTACCGGTAGCTTCATATGGTATAGGCCAGTGTTTTTCAACCAGTGTGCCGCGGCACACTAGTGTGCCGTGGGAGATGGTCAAGTGTGCCGTGGGAAATTGCCCTCATTAACTGATCTAAAAACATTTCCCATCTCCAGGATTTCAGCTCTGTGTTCATCCAAACAGGCCCTGATAAAACACTGAGGAGTTAGGAATATAAAAGATCAAAAAATACTTTTTCTTTGCGTTTACTTTATTTTATTAAAGACATTTTGATAAGAATGACTGTACAGTACCGCGATTCAGCTGCAGCTCCGGCTGTATTTAGGAAAAGTCCCGCCCCTTTACCTGTCTCCACCAATCATTCTTGAAGGCTTAATCACATGTCATCAGTCTGACCAATCAGAAGTGCTTAAAGTCTTCACTTCCTTGTCTCGATTTAGCTCGTAAAGTCGCTCAGTTCTAACAAAAATACCAGCTAAAACTCCTCTTTTGCGCTGTAGCTTTCCACAGAATCCGGTATCAGACCGTGGAACAAGTGAACAAAACCATGAAGCTCCGAAAAGCGATCTCCGCCGGCCGTTTTTATGCACTACATCTCCCATGATGCATTGGGTTGTGAGAGTGACAGCGTAAAAGGAGTTCTGTTGTTAAACGTCTTGAAAACAAGTGTTGAACCTTTCCTGTGCTGACTTTTCTCTTCCTGACCGTGGTCGGAAAGATGCAGGGGAGGACCCTCCAGAGCGGGCCAACAAAAAATCATTCACCGTTTTTCTGGGGGAAAACTTCCTTTATTACCGTTCTTTCCTGTAACATCAAACATGAACGCACACCCCCAACCCTCTTGCGCTGTACATGCTTTTCGCCCCCTTTTGCTGCAGAAAAGCTAAACAAACATGTTAAAAAATCTACAAACAAAAAGAATGCTAAGCATAAATCGTCATGTCAGGCTGACAAAGTGAGCAGCACACCCCTCCCTTTCTAAAGCTGCCATTTTCAAAGCTCCTTACTCAGCTTCTGCACTTCAGAGGGCCTCATGGGACTGCTTCTCCACATCCTCGCACAAGCACTTCAAGAAAATCTATATGAGCCACATATGCAGCAGAAGATCCTAATTTGTGATCGATGCGTGTAAAAGCTCTGTTTTACACGTGTCTGCCAAGCTTTTTATGATCACAATTGCAACACTTTGCTCCATTCAGGGAATCTTAAAGAATGACCAGTATATAGACTTCTCCAAACAAGCATCCATTCAGCTTGAAACACAGACTGAGTAGAGGACTGAAGCTGTCGTTTTCAGAAACTCCTCAGGGTTGATTTAACCTCATGGCCCCTCCTGTCTGTCTGCTTTCCTACACTGGGGTCCAGGTCTATATTGAGCTCAGAACTAAATTCTTCCCAGTTCAGAAGAAGAGTCAAACAGTTTTAAACAGAATCCTATATACAGGATATCCCAAGGCCTTTTTATTTAATGTGGGAAACAAAGGCATTGTGATGCTGACACAAAACACATTCAGTATTATTAAACCGTTGGTGGTAAACAACAGAAAATTTAGCAGCCAACGCACTGGGTCCATTACACACCCTGGCACCATGCAGGCCCGGGCCAGACGTGTCGAGGGAAGCACAGCTGTGCGACACACCCAGACAGCGGACACAAATGCTGTTGGCACAGCTCAGATGCCGTCAGTCAGGGTTGTGACATTGCTGCAGGAGAAGCCCACCCTGAAACCAGACACCTCGGACACATGTTGTGAAGGGGAGCCATGAGTTTAAAGGAGAAAAAAAAGGTGTTGTCATATATATTTAGCCTTTTAAAAAAGGTTTGTAACTTCTACATTTGTTCCTCAAACAAATATTTATAAAAGTTATTATTTCAAGGCTCTTTCCATTTTGAAACATGGACCTTTTTTTTTTTTAGGGAGGGGGGGTATCATTGTCCTCCTCCTTTTACGGCTGGGGTCAAGAGCTTTTGGCCACACACTCCTTTAGGATTTCCTGGTAATACCTGGAAATGATTGCTACAGTCACTTTAACCTCCTCTAGTCCTCAGACTATCACACTGCCTCCATCATGTTTGACTGTTGCTATTCTGCTCTTTGTAGTTTGACTCCAGATGTAATGTGACAACACCTTTCTACAGCTCGGTTTTATGTCTTACTAGATAGTTTTACAAATGACCTCACAAAAGTCCAAATGTTTGGGGGGGGTTTCTTGATTTTATCTATTTATTCATTTTTTTATTTTTTGTCTACTCGTTCCCCCTTTAACAGGAGATTCAAAATAAGTTGGGGTTTTTCTGTTTTCAAATAGACAAAATCTCAGACAAGCAAAACAAACCATTCGGGTACTCATTACAAAACACTATGAAAAAAGAAAAGCATATAAATAGTTGCCAGTTACATTCAATTCAATATGTATTTGCAGGCCGTCCAAATAGGGCATAAAGAAAAGAAAAGGAGCAAAAAGCACATTTTCCTTTTGGACACATTGGACAGAAGGCAAACACTTCATTTCCCCATCTTTCCTCTTTTTTTGTGTGTGTGTTTTAGAAAGAAAAAAAATGCAGTCTCAATACAGAGCTAAATAATTTGAACCTTCTGAAAGTGATTAAGAAATGGTGTCCAGAGTTTATTGTGAACATTGACTGAGGCGGTCCTGACATGGTGAATCTTTTCCATTTGGATGACAGATAGCGTATCAGTGAGCCACACTGTAAAGTAGTAAGAAGCCGTAGACTTCCACTCTCGCAAAACTTGTCTTTTCACAGTCATCAACCCAAGTTCTAGTGGCAGCTTCAGTACAGTCGGTAGTTCTGGTACGTAGACAACCAAAATTGACAAGCTCTGGATTGGGTGGAATAAAGCAACCATAGGCTTTGGAATAACAGTTGAAAATTCTCAAAGATACGTTTTTTATTGGACTTTCTTGGTTTAGCATTTTCAGAATTTAAACATTTCGGACCAACTTTTAAGACATATTGTTTTGGCATTTGGAATTTCTGACTGAGATTCAACAACAAGCTGAAAACATTTCACATAATTCTTTATACTTATCATATTAAATCATGGCATCAATCAGCCACATAAACATGGACATTTCCTTCAAAGATACGTCAATCTCTATTCACAAAATATAGAACATCTGTGTTTTTAAATTGCCAATCAATACTGTTTCTAATATTTTTTATTTTTCAGCTCCAGTGAGATCTCTGATTTGAAAATGCTGAAAAAATGTCATAAGGAGAACTATGCCAAGATTTCTTAGCTGTTACACCTTAATATAGGTGATCATGTGCAGGAAAATAAAATGTACAAAAATGTCTTAGTTGGTTTTGTCTAAAAGAAACACAGTAGGGTGACAGTAGAGTTAGTAGACACTTCTGGACATCTGTTCTAACCACATTTATTTCTACCAGTCATAAGACCTGAAGCAGTAACCCCACACTTAGGGTTTATGTCAGTAACTTATAAATCACCATTGCTCCACTAAAAACCCCTAAGAAAACGACAGAAATGTTCATTTTCCAACAAGACCCCCAAAGTAAACCATAGTTGGGAAGCAATGAGTGAAGTGGACTATAAGACAAAAAAAACATCCAAAAATATACCTTTAGACCAAAGAGTAAGTGTGCACGCGCACACGCACACACACACACACACACACACACACACACCATTTTACATGGGTCCAAGTTACACATAGGGAAACCCCACATCAAAAGCTTTAAAATGTGTAAAAACCAAAAAAGACAAATGTGACTGCAAAGAAAAAGTATAAACGTCATGATGAGCAGTAGCCATAAAAGCAGACGGCAGCCTGATCTCTGGACTCAAGATCTGGGGAATCAGCAGGTTTATTTCCTTACAGTCTTGGAGCTGAGGTGAAACCATTTCATGACCATCAGCAAAGTTTTTGGTTTACATAATGCACGTTAATTATAAAGGTCATTTCTTAAGGTAAAAAAAATAAAAAATCCACCCTTGTCCCCATCAGCACGTAATTACTGTAGCAGCAATAATACGGTTTGAAAAACACCCTCTAGAAACCTAGGAAACCAACAAGTGCAAATTTTGAAGCCAAGACACTTGAGGAGTTTGAACTGTAATTGCAGTATACAACATAAGACATTGGTATGAAGAGGAGACAGTGATGCTACACACCAAGCCCAAACACAGAGCAGCTTTGGAGGAGGAAGAAACGACTGTAAATGTTTAGGGTGTCAGTTAACACAATTCAAGCCCGCCAGCCAATCATAAACAAGTATGTTCCATGACCTCAAGATGATGAAAGTCACCTGAGCTGTTGCAGAGACAGCTGCCAGAACCAGGATTCCTTTTGAGCGAGTCTAATAAAGGTTACGGATGTTTGTTTACTTCTGACGGGCTGTTACTGATGTGAGAGGAATGAAAAGCAAGAACAGCACAGGAAGCTTCTGGAAGGAACATCTGGCTCAATAAACGAGAAGGCTAAAAGCTAATTCTACTTTACCAGACGAAGCCCCAAAAATGGCCAGGATGTGTTTATATTCCAAAAATGATACGCACCCCATGTGCTTCATTTCAGTGTGAGCTAATAAATGTCCTTGTGTGATGGGCCAGGCATTCCTTCCAGTCTTTAAAAAGCTCCTGTGGTAAAGCAGAGATGAGTCACAGCAGCCTGGAGACCACCACTCATGTTAAAAAGAGTTGCTTACCACCTCATGCATTGTTAATGTCTTTATTTAGCCTTTATTTCGAACACAGCGATATGTACAAGGATCAGAGGCAAAGACTCTTTTTCGATGTGAAACTTTAGAACGATTAAGACAAGAAAAGATTGTTGTTTGATAAAAGACAATGGACCCCTTTTAGAGAGTTGGGAAAGTTTTCCATGAACAGACCAAATGGTCAATGTAATGTATCCCTGCTATCAAAAGCACTAAACAAGATGTCAGTTTCTTGAGTGAAGTTCATCTTTTGGAGTCTCACTCAAACATTTTCAGACTACAGCACTTGGCCTCATTACTGCAGTACTTTTGGGGGGATGTAACTGAGGTCATAGCTTTGGAGAACACTGCTCACCGCACATTGAGCAATTATACAAGATCTGTGCCAGAGTACACAGAAACATATTCTAGACAAAGCCTGAAAGATGCTTTCTGCAGTGTTTGAAATGGAGCAAAAACACCAACTAAAAACACCTGGAAAATAATAAACAAGACCATAACTTGATGATGTACTAATGCTTCATAATACTTTAGTCTTCAAAATCTATTTGGTGTGGAGGATTTATTCAGGGAAACCACTTTTTCTGTTTTTTGAAGAACAACTTGAAAGATGCAGACTTTCTTTGAATGCATCTCGTCAAGTGGAAAACTGTGCACATCTGAAAATATGTAAAGAGTGATGGGGATCTGGATGAAGACTGAATAAAAGGGAGATGAATGGAAACTCCTAGTTAAAAGGGAAAATGTTTTACATCATAAAAGAAATGTCAGTTTAAAACAAAAGGGCGTGGGAATCTAAGAGCTAAGCCATGAAATGACATTATTGTTGGACTCTGATTAGCTCATTCCTAAAACATCACATAACACTCACCTTTTTTCTCTTTAGATACTCACATGTGATGCAAAAAACTATAGTGTGTCGTTTGTTTTCTATGAATACATATTTTTTCCAAGTAAGCCGGCACAATAAATCGAACATTTATTGATATTGCAATATCAGTTTATGCAACACTTGGATTGCAAAAGATGGCATAAATCACTATTAAAGATGACCTTACATTTTTTTCACACATGCAAAGACAGAGAAACCACTAAGTTTAAAAAAAAAAAAGCTTAGGTGCACACAACCTCTAGTGCTCAATTGTTGTCCATATTAGTTTTGGTATTAGAATGATAAACCATTGCTCTTTGTTCCTACCTGTCTCCTATTGAGCTGCATAATAATTTATGTTGACATTTGTTTTTAAAAACCTGTTGCATTGAAATGGAATCGATGTAGTAGTTGTTGCTATTTGTCCAAGTATCACAAGTCATATCGTCATGGCAATATTTTTCACTAATATCACAAAATGAAAGCTTTCCTCCTATTGTGCAGCCCCAGTTCAAAGTTCACTTTACAGCTATTTAGTCACACTATTTTATTCAATCTAACACTTTTTATGGTTACGTTGGTTTCTTTTTTGGAAAAGTTCTGACATGCAGCCTTCAGATACGCTTGACAGAAGCTTTCCAAACTAATAACTGAGTGATGTTTGAATGTTCCAGTCAACAAAGAATAAAACAAACATTTCCTCTGAATAGCTGAATGTTCTTTTCTCAGTAGTAATATTTAACCCTCATCCTGACACATACACAGATGAAATCATCCATAACACTGACAAAGTGTCATGTGATAGTTAGACACACATAAAAGAAGATTCATTTGCAGATGTTAACATGGTCTGACTTTTGAATCAGTTAATTGTTTCATTTTTCTGTGACTTCCTCAACTCAAACCTGTCTCTGTTGTTATGAGCTGCCTTGCATGCTGGGTGATTGTGAAATCATTTTAACAATCATTCGGGTTTGAATGCGTGAAATTCAGCGTGGCGTTAGAAGTGATGCGCAGTGGCGTGGATGTTCTGCTTTTAGGAAGCAAAGTAAACTTTCATTTGAAAAGCTGAATGGCAGAAAAATTCACAGTACAGAGCAGAAGCTGCACCACTTTGGGGAAAAAGACTGATAGGTACAGCTTTCAGTTGTTCCATTAAGCTCAAAAGTACATAGATGAGAAAATACTGCAATACTACAAGTAAGAGAATTTTGCCTTCATATTTATTTTGTTTATCTTTAATTAAGGATTTACATTAAGATGACTAAAAAAGCTCAGAAAGTGACCAAATGTGACCCAACCATACAGATTTGGTGACAAAACAACAAACCATTGACTGAATGTCATGTTTAGACCTACAAGTGTAGAATGTGCAAATAAATTACAGGTATCAGTCACTGTTTATTCAGACTGGACGCATTTGATTCACTTAAAGTGAACCAGAGATGTTTACCCCGATAATCCGGAACACATTTTCAGTCTGAATACACTCAAACTGACCCAGTGGCAGACTATTTTTTATGGATTGAGTTTTTTTGGAGGATTTCTACTGTTGCTAAAAATGAAGCAGGAGTCCAGCTCTAAAAAAAATGCTCTAAAAAATGATAAAAGAGCAAAAAGTAACGGAATTATTTGATTTGTTATTTCTTATTAATATTTCCAGGTTTTCTTTGTTTTGTTCTGCAGCATGTTCATATTTGTATAATTTTGACAGAATATATTTCTATGGAGAGAAAAATATGACAAGTTATTTAAGGTTTAACTTGAGTTATTCTGGATTAATGTTCCTGTTTTTATTCATATTTATGTTCAAAAAGTTCAGATTAAAAGGTTTAAAAGTTTAGCTTTAGTGTGTTCAGTAAATGTTTATCTTCTTCGGCCCAAAACCTCAAGCGTGTTTTTAACTGAGGCCCCTGTGTGACTGAGTTTGACCCCCCTGTAATACGAGTCTAGAAAATTCATACATTTTTTGTGTAAAATGGCTAAATAGAAGATAGGGAACACAGCAGGATGTTGTCAAATTTTGTATGTGTGCGGGGGGGGGCTGGTGGGGTTACTCGCCCAGGGAGTAAGTTAGTGTAGAACCGCCACTGAACCGACCCCAATCTGGGACCAGGAACCGCTTTGGAGGTGGTGTCAGTTCATTTCCAATCTGACTGAGATTCCTCAGTCTGTTCTCAGAGCAGAGCAACTGAACCAAAACGGCCACCATAGCCGACGTAAACAGAGTAGGAACGTAGCGCCAGATGAGCCGCGGTCAAATATAAAGCAACGTTAGTCTTGTTATCAAACAGAAATAAGGGTGCCACCATTTATTTGTTTGAATTTTCAATTCAACACCGCTGAAAACCCTCCTTACATGCTTTTCTGCCTTTCATTACACGGCTCGCACTCAGCGCTGCTGTGACGTCATCCTAAAAGCTACCTTTTAACACGGTTCTTTAAAACAATGCCATAACACCACAACGATGAGACGTAACAACTCATTGAAATGTGATCGGTGAATGAAGGTTCATCAAAACAACTTTTAACGTGATCCACATCGTTTCTCACACTGTTTTTACCGACAATCTATTTCATAAACACTTAGCAGCTTACCTTCATACCTGACATCTCCTCATCACTGCAGTTGCTAGCATCTTTTGAGTCAAAGCACACAGGCACGTCTCCTTGCGAGCATGCCTCCGCTGTACCAAAGTAACAAGTAAAAAGTCTTGTTCCCAAATTTCAAAACCGGTAATCGAAATATAAAGTTTTAATAAGTGAACTATCCAGATAAGGATTGTAAAGCACAGCACATCAGTCTTTCTCTTGTTGTTTTGAACAGCCCTCGTGGTCCCCAGTCAATGACTGAAGATACAGTGAGGTCAATAAGTATTTGATCACCCTGTGATTTAGCAAGTTCTCCTCGCTGAGCAACACGGAGTTTCAGCTCCCTCCAAAGATACTCTATTGGATTTAGGTCTGGAGACTGGCTAGGCCACTCCAGAACCTTGATATGCTTCTTACGGAGCCACTCCTTGGTTTTCTTGGCTGTGTGCTTTGGGTCATTTTCCTGCTGAAAGACCCAGCCACGACCCATCTTCAACGCTCTGACTGAGGTAAGGAGGTTTTTGCCCAATATCTCACATTACAGAGCCCCGTATCGTTTTACTTATAGTAGCCTTGGAAACGGTGGTCCCAGCTCTCTTCAGGTCATTGACCAACTCCTCCCGTGTAGTCCTGGGCTGATTCTTCCCCTTCCTTAGCATCATCGATACCCCACCAGGTGAGATCTTGCGAGGGGCCCCAGTCCGAGGGACATTGACAGTCATCATTAGCGTCTTCCATTTTCTGACAATTGCTCCAACAGTTGTTCTTTTCTCACCAAGCTGCTTGGCAATTGCCCCGTAGCCACTTCCAGCTTTGTGAAGGTCTACAGTTTTGTCTCTTGTGTCTTTTGACAGCTCTTTGGTTTTGCCCATGTTGGTAGTTAGACTTCTGACTGATTGTGTGTGTGTGTGTGTGTGTGTGTGTGGGGGGGGGCACAGGTGCCTTTATGCAGGCTAACCACCTCAAACAGGTGCCACTAATTTAGAATCATGAGCAGAGTGGAGTTGGACTATTTAAAAGCAGAACAGCAGGTCTTTGCTGGTCAGAAATCTATCTGATAATCAAGTGATCAAATACTTATTTGTCACAGTAATATACAAATAAATTGTTTAATAAAATCGTACAACGTGATTTCTGAATGTTTCTTCAGATTCTGTCTCTCACTGTGGAAATGCACCTATGATGAAAATTTTAGACCCTTCCATGTTTTCTAAGAGGGAGAACTTGCTAAATCACAGGGCGATCAAATACTTATTGACCTCACTGTATCTTTAGTCATGTGGTTTTTGTTAACAAGCTTTGGTTCATGACATAATGATCTGCCTGGTGAATACAGACCAAACGCAAGGTTCAGGACTCAAACCTAGCGTTCCACGGGCCCAGACAAGCCCAAAACCTGCAGCACGTGACTATACCTTTATGTTTCAATAGCAGTTGTATGCCTCCAGCACCCAGAGTTTGTTTCAGCCCTGTGGGAGTCAGACCACAGAGGAACTTAAAAACCTCCCCCTGATTCTCAGACTGTTTCAGGTTTGGCTTAAGTTCCTGAACATAGACGGCAATATTTTAATGTACATTTGACTGCAATGCACTTCCTCCTACCTCTGCTGTACTTCTGTGTACAAAGCAGCGAGCTGATTATTTTAAAGCAAACAGAACAAACAATTACATAAATCAAACAGTAACAATAATCGCTCCATGATTGGGATTTGTGCCACTCCAAATGCAGGTATTTCTGAATGCAGAATTTGCAGGACTGACTGTTAAATGTAATCTTAAACCCATCCAGTTTATTTTTTTAAAAGGCGAAATATGAACCAATTAACTGAAACTCTTCTCTTTCAGTATAAACCAATAAAGTGTGCTCATAAATTAAATCTGCTATTAAGAATAAAATAAAAACTTACTAAATAAACGGTTTAATCTGAGACCATGATAACGTGAGGCAGCAGGCACAGGTCTACTTCCTGTTCTGTGATGTGGAACAATCAGACTAGTTAGCCCACAGACCTAAGCCTTGACTTTGTGTTGGGTTAGCACGCTGTCTCAGAAGCCATCTGTTAGTTTATTTCCTTGAAGATAGGAGAATGTGACTTTGTGACCCCACAAGCTATCACTCAGGGTGGGTTTGTCTCATGTCAGTTTCACACCTGACCAAAGGCTGCAGGGAACTATGACTGACACTGTGGGGACCTTCAGGTATTTTTTTTACTCTAAAGATATTTGTCTGTAAAACCTTTTCAGACGATGCAGCAGGGTTTCAGCTGGCCTGCTGTCTTAATTCAGACGTTCCAACAACAGAACATTCCATGGGGGGGGGCAGTCACAGATGAGCTTTCTTAGAAAAACACACGCTTATGCTTAGGATTAGACAAAAGATAAGCAGTCGGTGCAAATTTATTGAGTCTAGAAACTGTCAACAGTGGCGCAAAACAAACTCAGATAAAGAGGTTTTTGCACACAAGCAATGCTCCTGTCTGACTGATCGCCTTCCGGCAGGGAGAAGGCACAAGTTCCACAGATCCCGCAGGAACATTTCCCAAACATCACTTACCCTGTCTTTGTCGTCGGCCACGTCACAGAGCACGTCATCCAAGTCCAGGATGCCGCCATCGCCGTGCTCCAGTCGGTGGACTTGGAGCCAGTAATTAGAATCCTACAAAAGGACATTAAAATGAGGTTTTAAGTGAAATTGACATTAACTAGACATTCATCATGAATCACCACAGGATGTTCAATAAAACTTTCATTATATACCAGTCATTGGAGCAAAATTCACTTGATGGATTTACAGCAGTCCTTTGCTATATTGCAGTTCACCTCTGACTGTTATGCAGGTCTTTTTCAGTATAATTTTACATGCCTTTATTTATCTTTTTAACAGTGCGTTGTGTTCAGCATCCTGATTGGTTGTTGACACCATCAATCAATCTCCTTCATGCCATGTCTCCTGTAAAGAATGCGTTCAGTTTGCCACATTTAGACAAATCTTCATCCCCATCAGATCGTTGTTTTCATTCTAGAATATTGGACTTTTTTTCTACCAGGCTTTAAATTATGAGAGTTTAAACAAGACAGAAAAATGTGAAAAAGTTCACATCTGTCTAGGAAAAGAGGAATTTTACAGCCTTTAACATCTTTGATACTGTTTTGGTGATTTCACCTATTTTCAGGTTTTCAGAACATAACTTCTGCTTAAATGAGGGAACACGTACCACAAAGGCAGGAAGATCAGTCTGGATTACATAAAGAGGTTAGTAGGTTACACAATGACAGTGGCTGGTCAGTACAGTTTTTACCAGGTCATTACCAGGATATACATCTAGCTGAAGCAAAACTGCAAGAATCCAACTTTTATAAATTCAGAGTAATAATACACCAGCAAAATGTGGATTTGTGTTCCAGCTGTGTTTAGACAGTCCATCCATCCATCTTGTTAACGCGCCGCATCACTTTCAGGGCCACAGAGTTGCCGGAGGCTGTCTCAGCTTCTATTGGGCAAAGGTGGGGTACACCCTGCACAAGTCACCAGTCTGTCGCAAAGCAACAATTACACACACATTCTGTGAGCCAGAGCACTGTGTTTATGCACACTGGCTTTCATCTGCATGCTCCAGCTCAACGCTTAGAACCTCAAATCCACTTCTGCCAGCAAACTGTGGCGTGCCAACACTTCCGCTATAGTAGTTTCCAAACAGAAAAACAGAGAAAAAGAAAAAAAAAAGGCTAAATCTGGGAAGCGGTCTGTGTTTCTGCAACTATTGGTAAACATCAGATTGTACTTTAAATATCAGCAAAAGTATAAATCTATTGTATTTATGAGATTATGAACCTCTAAAATGTGGATAAAACAGTCATATTCAGCTCCCAGGATCCTCTGCTCCAGTGGCGGCTGCATTCCTGAGTGGGAAGTTGTTCCTTCAGCCTGGCCCTGCTGTCTGCCTGGCCTTAGCTTGTGAAAGCCTCTGGTTCCCCCCTTAGTTTGATTCTGGTTGTGTCCTTTTGTTACATTTCCTCTTGTGGTCTTTGTTTGCATTTTGAGTCATCTTGAGTTTTACCTCTCTGTCCTAATTGTATAGCTACAAAGCCTGAGAATTTAAGTTATATTGTCATTTATTCCCCCCTTTGGTGTCTTGTTGGTTATTTCCCTTTAGTTCCCTTTGATTTATTTATGTGTCACCGAATAAACGGCTGTGTGGCCAACCTTAACCCCACCCAGTTATCTTCATTTTCTTTTTGTTGCACATTTCTCCCTCCTCTCTGAAGAGGGACGTAACAATGCAACATGGCTTCATGTTGCCATTTCTCAACACTCCTATGCGCCGATTTAGAGCAAACTTGTTTCATGAAACAAAAACAGTCATACAGTCTCTGACATTTTTTAACAGCCTGAAATCCTCAAACCACAAAGAAAATCTGTCACAGACGTCATCAAAAGAGCTGAAGAGAATAAAAAAAGAGCACTTCTGGCCTCTGTCCCTTTTCACATCGGCTGTCAGCCTGTCGCTGTGGAAGTTGGCCCTTGTGACAGATGTCATCCTGTAGACTCACTGAGGGACGCTTAGTGTGAAAAACACCATTTACACTCCAGAGTTCCAGACATGTCAAAGTGGCTAAACGTCTCAAAAACGTAAGTAATAAAATACTTACATGAGCAGGAGAGGCTGATTGCATTTCAGCGCAGATTGCCTTTGAAACCAGTGATAAAATCCTTTAACATGCCTGCTAAAGGGGCAACTTTTTACTGAAAGCAACACTTGGACCTAAACGTGAGTTCTGAGCTGCCGCTCCAGCATGAACAGAAGTTGAGCTTCTGAAAAACTCTGCAGAAAAACTGAAATGACAGAGAAAAGCAGGAAGTAGCCCAACAGTCATCAGATGTGGATCAGCCAGAAAGACAATGCACAGAAATAAAGGCACGCGGGCGGCTAAAGCTGACACAAGAACAGGCAGACGGCTGGTTCCAGTTGTGGCAGGTTTATTAGCTCAGCTAAAAGTCCACAAAGCTAAATCAGGGTCAGGCAGGCAGGAGTCAATAGCAGGCATGAGATCTTCAGAGGAGAGACGGTGTAGTCAGGATCCAGGCGAGAGTTGGGGCAGGCGGCAGGCAAACAGGGTCAGGAGACAGAAGATCAGATCCAGATAGAACAGAAGGCAGAGTGGCACAAACGATCCTTGGCACTGAGTGAGGCTCAGTCCAGTACTTAAGCAGACTGGGATTGATTTGGCAAATGAGAGACAGGTGTGGAGCACACAGAAACTTTACGCTGGGGCTGCTGGGAGATGAAATACTTTCATTACTCTGGAGACTGCTGCTGCAGGTGACCAGAGAGGGAGACAGAGCTCTGAATTCTGATGATACAATTATTAAAACAGGGTTATTTTTGGTTGTTTTTGTAATAAATATCTGTTTTGGTTCGTAAAGCAAAGAAAGTGATGCACCCCACTTTAACCATAAGTTTCTCTGGAGATATTAGATAAATAGGAAAATGACCTATTAACACCTTCTCCTGCATGTGAACACACCATATGCAGATTGGACGCCAGTGACAGGTCATTGGGGTTTGTCTTATGAAGAATCCCAGTAGCAATCCTCTTACTACTTACAGCCTGCTTAAAGAAAAAGACTGGAATAGGGAGTGGTCTATAAAAAAATAAAATAAAAACACTAGCCATGTTTAACAAACAAGTCCATACAATCTATGTGAATTAATTTAGGACTATATGAAAAGGGTGTTTTTAATAAGTTCTTGTGGCTTTTTCTGATGATGGAGGACATAAAATAAGAAAATTATGCTTAAAATTGCATTTCTGGGCATTTCTTTATAAATTTGTTTTAAAATCAGGAGGTAATGGTCCCGCCCACAACTCAGCGGCAAATCTCTGACGCCGCTCTGTAGTATGGAATTACACATCTGCCATAAATTGAAGGGCCGTAAAGACAACTAAGCGGGCATATTTAGGAACTGAGTGAGTGAACCTTGCAACCTTGCTGGAGCAATCCTAACTGAACAGTGATCTTGCGCGGTCAATTCCTTTTTTGCGCGCTCATCTGGATTTACGCTCAGTGTTAAGGGGGCGTTTTTGTCACTTGTGGGGCAGGAACCCTTCTGGTTGATCTGATTGGCCGAAATTTGCACGTTATATCGGCGAGGCAGAGGGGCGGGACTGTCATTTCTCAGAGCAGGGGGGGTTAACAGGCAGCTCTTTAGCTGCATGCGCTCTCTGCCTTTTATCATATTTTCTATATACAGTACTTTCACAACCATAAGGCGAAAGTCTTACATTTTCTCCTAAATGTACAGAGCGGCCCTAATGTGTTGTTGTGTGACTTCGGTAAAGAGGACCTAGGAGAAAACAGCATGATGACGGTACGGAGAAAGTTGAGGACGTGAAAGAAGACACCACCACCCCCAACTTCGTTTTGGAAACCCTTGAAATGCAAAGAGACACGATTATGAGGCACAGTTTAAACTGCAAGCTATCAGCTACGCGGAGGAACACGGGAATAGAGCAGCTGCAGTTCGGTTAAATTAGATCTTCACAGATTCGGACTTCCTGCTTCAACAACTCTTCTGATAACCTTTCAAATGTGTCAGCAAGTATCTCTATCCTTTTGTATTAACACAGAGAGTGAACCACAAATGCATTTCTGAAGAAAAAAGATTGTTTTTATTGCCTTTTAATCAGAATTGTTCGTTTCAAGCTGTGAATGCAAACAGAGCAGCGAGCCGGCTGCTAAGGGACCGTCAACAAAGTGTAAACTCTGTGAAACACCATTCTGTAAAAATCAGTCTTCTTCCACTTTCGGCTTCTCCCATCAGGGGTCGCCACAGCGAACGAGTCGCATGGTAGATTTGGCAATGTTTTACGCCGGATGCCCTTCCTGACGCAACCTTCTCAAACCGGGCTTGGAACCGGCAGAGGTAGAGAAGGGAACAGGGAGCAGCCCGGAGTCAAACCCTGGTTTCACGAACGGAAGGCGCCGCAAACCAGCACGAGCTAAACCATTCTGTAAAAATCAGTAAACTTTTAAAAAGCGAATACATGTCTATATTTATATGAACTGGTAATGAAGACTCGTCAGCATAGTCATGCTACATTATTATTATTATACTAAATTTAGTTAGAAAGTCAACCACTGTTTTATGCTTATAGTTTTTAAAGTTTAATAGAGATATGAATCATAACATAAATGCGCAATAGCTCTGAAGATACTAAAGCTTCTGTCACCAAACCTCCTGTACTGACTAATCATGACCTTATTGTCCTACTGCAATAAAGATTATGTCATAATTCACATTTTTTATTGTTAGGAATTTTTCATATTTAAATATTGATCAGATTTGGTCAAAAATGCTCAATAGCGTTGAAGATGCTGTAGTTACTGACACAAAACCTCCTGTAGTGACTAATCATGACCTTATTTTCCTACTTCAATAAAGATTATGTAAAAAGAATTCTAGCATCTTCAGAGCTATTGAGGATTTTTGACCAAATCTGATCCATTTGTAAATCTGAAAAATTCCTAAAAAGTGAACTATTGACATATTCTTTATTTTAGTATCACAATAAGGTCATGTCAAGTTACTGATAACTTTACTCATGATTCATATCTATTAAAATTTGAAAAAGTATATGCAACAAGATAAAATAAAGATGGACTTTCCTACAAAATATGTATTGTAACAAGAATATGCATTACCATAATTTTATGAATTTTTGTGAGGTTATTGATTTTTACACAGAGGTGTTTCACAGTTCACAGAGGTTGCACTTTGTTGACGGTCCCTTGGCAGCCGGCTGCTGCATGTCTGCATTCACAGTTTGAAGCGAACAATTCTGATTAAAAGACAAAAAAAAAATCTTTTTTCTTCAGAAATGCATTTGTGGTTCACTCTCTGTGTTAATACAAAAGGATTGAGATACTTGCTGACACATTTGAACGTTGATCAGAAGAGTTATTGAAGCAGGAAGTCTGAATCTGTGAAGATCTTTCTACTTATCGAACCTCAGCTGCCAGAGAATTTAAAATAATGAATCCATGGTTCGCAAGTGGAAAACCAACTCCGACAAGACAAGAAGATGCAGCAGCAGCTGAGTTTCCACGGAAAAGGAGGTCTCCTGTGTTGGAAGATCGACTCGAGGCTCAGCGCAGCAACTTCCAGCAGATGACACTGGAAAGCTGTCCACCCCCCCCCCTTTTACCGGGACGCAGCGCAGGCGAGTTACGCCACACTTTGGGACTGCAGGACTTAAACTTGGCCTGAGGTGTCTGCTTTCACTGTTCTTTGGAGCCGCAGGGCAAAGAGACGGACGCTGATGATGAGGAAAGGGAAGCCGGCGTGTTTGATAGAAATGTAGCCCAGCTGTTTCAGATACAGAAGATGAGGACTTTGATGGATTTTAAATGCTGATTGATGACTGAAGAAATAAATCACAACCAACTCAGTTTTGCGCTCGCTGCTTTTTTAAAACACACACCAGCATGCACGTTTCACCGGTATGTGTGTTAACGTTAAATACAGAAAAAACACTCAGAACTGAAACGGCGCATTTTAATCCAGTGCTGTTCTACTGTAAGGAGAGGAGGGGGTTATGGGAAATAACATGGCTTTAATTGTATGTTTGTGTGTCCGGCAGGTCAGTGTGTGGTGTGCCTCTTTGACTATCACAGTTAGAAATGTCGTCTCTTTGTGTCAAACTTGTTCCCCCCGGGGGCGACAGTGGCTCAGGTGGTTGAGCGGGTCGTCCAATGACCAAAGGGTTGGCAGTTCGATCCCCGCTCCCACCAGCCAAAAATGTTGTTGTGTCCTTGGGCAAGACACTTCACCCTCCCTGCCTCCAGTGTGGCTCCACTGGTGTGTGAATGTGTATGAATGATCCCGGTGATGGTCAGAGGGGCCATAGGCGCGAAATGGCAGCCACGCCTCTGTCAGTCTGCCCCAGGGCAGCTGTGGCTACAACCGTAGCTTACCGTCACCAAGTATGGATGAGGAGTGAATGAATAATGGACACACTGTAAGCGCTTTGAGTGTCTTGAAAAGCGCAGATAAATCCAATCCATTATTATTATTATTATTGCCCCCCCCCCCCCCCCCCCTTAGAGGCATTCATAGAAAAAAAAGCAGATGTAAATTGGATTAAAACATTAACCAACGACCCAAAACCAAGATAAGAAAGTGCAGCGGGTGTTTTTGTGCTGTAAGTTTTTCTCATGTGAAAATCACTGAATTTGTTACCGTTTTAATGCTTTTAATCCATGTTACAACCGCCGTTCCTTTTCTATTAAAGCCCCAAAATGAAAGTTCCGCCCCGCTGCTTGACATGCAAATTTTAGGCAATCAGATCAACCAGAAAGGTTCCTGCCTCAAGTGACAAAAACGCCCCCTTAACACTGAGCGTAAATCCAGGTGAGGGCGCAAAGGAGAACTGACCGAGCAGGATCACTGTTCAAGTTAGGATTTCAGCCGTTCAGTTGTAAAATATGGGGTCGCTTGGTTAGAATTGAGCCAGCATGGTTTTAAGGTTCACTCACTCAGTTCCTAAATACGCCCGCTTAGTTGTCTCTACGCCCTTTCAATTTATGGCAGAGATGTAATTCCATACTCTGTAGAAACTATGTTCTGGAAAACTACACAGGTTTTTTTTATTTAGGCTAAAAACAGCATAATCATAATTAAAAAACCACTGGGAAGCTTTGACAGTTGATCAAAAACTGATCAGAGTGGGACATAAAATACCAAAAGTCTGGTTTGATGTAATTTTTTTTATGTGGATTAGTGTATTATTTATGATTAAACTGCAGACATTTTTTATTTAACTCCATTTATGGTCTGAATTATGTGTTAAATGTTTAAAATGCGCACAAACAGAAAAAAATGTCTTTCCACTGACAGGTGACGTCCTCACCTGTCCACTGCAGTCTATCTGGGCTTGTTGAAACATCTGACATGTCAAGCTTCCGGCCTGTTGGCCATGTTTGGAAAGCTTTGGATTCTTTCCTGCAATGATATTTTATCTGCATCAGGATGTTGTGTCAATAACAGTGTGCAGACAGGATTTCTTCTTTAGACTTTGGATCTTGTTATTTTCTTACCACAAACATTCTATATAGGGTTTTATTTTAATAATCTGTTTTGGGTGGCAATCAGGCTTATGGAATCACTTTGTGTAGCTAATTTGGTATAAAAAGCACTGTACGAATAAAGCTGATCAGTCGATTGAAGATAAGCTGCACTGCAAAGCTGCAAAACAGGTGGGAACGGCCTTGAGGCGCTGGCCACATACGTCCTGAGGCCTCTATGCCACCTTCTGGGATGAAAAAAATGAATGAAAAGCTCTAAAATGCCAGTTTAAGTTGCTTTTGTCTAGCGAACCTCTGAAGACAATCTTCTGAATGTATTTTGTTGATGTCAGAGTATGGCAAAGCATCCTAAGACCAGACAAGGGGAGGCCACATCAAAAGAACACTTTCTGTTGAAACTGGGTGTTATTTTCTGAAGAGATCCACAAAAAGGCGACGCTTGAAAATAGAAAGGAAGTCATAAATCCGGGTAATTTCTGTCAGTACCAGAGGCTGGTGAAGGAGTAGTCTCTAACTGCTTTCATGCCACAAACTGCTTTAATGTAAGACAATAGTTTAGCGGACTTGCCTGTACGAGGCTGATGGGGGCATCTGAATTTGGGGTATTTTGCCTTGTTTCATTTAACTATTGAGGGTTAAGGCCCGTACACACTGGGACGAATATTCGCCACGTTTTTTGTGTTCACACCCAGGCGATTTTCACTGACGGTGAGCCGAGCGAACATGCAATTTCATTCCCTGACATTAGATGGCGCTTAATGTAAACAGAAATACTCCTGTACACAAGGTGGCGCTGCGCAACTTTACGCTTCTTAAAGTCGCTTTTCACTCAGAAGAAGAGAGCAAGTATTTACGCGCTTGTCAGAATCATACAAAGAAAACATGAATATTTCAAGCAACAGTAGCTCCAACTGGTGCTTGGTTCAGGGATATTTTAGAATGTCCGTCATTATTTCTTCGCGGCAGTGTAGACGCTACTCGGCGTCTATCTTCTTCTCTGGTATGAGTGCTCAGCAAGGCAGTTTTGTGTTTGAGCGCCCCCAAGTTGTGTTTTACTGTAACTTCAGAGGCTCCAGACACGTGTGCAAAAGCGCCATTCTCATTGGTCGAATAGATTTCGACGCGACGCGTCAAAAAAACAAAACGAACCCGAGGCGTTTTTATTTTTTGACGCTTTGACGTGTGGCGTTTTTTCGCGTCGGTGTGCACACTCTCATTGGTGCCCTTTGTTTAGTCACGAGGCGTTAAACGTCGGCGAAAATCGCGCGCGAAATTAGTCCCGGTGTGAACGGGCCTTAAGGTTTATTTTTATTCTCTGTAAAATGTCTGCAGCTGCTTTAAGCTTTATTTTTAAACTAGAGTTCCCGTAAGAAACTTAAAAATGTGATATAGATTTTCCCATTAACCCATAACTAAGTAGAAACTAAAAAATCAGACACCATCTTCAGCCTCGTCAGACTTTTAAGGTGCGATGGATAAATACAAACAAAAAAAGTCACTAAAACTGGTATTTTCTTAATAAAATAATAAACATGAATCCCCTGTTTAAGCAACTTTAATAGCAACCTGGTAATTTTAGACAGCCGACTCCTAAATAATATGCATTATTATTGTCAGATGTCAGAGCTATGTCTCTCCCTCTGGTCACTGGTGGGAACCATCTCCAGAGGTCTGTATACACTTCATCTCCTAGCAGCCCTAGTGCCCAGTTTTTGGATGCCACACACCTGATTTTCATTTGCAATCACTCACAGTATCAAATCAAATCAAATCAACCTTTATTTATATAGCACTTTTCCAACACATGTCACTCAAAGTGCTTTGCATAAAATATAATCAGCATTCTTAAGCAGTGCATAGAGCAGGGGTGTCAAACATACGGCCTGCGGGCCGTATCCAGCCCGCCAGATGGTTCAATCCCGCCCAGTCATGAAGAGTAAAAATTATAAAAATGTTTAACAAAAACAAACACGTTTCTAGTCCATTCCTGTGGCAAGTTATGATTTTTTAAAGAAATAACCGAAATGCGCAATTCCGCCACTAGGGGGAGCAAAGGGTGAGCAAAAAAGTGGAAACAGCATATCTTTGCACCTGCCAAAAGTGAAACCTAATGGCTCTGTGTCTGAATAAGATGTAGTTTAATTCCCCGCAAGCCCCACTGCTGTTACATTGTTATAAGAATGGTCAGTAGTGACACACTAATGACCAAAATTTTGTCAAAAAGAACAAAAGGATTGAAGTAAAGTGCAGAGCTTTCCAGGAAAAATGGACAAAGTTTTATTTGTTTACGGAGTTGAATGTAAAACCTGCGTGCTTGTTATGTCATCAACAGGTGGCAGTGCTCAAAGAATATAACATTCAGCAACACTATGAGACAATGAGGAAAGTTTCACCATTTGCAGTTAAGAAAAGAGAGGATATACCAACTAAAAGGTGGACTGAAAAACAACCGTCTGCATTTACTGCAGCGTGACGTCAGTGATGGAGCAGTGACAGACACCTGATTGCAGACAAGTTGGAGCAAACATCCAAACCATTTTCAGATGCTGAACCTATTGAAAAATGCTGAAGGCTGCAGAAGTCTTGTTCCCAAAAAGCAGCCTGTCAAGGATTATGATTACAGATCCAACATCTCTGAGGAGACTTGGGCGCCATATTAAGGAATCCAGTCATTTATTGTATTTTCAGTCACTATTAATTAAAGCACAAATACAGATATTGCACAACTGTGCATATTTATTAGAGGTGCTGAAGAGATCGTCATAGAAGAGTTTCTTGAGTTGATGGACATAACAACAGCTGATGACAGTCAGCTCTCTAGTTACTGTGCCAGACTATGTTGGAATGAACTGGTCATGTGATGTCAGTCTGGTAACTGATGGCACCCCATCAAAGGTCAGGAAGAAGTCAGGGGTTGCCACAAAATTCAGGTAGAAACCAGGAAAGATTCTTGGACATTTCATTGTGTTTTGCTCACTTGAATGACAGTAAATATGTTTCTGCACAGGATCTGAATCCTGATATTGATGGCTGGCTGAAGTTTGAGGAGAGAAGGGAGGTAAACTCCAAATTCTTGTTATGTTCACAAATGTTTGCAAGTTTAATTTAGTTTAATTTTTCATTGATTTGCACGTTTACATTTTAGGCATGCGTTTCATTTCTTTTTCCGTAGCCCCTCTTGAGTTTATGATAAGGATTGATTCAGTGTCAGATGTAAAATATTCAGTCTGAATCAAATTAAATAAACCAATTTTTCTAAGTGAAATGCATTTTATTTTACATCCATTGGACTCTGTGAATGAATGTTTAATAATAAGTGATTAGGCTATCATGTTGGCTGAGGCATGTTTTCCAACTGAGTAAAAAACAAACAAAAAAAAACAGTTTTTTGCTTTTATGTTACTGGTCCGGCCCACTTGGGATCAGACGCCTTTAATGCGGCCCCCGAACCAAAATGAGTTCGACACCCCTGGCATAGAGCCTCACTCAGTGCGAAGTATTTTTTGTGCCACGCTACCTTCATTACCAACAGTTATATACTGACCTGACCAGATCTTCTGATTTACTATTTCTGTTTCGTCTTTGACTCAGTCTGCCTGCCGCCTGTCCATTTTCTCGCCCGGATCCTGATTATTCTTATTTCTTCTCTGATGCTCTCATTGACCCCTGCCTGGCTGACCCTGATTTAGATTTGTGGACTTATAACTGAGCTAATGAACCTGCTGCATTTGGAACCAGCCGTCTGCTTGTTTTGTGACAATTATTGTGTTGTGTGGGGACAACTGTCACAATAAATCTTTATTTGGAGTAAAGACTCCTGGTTTTTGTCTGTTAAATGCAGATTTCTTTTATTTTGATGTCTTCTTTTGTTTCCTCACTGGCAATTTTCAGCCAAAATTAACTTTCTATATACATCTGTTTTTTTTTTTGTGAAATTTGCTATCTCTGGGGTTTTAATTTAGCAGTCAGCGCAACCACTTTAAGAAATTAGCGGATGGATTTCCAACACGTGACCGAGCGACTTGACATGCATCACAAATGAGTCGGATTTGGTAGTTTTCCAAAATAAAACTTTCTTCAGAATCAGATTATAGATTAAACATGCTGGGTTTTTTTCTCTGCAGCCCGTAACTGTCCCAAAGATTGTATCGGCCTGTGGATCGGGGGTTAGGGACCACTGAGATAGAGTATGGCAGGGACTGTTTTGAGAGCAGCATCACAAGTTCATCTCATCCTCCCAAACAGTCTCTACCTGCAGAGGTGTCGCAGAGAGGAATAATGACAACACGCTGTTCATGATTGGGTTATTCCACACAACACACTGAAATAAAACCTTAGCAGAGACAGAACAACGTGTGCTTGAGCATAAATTAATGTCTTTTCTTTCATGAATGACAAGGCTTAAACCACAAACCAAGAACTGTTTACTGAGCATTTGATTGAGAAATTCCCCAGAAAATCTTCAAGGGTTTTACTATTTTGTGCTTCTATCCAGTGCTTCTCTGTGCTTCTTTACTTCTTTATGCAAAAACATTTGTAGATAAAATAGATTAATTATCTCTAAACAACATAAGATGAAGGTAACTGATATAGAAACAAAGACTTTGATAATCCTCAGGAGAATCCCCAATTGTTGTTTGAGGTGAAGAGTGGTTCTCAGAACAATGGTAGCCGGGTGCCTCTGCTTCGTTCACACTGCAGGCTGAAACGACCCAATTCTAATTTTTTTTGCCCCTATTCAACCTGTATCTGATCTTTTCATGACAGTCTGAACGACACAGATCTGATCTTTTCAAATGTGACCCAGGCCACTTGGGTATGTGGTCCTGAATCAGATACGTATCCGATCTTTTCAAATGTGACCTCCGTCTGAACGGCCAGGCCACATGAATCCGACCCGTACGTCATCGATACGCTACAAACGTCATCATTCTGCATTGAAGAAGGCGGGAACAAGAAGATAAACAACCATGGCGGACGATGAGACTGCTGAGACCAGTCAGTGGAAGGGAAGAGAGGTCACCAATTGGATTCATATTTGGGGTGACAGCTCTATTCAGGCCAAACTCCAGAGCTCTTATCGCAACGGGGAGGTTTTTGAAAAGATTTGGCCGAGCGTGGTGTTGAACCTTCCCCGCGATGACTTTTTCCCCCTTTATGACCGTGGTCAGAAGCGCGGGGGACCGAAGGCGGATCCTCCTCTGGGGTTCACTTCCCCGTTCGGACCCTCAAATTCTCCAGAATTCTCCAGAGCGGGTTAATAAAGAGTCAATAGCATTTATTCTGGGGGAAAACTTCTTCTATTATCATTCTCCTTCCTCCGTGACACACAACATGAATGCGCGCCCACACTGTCCCCCTCATTCTCTACCTCGCTGCACGTGCTCTCCTCTCTCTTTCACACACACACACACACATGCACGTGCGCGCGGCCCCAGCACATACACATCTCCATTCCACAACAGTGGGTACAGACGATCCTGGCTCCAATGCTTTCTTAAAATGAGAAGATTGTAATTGTGCTGTTTCCTTTGTGAAAATAAATGTAATAATGCAAAAAGAGCTCCGCTGTTGACAATAGTGTTGTTGACATCCATTGTTAAGGTTAGCCACTTCCACAAACAACTAGTGACGTCGTTCACCGTTGAGTACTCTTCTGCGCATGCAGGTCACTTCTGGGTCATTTCACGGTCACACTGGAGATCACAAATGTTCACATTTAATTGGAAATGTGTGAACGTAGCCCATGAAGCCCCCTCAGTCTGATTGATTTGATTTATTCAAGTGTCATGCACTAATGTGCCCAGCCCACACAGGCTTATATGACACTGAAAGACAAAATACATAATACATATAGAAACATGCCCATCACAAAAATCCAATAGCCCCCCTAATCAGAGTCTAACAAAATACTAAGTGTCCATTCTTATTGTCCATGCCCTTGACAAAAATTTGCCAAACAAAAAATGTTATTTTCAAAAAACAAACGTAAAATTTTATCTTCAGATAACCAAAACAAATCAGGACATTTCTTTTCTATCATCGCATACATACAAAGTCTCTGTTTTTCGTACAAAGGCCAATAAAACAAAAAATGAAATTCATCCTCCACCACTTGCAGTTCACAGACCTCAGTCTTTCCTCAGGAACGCCTTTAAAGCGCCCTACTTCCACCTGTAGGGGGAGCACTCCTGCTCTAAGTTGAGCACGTAAGGATCTTTGTCCTCTTTTTAAGTTATATATAACATATGACTCAGCAGAAAATGTGTCCTTAATTTGCAAATAAGTTCGTAATTTTGGTTTTTGAAGCAGTTTCATTTTCCATTCTTTTTCATAATAACCAACTAAAGTTTCCTTAACATTATCTATCTTACATTTCAAACAATTAAAAAATAATGATTGTAGGTTCACAGAATGTTCAACACATCTTTACACCAGGAAAATATGAGCTCTATCCCAATCAAATATTATATGTGCAACTCTCTCTGCAGGTAAAGTCACCAGCCGGTTCCATAATCTGAGAACTTCTGCTCTTTGTTTGATCACACAAGGTTCAGTCTGTCAGTCAGTCTGTAGTGACACACAGCAAAGAGTGTGTACACCAAAGTGTGTGGGTGTGTGTGTGTGTGTGTGTGTGTTGCTGTGTCTTTCTGTGGGCCAAGTTGCTCCAGTAAAAATAGTTCAAGGCAAATTCCTCCTGACAAACTGAAGACAGAGACCCATGGTCCATCATAAACAAGCCTGACGGATGTAGAACACCTCCAGCAGCTCTTCAACATGCCTGGAACTGCCCCATCGCATCTTTGAGAGCAGATAAAAGAAAGGTTTCAACCTCCCATCATGCGTTCCCTCAAGCTTAACTCAGACTATTGTGGCATTAATCTGCTAGGCTCTCATCTAAAGGCTTGCGTAATAATGATGGACAGATCTGGAACTGGATCGGCAAAGTCCTAGCCTCCTGCAGAGCCTTCGTTCAGCCAGTGACCGCGCCTGGCCCACAGGAGAAGTTCGCCACTTTGCTCTGCAAGTATACGTCATTTAACATTCAGATATACAAATAATAAACTAATAAGCAAAAAGTACACACAAAAATTAAGAAAAAAAGTCTAGAAAAACCAAAGCACAAAGATACTGAGGTGAAACATTTGCAGGGCTCCGGTTGTGAGAGCTTGGCCAGCATGTTATATTGAAATCGGTTTTCAAAGGAATAATCCTGATAGAATATTACACAAATATACATTTTCACTTAAAATAAAAGTACACACAGAATTCCGGAAGGATTTTTGAATCAAAGCACTCCTTAGCTGCCCAGCAAAATGATTTCAAACTCAATCTGTTACGGCAACACTTTAAAAAACAACATCCACTCATCCACATCCTGCCTAGAAAGACAAGTGCAAGAGGTGAGAGCACCACCCAAAAGGCATGTCTGTGGAGTCCCTCTTTTCAAAAAGCCTGTCAGAGGAAAGTAATGACAGCGCTGAAAATACAGATGAAGAGGAGGCTGAAGACAGTGAGGAATACTTAGACCTTCTGTGGATATTCTGGGACCTAATGTCCTTTGAGCACATCCACAACAACAACGCAGTTATCGATCATGAGGTAAGCCGTCTGAGTACAGTTCAAAGTGCACGCTCCACCAAATTCTGACCAATTTCCATGGTGATCAATGTCCGTCTTTACATGTGCAGGGCGAGTGGGATGAACACATGGAATGGTTTGTAGAGGAATTGCAGATGGCAAATGAAGTTGACTCAACCTTATCGTCGTCCCTGGAAGACACCTGCCAATCCCCTGATGACTCACCTGGGAACCACCGTGAGCAGTTCAGTGACTCCTCCTCCTTCTCTTCCTCCTCCTCATATACAAACAGTTCATCCCAACACTCTGAAGAAAGTGGAGAATTGGAAAGCACGGACAAAAGTGGAGAAATATCCGACTCGAGTTAAAAGAAGTCTGATAAAAATCTGTGAGTGACACAACAATGAACATGGTTTCTAGGCAAAAGGGAATTGAATTAAAAAAAATTCCTGGTGTTTTGAATTTTCATTCTGAATATAGTCAAGCAAAAAACTGTTACATCCAACAAATCAAAACAGGATTCCTTTAAAAATATCTCCATATTGTATTTGAAACATTAAAAAGATGCCGGATTACAGCAGCGCCATTAAAATGGAGTAAAATTAGGATGTTTCCCCGCTAGCTCCAAAGGACCGGGTAAACCACGAGAAGAATATCAAAACTTTATACACTGCCCAGGTTTCTAAAGTCTTAGTCATAAATGCACTGAAGGGTGGACAGAAGCTGTCTGCAGGCCAAAAATGAGCAAACCTGTAGAGGAAAGGCAGGAAGTATCAAATATTACAAATCATTATCATTGTACAATCAGACATTTTTTTGCCAACTAACCACTCCAGAAAAAAAACAATTTTGAACAACTTGAAACACAAATCCGGCTGCCTTTACCAAATCCTAATTACGTATGCGTAATTCTGTAGCCTTGGTCACAAATCAACAGTATTTTTTAAATCTATCCCAACTTCCTTAAATGTAATAAAAAAACTTTCATCATATTCAAATGGTAAAATTAAGTAGTAAGTAACAGCTCATGATCCTTACAGTCTTTTTGATGTCATCAAACTCTCATTGTGGCTTGTAACCATCCTTAGCATCCAGATCACCTCAGACTTGACAGTCAGCATGGAGCCAAATGGTTCAGATGTCAGAGGCATGTTTTGTCCACGCGGTTTGTCCTTTGTCATACCAAAAGCAACATCATTTGCAGAGAAACAAGCAGCTGGAGTCTGCTGTCTGGCTGTCAGACTCACCGTATGCAGTTTGCTTCATGAGGATTTCCACTCAAATGTCTTCATGAATTTACATTTTCCTGCACTGACTAGCATGAGCTAATTGGCTTAGCTGAGGTTAAATGGTTTATGATGCCTTCAGGTCCTTATTATGACACAACGCATCCTGGAAATGTTTTTTTTTTATGATAGGATATGATCGGTAGTCTCGGCTCTTTTCCAATCGGACAGAGCTTTGGTTCGTTTTGAGATTCCTCAATCTGAATACAATCTGTTCAAGGAGCGGAACAACTGAACCAAAACGACCACCATAGCCGGTGGAGACATGATGTAAACACAGTAGGAATGTAGCAACCGATAAGCCATGGCCAAATGTAAAGCAGCGATTGTCATATTATCAAAGAGGAAAAATGGTCCAACACCTTACTTGTTTGAACATTTATTTTAACACATTGAAAAGCCTTCTTACATGCTTTTCTGTCTCTCATTATGCGGCACGCGCCTGGCACTGCTGTGACGTCACCCTAACAGCAACTTGTTAGTTCCTTAACAGAATTCTCTTTAAAACAATGCCATAACACCACAACGATGAGACGCAACAACTCATTGAAATGTGATCGATGAATGAAGGTTCATCAAAACAATTTTAACTTGATCCACATCGTTTCTCACACTGTTTTTACCGACAATCTATGTCATAAACACTTAGCAGCTTACCTTCATAATTGACGTCTCCTCATCACTGCAGTTGCTAACAACTTCTGAGTCAAAGCACACACGGCACGTCTCCTTGCCAGTAACTGCTTTGCAGCACGCCTCCACCATGCCGAAGTAACAAGACAAAATTAAGCAGAATCTATCGGGAACAAAGGATTTTTCCATTCTGAATACGCTCTTTTAGACCTATTTACCAAAATGTAAGACAATTGAATGTTTTATCGGGCCTTATTTTGTCAAATACATTTCAAGACCTTAAAAAGGCTTTTCAAGGATCCGCAGGCACCCTGTATTTAAACACACCAGGGTTTGCTTGTTTAGTTCACACCACAATTCAGGTGAACCTTCACAGGTGGAAAGCAGACAATCAGCGTAAAAGCAATCACTTCCTCCACAGAAAAAGAGATTTGAAACTGAAAATTATCAAAGCAAATAAACGCATGTGGAAAATTGCATTTCTTTTATGTAACTTAATGGGATAACAGTGAGATTCATCTTTTATTAATTATTTAGGAGCCTCCCTTACTAAAAACAAAGCTTTTTCTGACCTCAGCAGCACAGTAATCACATATTTAGAGTGTTTGCTCCAATAAAGACTGATGTCACGCAAGACAGACAACATGCAGTTGAGAAGCACATCAAAAGACTGCCTTTTTTGATTTAAACCTATAATTCTCATAGGTGTCATTCATGCCACCTCCCACTCTCTATTATTTCTGCATGACCCCATTTGTACTCATCAAACATTAACAGAAATGCTGTTCAAAACTTCAAAAACTCTAGCAAATCCATCTCTATCTGAAATGCATGCATAAATAAAGTTCATTTTGAAGAAGTCTTCTCCTCCTTCCTAGTTCAGGAAGACAAGGCAGCAGGGAGCAGGCAGAAGATCTGAGAGAATAAATAAGTGGCTGTAGATTAAGGATTTAAAGAGGGGGGGGTTGATGTAAAGCCACAACAGATGGAGGCACAAAGATGGAATCACTTGCAGAGAAGCTCAAGACACTGAGATGTGACAATTGTTTTAAAAGCACATCCTAATGCAATCTGTGCCAAAGTGTACCCTTCCCTCACAGTGGGCCACACTGTGGATTAGGAACACAGAAGGCTTATTTTCACCTGTGTGTGTGATATTATGTGTGCACAGGACAGCATGCAATAGGCAAAAATGGGGCCAGTACTTTGCATTCATTTGCTTATATAACAGTGTCAGCAATGGGCCTATTCTCAGTCATTTGCAACAGCAAAGGAATATCTTTAACACAGACAACCGATGACACAGCCGAGCATGAAATCAACAGCATCGAAGGTAGGTAATGTACATTGACTGTATAAGAGAACTGGACTGAGTGTGTGTGACGTCACCCATACAAAATGGCTTACTTGTGGCTCCAACCAAATGAAGTCATTTCAGTCGCCATGTTAGAGCCTGACAACATTAGTAAGCAGTGATTGGTCCAAGTTGGTCTGAGTCTCTATAGCAACCACTCTCACCTTCTCACCAACCACACCCCTTCCACTTGATAGCGGGCAACACAAAATCTTTCAATCAAAGGTTATGGGCGGCCGTGGTGCAGCGGTAGGGTGGTCGACCTCTGATTGGAAAATTGCAGGTTTGATTCCCGCCTTGCCCACCCATGTTAGAAGTGTCCTTGGGCAAGATAGTGAACCCCACCTTGTTTCTGGTGGGAGGTTGGCGCCACTGTTCGGCAGGGAGCCGCCATCGGTGTGTGAATGAGTGTGTGAATTAGTTTTTGACTGTAAAGCTTTGGGCCTTTCCAAAAGACTGAAGAATCACAGGTAGATCCTGATTTTTACATAAACTGAAAGATTTCTTTTGTGAAACAGACCAAACAACATTTTTGGTGATATTTTCTAACCATACTGGGACAGGGATTAAATCAAATTCACTTTCTGATGTGATTTGGATGCCCAAAAATTGTCATTGCCATGGTAACAATAGCATCAATAAGCTTGTGCCTCTTTTCAGAAGGTCAGAAACTGACTGGAAGGGAATCAGATTTCTCTGTGCTGCATTCCAGAATCATTCACCGAACAGCCAGAAGACAAATACAGACGTCCAAGTTGGATTAAAAGCACTTTTATTCTGGGTGTTTTACACCCAGTCAACTTTTACCCATAAGAACCCGTGAAAAATATCAGAAATGGATTCTGTGGTCCACTTGGTTTCTGGTAAAAAGGACCTAATTTTTTTTTTAATGGTCTGGGTTTTCATGGGTTAAATATTTCTAAATTGTGTCAAAATGTATAAATAATACCGCTTTGTGACTTTGGTTATCCAGTACCTGATCATTTGCAAGTCTAGTTATTGCTTTTGAAGGCATGAGTTCTGCTGCCTTTCCTTTGTCCTTGTTTGAGGCTCTACATCAACACAGGCCAAAAGATAATAAAACCACATTTTCATTTCTTCTTTTGCATCTGACTTTATTAAAAACCAGGTGCTGCAGTGCAAATATTTATTCCACAAACTGCCAAAATAATGAAGCTGGAAAAGACAGACATAAAGCTGTCCATGCTGCAGTCTTGGAAAAAGTGTATGTTGTTAAGTCTTTTAAAGCATGTTTATGTCCTTTCCCTCAAAATGTATAAAAGTAAAAGGAGAGATGATATAAAAAGACTTGGATTTTCTGTCCAAGTTGACAGTCTTTTTCAAGTCTCCATGGAACAAAAAGAAAACAACATTACAGTTTATGTAGCATCTTCCTCTTACTGTATTATGCTTAAAAGGAGTTACACCCTTAAAGGGAGGAGCAACAATAATCAAAGCTGAATGGAACAGGATTAAACTCTAATATAGTTAAGCATTTTTCCTTGTTGATAGTTGTTTTACTTGATTGTTGAAGCTACTTCATAGAAGTGTCCTGTTAAATGACAAATGAAGGTCGATAAAATAAAAAAAGAGGAAAACCTGGATGTTTTTATTTTTGTTCATTTTTTTGAATGTGCTACTAAAGTATCGGATCGGGAATCTGTGTTGACACTTTTGCTTTTTTTTAATCCCCCCCCCCGCCCACCCAAAAAACGGATGGATAGAACCATGCCTAAACCAAAATAAGGTGTAATAATAAAGGCATAACTTAACAATAGAATAGTTTTCTCTTTTGATCAAAAACTTTCTTGAAAGCCCAAAATCCTGAAAGCTTCTGCTCTCTGGTTCAGAGAAACACAGACTGACACAGAAAACAACACAAAGCAACGCTGGCAAAGCCGAACACCCCGATGGAAATGAGTCACACAGAACAATGTCAGAACTGAAGGAAACCTCCTCACCAGACCTCCACAGCCACAGGCTGCAACCATTTCACAGTTTGGGCTACAGAAGGAGAACATTTTACAATTTAGGACCAAATGTTCAACACAGGTCATCACGATAAACCAAGATGAACCAAGATATGCTATTAAGAATCCCAAAGTAAAAAAGTAGAAAAAAGGCAAGTAAAAGATATCAGTTTTTTCTACATAATCCTCACAGAGCAGAACATCTTAGTGCAAAAAGGGTTGGAGCTGAAAAACTGTTGTTTAATGTGTCAAATAATAAAAAAAGACTTTTGTCAATTCAAACGCATTACATATATATAAAAAAAAGACAGTTGTTGTGTTCGAATTCCCTCACTACTCCCTAACCCCTTAAAGACTACTATAAAGTGCAGGACCAACCAGTTTCCTGAAGTTTAGCTTGATTCCAACACCACGCTCACTATTTTTTTACATCACCCATTTGCCAAAGTAAAAATCTTAATATTTATGAACATTTTACTTTGTCAATTATAAAAGTGTGCATGTTTCACAAAAACTTAATGCAAATACTTTTTTTCAAATGAAAAATCCCAATGCAATGCATTGTGGTCCATATTTGCCAATTTAGTGAGCATCGATGCACGCTATGATTGTGCAGAGACTTCTGGGTAATTTTCAGGACATTGGATTTTAAAATAGTAGATTCAGACATCCTGACAAAATCGAGAACGCCCAATAAAGTAGCGAGTAGCGAGGGAATTTGGACCCAACCAGAGCCCTGTAGATCTTTGGATTTCAGGCTAAATGTCTTGCCTAATTTTCAGCAGCATCCCATGCTGAGAACTCAACACATGCACTGACAGAAGTAATATTCCGTAAATACTTCCAACTGCCATCACATGTGTGTTGTCCACTGTTTTGCATTTGATCATTTTTATGTTATAGTAATATAAACCTAACTTGTCTCAATCCAAATTATATTTTTTACAATATCGATATGATCGATTTTTTTCATTTTGAAATAATTTTATAATGGTATAGCTTTATTCCATTGGATTCGAATAATATCATGCCTCAGACGGATCGCTCTGGTTGGATTCCAGAAATAGAAATACAGTTCTTAGCTGTATCTACACACCCCTACATGTGGTGTAATTGTTATTCTATTGTACTGTTGTCAATACAGTACATTTATGACGCCACTGCTGCAACATGAAGTTTGGTGGCGATGTTATGTCTATTTATTTAATGATGTACATTTCCATAAAATGAATAAAGCAGTGCTAAAAAACATGTAAACTGTTCATCAGTGCCTGATCGTTCTCATTTTTTCCTTACCTTCTATCTCTACTTGTAGTCAGTACGCAAGCGCAGTTTCTTGAATCGATATTTTGTGACTCGATATGTGACTGGAAATGCCTGTAAACCCCTGATGTATTTTTAAAGTAACCTAACAGGAGAAATTCCTAGTCATGAAAAAGAATAGTCGTATTGAAAACAGGCATGTCAAACATAAAACTAAATGTGGTAATCTGATTTGTTTTGCAAAGTTGTGCACAATGTAGTAATTTGTGTTAAACTGTTTCTTTTGATTTGAAATTTGATTTGAAATGGTTTATTTTAAGCAACCAAATAAGAATAATTCACAAAAACAATACAATCATCAGTTATACATTCATACAGTAACTAAGCATACTTAGAATAATTAGACATATTCATAAATATTGCTTGAAAGGGAGTGGAAGGAAGCAAACTCATTTAATCCCACCCCGTTATACTGTAACCATTTTATTACATGATTTATCAATATCCGGTTCATAACTTTTATCAGACAGAATTAAAAAATCCTTAAGTATCAATAAAGCAAATGACAAAGATGAATTACTTAATTATTATGTAAAAGTAGCTATTTTAGAAATCAACATGGCAAATGCAGATCAGTTATCTAGAATATATGCAGATTATGTCAATGATAAAAATCATGTATATGATTATAAAATAATACTATATCAGTAAAATAAACATAACACTGTTTCAAAAATCTTCATAGCATAAATTGATCAAGTATCAAAAGTTAAAAATATGTGCAAATTATGCTTCATTAGAAAAAATCATGAATCAATTTCTGGAGCAAGTGAAGTAATATCATTAGAAATCAATCAATTTAACCATCATCAATAATTGATTAAGCTTTTTTAAAATTATTATAATAAGGTAATGCTGTAAAATAAAATCAAAAAGGGTTCATAATCTGTCGAATGACCAAGGTTGTCATTTCTTCTTCTGCTGATTAACAGTCATTCTTGTTTATGCATTTCTTTCTTTTAGAAATTTACCGTGACCCATATTTTCTCCTTATCTGGAAGTTTTTATCTGCTTTGTATAAAATCCCCTGGTAATAAAACGGCCAAGTGTCAAAGCAACTTTATTTTACTGAACTCTTTTTCATTTTAAACAAAGTCTAAAAAATCCTTGTTTGTGAACAGTTACAAAAGCTAATTTTTTTAATGGCCTAGGGAAGAGGTGCTCATTATGTCAAAGGATGTGACTGCAGATTGTGACCCATCAACAATAACATAAAGTGCACCTGTGTACAAGCCGCAACCACCCAATTTTTAATTTCTTGCATACATAAGCAACATCAGTGTACATGCCGCATGTTGATACCAACACGATCAGCTTGACACGACGGTCTCACTGTGGGAGGAGTCAGCATCGCGTCGGCTCATGTATTTGATCATACCCACATTTGCCAAACAGCATGCACGTCACTTCTGTTCACAGGTTCCTCAGTTATGGTTTTTTTGTTTTTTTACTTATTGACAATTGAGGTATCATACATAAAATAACAAACAGTAACCATATAATCAACATAACATCCCTAAGTTATGATGAGGAAATTTACACCCGCGATTCCCCACTTCCCATGAGTCTTAGGGGCTTAAGGCGGGGCTAACCCCCAGGTCGCCACACTTTTGTGCGTGTTTAAGAAGGAGCAGCAGTGGAAGGAGTGGAGAACGGGAGAGCAGCTCTCCTTCCTTCCCCCTGTGTCGCGGTAGCAATATGGTAGTAACTCGATGAATTTTTTAATTATAAGTACATAAACATAGCCTTTTAGTCTAAAAATATAGTATCGAATTTGTTGTTTTAGACCAGGGGGTCGGGAACCTATGGCTCGCGAGCCATATATGGCTCTTTTGATGGTCACATGTGGCTCGCAGACAAATCTTTAATTATACTTTTTTTTTATTTTTCATTAGACCAGTCCTTCTCGGGCGCGATGCCAGAGGCGCGCAGTAGTAGCGGTGCTTGGAGAGAAAACTATCAGTTTACTATTCTCCATTATTTCACAGAGTTTGTACCAGCCGGAAACCTGTGAATTGCCGTGCCTAAAACTGAGGAAGAGCGCGCAGTTTCGGGGACGGGATGTGTGAGGAAGAAAGCAGAGGGTGGGGTGGGGGTGGGGGGGTTGTGGGCACGGCCAGCAGGTGAATCGCGCTGGGATTGTAAAAATGTAAAACCCGCTGCCCGTCACTCACTGCGGCGTGTGAGTGTTTGGCTTCCCGTCTGCATGTGAGCAGTCTTTGTCACATCTAAAGAACAGTCAGACCTACGATGACGTTTAAAGTCTCAACGCCTGCACGAAGCAGAAACTCACCACGTATCAACCAGACTAGACCATCAGCAAAACTACCATGAGAAATACTCATCATTTATCAGCAACAGCATAACGATGTTATTAAAAAGAATCCACAGACTTATTTTACTTTAAAAATGTTGAAATTACATCAAATGCACACATTTATTTGTATATTTAGTTTTAAACATATTGTCGCGGACTAAGTTTAACTTGGCTGTTGGGCCGCGTTCTAAGTTCTGGAGTTCATTAAACGCATCAAGCAGAGATCTGATTGGCCCTCAGTTCTGTCGCTCAGCCTGTTGTTAGTTTGGACCAATGGGGTTCAGCTATGGGCCGAATAAGGGAAATGGGAGGGCTGGAGCGGGAGCAGGGGAATATAAAGTTAGGAGAAGCGCTCTCATCTTGTCTCGGCGGGAGAGATTCAGGAGTTGCTGAATTAATTGTACGGCGTTCGTTGCGGTCTACAGTAACCAGAATAAAGAACCTTGAAAGAGGTTAAGTCTACGTGCCTCAGTTGGGAAAGGGACACTACATTATTGTTTGGCTCTTTTGGAATTACATTTAAAAATATGTTGCGTATATGGCTCTCTCGGCCAAAAAGGTTCCCGACCCCTGTTTTAGACGATTATTTTTGGAAAATAGTTTTTTTTACAGCTTTGTCTTGTGCTTCCGTTTGGAGTAAAGTCAGTCCGCCGGTCAGCAGCAACAGAAAGTTTAATAAAAAGTATTAAATTGGAAACAGTTGTCCTTAGACACTGATGGTATCCAGTAACCATCACAGTGGCAGACATCCAAGAAAGAGTCTCAGGTATGAAGAACTGGACAGCACCGGGCCCTGACATGATACATGTCTACTGGCTAAGGAAACTCACCGCACTCCACGAGCGCCTGGCAGCACAAATGAACCAGCTGCTAAGAGATGGGACTCACCCCGAATGGCTAACAGAAGGGCGAATGATCCTGATCCAGTAGGATCCCTCAAAGGGTGCAGTCCCATCCAACTACCGGCAAATAATCTGTCTCTCCACAACATGGACGCTCATGTCAGGCATCATTGAAACTAGGACTGCACAATAGACCGCAAATTTATCGTTATCGCGACATCAAGCTGTGCAATATGCATACCTCAAAAGACGGCGAAAATCGCAATAAATGGTTACCTTGACCCTTGTGCTATCCTAGGCACTTTAACATTGGGAGTGGGGTCATATAGACCCACTAAACAGTGCGCTGAACCTTTTTTCTTCAATGATTTGTGAACCTCACTGGTGTCCATGGATTACATGAAATCTTTCCACCTTTATCCACCTTTGTCATGGTAGGGAGAACACCTCAATGTAAGAGGGTGGGGGGTCATCTAAGATAGCACAAGGGTTAAATGTGCTAAAACAAACTCATGGCAGCTTGAAATATTGAATAAATGAAATAAATCCCTTTATGCATTTAACAAATCGGAAGGAAAAAAAAAAATAATCGGAAGGACCCGTTTGCGTTGTTGATCAATCAGATGAGCCCTTTTATGTTTGATGTTTGCCTCCTATGTCGACGAGGGTCATTTGGAGTATAATTTTTAAACTGTTGCATTGAAATGGAAATGATGTTTTTGGTTGGTTTGATATTTGTTTACATACCGCAAATTATATCGTTATCGCATTATTAATCACCAATATCGCATTTCGTAAGTTTTCCTCATATCGTGCAGCCCTAATTGCAACCAAGATAAATAGGCACATGGATCAATACATGAGCAACACACAGAAGGGCATTGGTAGAGACTCCAGAGGAGCCAAACACCAACTCCTGGTTGACAGAACAGTCACTCAAGACTGCTGGTCACGACACACCAACCTGTGCACAGCCTGGATTGATAACAGGAAAGCCTATGACTCAATGCCACACATGTGGATCAGTGAATGCTTATGAATGCGTACAATATCAACAGGATTCTAAGAGCCTTCATAGGAAACTCGATGAACAAAAGCATATAAAGATAAGATGATAATATCTTCCCAGAAATATTAAAAATATCAAGGTGCACTGCTGAATCCCAATAAAAAAAACAACATAGGCCATCTGGAGAACTCTAAGGAATGAATTGACTGTAAAACACATTGAGTTTAGAAAAAGCTCAAGTTATTCAAAGCAAAGAAAAAAAAGTACCGTTAAAAGCAGAAACAACACAGCAACTAAAGTGACAAATCATTAAGTTTGATTGTTTTGAGTAAGCAACCTCAATTTTACCTAAAGCCATCCACGAATTGAGAATATGATAAGTAACAACCTTTAATATTTCAAAAACTGTCAGCTGGAAGACTGTAGAGTAATAAAGCCCAAATAAGAATAAATGAGCACATAAAGCTCACTGTCCAGATGTTGACTTTTTAGCAAAACCAGTTGAGAGCTATAAAAGACAAAATATGGTAAAAATTCTTTAAGTATTAAGTTCAAAATATCATTTTTAAAGGTACAAGAGATCATTACCACCGCTTTGAAAAATACTTTTTACTTATTTGAAGGTGAAATACCTATCCCAACATTATAAAATGAAAAAAGAAACAACATAAAATAAAAGCTGTAAAAGTCTCAACAGGAGCTTGGAATGTTGAGAAACAATTAGAGGAGAGGTACGTCCTGGGCAAGAGACAGAAACCAGTCACAGACAAACCCCCTCTAAAGACTGTTAGTGACAACTGTTGACAACTTTTAAAATACTTCAAACTGTTTGCTGCAGTAACAAATAGAAACAGAAACATTTAATTGTTTCTATTGCGTCTACTCATGACGATCTGGTCAACTCAGGTCAAGTAAAACTGGGGAGCCTGACAGAACAGGAATCCTTCCTCTCTAGGTGGTAAAAGATGGATGTTGCATATTCACAGTTCTTTGTGACATAAAAAAAAGTGTTCAGATTTGTTCAGAGATGAGGAGCTTCATCTATTCAAAACAGATCTGCTGTTTTTCTCCCATCTTCTGAGTCTAGACTGTAGTTATTTATTTCAGGAAGTTCATTTCCATTACTTTGCTGTTTTTCTGACATCAGGATTCTCCACAGATTACCAAAACTTGGTAAAAGTTCAGCAGATTTTTCATAACACAAAGATCCAATGGCACAAAATAGCTACTATGTTTTCCCAGTGTTCCTATTAACTGAATAAGCCATGCTGTCAATATAAATTCCACAAAACCAACCCAATTATGCCTCGGGTTAGGAGAACACATCTGAAAGGAGATCCAAATCACCTCTAAAGCCTTCATCAAGCACATACTCCACCATTATCTTCAATTTACAAAATATTTAGCTGTTCTCTGTAAGAAAGTTTGATCTGGACCAAAGTTTGTCCTAAAGCTTGAACTCTCAACTTAAAAACTACAGATGTAAACAACATGTTCCTAGAAGACTCAAGTATATAACAGAAAACAATTCTCCGAAGGACGAGTTGCTTACATAAAACAGATGAAAAAAAACATTGAATCTATGAAGGCATGCTCTTATTTTGCAACAAAATGAATAAATCACAAATAATAGACAGAAGCATCTCTATCTGACTAGGGTTTGAGTCTCCAAAAAACAACCTGTCTTTACCATGTGAGCTACTGAAATGCTGCACAAGCCCTTTTAGCCTTGTCCGACAGAAGTAAATGTTTGCATCATTGTCTTCAACACACTGGATATCTATTTCACCATGCTTTCTTTTATTGGATATAACAGCATTTGCATGTGAATGCCAGCAGTCTGTTTGATGGGGGAGCTAAACGGGGACAGACGCTGCAATATTATCACCTGTTTTCTAGATTCAGACAGCTCATCTCACATTGCCTGCACTGTTTGGTTATGGATACTCAAAAAGGGCAACAAGACACCACAAACCTCATGAGCTCCTAGTAACAGTAACAGAAAGAGATTTGCATTTATTTGATTAGATGCATCTGAAAGAGAAAACTCCTTCCGCACATTTTAAGCATGGTTGACAACAAAGGCCGTTAGCCTCAGTTGTCACGTGCTACTAACATGTTCCACGGTGAATCTTATTGTGGATAAAAGGTTTCAATCAAGAACTAAAGAACATTCTCTTTAAGAATACAAAAAGGGTCAAATTCCAAGACAATGAGAAATTGAAGATTTCTTTAATTTCCAAGTTTCTATATCTTTGCTTTCTCATAATGCTTTAAAAAAGTTTTATATCAATCAAAAAACTTTTTCATACTATACCCTAAACATTTTTATCTTTTTAAGTCACTGCTTCTGGATGGGTGTTTGCATTCTCAGTTTTCTAAGATTATCCAGGGGAAATAAAGAGAAATTATCCCAAAAAAAGGAAATATCTAAAGTCAAAACTTAGATCAGTGCGATTACTCTTAAACCTCAACTTGAGGGGTCTCAGAGCATAATTTCACACATGTATCTTTTGCGGGGGGCGAAAAACAAGCTGCAAGATGTGGTAAGAATTGCACTATATTACAAAAGCTCTGTTGGTGGAGGAAGCACTTCTGAAATGATGATTGATTGTTATCAGGAGACAATCTTGAGGTTCCTTCATCTGGTTTCTGGCCGAATGTGAAGAAGGGATATCCCGTCTGTCAGCAGGGGAAGTCTGAGATTACAGCCTGCTTTGTTGAACCAGTTTGACCAATTTTAGATTGATCACTACCCTGAAGATAAGTCTTTGGCACTGATTTGTTCTTTTTTTTTAGGGTAACCATTTACGATTGACAAAACATCTTTCCACCCTGCTCTGAATAGTGGGTTGATGTTTAATGACATAAAACATAGAAACAAAGAAATGAATGTGGCATACAAACCAGATTTATCCCAACCCTTCACACAAGACGGCAGCCATTGTCATCAAATGACTTGATTCTTGATCAGGAATAGTATGGAATAATATAATAGACGCTTGTTGACGCTATAGACAGAAAGTAATTAATATTTTAAAGAAGCTCTTACTGTCAAAAAAATCTTAAAGCGGTTTTGGGGAAATTACCCAAAAAACTGGATTTACAAGTGGTCACTTTCATCTCATCTGTCAGTCTAAGGGGAGTAAATGTCCAACCATATCTGCTTATTTCATTCTCATAAAACCAAGGTTTGACCTTATACTGAGTTGTTTTATTTGCATATTTCCATTTCAGCCATTTGAATGTGAAAATATTTAATTATGGAGCTTCACTTTCTGCCAGGTTTTAGTTGTCCTGTAGATGGCTTCACATTGGTCAGCTTGAAGACTATTAGGTGCCCAGAACCGGCTGCCATACGAGTAGTAATTACCATCCCTCCACCATCATGCTTGCCATTTTATGGTATGTTTTAGCCAACAAGTATTTAACCCCAAATAGATTCTCACCAATTCCTTTCAGACAGCTCGAGGGTTGATTGCAGTATTATGCATGTACATCTTCATTTCTAAGACTGGAACATTTGTTTCACCAGGAGTGCATTGTTATATGGACAAGATAAAATCAACATCTCAGCTTCATTTAGCATCTATCAAATGGCAAACACACACACATGTACACATATATCTAATGGGATTTTTACAAGAAATCCTTTCAAACAGAACTATACTGCTGTACATTACATTTGCAGAGGCCAAGTAGAGTTTGGCATTTTCTAATATGTTGCCATACAACCAACCCCCATTAATCTTTGGTATACACCCTTCCAGATCTGTTTTCCACCAGCATTGATGCCAAATCAGCCAAGACGAGTTTTTGTGTTGGTTTCCCTAAGGAGGACAAACAAACCACCACCACAGAGACAAACTCAGCTGTATTTCCCCATTGATTCCATTTCAGCTTCTTCCACAAAAGAATGGATCAAATCAAAGGAAGAAGAGGTTATGTCTAAAAAAAAATCTCGTAAACTTCAAGTTCAACATAAGAAAGAGAAAATAATGTACATGAAATGTGTCCACCTCACAAGCAGGAAATTACCAGCGATTTAAGGAGAAAACTTAGCAAAAGAATGACATCCCATTAAAATTAAAAGTAAGAAAAAGGAGGATCCACCGTTTTTCTAAACTGTAATTTGACCAATCCTGGTTGACTGATATAAAGAAAACCTAGAAGCTGTCTGTTATAATATTTGAGACCACTTGAAAATGTTCACATTCATTAATAAAGTGGAAGATTGTTTGTGCTTTCCGCTACTTTTGAAGACTACCCCCTTCCAATTGCAGTAGTAGCACAAGACTGCTCTATTTGACAAGTTATTTGGGTCTTGGTCTCCAATATGTTTTTTTTCTAAATTTTCTAAACGACTTTTTTTTTTTACTTTGATTACCAAGTAATTTCTTTTTATAGCGGTTTTTCATTAGGAGTTTCGTTTCTTAATACCAGGTCCTATAGCCAATAGTTCTCTTGATTGCACATACCTACAAGATCTTTAAAGTTTAAAGCTTAGATTAAGAGTTTTCTTCCCAAGAACAGGCAGATGACTGGTTCCAAATGCAGCAGGTTTATTAACTCAGCTAAAAGTCCACAAATCTAAATCAGGTCGGGCAGGCAGGAGTCAATAACAGGCATAAGTTCATCAGAGGAGAGACAGGGTAGTCAAAATACAGGTGAAGGGTAGGGCAGGCAGCAGGCAAACAGAGTCAGGGTCAGGAGACAGAAGATCAGGTCCAGATATAATGCTCGGTAAGGAAGGCAGAATGGCACAAACAATACTTCAAACTGAGCTCAGCTCAGCGCAGAGCTTAAGTATGCTGTGGTTAATTGAGCGAAATGAGAGTGAACAATACAACCTTTTATTATGTTGTTGATAATTTAGAAGACATGAAAGAGGTGGTTCAAACAGTGTTAGAAAACATGAAAAAGTGGTTTGCTGTAAATAAATGATCACTGAACTGTGAAAAAACACAATTCATGGTATTTAGTAATAGGAATACAAATCTGAATATTTTGATTTAAAATAGAAGGTACTAAAATCCAATTTTCATTCTAAAAGTGAGGATGAATTATGTCTGGCAGTAACTATCGATATCATGTGATTCATTGATAAGTAAATTGAAAATATTCAAATATAATGACTTGGTTAACCTAAGCGATCTAACATATCTATGAAGACTGTCATTCATCCAGGTTGGTTCCATTGTAGTAGGTTTAGGGGATGTCATCAATTCAGGGGAAACTTCTACAGGCAGAGGCACGGCTGTGCTATGGGCTCTCCAATCTCACCCATTGTGGCCAATTTGTACATGGAAGAAGTCGAGAGAAGAGCCCTGGACTCTTTCCCAGGTACCACTCCAAGCCACTGGTTCAGATATGTGGACGACACGTGGGTCAAGATCAAAATCCAGGAAGTGGAGACTTTCACAGAACATATCAACGCAGTCGACAAGAACATCAAGTTCACCAGGGAAGACACAAAGGACAACACCCTAGCCTTTCTAGACTGTGCTGTGATCATTGGAGAGGACAGACAGCTCCAGGTTGAAGTTTACAGGAAGCCTACTCACACAGATCAGTACCTTTTATTTGACTCAAACCACCCTTTACAGCACAAACTAGGTGTCATCAGGACATTACAACACAGAGCCCAGGAGGTGCCCACAAGCTCTGACGGAAAGAAGAAGGAAGAGCAACATATCCACCAAGCCCTCCGAACCTGTGGATATCCCAAGTGGGCATTCACCAGATCCCAACATACAAGAAAACAAGACAAGAAGGAACAAGAGCCGAAACGGAACAGTATTTCAATTCCGTATATCTCAGGTCTGTCTGAAAAACTTAAAAGGATTTTCAAACAACATAACATCCCAGTTCATCTCAAACCAGTCAATACCCTCAGACAAAACTGGTTCATCCAAAGGACAAAATTCCCAGCTACAAACAGAGTAATGTTGTGTACTCTATCCACTGCAAAGAGAACTGCAATGAACAGTATATAGGAGAAACCAAACAACCTCTACAAAAGCAGCTTTACCAACATCGCAGAGCCAACCCAAGTGGACCTGAGTCTGCAGTGCATCTCCACCTGAAGGCCACAAACCACTCTTTCGAGGACAGTGAAGTCCGAATTCTAGCCATAGAGAAAGGATGGTTTGAGCGAGGAGTGAAAGAAGCCATCTTTGTCAAGAAGGATAAACCTTCTCTTAATAAGAATGGTGGTCTCAGGTTTATTCTTCCATCCATCTACGGCAGTGTCTTGAAACCTAAACAAACCAAACCAGTTCCACCTGAGTCGTTAACCGCTGAAAGAGAGGACCAATTTGGAGAGTGAGTCACTGGCTCCCCAACCCCCAGTTAAGGACAAAGGACTATTAACGACCCGAAACCATGTTGGCTAAGTGGACAATACCTCCAGTTTCAGGTCTGACTCCTCCCCCATGAACGCATGTATATACCAGCTCTTAGACCAGCTAATTCAGAATTGACAAAGCCTCTTGGATAAGAAGCGAAATGTCTTCTAACTTTAAAAACCAAGTCCAGATGACATCCCCTAAACCTACTACTAAGCGATCTAAAAGGAATGTACAAAGCTCGTCAAAATTCTCTGCCATATAAAATATGAACAGTATTTTAGAAAAAGGATAAGTTATTACAACCTAAAAGGTCATGAGGTTTTCTCATTGCCAAAATTAATAACAAGAATAATAAGAAAGATGTTTAATAAGAAAGATGTTTTTGAAGATGCCACTTCAAGCGGTTCGCATATGAAACGATCTGGGAAAAAAAGAAAAATCAGTAAAAGAAACTAAATCATCTATCACAAAAAACATGTAAAAAATGAACTACTACAAAAATACAACAATTACTTTATTATTTAACCATTGTTCTGGTGTAGAAAAGTAAAAAAGAAGATACCTTCTTTCTTAGATTTTATAATAAGAAAAATAAGGTTTTCTTATTTTCTATCAATTCCCCTGTAAAATTCGTCTTATATTGTTTTAATGTATGTTTTCGTGTGAAAACGAAATGAATAAATAATTAATTTTTAAAAAAGTCTTAAAACACAACAGGTTTTTGGATTTGGCTAGCTGGATTTTAACCAGCAAAATCATAATAAAAGACCATTGAATCCGCTTTTAAAATAGATCAAACATGATTGGATTAGGTCTTTGTCTACATTTATTTAAATCATAATGAATGTTTCAGCATGTAAAATTAACTTGTTAGCATTTCAATATTTTGATTCTCGTAGAAATCTGTTTTTGAGAAAGTCTCTGTCGTCTCTGTCGTTTGAAACAGTTGGGATAGGGTACAAATTTTGTCATTTAAATGCCAGGATTCTCCTTATATTACTCTGGTATAACAGTACTTCCCTGCGTGTTTTTTAAGACAAAACTTTATTGAAACCTTTTTTGACAACACAAACTCCACTCTTTTGGTACCAAAACTGTTCAGATAAATGCTGCACAAAACTGACCATTCCTCTTCCCATTCAGGATTTAAAAAAGGCTTTAAGGAGGTAAGGTGCATCAAACCACACCCAAACCCCAACTGACATCAGCATCTGAATAACAAATTCTACCTTGTGTACAAACCACAACCAATTCAGTTCTGAGGCCCCGCGTTATCCAAAGGACTGGGAGATGCAGGACAACTGGATTTGCTGAAATGGGAGCATTGGAGCAGTTGGTCAAACCGACACCGCCGTGCATGCGATTATTTTGTAAAACGTACTCATTTAGAGTCAAACGCTGTCTGTACACAGACATCATGTGACCGTTTAACAGCAATGTCAGAGTGGAGAGAGTCTGAGACAACATCGTGTTGTATTTTTTCAGCTTGTCAGCTGGCTACATGTTAACTCTGTCTGTGGGAAATCGCTGGTTCAAAGCTAACTTCATTAATATGAAAGAACAGCAGTGCAGATGCCGCCAAAGCAGCACACCAAAAGGCTTTACAACAAATTCAGCATACCTGAAGTGATGGGATAAGAACAACCAGCAACACGCTAGTGAACTCTCACCGTTCTTTCTGAAAAACTGTGGCCTGAGTGCTGACTGGTACCGATCATATTTCACCTGTGTCTAAATGCATCGACTATCTGTTTACACTGAATGAAAATGTGAGCCTCATTCTATTCTGATCACATACCAGCCGCTATTTTGACTTTTAATTTTGTAATTATTTTGGTATTTTTGGACATTTACTTACTATATTTTCCACACTATAAAGGTGCACTTAAAAGTCTTCATCTTTTTCAATCATTGTGCGTCTTAAAATGCAGAACGCCTTTTATATGGAATAATTCTGGTTGTGTTTACTGATGTTAAAGCAAAGTACATAGGGCTCTGTCAAAATGCTAGTCTGTATTTTGTACAACTTTGCAAACACTGTTGGGTGTTATTAGAAATACCCTAACGCAGCTAGCTTGTTTACAATGTAGTGGTGTCAGACTGCATTTTTTTATGTGTTAGTAAGAAGGTTATGAGTTAGTGTAGTTACAATAACTTTAATTTAGTGGTACCAGTCTGTTTTTTTACGTGTTACAAACAAGGTTGGGAGTTCCAGGTGTTGTAAAATATGTTTAACGTTTCGTGGCTAGCATGTTGTAAAGCTATTTTGATATCTAGCCCTTAATTCTCTTATGGCTTCAGACCAAAGCTTATCACAAAGGAGAAGGATACAATAAACAGTTGAATACCGTATATATTCACAACCATAAGGCGCACTTAAAAGCCTTACATTTTCTCCAAAATGTAGGGGGTGCCCTATGAAACGGTGCGTTGTGGGACGTAGAGGAAGTCGGCATGAGAACGAGGGAGGGAGGTGTGGGCGTGAACAACATTGTTTACAACATGACTGAAGCACAGTTTAAACTGCAGCTACGCAGAGGAACATGGGAACAGTTGCAGAAAATTCAAGACGAATGAATCCATGGTTCACAAGTGGAGGAAGCTGGAAAAGAAACTCCGACAAGTCAAGATGTTGAGTTTTTGCAGAAAAAAGGCGACTCGAGTGATGGATTACCGATCAGCTTGGAGAAGTTTCTCTGTGGTCACCAATCACGACTGAAGGGGGTAACGCTTACAGAGGAAGCTTTTGCTTTCGTTTTATGAAACGCCGTCATCTTTCCATACGCATGCATAGCGATATGCACAACGGGGCACGGTTTTTATTGTTGTAGGGGGCAGCATTGCGCAAGTTACGCTACAATTTGTGAATGGATTGTAGAAGCTTGCATGTTTCACCGGTATGTTTTAACGTCCCCGTGCCTTAAAACCTAGTGTGCCCTTTGTATGTGTCAAATACCAAAAATCTGAGAGTGCGCCGTATAACCCAGTGCGCCCTATGGTCGTGACAATACGGTCATCAGTATTTTTCTCTGTAAAACATCTGTGCTGGATCAATTAAGAAGAGATGAGATAATCTGAGATATCAATAACAAAATGGGTTAGACTGGAATTAACTGGCCAGATTCCCTACGTGTCTATTTATAGTCAAATGAGGTAACAATAGGTTATGGTGCATCTATATTTAAATATTAATATATAGCAGATATTTTATAGTTTAGCAAAAACATGTGCGTCAAGAGTAAATCCTTGTGTTCTATTATACTTTTATTGACTTTTTCTGATCAAAAACAATTGAGCAGTCATTCTCTCTCCACTTCACATCACTACACATCAACAACTCCTCTTCATGCAGAAAAACCTGCATCTGCTGCAGTTTAATCTACCTCTCATCACAAGATACTTGTGTGTCCATGGAGCGATGCCTGAGCAAGCGCCCATGCGGACCAGAGGCAAACAGGTAAAACCGACAGGCAGGTCCTGAGAAGCAGAAAACTAGATGCCCTGCAGGCACAGGCTCTGTTGTGCAATTTTTGTGGATGCACATTAAACAGACATTAGTTACATATGTTCCCCTCATGTCCATATGTGCAACAGCAAAGCAGCACGGCAGCTCTCTAGAAACTAGGCTGAAAAATATGTCTTTGGAAGATAGGAGGAAAATTGAAAACTCAAAAAGAGTCATCAGAAGGTGCAGAAAATCTACTTTGAGGACTACTATCTGCTGCGCACCCATAAGGCTCTCCGAATACATGATGAAACAAAACATTCACCATTGTTTTTTTCCACAGTTCCCGGAAACACAATCCACAACCGTAGGAAATCCGTGAGGGTATTATTATTTTTTTCAGGGGCCAGAAATATGAAAATGAAAAAAAAAAATAAACTTTTTATTTGCTTCATAGGATCACATAAGATTAGGCTTAAAGTTTTTAATCTTTTTCTAATACAAAGAGGACATTCATTAGAGGTTTCTGTGCATCCAAGGGGTATAGATGCCTCAAAACATCTACAGGCAGCAATTGCTGCACTGGTTTAACCGCTGGAAGTTCAACACTGCTGACATAAGAGGATGAACTCCCCGTCAGGATCATGTCTGCTACAATGACTCATAATAATGACACAATAGGAGATTTACAGAAATCAGTCAACAAGAGCAACAGAAACCTGTTTAAAAGTTCTGGGACACTTTGGAACAACAAAGAGAACCATTGTGCACAAATGGAGAAAGCTTAAAGATCCAATCCAATAAAAATAGTGTTTTTGGTGTTTGTAACATGTTATTGTGGCATTTTTCTGATGATGGAGGACATATACAGTTATATAGTATAAAGAAAATTAAACTCAAAATTTAGTATGTTTTTTATTGAAATTGTTGTGAAACAGACAAAGAAATGATATTGGAAAACGCTCTTTGTGATCTGCAAATAAGCCCTTTTTCCAAAGCATAGGCGGGCAACAAGCTATCTGCTCTGCTCCTTCAGGATGCCACCACTTGTAGACGATTAAATCCATGTACGTCTTTGTTTTTCCTCATATGAGCTAGCAGGTGGTTCAACTCTGTAGGGCTGGATAGCTCCGGTATTGCTCACCATTTTTGTTGCACAGCTAATGTTCCCTTGGGAGCGTAATGGGCTGTAAGCTAGTGGGAGACCATGTAAAAAGATAGCTCACGGCTATGGGTGATGGAAAATGGGGGCGGGGTTGCTCTGTTTACACTGCAAGTCAGTGGTGAATTTCTAATGATTTTTTTGTTTTTGGAGTTTGCCTAAAAAAACGCATAATCACGATTAAAACAGCACTGCGACCGAAGTCCTATTACACAACAGGACAAAACTTTCATCATTTCATTTTTGAATTTCTGAGTATTTCTCGGTTTAAATAGCTGTCGATCAAGCTGTCACAAAGACGCTTTGTATCAGTTAATGAGCCATTTTGATGTCTCAACGCCCCAAGAGCGCATGCGCAAGCTCCCTGATCTGCCCCCCCCAAGCGTGCACAGGCTCAAGTGAGCGTACCCACCTTCACCCAACAGTAGCCGGGACAGGCCTTGGAAAACCTGCCCCAAATGGAAACTGCAGGTTCAAAAAATGAATAGGAGTTCAGGAGGAGAACTATTGGATCAATCCACCATATTGGATGTGCATTTTACCTGCTGTCATTGAAAACGTCACATGCTCAAAGCCGAGTCCCTGATTGGTTGAAGTGACGTGGCACATCACCCAAAATGCGCCACAGGACCTTAGATCACGTCTGTGTCGCCTCAGCTGTGGGAATTGTATTTGGTGTGAGCCCAGCTTAACCATAGCCCGTAAGCCTAAACGTAACCCTTCTTCTGGTGGTTCCATGTGGCCAAGAAAAAAGTTCATGCCATGTTTCAAAAATCACGTGCAAATAGTCACCTTCTTAATGTCATGTCATTTTATTTGCTGTGCAAGTGAATTCAAAATCAGCTAGCATAAAATCAGTTATTAGCCACAGCCGGTGTTTGCTGGTGCAATGTAGCCTAAATTAGAGTGTAATTAAAAGCATTTTTCCTGGGCTTATCAAAGTTCTTTTTGTGTGTATTTTATTAAACGTCAGGGTCTGATACACACGTTCATTTTGCCATTCGGCACATTGTTCAAAAAGTGTCGATTTGAAACCAAAATGTCAATTTACATTGTTTCTTAATTGCTAAAGATATACGTTTGACAATAGAGAGTCATTCTGAGTCTTATGTGCCCCCCCCTCCCCCTTTGTGTCAAGCTCTTCACTCATGCAGGACATAGCCATCATCATCAGAAAGGGGGGGGGGGGGGGGTGTCAAGAGCTCAGCACCAACGGCCATGCCCATGTAGAGAAGATTTTGGAAACAGTGGCTTCAGATAAATATGAATTATGGCTTTTCAAGACATTTAACTTCGTGGTATTAATTCAATATTTTGGAATTTATAACAAGTCCTAAAGTGAAGAACTAAGATATTACTCTTAAAGAAGGAAAAACTGAAGAAGAAACATATTTGTAAAGACATAACCACTGAGCATGGGAATTGGGTGTGCCCCATGATCGTAAGATTGCAGGTTCGATTCCCGCCTTGCACGCCCATGAGTCGATGTGTCCTTGGGCAAGACACTGAAACCCAGCTTGCCTCTGGTGGGATGTTGGCGCCAGTGTTCGGCAGTGGAGCCGCCACCAGTGTGTGAATGTGTGTGTGACTGTAAAGCCTTGTAGGTAGAAAAGCGCTATATAAGTATATGCCATTTACCAATTGAGAAGATTATTTCTTTTAAAACATTTAACAAGATGTAAAAAGTGTGTGTGAAAAAAATATATTTTTTACTGAATATTTCAATGGGTAATAGTTAAGACAATCTAGACATTGTATAAATATTTTATAAGAAAAATAAATCAATGTAATTTGTAGTGTCTCCATTTTCATACCAGAAGCTTCAAAAAAATCTTAAAAAATTAAAATTAAAATTATAACTAAATGTGAAATTCTAGTATAAGTACCAAAATAACTTATTTTGAAATACTCTTTTATTTCCAGTGTTGACATTGGAAAGCACTGTCTACAGTCAGACTGACTCCCCAGTCAGTGCGACACTGATCAAAACTATCCAAACTTCATAGCAGCGATATAAGTGGGTCGAGCAAGAACCTGACTGATGTGAAACTTTCTCTGAAAGTGACTCTGGGGCTTTTTTTGTCACACAGCAGGAGAGGCTCCTGCAGTAGACATGCAAAGACTAACAAACATGTAGTCTGCACTTCCAATCACTTTAAATGCAAATAAGAAAGTAGAAAGTTGTACCATGTCTGCTAAAGTAGCTTTGGGGGCATAACATGAAAGGCAGAGGAGAGGGCTGGGTTAGTTGCCAGTCAGTATTTCATATTACTATCCAGGTTTCAACATAAAAAAAGAAATCCCCACAATAAGAACACAGCAGTCACTCAGCTGCTGACTCTGGGATTGTTTTATTTTTAGCCTGTCCTGGCATGGCCAGCAACTGCTAGAAAAGTGTGAAAAATGATCCAGAAAAAGAAAGAAGTTTTAAGCTTTATCTGTTGGCAGTATTCTAAAGAGTTTTCTTTTATGACAACCCTATTCGTTCTACAGACCAAAAATCATTTCAAAATAAATGCAGCATTGGAGTTAGTTTGAATTTTTCAATTATGTAACAGAATTTCAGAAAGAATAGTTTTGTTGCATTAATTTCTTCCTATCTAAATAAAAACCTTTCAAACAACCTTAGTAAAAATGAATTAAGCCCACCAAACTATAGCAATAAAAAATAAATCAAGGGGCATTTGATGTGATTATAAAAAATACATTTTTATGGCTCATTTTTTGTAACACAGATCATTTTTAGCAGTGTTGCAGAAAAACAAAAACCAGAAAACAATAAGTGAAATTTTTGTACTTCATTTTTATTTTCTGCATGAATTAAGTGTTTTGCATATAAATAAGATCAATTTTGACAATCATTGCAGACAAAACTGCATTTCAGCACCATGTGGGTATCCGTATTCTGTGAGAAACTTCTATACCTCCACTGCCAGCCGCTATCAAGCAGATTTTTTGGTTATAGTTGTTATAGTCAGTTGTTTATTTGTTTTTCCAACCTGGTCAATGTTCAAAACAATTTAGAACACATAGAATAGAATATGGGGATACATTTGGCTTGAAATTTATGTTTCAATACTTAATAAAAGGTGCAACTCTTTTTAAAAATGTTTTCAAGTTTTATTTTGAAAACTTCTAACATTGCAGACATTTGAAATAAATGTGCAACTCAGTATAGAAAATCCTAAGTATTTCCACTCTTGCATAAGACCATTTAAGATTCATAGATGTCTGAAATCTGTAATATTACTCTCAAGAATAAATACAAAAGAGAGCTCTAAAATTGGGATTTAAATCAGAGGTTTACGTTGAAACTATTCAATTCCAGTTTAATTTTTTTTATTTGATAAGTTAACATGCAAACAAGTCATCGTCTCAATCTTGAAGTACCTCCCCAATGTATTTCTCAATATATTATTCAAATAGGAATAGCCAATAAAGCTATTGAGATCCTTCAGAATCCCTATAGATCCACATGTACTCACTGTTTGACAAATAGTTGAGAGCCTGCCATTTTAAATTTCAAGACAAAATGAATAAAACAGGTATGGGAGCTTGAGGACTTGGCACTGCCACATCCACCACAACGGCTTTCCTCTGTTCTTTATCCACCACTACAATGTCTGGTTGGTTCTCCATTACCATCCTATCACTCTGGATCTGGAAATCAGCTTGCCAAATTTACATTACGTACGTGCAAATTATCTTGCAATTTAGAGTTTCTCTAAAACCCATAGAAAAAAGAACGACAACAACTGCCAATCACTATGTTCTTCTCCCGAACAAACACAGCTGCACCGCGGGCTTCAAAAGAAGAAAACACTGCAGAGCGGAGTCAGGATGCAGCGGCTCAGACTGTAGAACAGTGAAATACACCTGAGTCACTATTTGTCCAACTGTACTTTGTATTTTTTTCACAATCATTTTAAACTTTCTCCTGTTTAATCCAATTTCTCGGGTCGCGGTGGGCGGGGCTAATCTCTGCGATTTCATCCCTTCTGTTCACATTGATGATTAAAATTATTATTTGACAGTACAGTACAGAAGTTATTTGTTGAAAAAAAAACGTTTCTAAAGTACTTTTATTTGTGAAAGAAATGCTTGAGCCTGTAAAATGGTTTGTTCTTTCTTTTCAATGTATAATAGAGGATTTAATTGGATAATTATTGTAAGAAAAATAGAGGTTTCTACTTCACGGATTTTGCCTATCACGGGTACTTTTTGGAACGTAACCCCCGCGAAAAACAAGGGTTTACTGATATCCGATATTTTACTTTATTTGTATATATATATATATATATATATATATATAAAATTTATTTTATATATGGGTTTAAACTGCCGCTTCAGTGCAGTAAAATAACATATATGTAACAATGAGCACAATCTACCGAGACACTACAATAGGATACTAATAATTTATTAATAAGGCCTGTTTTTCTTGTACAAAATAAAAAAATTAAAATAAATGTACAGTGTTTAAAATGTAAAAAAAAAAAGACAAGATTCTAAGATTCAAATGCCTCATCGTAATTTCACATACTAACATACGTCACGTCTCTGGCATAGACTACAGTGAGTTTTTAAACTAGCATATATGCATTAGTAAATATTCTCATTTTAATTTACAGAGCAATTCCTGCAAAGACTTTAGATTAACTACAATCTATGTTGCATCGAGCAAAAATGATAACTGCCATGGAGCAAGTCACAGTTTTATTAACACAGGATCATCATTATTTGCAGTACAATACCCTACCGACTACACCACAGCAAATGTGCAGAAAAAAAAATTCACAATCGACGCAAAACCAATAATCAAAAAATTCGAACATGCAAGCAAACTGTGATGCACAGCACACTCGGTCAGATACGGCACTTAGAAAAAAATAACATCCAGTATAAACTGAGGGAAGTGACTTTAACAAAAAATAAAATAAAAAAATTACCCAAACAAAATAGAAAAGAAGTAGTCCACTCCTGCACCTGATTAGTCAATCATGCCGAGTGAGCCTGTGAGGATGGGACAAACGAAACACAAAACCAAAAACTTAAACAGGACAGCAGGGCACAGTATTCCAACACTAAAAACAGAAGAAGCAACATATTAAATTAAAGCATTTGATAAAAAAATAATTTACCCATTGTTTAAAATATACCTCTGCTGTGATAAGAGCGTATACCTGGTGCGTCGCAAAACCTCACGCCCAGTCCGTAAAACCCCCGGTAAAACAGGATCTACCTCTGCCGTGATCCTGTCATAAAATTAAAATAAAAACTTCAAGCACTGCTTAAAAACATCATCCACAGGTAAGGATAAAAGCAGTACCACACTCTCGGCTCGAGCCAACTAACGCTGCTCTGTAAGCTAACTGGCTTTCTCACAGGAAACTAGCACCGTGGCAACTTCCTTTTTATACCCTCTGCACCGTGGGAATAGCGACACCCTCAGGTGTCTCCCGTTACAAATAGAAAAGACTTGGATTAGTGTGGCTGTGTCCGAATTACCGCCCTATATAGTGCACTATATAGTGCGGTCGCCATTTTGTAGTGCTGTCCGAATCTACAGTTCAAAAATCATGTGCACTAGAAATTTCCCAGAATTCTCTACGAAAAACCAGTGTGGATCGATGCTCACTCGATCGGCGAATATTGCCCAGAATGCACTGCGTTCATACCAGAATGCATTGCGTGTGACCCACAATACACTGCGCTTGAATTATTCGAAGATGGCGGACGGTTACGCGAGAAAGAGGACTTAAAAATGTAAGTATATTTAAAAGTATCAAGTATCTATTGTAAAATATATTTGTAAATACGTAAGATGATGTGTTTAATATGTTATATTCCTCAATCGACTATCTACATTGTTTGGAAGCTCATGAATTTCGGTAATGCTAAAGCTAACGCTAGCGCGAATTAGCGCCGAATGCTAAAAACAAACGCTGTTGATATTACATAAAAAAACGAGTGAGTTCTAACCGTAGTAATAAGTTATTAACACATTTTTTAAATGTGATTATATATGTAGGGACTGACGAGGATAAGGAAAATCTGATCCATCTGTGGATGGAGAAAGATAGCCTGTTTGTTATCAGGAAAGCTGGTGCCGGATGGGAGTAAGAGACACTTGATCAGATTTGTATTTATTTATCATTAAACTGTAATCGTTGTCATGTTGGGGTAAAGGTTGTTCTTGAAAGAGAAGAGGAGGAAAGAGCACGAAGGGACAAAGAGTGACAGGAGAGTCTGTTAAGCTTACCTGTGTTTAAAATATTGCTCACAAAATGTAACGTTGTCGTTGTTTTTGCAATTTGTTTAATAAATGCAGTAACAAAAATGAATTATTTACATTTATTATTTAAATCTGAGCCATTTTTAACAATCTCAAAAGAATTTTCATATAAATATCAAATGTACATATTTACATTTTTGTTTTATATGTTAACATTTATTTTATATATGTTAACAATAATCCTGGTCTTCTAGAGTCATGTGTGTCACAGTTGGAGCTGAAAGGAAAGCAGAGATTTGTCCTCGCAGACGGACGCCACTTTACCCGTCCTACTGGTTCCTGGTGTGGCTCAACATCTGTGGCTCCCAGCAGTCCCCTTCGCTGATGCACAGATTGTGCAGAACTGAACTGCAGGCAATGATTTTCATTGCAAAGGTTGGTTTTACTTCCAGTGCTGCCAGAAATATTGCTCTCCTCCTCATCTTAATAATGCCAAATGCTCTCTCTCCACCACAGAGCATACCTTGGCGTGGTGCTGGTTGTAAAGGGCCTGAACCGCATTCCTCATGGGTTCCCTGTAGGGTGTCAGCAGCGTGATGGGATGAAGAATGCAGGGATACCCACCCTCACCCAAAAGGATCCTTCAGGTGGGTAATGTTTTATTTACATAAATTGGGCTTTTACGTAGAAGCTGTGAACTGTGGACTGATCCTTGATTCCCAACAAAAATATCTCTAAATTTGGCATTAGTCACGTACAGCCTGCAGTTGAATGGAATAAAAAAGCTTCCTGTTAAAATAACAAGCTGCATTTTCTTTTAGGACCTTTATTCTTAAGTGGCAGCCATCAATGCTCCCCACGACCTTTTGGAAGGTGGAAGACTCAGCGAGCTGCTAAAAAACCTGTGGTGACTAATGGCAGTTCATTCCCACTGGATGCTGGGTGACCCTGCTCATCAGCTGGAGGATCCGGTCTGCCGTCCTGTGGACAACGTCGCTCACAGTGGAGTGTGGCATGTCAAAGGCTCTGGTGACCACACCGTAAGATGTGCCACACGCCACCCAGAAAAGAAACACCAGGACCTCAGTCTCCTGTACACCCCCCCAGAGTGTGAGGAACCCGAAGCTGCTCCACCAGATGCTTAATGGTCCTGCGGGTCAACCGATCTGCGGTTCTGCCGGTCTGGTCTTGTGTCGGACTGACCATCAGTGTGAAGGGCCACGACAGACACCTTTTTGTTGGCAAAGCAGTAAAGACGTGGAAGACCCTGTAAAATAGAAAAATAATTATTTCATTGAGAAAATTAAATCTGATTTTTTGAATGTTTCATTTTATTCTGATGTCTTAAATTTTAGTTTATGACGTATTTATAAATGCTGGAAAATCTTGTGGGTTTTTTTTTGGCTGGGTTTTTGGATTTTTATATAAATATTTAAAAATGAAAGTATTTTTGTTTAAGACAAGTGATATGGTTGACTCTGAATAAAAAATACTAAACTTTGATCTCACAAGTGTTTCATGTAGTTAGACTATACAGTTCATAGTCCAGTGTTGAAAAATAATGTTAAAAAGTCTTACCCAGCAGACTGTGTAACCTTGAGCACAATTAGTAACAAATGCTTAAATTGAACTAATAAAAAAACTTTAACTCACAGGTTGTACATGTCTGGTCAGGGGCATCAAGAGGAAATCTTCTGAGACGTCTGTTCCTCCTCCTTGCTGTCCTGTGATGCTGCATATCTGCTCGTTTTTGGTTTGATCTCACGAAAAGCGGTTGAATTATTGCCAGGAAAAAGGACAGATTCATATATAAAGCTATTTTCAGTAAGGTAGAAGATAAAACTGCAGAAAAAAAATGCTTCTTCGCAAGAGCCCGTAAATCGTTCAGCGGCACAAAAATAAATATTGCCATGGAGTAATGACTTGAGGGTTTATTTATCAACAAATACATAAAATCTACACCAATGTGTTTGTAATCTTATTTATAAATCAGCCACGTTTTCCATGATCAGAACACAGCAGATTCATAAATAGTCTTCATAAAATGTTCATATTTATTATATTTTTACTTTGACAAATGGGTGTCATTCTCGGCGTTAAATAGAAGTAGTTCCCCTCCAGACCAGGTGGTGGCGGTAATGCGCCACTTTGTTTTCGTGCCAAGCGCCATTCGAAAACACCCGAAAGAGAAAACTAGTGAGCATGGGTGTCCGAATTGCTTTGAAAATTCAGAGAACTATATAGAGAACTATATAGTGCCGCACTATATAGGGTTTTAGTAGTTAGGGGTTAGGGCGGTAATTCGGACACAGCCTGTGTGTAATTTTTACACTCTATGGTGTCGATTCGCAGCGGGGTGGGGCGGTGCAGGGCATGGCATCACGATGGTGTCTCTCCATCGTGATGTCAGTCACCACGGCACAACCCTAGTGTGAATCAGGCCTTCATGGTAAAATATCTGCTAGGAAACCACTGCTAAAGAAAGGAAACAAGCAGAAGATATTTGTTTGGACTAAAGGAATGGACATTAGACAGTGGAAATCTGGGCTTTGGTCTGATGAGTCCAAATTGGAGATTTTTGGTTCCAACCACCGTGTCTTTGTGCAACGCAGAAAAGGTGAACCGATGGACTCTACATGCCTGGTTCCCAGCGTGAAGCTTGGAGGGGGAGGTGTAATGGTGTGGGGACGCTTTGCTGGTGACACTGGATGGAAATCATTGGCTTTTCATGGTAAAATCTAAAGCTGTTATGGAATACCAGACACAGACTTATCTTGTTTTCATCGTCACTTAAATCTGCTAACTAAAGAAATCAGATAACTTTGGGATATTTGGTATGCAAATAAACAAGCTTACTGCCATGTGCATGGTTTATCTTTTTGTTTGCATTCTAAACCAGCTTTTTTTAGTATTAAACAGATGCCTCCGAACCCGATGTCCCCTTCAGCAATCCAGCTGCTCCAATGGATGCACGTCTTCACCAAAACTCCCTGCATACTAAAGATGGAAACAAGGAAGAAGCCCTCTCCCTCAATCAATTCCATCTGGACTATACTCCAAACACACCCAGAACATTTTAAAACCACAACCACATCCAAGTTCAACATCCTGCTGTCATTTAATAGTCACATCTTTACCCATACAGCAAAAAGATCGGATTTGTTTCCAGTTTAGGTTCTGCAACTATCTTGCATCAGTCCAAGTGTGGTAGCGACATTCACAGACCATGATTCAGTCTCCAAACAGACTACGGAGCATAGATGACTTACAGGCACAAAACAAACAACTATGCTTGGTTTGACCAAAAACTCTGCAAGAGAATTGCAATTTTTCACTTTCCCTCTGGTAGATACCAACAGGACAAAAACAAAGTGAAGTCTTTTTAAAAAGAGGAGTCAATCTTCAAGACATAATCTGACATCTGCTGACCAGCCGTGCCAATAACACAGCCAGGAGACAAAGAATTAGAATTGTGGAGGTGGATGTCAATCAAAAACGTTCTGCTATTCACCAGCTAGAGGAGTCTTTTATTCCAACCTGAAAAGGCAGATACAGACAAGGAAGACATTTTAGTAAAAAAGATGGGTTAAAACAAATGAAATTTGAATAATTTTTATAAAATAAAAAAGATGAATACAGATATATTATATATATATGGCATTCATACAACTTAAACAACTATGAATATGTAAAGAAAATAATTGTTGCTTTCATTTAGAAATATTAATGCCTTTCTAATCAAGAGAAGAAGAAATCCTCCTCCTAAGTTATTTTATTTAAATTTAATCGAATAGTAAACTTTAACAATTTGAAATAACCAATATTAATAACATATTATTATTTATTACTGATAAGTAGAGCTGGGCAATATGGCTAAAAAAAAATGTCCGACTTTTTTTATTCCAAATTTGATTTTAGATTTTAATTGATTTCCTTTCTCCCAACTTTTACTTTCTTGAACTAAAATTACAAATGATGGAATATATTTAACAAAAATTTTTTATTTTAACATCTCCTTTGGAAACTGTCTCTCACAGAAAGTTCAACTAAATACAAGCTGTATACATGTTTGTAGATCAATGCAGCAGATGTTTGTGAGCTATCGCTAGCTTGAGCATCTCATACAGAGAAATACTAGAAGACATTCGGCAGAGCATTTTGATAGCAACAGCCTTGAAACTGATTTTGCTGCGTGTGGTTTGATGCTCCAAGTTTGAAGTTACAACCCCAGAAACCAAAATCAAATTTTTGACACACCAGCCAAGTTTGCAGGTAGATTAAAAAAATGTACCAACTAGGGCTGTCAAAGATTAGTCGACATCGTCAACGCTAATGTGGTATTGTCGACACGTTTGTTTCTGTGGTCATTTTAAATAATTACAATAACCACCAGCCGCAAAGTCATTGGGATCGAAAAGCACAACAGGAATTTTTGGAGGTGGTATAGCCTTTCCTCAACCATAGAAGCAGACGAAAGACACAAACTTACGTTTCATGCTGCATTCACACCGGCCGTGTGTGGTGCATTCAAGGACGCATTCAACGCAGTTTTATCCAGCAGGTGGTGTAAACACCAGACTAGCGCTAGACATGCAGGTACCGTCTGGGAGGAAATCATAGGCGTTCATGGCGAGAAGCCAGTGGACTTCAGAGATGGCTGCAACATTTACAAAGAGCACCCTTAACATGTTTCTAAAAGGAATCAGACCTCTGTCAATGGTTGAAGAGGATGGATTTAAAGACATGATTGGGGTGCTGCACCCTAGCTACCACCAAAGTCAAGTTTGCAAACTAAAGGAGGAAAAATTATTGCAGAATATTTTACTGTTCACTAATTGTTTTATTTTCAGTCTTAAATGAGTGCTGAGAAAACAGACATATTTGCTAAAGAGGAGCAGATTAACAGAAAAAGTACCTTTTTCCTAATTCCGCCCAGGTGATTCATTTTTAGATGAAATCATAATAAAAACAGCCTAAAAACATGATGTTTGGGAATTATCCCATGACAGTAAACATACAAAGCTCTAACGATGTGGGGCTTTTTTCAGCTTAACGCCGGGTCTTTAATATTTTGTTAAGCCACTCCTAATGAAATCTCATACAAAGTGCATCTTATTATATTTGTAAAATACAATTTTTTAAAATGTTTTGTGAATTAATTTTGGCTGCATTCACACTGCAGGCTGAAACGACCAAATTCCGATTTTTTTGCCCCTATTCAACCTGTATCTGATCTTTTCATGAAAGTCTGAACGACACAGATCTGATCTTTTCAAATGTGACCCAGGCCACTTGGGTATGTGGTCTTGAATCCGATACGTATCCGATCTTTTCAAATGCGACCTCCGTCTGAACGGCCAGGCCACATGAATCCGACCCGTACGTCATTGATACGCTACAAACGTCATCATTCTGCGTTGAAGTAGGTGGGAACGAGAAGATAAATAACCATGGTGGACGATGCTGCTGAGACCAGTCAGTGGAAGGGAAGTGAGGTCACCGATTGGATTCATATTTGGGGTGACAGCTCTATTCAGGCCAAACTCCAGGGCTATTATCGCAACGGGGAGGTTTTTGAAAAAATTTCCAGCAAAATGGGAGCGTGGTGTTGAACCTTCCCCGCGATGATTTTTTTTTCTTTCTCCCTTTCTGACCGTGGTCAAAAGCGAGGGGGACCCAAGGCGGATCCTCCTTCGGGGTTCACTTCCCTGTTTGGACCCTTAGATTCTCCAGAGCGGGTTAATAAAGAGGCCCCAGCACATACACATCTCCATTCCACAACAGTGGGTACAGACGATCCTGGCTCCAATGCCTTCTTAAAATGAGAAGATTGTAATTGTGCTGGCTCCTTTGTGAAAATAAATGTAATAATGCAAAAAGAGCTCCGCTGTTGACAACAGTGTTGTTGAAATCCATTGTTAAGGTTAGCCACTTCTGCAAACAACGTGTGACGTCGTTCACCGTTGAGTACTCTTCTGTGCATGCGGGTCACTTCTGGGTCATTTCACGGTCACACTGGAGATCACAAAAGTTCACATTTAATTGGAAATGTGAACGACCTTGCAAAGAAATCGGATTTTTTCAAAAAAATCGGAATTGAGCATTAAGCCCTGCAGTGTGAACGTAGCCTTTTTTGCATACATTTATCTGCCACATCTCAAAGTCCGCTCCGTGAAAACATAGACTGCTTCCTGGTAGAAATCGTCACATGGTCCGCTGCTTCATCAGCTTAAACTTAAGCTACGTTGTGGCAATAAGCCGAAGTTATAGGGGTGTGGGCCGCACATGTTTTTTTTTTTCAGCCTCTCAGCAGCTCCTCCTTGCTTGCTGCTGTTTTTTACATCTGTGCTTTGCGAGAGATCGGCAAGAAAATAAAATTCCTGATTTTCTCAAAAAAACAAATCGTCTAAAACAACAAATTCGAATTACTCAATTAAATTGATTAATTGCCCGGTAAAAAGTCTCCACTTGTTTCTGCCTGTGCAGATATCCAATCTAAAATACACACATTTCCACCTTAAAAAATACAACTAAACAAAGATGGGTGTTCCCCAATGGTTGAATTGGAGTAGCAAAAGTCAATGTTTCAAACTCCTTAAAAAATCTCACAATCAGGAAAGTAGTGTTGGCAACAATATTGTCAAAATAAAAATGAAAGTGTCTATTCGCTACCTAATTTTTGAAATACGTGCGGCCAGCCCTGAACTTTTTTCTTGCCTGGACCCAGAGGAAGGGTTACAGTTGTGGTTAGGGTTAACCCGCCAAACAGTTCCAGAGCACGGCTATTTCTGCAGCTCACAGCTTCTCCAAGGGATGGATCATATGAGGAGAACACACTTCACACACCTAGGTGCGTGACAGATAATGGGCCTTCAACTTTTAGTTTAATTTTAAATATGTGCAGCCAACAGCAAAATGCAACCTTGGACGTACTTAAAATACGTGCACTTAGAATAGCCTGTCCTATTTTTAGCACGTAAATACGTGCGAATACCATCAGCCAATAAAATGAATCATGCCTTTCTGAATAAATAGCTTCCAGATAATAAATAAAACAAAAGTCCGAGATACCTGACAAAATGTTCAGTCAAACCGCCTCCTGACGTTGCCAGTTACGCATCTTTTCGCTAGAATGACTTTTGTAGCAGTTCTGTAATTTAAATCCCCACATGGACTAATTTGTTACAAGATAATCTCAGTCATCTACAGTGGTTAAATACTTGAGAAGGAGCTGGGACACTACAGCAGACAGCAGGGAAGAGCAAGGTTCAGCTTCTCCATATCTGCTCTGCCTTAAGCTCAATACTCATCTGTCAAAGCCAGGCTTCTCTTTTAGCCTGTACTATTTTTAGTAGGCAAAGCCTCATCAGTCTTCAATTCAATTCAGTTCAATCTGCAGTCATAAATAATTTGAGCTGTGGTAACCCAGGCTGTTCTTCCTTCTGAGCAGAATGTGGGTTTTCTAAACTATTCTGAAAGAATGCAGGTTCCATTCCTATAAAGCACATTTTGGTTCCCATGATGCATCAATGAATTCAAAAAGAAAAAGGAGGACAAAAACTATCAAGCAAGAAAACAAATGAAAGATAACAAAAGGAAGTGAATTCGTGTTTGGCAACACTGTCAAGTCATGAGACTGAACTGAAAGTCCATCCTCCTGTTTGAACACAGTAGTACAGTACATGTGCTGCCATTTGTCCTCACATTCCTTAGAGACAATCGTCTCACTGTGCTCGGAGCTCCACACACAGCACATCATTGACATTTCAGTCGATTTCTGACCGCCCAGCTGACGAGCGACACTCAGGCCTGTGAACAAGGTCTATCTGCCAGGTGAAAACAAGTGCACATTCATGTTAAATACATCTGAAACCCGGTTTGAAGCAGGGCAAACACAGGGAGGAGGAAGCAATGGAACAATCCTTAGTAGGACACCGTTACAGAAATAATGTGGGTAAAAGCCTAATAAAAAATTCAAAAAATTACTGTGCGCCTTGCAATCTGAACCGCTTTATTGATGGATTAATTCTGTCTGGTTGCTCCTTTTTTCTAATTCTGGTTGGGTGTTGCAAAAAATGTTGGGTTTTATTGTAAATGTGCCAATTCAGCTAACGTGTCAAACTGTATTTTTTCATGTTACCATAAGGTTGGAAGTTAGTTTATTAACGTTTGTTTTAGCCATATCAGTCTGAATATTAATTAATATCACAACTTGTGTTTATCCCAATGTCCATCCTTATGTCTGTAGCATTTTAAAGTAATTTCGTATTTTCTGCACTATAAGGCGGAACTAAAAGTTTTAATTATAACTACAGTGCACCCTGGTTGTGCTTACAGGTAATAAAATAATTTTAAGAGGTACAATGCGCACTGTCAAAATGTTGGTCTGCTTTTTTTTGGAAACAAGTTTGTGTGTTATTGTAAATACGCTAACACGGCTAACTTTTAGTGGTGTCGACTGTTTTATTTACAAATTACTAAAACGGTTGGGAGTTAGTGAAGTGACTGTAACATTTGTTTTGGCAGTATTATTCTGTTTTGTATGTGTTGCAAACAGGGTTGAGAGCTACAGGTATTGTGAATACACTAGCATGGCTAATGCTTCCAACAGGCTAACATGCAGTGTCTTACAAAAGAGTTCTAGAGTTGCTGTAAATGCAGTTGATAATGTCTGACTGACTGACGGACTTCTCTTTGATTTTTTAATGCACCTTATAGTTTGGTGCACCTAATAAATGAAAGAAGTTCCAAAATAGATTCTTCATATGGTGTGGAAAATACAGTACATGATTTGTTATTGTGGTTCTTGGAGGTGTGGTTTTAGCCCACCACTATTGATTAGGTGAAGGTGTTTTGGGACTAACACCAGTGTAAAGGAGCCCACAAACTGGGCTCTGGTGTATCCTTTAAACTACCATTTACTTTGTATCAGTTTTTTACTGTGTTAAAAAACAAACTCAGTCTTAAATTTGTGCTTTTTTGGTGGACAGCAAAGGCAAACATGATTCTTGTGTCTGCACTGGAAAACTTTTGTTTGTTCTACAATTAAGGTTTTGTTCTCCTTTTTTCTGATTTTCTTAACTTTTTTGTGTCTGTAAACAAACCTGTTGGTATACAATCTCCCCATTGTCAACCATTGTGTAGACGTAGCAGACATCCTAAAAGGTCTCAGGTTGAGTGTTCTATATTTATTTTCCACTACACACAAGTAAAACCTTTTTTTATGCTTCTAGGTTGTTTTGCTCATGTGATGACGGAAAACTGCTGGAGTTATGGAACAGGAAAGCAGTGCCAGTAAAATGTCAGGGAACAGACCAACGCCATAAAAAAATCGTTCCCGTTTTATACCACTTTCAAGGTCATAGGGTTTTGTAGATTTCTCAGATTCCACGGTGAACTTAAACGAACCATTATGGCTCAGGTGGCAAGCCAAAGCAGATTTCAGGATTAATGAGTCTCCTATGGAGTGTACCACGGCAGGGTGGTCAGCATTTTATGTTTTGTTGACAGTAAAAAGCGTAAAGAAATAATAAGGGGAATCAGGTTTCAGTTTTGCAGGTTTTTGGCCAATTCATAGCAACCCACAGGGTATAAAAAGTACGAACAACGAAACTTGGGATGGAAACCACTTAAGAGTCAAATAATTTCATTTACAAAACAAATTTCACAAGATCCCCTTTTCTAGTAAAGAGGACATTTCACAAAACTTTTTTTCTGCAATCTATGCGATAAAAGCACACGATGGACGATGACAGCAGAAGCACAGATTTGTTTCATTACCCAAAGTTCTTTGACCTAAAACACAGCCCCAATTCCAATTGGCCACATTTCCACCAATTCAGACAAAAAAACATTAATCAAGACAGCAACAAAACAAACGACTCCAACCTCTTGATTTTCTTTAAATCAATCCTATATGAACAAAGTCAAAGTAAATTCATAAAATTTGCTAAAACATTTCTGTTGATACATTATTTTTTTCCCATTTCACATACAAAAACTGTAATTCAGAAAATTCTTGTCCATCTGTTGTTTTTGTTGATTTTTGGACACTCCTTTAGTCCTTTGAGCCTTTTTTGTTTATAATTACCACCAACATTACTGCAGAGAAAGAAAATACTTTTGAATAGCATCAGATTTATTTTTCACACATTTTATTCAATTATTACACAAGTCACCACAAAGGGACTAACTGTTTTGCCTTAGACAATTACCAAAAAGCTCATTTTGAAAAGGTTTCATAATATGTGTTATGAATTGGGATAATATAAAAAATATATGTCAAAGGCTATTCCGATATTTTGCTGGTTCATACTGACGACTACCAATATCTGATACATATAGATTTGTTTTCATTTATTATACATATGTTCCCCCAATTCCTGTCACATGTATTTTCACGACCATAAGCTGCACTTAAAAGTCTTACATTTTCACCAAAAGATAGGGGGGCACCCTATGAGCAGCTGCGCCTAAATTGTTTGTGTGTGGCGTAGAAGAAGACGGCATGAGAACGGGGGAGGGAAGTGTGGGCGTGAACAACATTTTTTACAACAAGACTACAAATTTGAGAACAAATTCTCAGCTACGTGGAGGAACATGGGAGCAGCTGCGAGAGAATTCAAGATGAATGAATCTTTCGTTCGCAAGTGGAGGAAGCTGGAAAACAAACAACAAACCAGACGCAGTTGAGTTTCCACGGAAAAAAGCCGACTCGAGTGATGGATTAACGATCAGCTTGGAGAAGTTTCTCTACAGTCACCAGTCGACTGAGGGGCAGTAACGCTTACAGAGGAAGCTTTTTCTTTTGTTTTTTGAAACACCATCATCTTTCCATCCGGGTGAGGATTACGGTGCTGCAGCGACTTCCAACGAATTACAATGAAAAGCTGTCCCATCTTCCGCTCCTACTGCAGTAAAAAGATCACCGACAAACCTTCAGCCCAGCCACATCACCAAGGCACCGGTAACTTTCGACATCCCAGTGAGTCCCAATGTCGAGAAGAACGGGAGCACTGCGGTAGTGATACGCATAACGGGGCACAGCTTTTATTCTTGTGGGAGGCAGCGCCGGGCGAGTTACGCTACAATTTGTGAATGGATTGTAGAAGCTTGGGCTAACGTGTCTGCTTGCACTGCTTTCCAAGTGCCGAAAAAGCATCCTGATTCATGAGGTGCTGCATGGCAACAAATGGAGGAGACAACGCGTTCCGCCGCAACAAATTATCCGCTTTTTGCGAAAAGAGCAATCCAAACCGAAAAAATAACTATAATAAAGTACCGTAATTTCGGGACAATAAGCCGCTACTTTTTTCCTGCGCTTACAGCCGTGCAGCTTATTGGGTGACGCGGCTAATTTATGGATTTTATTGGCGGCCGCCGAGTACGTATTTTCGGACACAGTGAATGGTTTGAATTCTCTAACACCAAACACAAGTCATTTATTTTTCAACACACCTCCAAGTAGCCAAACAGCATGGACTTGACTTCAGGTCTTAGACACTTCAGTCATGGTTCAACAAAACGAAACACGCATGCCCAGCCGCATCCCAGAATCCTTTGGTGCCATTAGACCCAATGTGCACGTGATCGCCGCTACAATATGATGAAGCTTTCAAGTTAAAAGCAATCGTTAAAAGCAGCGTGAAAAAATCCACCATCACCAACGGGTTTGGAAAAGCCGGTCAGCTGCGTGACAAAGAGAACAGCGCATGCTCAGGAGTGCATTTACCTCTGAGTCATAGTGACTCGGCTGGCTGCACGTAAATATATGGGAATAACATCAGCCTTTATTTTGTCGGGACACGACTGGAAACACAAATTGACGTGATCGTTTTAACGGTTATTAAGGACTGAGCTGAGTTTTGCATTGAAACGCTCACAGCCTCCGTGTGAGCTGGAGACTGCGTGTCGTGTGAGCTGCGGGGCCGATGGCAGTCTGAAGGCTCCCACACGTAACAACGCATCCGCCCCTCATACACAAAACGTACAGTATTAAGTCCGATTGCTCTGCACAGACACGATTTGCTCCGTTCACCGGCGCAATGGGGACGAAGCGCTCATCCTTGAAGCCGCGCTGGCCAGAGGTGTCGGAGTTGATAGGAAGGGGAGACAAGGAGCGCGCGGGAGCGCGGAGCGCAGAGGCGTCGAGCCATTCTGCAGGCTGCAGCCAGGGCTTACTCGAGGCGTCCGCGGAGCAACTGTGTTTGTTGTGGAAGGAAACTTCTGACCCACGCGCCGCGAGGAGGCGCGCGTATCGTGCTGAGGCGCGCGCTTTTCAGTCGTCGCTGCTTTATTTTACTAGTGTGTTTTTTAACCAGCCCTGTTAGTACCATAACGCTGCCGCGACACAAGCGGAAGGAGAGCTTTACCCGTTCACCCCTCCATGCACTGCTGATACTTGCTCATTCTTAAACACGTACAACAGAATGGCGAGCCGGGCGTTGGCCCCGCCTTTAGCCCCTAAGACTCATGGGAAATGGGGAATCGCGGATGTAAATTTCCTCATCATAACTGAGGGATGTAATGTTGATTATTAGTTACTGTTTGTAATTTTATGTATGATACCTAGATTGTCAATAAGTAAAAAAGTAAATTGTCAATAAGTAAAAAAAATAAATAAAAAAAAACCATAACTGAGGAACTTGTGAACAGAATAGAGCTGCATACTGTTTGGCAGATGTAGATACACTCAAAGACTTGAGCCTGAGGCAAAACTGACTCCACTCACTGTGTGCTAATAAATCACACTTGCTCTGTGACTCAGGACGTGATTCGTCAGGATGACAATGTTGCCTAATTCATGCGGCTTGTGCTCCGACGCGGCTTGTGTATGTATAAAACTAGTTAAACACGTGAAAATAGGTGGGTGCGGCTAGTAATCGGGTGCGCTTTGTAGTCCGGAATTTACGGTACTAAAAAGTGGTTCAGGTACAGAAGATGAGGACTTGGATGGATTTGTGGATGCTGATTGTAGGGCTGCTGCTATCGATTCTTTTTGTAATCGATTAATCAAGCACTTAATCGATCGATTAATAGAGTAATCGGATAAAACGATTTGTGTGTGTTTTGAACAACCAAAACAAATCTTGCATAACAAAAATGATGTGGTTGTAATATGAACAAGCATTTGATTTTAAAGATCCGCTCTGACGCAAATGTTACTTTTGGTGTTTTTAAGTTGGTCTTGAGAAATGTCGCGGAGCTAGAACATTTTGTATGGGGGGGGACAGAAGACTTTGAAAGGGTGGCACAACACCAAAGTGGAAGGCCATAAAAAATAAAAGAATCAGAAAAACATATTTGATCATTATCATTGTTTATATTTCGTGTAAAAATAATGCTTTCGTTATTTTTGCAATGCTTAAAGCCTCGCGGTCCGCCTAAAGGCGAGCTACCGCCTGTCCAAGCCCCTGCCTCTCGGCGCCCCCTCCGCGGCCCGCGCTGGTCGCCGCGGAGCGGGTGACGCCGCCCCTTGCTCGCTCGCTGCCGGCGGCACGCGCGGGTATGCCAGCTCTATTTTGCAGTAGAGACACTGCACCTTGTTCTCTTCTTTATCAAGTGTGTAATGATCCCACACTTTAGACAATTTCTGCCGTTTATTTATAGATCTATTCTCCGCCATAGCGCCAACTAAATTCAAACGGTCCGTGTGAATAAACGGTCCATGTGACACAATCAAATCCCTACGCCGCGCGTATAGTGCGCGTCATAGGAATTTAACGAGGCTTCGAGGCAGAGTTTTTGCCTCGAGGAATTTTTGTAATCGAGTAACTCGAGTAACTCGAGGAATCGTTTCAGCCCTAGCTGATTGATGAATGAAAAAATAAAAAATAAATCACAACCAACTTAGTTTTGTTCCCGCTGCCTTTTTTTAAACACACGAGCATGCATTTTTTACCGGTATGTTTTAAAGTGCCCGCGCCCTAACACCCTTGTTTATGTTTTAAATACTGCAAAATCACCCATACCTGAGACGAGACTGCGCCCTACAACCCAGTGCGCCCTATGGTCATGAAAATACGGTAATTCCTGTCAACAACAACCAAAAGAAGAAGGCAGAACAGTTTCAAATAAACTTCCATTTAAATCACTGAAGCTTAGTTCAACACAATTATTCAAAGAAAAGAAAACTATTTTTGTTAAGTCAGCATTTAATAAGGGCAGATTTATCATTGCGTTCATTTTCTCCTCTTATTAAGTCCAGAGTTTTCAATTTTTTTACTGATATAAAACCAATCCAATGGCCTTGGGTCCAACGAGAACAGTTTCCATTCTGCTCTTGGAGACTATCTGGACTACTGAACATTACAAGAGCAGAGCAGCATGCTATGTATGGTTGGCAGGCTAAGTGTAACAATTAGTTGAATTGATATAAGTACAGCTGAGACTCAAACCACAGAACTTCTGGGCTCATCCAACACAATTCGCCTTGAGCAGAGCTTCACAAAACCCCAAAAGATGGATACGACAGGGTTTGGCTGACATAGCTTCAGTTCGGTTTACATTTCAGGAATGGTTTTTGTACACTTTTCAAAGCTCAACACTGTTGAGCAGCATTTTGTCCCACACTTGCGGTTGTCCTCAATGTCTGGATTTTCCAGAGAACAGGCAACTCTCAGCCGCACTTCCTAGCTTTCCACATCTATCCACCTTTAAGGAGAATCCTTCAGAAATAAACCAACTACCCAGATGAATGTTTTAGATGGCAAAAACGAAAGGGGGGGGGGGGGACATCAGAGCAGAGAAGAGCAGATACCAAAAATGTTTTATAAGCTTCCTGACCTTTCTTCCATGAAAATGTTTACATTCAGCTGCTTCCCCTGTTTATCCAAGCTGCTTGACAGCGCAAACCACCAGCAGGAAAGAGTGACTCAACTTCAAAACCACAAACCCTGTGATACACATACTTCTCAAGACACCCACAAGTGTGGGGGATCTTTTCGGATCCACATCAAGTGCAGGTGATCCCCCCCAAACCATCAATCATTTCAAATGAACTGTCTGTGTGTGTGACACAGTGCTGGATGTAAACAGCTCTATTGGTGTAAAGCCCTAAAACCTGGCTGACTGAACCCCAGAAAAAGGTCAGGCACTCGATCCCCGTGAGCAGTCTGTAAGCTTCACCTTCATTATGTCCTATTATCCGGATGGTGGTGAACTCAAACATGCCTTTTCCATCATGGTCAAAAGTTCAGTTTAGGAGAGAAAAAAAACCTTTACACTTTTATCTCTTGTGGCTTTTTCAATGACAGGATCATCTGCAGAAGGCATTAGTGTGGATGCTTTGGGATTATGCTGCCCGAGACAGCGTATGTTCCCCACATCAATTTATGTAATGGCATTATATCGAACACAGCCTTTATACTCAGCTAACCTGAGTCTCGTTGAAGTTAAAAGTCGTCCCCTCGGCTTTACATGAAGGTCTGGTTTGACTGAGGGCAGACAAAACCAGATCCTATGTGAAATTATAAATATAACACTAACTCGATACTCTAGAGTTTTCCTTCCTAATATCTGGAAGAGAAAAAAATAATGGAGTGCTTCAGAATTCTGTCTTAAATCTAAAGGGACCAGTTGTTTTAATCTAAAGTGGTCAGAGATTCTCCAAACGGCCAAATTTAAGGACATTAGAGTAGCAAGAAAATAATGTGAGAATCATTTGCTTTATTTAGAAATAAACCAGTTTAGTCTAAGGAAAAGCATCAACACTCAACAATTTTCTTTAGGAAAAATGTTAGGATTAATTTGTATTTTAAAGTCCCACATTGTTAAATTGTTCCCAGTTGTCTTTTAATTATGATCATGCCGTTTTCAGCCAAAAATTTTAAAAACCTGTGTAATTTTTCTGGGACATAGATTCTGCAGAGTGGCAGGAGTTCATTAGAAATTCACCTCTTAGTGGGCGGGATTGCTGGCGCAGAGCAACCCCCACCCCCCCTTCCCCACCCCACTACCGAGAGCTCTTTGTTTACATGCTCTACCACTAGTTTAACAATCTTGGAGCTATCCAGCCATACTGTTTTAAGCCAGATGCCAGCTCGGAAGAGGAAAATGAAGACGTGCATGGTCCTATTCGCCTACAAGATGAAGAGCAGGGAGCATGTGTGGCCTGTTCAGCATACTTTCCGCATCACAAATACGCTCTTTTACAAACAGCATTTTTTGTCTGCTCCTGATTCTGAGATTTGAATAAAGAAGTACTCAGACATGCAATTCTAAAATCAATTTTCTTCATATACAGTATGTCCACCATCCGAAAAATGCCACAAGAACATAATTAAATCCAAAAAAAACAATTTTTATCAGACTGGGTCTTTAAATAACACAAAGATAACTATTACTTTATTTTTTCTTAAATTTTCTTTTCTGCACTATAGGACACGACTATAAGGCGCACCGTCAATGAATGTCCTATTTTTAAACATATGTGATATATAAAAGGTGCGCCTAAATATAAAATGCATTAAGTGAGACAAAAGACTTACGTCCGTCAGACTTTGTTAACTGAAGTCAGAGTAACTCTAGAACTTGTTTGTAAAACACTACATGCTAGCCACGTTAGCAGTGTAGGCCGCGTTAGCATGTTCAAAATTCCTGTAACTCCCAACCTTGTTTGCAACACGTAAAAAAACAGACTAATACCGCTAAAACAAACGTTACAGTCAACTCGTTAACTCCCAACCGTTTTAGTAATTAGTAAAGAAAACACAGTTCGACACCACTACAAGTTATCCGTGTTAGCGTATTTACAATAACACACAAACTTGTTTGCAACTCATAAAAAAAATAAAACAGACCGACATTTTGACAGAGCCCCTTGTACCTCTTAGAATCACTTTATCACCAGTAAGCACAACCAGAAAAAAATCCATATATAAAGTGCTCAGGATTATAAGGTGCACTGTAGTTAAAATTAAAACTTTTAGTTGTGTAGAAAAATACTGTATTACTTTGAAATGTAACAGACATGAGAATGGACATAAGGACAAAAACAAGTTTTGAGTATTTATTAATGTACTTTTATTAATGTTTAGTATTGTTCAGTATTAATGTCAGTATTGAAATTGGGTGTAGCAGAAAACAGAGGAGTCACACAGAACACGTCACTGGAGCCAACGCCAGCTGTGTGAATGGCGGCTGTAAATCTGCTGCATTTTGTCTACATTTTTGGTGAGTGGATCGATTCCGCAATCAGCATAAAGAACATCTGTATTTTAAAAATAAAAAACTTTTTCTAAAAAACATAGGTTGCTTTTAGTAGCATGGTGAGTTACTATAACTGTTAAAGCCTTAGATATTTATCAAACTTTAAAAAAAAAGAAAAGCTTCCTGTTAGTCAAGCCTTTAAACAGTGACACAAGAGCTTCCCATAAGTGTGAAAACAAACAGGATTCATGATCATAGAGCACAATGAACATGAAGAAAATAGCACCGCAAAAATAATTGCAAACATAGGCTAAATTCCTTATATTACAGCAAAAAAAAGTACAATTATCAACGCATCAACTAATTTTCGAGACTTGCTTTACTAAAACTGGTTTTGTGTTCATTTGTACTGACAGCAGCTCCAATCGGAGGTGTCAACATGTTATTGCCTTCAATTTTCTTCATTCCATCTGATCCTACCCAAACATTAAATCCCAGACCAGCTCAATGTCCTTGCAAATCCCACTCCCAAAAAAACAACTTAAATCTTTTCTGTTAATGACCCATTAACACCCCATTGTCAAAGGGTAATTAGGATGACAGCACGTAAATGTAAATTCCTCACAGCGCAGCAACATACCTGAAGAGCATGGGATCTGTTGTCCGAAATGCAAACAGCAAAACAAAAAAAGGCAGAGAAGGTAACGTGGACGTCATTAGTTTGAGCAGAGGGGTGTGGAATTCCTCATGGCTTTAGAGTAAGACAAACCACAGTTACAGACTTTGCAGCCGTTGGCAGGTTCCTCCCTTCACTGTATTTATATCTGTCATTTTTAAGGACATTAGAGGTATGTTAAGTATTCATATTTATTTACCTCCATGCAGAGATGTTTTTGGAGTATAGGGTAGTTACCTTTTATCTAATTTATAACACCTCCTTTGAGAAGATTTCTTTTCACACCCCTGTATTCAAGGGCAAAGTCAGCAGCCGGCAGTTGATCTGTGAAGCTTTTAATCCTCCACCGGACTCGTATTAGAAGCTAGCCAGAGTTTGCTGATAGCAGGATCATACTGATGAATTGGAAAGCTATCTGTGCTTACCAGCCAGAGCTACACCTTTAATTGTGCAGTCATACTTTTAGGATTCTCTAGTTAGGAAGGCAGTGAGAATGACCTTAAAATGATTCATTTTTGTTGTTATCATTAAAGGCACACTCCTACCAGGTAGTCAGTAACATGCCTGTATTGTTTGACACAAGAGAACAGTTCATTTGGGTGGTGTTATCACTGTTCTGTGTTTATGGCCAGTAAAGTAAAGTGTGCCAAACAGCTTGCTGAGGTGGAGCTTGCATAAATGCAGATGGCGGTCGTCAGTCAGCCGGAGATGACTTCATTTCAAAATCAGGCGACAGCTGGGCGATCACAACTGGATTGCCGGACACCAGCAGCTATGACTGGACAAAATGTAAATGTCTCCAGACGGCGGCCACCGGATTCTGTCAGAATCAACCTATACCATGAAAAAAATTCTTTGAAAATTAGATCAATCAATAATCGATATTGGAATTCAGTAATCCCCCACCCATTCGCGGTTTAATATTCACGCCCCGCCCATTCGCGGGTGGCCGCAGATGACGCGACGTCACAAGCGTGAGGCGCAGAACAGCGCTCATTCCGCGAATTATGAAAAACGATTTACTCTGTACTTTACTGTAAAGTATTGTTTACACGTTTAAGATGCCATCCAAATGCCCTGCATCATCTCCAGCTTCTGGAAAGGAACCCAAACGGCAGAAAAAGGTTCTGACTCTGCAGAGGCTCTGGCTCTAGGAGTTTTAAAACAGCGTCAATTATTTGCAGATTTTCGTTATTCGCGGGGGGGTGAGGAACATAACCCCCGCGAATACGGGGGGATTACTGTATTCAATTTAACTTAAGTTATATGATTCTTGATGTAATGTCAAGCAGTACAAACTTGATTTAAAATCTTAAACAGCTACGCTACAAATTGAGATATCTTTCTGCTCCTTTTGTCTGCCTCAGCACAGGTCATTTTTAAATTGATCTTAAAAATTTTAAAAGAATTGCCCTCTATACAAAAGCTTCTGCTGGTCAACCAGTTTCAATCCACAGACCGCAATGAAAGCAGTTATTTTCTCTGGTCCAGAACAGTAGTAACACTTCTGTACTCATAACCCAACACCAATACCAAACTACAGCCAACCTGCTTACCTGTGCTCGAGAAAAGTTACTACATACATGATACAATGTTTTGCAAAGTGCACTAGTTTTTAGCCATAATCAGAAAAATACCATAGCTTACGATTCTTATAAAGAGAAGTGACAGATGTCGGGTTATATTATTATTGTATTGGTCTTATTGAATTGTCAAAGAATTGATACCATAATATACTCTGTATTAGGGCTGCACGATATGAGAAAAAACTCACTATATGCGATATTAGAGATTAATATTGCGATAACGATATAATTTGCAGTATATAAACAAATAGTAAAATAAGCAAAAACATAATTCCCATTTCATTGCAACAGTTTAAAAATTATACTCCAAATGACCCTCATCGACATAGGTGACAAACATCTAACATAATAGGCCTCCATCCGATTGGTCAACAACTTGAATGCGTCCATCCGATTGGTCAAACGCATAAAGGCATTTATTTGATCCGTTAAATACGTCAAGCTGCCATATGATTGTTTTAGCACATTTAAGGTTTACTATTTATTGCGATTTTCGCTGTCTTTTGGGATCTGCATATTGGAGAGCTGGAAATTGCCATAACGATAAATTTGCGGTATATTGTGCAGGCCAACTCTGTACCATTCGGTTCTAGAGTCCAGGAACTGTGCCATGGTACACTTCTGCAAGCAGATCAAATGTTCTATCCTCCAAAACAAAAGCAATCAAAGCAACCAAACGAACAAACTGCTTTGGGATTAAATACGCAGGAGCTGGAGGTCTCTGTCTAAAACAAGTATTCTACTGGATAAAATAAAATAAAAATAAGGATTCTGAGAGATTTTTGCATATTTTTGCCTTGGAACAATGTGGGTGTTAAAGACAGAGCGTAAAAACATCAAACTGTTTAAAAAGCTCTAGCATCATTGGGGGTGTAAATTTGAAATGCCCCATTTCGCGCTTGCAGTAGTCCTATTCATTTAAACCGAACATCTCAGCTAAAAGAGTCTCTTTTAAAGATACAAAAATTTGAATCTGTTGAGAGTACCATCAGAATAGCATCTCAATTAAAAAAATGCACCAGCGTGGACCTTCGGGGTTAGTCTGACATCAAACGCCGCCATGTACTAATTGATTAAAGTCATTTGGATGATGAATGCACTGGTCTGCATAGAAATACCTTCAGGATTAACTACAGGACGACACATTTGATGCCCTAATGTGATGATTTCCTAAAAATGTCTGATTAATCACTACATAAAACCAACAAAATCTTTTTTTTTTTTTTTTTTTTTTTCTAACTTGTCCTGTCCAACAGCTAGGCAGACAGATGAGAGCTGAGGGCCTCTTGGGTTGGACATATTTTACTTTAACAAGAGGGGTTATTAATCTTCAGACAAACCAAAGGTATGTCTGAATAAACCCCTTTTGTAATTGAGGCCAAACTTTATTAATTTCAAACATGTTTGAAGATCTTTGGTGTTGGACCGGACGGAAAAGGAAAGAGGGGAACAAGAGAGAGGGACGTTAGAGAGAGGGGGGGTAGGGGGTGATAATAGGAGGGGAAGGGGGATAAGACCATGAAGCAGCATAAAGCAACAAGTTTACTGGTTGTTAATCATTATGGTAAGGTTCAAATGTAAAAAAAAAACAAAAAAAAAAGGGCGGAGCCTGTCCACACACACACTCAAATGTTATAAACACACTTGTTAGTTGCAAAAATGTCCACCTGTCGACATGTACACAAAACAGATAGTGTTCACACGCATACTTATGCCTTAAAACCAACTAGTGTGAAATATTTCAGTCATTCAGTCTGTTGAGCTGACACCTGTGCTCAGGTGAGTGTTTATGTTCTTCTAAAATGGATGGTGGAACGTGAAAAGAAGGAGGGAGAGTGCCCAGCCATCCCCACCCCAAGACCCCCACCGCACCAGCAGCGGCAGCCGGACTCCCCCCAACACCACACGGGAACCGGCAGGGAACAACCGCCGCCCGGGCGACCAAGCCCGCCACCCAGGCCAAAAACCAACAAAATCTTTGAAGAAGCCCATCGTCAGCTTCAAAAAAAAAATCAAGATCATTTAGGTATAGTTTCCTTAAATGTAAACACTAGACTGAAAATCTGCTTGCAATGATGTTGGTAGCACTTACTGTATGTGACTAGCTGTCAGACTGTTTTCCAGTAAAGGGTGTCATTTTAAGAGCTTGCAACACACAAAGTATTTCAGGCTTGAACTTTCAAGACCATCTGTGTGAGGAATGACAGCAGTGGACGATTATCTGCATTTTACTTTGCAGAAAATTTCAAAGAAGTGTTCTCTAAATTTCGGCTGGACTTCTGGACAGTACTTCCCCGTTTCCAAACACTCATCTATGTGATTTCATCTTTCTAATTCCATGGCTATGAGATGGCTTTATGCCCCACAAATAGATCTCTCTTTTCCCTTTCAGGATGCATTCCTCTCTAATGACAGGGGAAGTTACAAGAAGGTCCTCAGAAACATAAGACAGGCGGAAACACTAAATTGGGTGCCCTCTTTAAGGCAGGCAGCTCCAAAAAAGTTCCAATGTTTAACACGGCATCTGTGTTCAAGGACTCCCTGAAACAGAAATTACACGACCTTGGTTAGATGAAATGGGTTGGGTGGGACAACAGCAATAAACATAGCTTTAAGAAGATTATATTCCATGGGTGTTTTGAGTGTTTTGTTGTGGGTGAGGAGCTGATAAGGAGATCCTTAAGTCTCTGAGACCAAGGCTGGCTTCACATGTAATCATCATCTGCTCTTTATTTTTACAATCTTTGAGTTTCTAATCAAAATTGTTTGTGGCAGACCCCGAAAGTTATACTAACTTTGTAGTATAACTTTAACTAAGCACTAATTTTGTCCACAACCATCTAGGAAACATCAGAAACCGGGATCATTAAATTCTTCTGTAAATTCTAAAGTGGAGATGCAATATTTTACTGCAGAACCTGGAACTTTGATTACAACCTGCAAAGACCAATACATTGTTTATAAGGGGTTTCCATTTAAAGATGCCACTGCTTCTTCAAATAACCATGCATCAACCATGACATACATTAGGGGCAGCAGTTTAAAGTCAGAACTTAAATTACAGGGCATTTATAGCTTTTTTTCCACATACCATTACTAATGCTAGTCCTTTAAAGCATCCCACAATACAATACAATCACCACAGTTAATTAACCATAGTTCAAAATCAAATTTCTTTGGAACTGGGTCAGTCTGGAGTCATTGGACCTCATGACCTATGACAATTCCCCCAAAGTTGAAGTTTCATTGTTGATGCAACCTGTTGCCTTTTGTTTATTGAAGCCTTAAGGCCCGTTCACACGGGGACGAATTTCGCCGGCGATTTTCGCCGACGTTTCACGCCTCGTGACTAAACAAAGGGCACCAATGTGAGTGTGCACACCGACGCGAAAAAACGCCACGCGTCAAAGCGACAAAAAAAAAAAAAAAACGCCTCGGGTTCGTTTTTTTTTTTTCGACGCGTCGCGTCGAAATCTATTCGACCAATGAGAATGGCACTATTGCACACGTGTCTGGAGCTTCTGAAGTTACAGTAAAACACAACTTGGGGGCGCTCAAACACAAAACTGCCTTGCTGAGCACACATACCAGCGAAGAAGATAGACGTCAAGTAGCGTCTACACTGCCGCGAAGAAATAATGACGGACATTCTAAAATATACCTGAACTAAGCACCAGTTGCTTGAAATATTCATGTTTTCTTTATTTGATTCTTACAAGCGCGTAAATACTTGCTCTCTTCTTCTGAGTGAAAAGCGACTTTAATAAGCGTAAAGTTGCGCAGCGCCACCTTGTGTACAGGAGTATTTCTGTTTACATTAAGCGCCATCTAATGTCAGGGAATGAAATTGCATGTTCGCTCGGCTCATCGTCAGCGAAAATCGCCTGGGTGTGAACACAAAAGACGTGGCGAATAACGCCTGGCGAATATTCGTCCCGGTGTGTACGGGCCTTTAGACACATCAACCTTTGGGTTTTTGGGTTGTTTGGGTCTGGTAAGGGGTCGTAGAGAGAAGCGGCTAATTTTAAAAAGGAGTGCAGGTGTGTCTTGCAGTACCCCTTGATGCTCGTACAGCTACTTCAAGAGACGTCATGAAAAGAAGCCCACACCTATTGCTTTTGAATTTCTTTCAAATTTCTTCTCCTCCTCTATGTCTGCACGCGAGTAAAACAAACGCACGCGAGAAATCTGTCCACCCCCATTTTTATTGCTTAGTGTAACCTGATGAAACAGCGGAACATGGTACGATTTTTAACACTATCAAGTCAGAAGTAGAGAATAAAGCTGCTTCACTTACAGCAGCAACAGTCAAATTAATAAAAAGTGTTGATTTGGAGACAGAGCCGTTATTAGACGCTAATGCTATGATGCTAATGATGCTATGCTAACGAGCTGTCTCCAAAATATAAACACAGACCAATTTAAAGTCTGACACCGTTTTCGCGGACCGGACTTTAAGACATGCCGGGTAAATACAACAAATTTAATTCATAGAAAATGAATAAAAACTGTATTTTCAAAATATAACAACAGAATTCAATCGTCTGTGTTTTTGTAGACGCTCTGTAGCATTACAGAGCCTGTTCCACCAAAAAGTGTGACCTGCCAGATGTTGAGCTGAATACTCCCGCTCCCTTCCCTTGTGAGAGCTGCAGCTTTAATATTATTGATTTATAATGCCACTAATCAAAAACACAATACTGTTTTCAGACTGCTTTTTCTTATGATTTAATATGAAATGTACAAAATAAAAGCCTATCGCAATCGACTCATTCTTCTAGCGAGAAAAAGCCATATTGCAATACATGTTGCTATCGTTTTTTCTCCCAGCCCAAAATGTCATTATTAACGTTGTTTTTTTTAATATTATGTATTTTCCTGGCAATGGCAGCTTGGAGGGATAAATGTAGGGATAGGAAGAAGCCGAAGGGGGTAGAGAAGCAATTCGAATTCTTCCTTTGTGCTGTGTTATTTGGTCGAACACAGACAGCAATTATTAATTTCTCCTTCGTGATCAATTTTTATACGGTTGGCACTTCTGTGAATTGAAGGGGACGGTACCCATATGTCACTACCAAAATTGAGTACCTGACTGGTCAAAGTTCAAGGTGTTTTAGCTTTCAATGTGCGTTTAATGGCCACACGTTATGTACGTAGAGCCCCAAAACAGTCATAGAAATGCAAGATTTTTGAACGCGGAAGCCAAAACACACAATTACTTCCCACTTGGACTACTGTAACTCTCTTCTGTATAGTCTCCCACAAAAAAAACCTCCATAAACTTTAACTGGTTCAGAATTCAGCTGCTTGTATCGTCGTACGCACTCCCTCCATCAACCACATCACACCTATCCTTCAACAGCTTCACTGGCTCGCCATTCCATACCGCATTCAATGCAAAATCTTGCTCTACACCAGGGGTCACCAACCATGCACCCCCGAGCACCCCTTGTGGCGCCCTTAGGGAATGCTCCAAAAATGGCACTGCTCATATAGCAAATCAATATATTGTGGCGATCTGGGGGTTAGCCCCGCTGCCCCGCCGTCAGCTTTTAAGACTCATGGGAAGTGGGTAATCTCAGGTGTGTTAAATCGCTCACCATAAGTGAGGGAGCTGTAAGCAGAAGTGAGTTTAATGCTGTTTGACTGGTCGTGGGCGTGTTCAAAATAAATGGACAGATGATTGTCCGCTAACTTATGTGAGTATTGTTCTCAACAAACCGCGGTTGTGCTTTGCATGGGGCACGGGTATCAGATTCAGACATGTCCAGTGGAGCCGCTACTAAGTAAAAGGATAGTGAATCAAGACTCGGGCGCAACAGTCCTTGCCTGGACAGTAGAGGGTGGCGAATCAGTGCTTGCTATTAGTAAATGTGGCACTTTAGTTTTGCTATCGTGAAATACATGGTTGAGTATGGAAAGGCCTGAAACTTGCGAATCGGCGCTCCTACCTTTGAGAAAGAGGTGCGAGCGCCGATTCGCAAGTTTTAGGAGGAGAAGGGGAGGGGTAGTGGGCGCAGGTTGCGAGGTAAAACGGCGAACGGAGACTATTGCGCAACATCTGGATCATCGGGTGGCTTAAATTACTTAATGTCTTTCTTCACTGACTATTGCAGACATTTTTAATACTTGTCTGTATTTCCATATACATTTATTTTTACGGTTGTTTAGTTGGTGATAGTAACGTATAAATAAAGACAGCAGGTAATGCAGGCTGGAAAACAGCTGCATTTTTTCAGACCATAAATAAAAAATAGATCATTTGTTTATGAAAGTATTGAAGATTTTGGAGAATTTTTACTGTTGGTGTCGTACAAAATGATGAAAATGCCAAATATTTTTGGAGTAATCCCAGTGATGAATTCTGTGATTTAGTTTTTAATGTTTTATGCGACCTAAACATGATTTTCACAATAAAAGGTTTTTAAATAATCAAATCCCTCTGATAAGTTTCACAAAGACGCACACAGGACTAAAGACACACACACGACCAAAGACACACACACGACCAAAGACACACACAGGACCAGAGACACACACAGGACCAGAGACACACACAGGACCAAAGACACACACAGGACCAAAGACACACACAGGACCAAAGACACACACAGGACCAAAGACACACACACAGGACCAAAGACACACACACAGGACCAAAGACACACACACAGGACCAAAGACACACACACAGGACCAAAGACACACACAAAGGACCAAAGACACACACAAAGGACCAAAGACACACACACACAGGACCAAAGACTCTCACAGGACCAGAGACACACACAAGACCAGAGACACACACAGGACCAAAGACTCTCACAGGACCAAAGACTCTCACAGGACCAGAGACACACACAGGACCAAAGACACACACAGGACCAAAGACACACACAGGACCAAAGACACAGACACAGGACCAAAGACACACACACAGGACTAAAGTCACACACAGGACCAAAGACACACACAGGACCAAAGACACACACAGGACCAAAGACACACACAGGACCAAAGACACACACAGGACTAAAGACACACACAGGACCAAAGACACACACACAGGACCAAAGACACACACAGGACCAAAGACACACACAGGACTAAAGACACACACAGGACTAAAGACACACACAGGACATCCCACACTAAGCAGAAATGAACTTATTGCTAAAAATTATGTCAGGAGTTCAGCTCTAAAAAAATTACAAAATAGTCAAGAAAACGGAATAATTTGATTTATTATTTCTAATTATTAATATTTCCTGGCTGTGCTTGTTCATATTTGCATAATTTTGACAGAATATATTTAATATTCTGGATTAACATTCCTGACTGTTTTTATTCATTTATTAAAGTTAAAGTTAAGTTGAAGTTTTAAAGGTTTAAAAGTTTAGCTTTAGTGTGTTCAATAAATGTTTATCTTGTTCGTCCCACAACCTAAAGTGTGTTTTGGATTTAGGCCCCCTCTGCAACTGAGTTTGACACGACTGTAGTCTAGAAAATGCATGCATTTTGTTGTGTAAAATTAGCAAATAAAAATAGAGCACACAGAAGGATGTCGTCAAATTGTGTTTGTGTGTGTGTGTGTGGGGGGGGGGTAGCAAACAGGTCCTGTGGCGCCCTTCATGCCACTTAGTGCCCATGAAATAGCCCTCATTCCCAAAAAGGTTGGTGACCCCTGCTCTACAGATTCAAAGCCTTTCACAACCTTGAACCCCCATATCTCTCTGACCTCTAAAGTGGTCCTTGAACAGGCGTTGCTGAGGTTAGTCTGAACGTAGCTTAATGGTCCGTTCACACTGGGCGTGTGATGCGCGTTCTGTGCGTGTGACGCGCGTTCTGGGCGTGTGACGCGCGTTCTGGGCGTGTGAAGCGCGGGTTCTTGAATGAGCTTTTAGCATACAGTGTTCACACTTGACTGTCGCTACCTGATACTAGCCCAGGTACCTGCAGTTGGATCAGGCTTTGTGTAAAATGTCAAAGCGGTGTGAATATTTCTCCAGGCTTTTTCTGTTACAGCTCTATTCTAATTATATGAAAGACGTGGTGTCAAAGAATTCTGGACGGGCACAAACCTTAATAATTAATTTCTCCTTCATTATCAATTTTTAAACTCATGTAGCAATGCATGAACGCTAGAGATTTGAACCCAGAAGCCTGAAAGGTGAATTTACTGCAGGAGAAGACAGGTGACAAGTAGCTTCCAACAAGCATGTGCAAAGTGAGGTTGTGGAGATCATTTTTGCAGCCACAGATGCACAAAATTACAAAGAATTTAGTACATTTTTCTTAAAAATGAAGGTGGGATGCCAGTATCTCACAGTTTGAAATCAAACCTTTTAGACTCTGCAAAATGTAAAAGAAACGTTTTACCCCTCGTGTATTTTCATGTCCACACATTGAATTATTCAAATGACAAGAAAACACCACACAACTTATAAGTCACCACAACTACAGCAACAATCCCTTAAATGGGGAGAACATTGATTTTTCCAAAACTAACCGACATAATAAACAATTTGTCACTGAGTTTAAAGCCAAAGGTCTACCAGATCAGTTATCCAGCCTGTGCCTTCACACCTCTGCCAAACTTTCATTTGCCTCTTGCATGTTTCTGGGTATTTTCTAGCTTCATCTTATGTGATCTGAGAGGAGGGCCTGCAGGGAGTTCACAGGTTATCTGCTGGCACCCCCATAATTCTGGCTAGACATATTCTTTTACTTTCATCTCTGGCATTTATGCCTCTCCTCCACCCATCTGCTGCAGCTCTCCCTGTTGACCCCCCCCCCCCCCCCCCCCCCCTTCAGCCAGCTCAGAAGCTGCTACTGACTATTCTCACTTTAGTCTGGCATAATTTATGAAAAGCCCCTCTCTAGACTGTCATGAAAAGATCGGAATTGGGCCGCTTAGGGGCAAAAAATTCGGAATTGGGTCGTTTCAGCCTGCAGTGTGAACGTAGCCATATTCTAGTACCCGCGTCCCTAGAATCCGGGCCTGGGCTTTGGGGGGGTTACTGTTAAGAAAAGGCAGACCTGACTGCAGCTCGTGGCCATGGTGTCCAGTAGTGGACCCTGAACGCCTCACTGCAAGTCCCACTTTTGCAGCCTGTTGGCTAAGTCGCTAGTCGGCTAACCTCCCTGAAGACAAGAAGTATTCCGCGTTGTGAACGGAAGTTACCGGTTCGAGCTGAACCCCCCCCCCCCCCCCCCCCCCCGCGGAGTGCCGGGGGGGGGGGGGGGGGCAACTTTGGTTGGTTTACAAACACAAGAACCACAATGGCGCTGCGCCTTTTTCCTTTGAAAGCAGCAATAGTTGGAGTACGCGCGTGCGTCTCCGAGAAAGCTGCACGAGGAGCAGCGGCGCGCGGACAAGGGAGTCCTGTTGCCCCGTAACTTTGCGCCATATTGCGAACAGCGCAACCGTGTTTCCAGGAAAACAAAGTGTCGGCGCTCACCTTAGCGATGGCTTTCTTATATCTCATGACAGCTTGCTGGATGAGAGCGCGCACTTTGATGTTCCCATCCCCGCACGGAACCACCACGCGCGTCCTGCCGAAGCAAACCGTCACTTTCATGCTGTAGAATCCGAGGGAGGGCTTCCCGAGTCGACGGCGGAGTCAGGCGAGGAGGAGAAGCGGTACGAGGACTACAGGGAAAGCAGAAAGGAGCATGGGAGGCTTTGTGCTCCAAACTTTCCCCTGATATTCTCTCACGGACGCGGGGACTAAGGCTGCTCCCGCATCTTCCCGCAGGACGACATTGTTGTCTTACGTGTTTTCAGACCACCTGTTTAGCTTCCCACTGTCTCTCCCTCCTTCCTTCCCTCTCTGGATCCCAATCCTCTATCTCTCTGCGCTCAGCTCACGCTCTCCCACTGCTGCGTTCAGGGACAGTCTGGATTTTTAAGATTAATCCAGCAAACCAAAATTTGGACAATTTGGTTTGTAAACTGGAACTTATGCAGCGGTTTTTTTATTTTTATAAACAAGTTATAACAATGCCTTTTGGATGTTGATAAACTATTTCAAAATAGTATAAATGGAACATTTACACCGATATTTCAATTCAGTTTCTAACATATTTTCTATAGTGAGGCTGAATCCGTATTCTTCCCCTACCCCTAAGGCGTCTCCCGACCCCTACATTTACTCCTCCAAACAGAGAGTTATGTGGAAAAAGTGTCTTCAAATTTGGATGTTACTCCCACTCGATGGCGTCATCAATAGTCGCCAATCAGCTATGTTGGCGTGGAGCTGCTAGTGGTCAGAAATACATTTAAAAAAACATCAGGTGTATTACTTTAGAAAGGTCATGCTAAAACAAAAGGTCATTTCTTCCATTTAGATGTAAACTTCTGTGCATCAGAACACACCAATGTAGAGAGAGAAAGAAAAGTGCTTCTCCTACACCCTCACGGCGGAGGGCTCGGCATCCCTCCACCGCGAGGGTTAGCCCTTAAAAATACCATTTCGGACAACCCTAGCCCTCCAAATGCCCTTACAATTGGAGGGGTAGGGAGAAGTCTGAGAGCTAGGGGAAGAATTTTGAATCAGTGTTTGATTTGGCCGTCAAACACCAGGTGGTGACAATGCTGCTTTAATGTTGCTAATAATTTTTAAAAGAGTACAAACAGAAGAGGAAGAAATTAAAATCGATGTGAGGTAAAAAGATTATTTTTTGACACGAATAGACAAAACTAATGCAGTGTGAAACAAAGATGATTTGTGACAGAAAATCCGCTGGGTGGACCACAAGCCCCTGCTGCACTCCATTCTGATGCATCCACTTCCAGACACATAGACCCGTGTTCATGTTCCTCTCTGACAGAGTCAACAGATGCATGATGGGAGGCAAGGGCAATCTTGCTCCGCCTCAACTGTCCCGCCCACAACTCAGAGGCAAATTTCTGATGAACCAATGCTGCTCTGCGGAAACCCTCCTAGAAAACAACACTTCTTTTTATTTTGGCTAAAAAAACCATAATCACAATAAGAAGATCGCAGAGAAATAAATTAGAGAAATAGATTAAAAAATGATCAGAGTGGTAGTTAAAATCAAGTATTTATATAAAAAGACAAACACCAGGTGGTGACAATTGTGTTTAAATATGTTGCTTGCCTTTTTTTTAAAAAGATAAAAGTGAAATAAATGGGGGGAAAAACAACAACTTTTAAGTCTAATATATTATCTAGCTGATTTGTCGGAGCAAGTTCCAAAAACGTTATTTTCCTTAAATTAATATGATTCTGTTAATAAAGTTTTGAAGCAACCAATTGCAGAATATTATTGTCATTGTTTTATTGTTTTAAGTATTTATATAACTATTAAAATAGTTATTTAAAAAATACTTTGTCTTAATATTTAAATCGTCTGCAAAAACATTTCTGATTTTCAAATAATCTGTTTTCTGATCAAATCATGACCTGAACTACAAAAAGTTCTTATTTATGTTATTGTGTTAAAATATATTTTAAAATCTCCTTTATAAATGTTAAAATTAGAAATGATGAATGTTGACTAATAGACAGCTATTGACACTGAAGAGTTAAAATAATGCTGGGTTAAAATGTAATTTATAATGTAAATGTGTTCAAAGGTAAGAAATGATCTAATACTAATTTTTATTGGAGCTTTAGAATGCCTTGCTTGTTTTTAGTTTTGTTTTGTTTTCTCTTTAAAGTTATAGATATCATTTCCAGCATGTCATATAGTCCTCCATGCTCTCACAATAAAGTGAATAATCCCTCTGATACAGTTTTATGAGCGGATCATGAACGCATCCAAGAGACAGATTGATTCTTGCAAGCACTCTGCTGCCACGCTGTGGCCAAAGAAGGCACTGGTATTTAAAAAAAAATCTTAAATCTTTGTCAACATAAATATTCATAGAAACTCACTCCTATAAATGTTTCTAAGTATAGACTTGAACTAGAATAAAACATAAAAACTCAAGGAACACCTTTAGAGCTACGACTATTGTTTGGATTAAAATGTCAAATTAGGATTAAATTGAGATTAGGTATTCAAACAGTTAATTACTTAAAAAGTGCTTAAAGTCTTTACAAGCTTGCTAATCCTGCCAACATGTGTTTCTTCATTCAGAAAAGTTCTTTTCTCACCTTAGTGTTTAATGCTGCAGTCAGGATAGATGGTGGTCAACACTGTTGCCTCAAAGCAAGAAGGTTTGTGGTTGGAATCCCAGCTGGGTCCTGTATGATGTTTGCTTGTGTGGATTTTTTCCAGACACTCCAAATTCCTCCCACAGTCCAAATCCAGATTTCACCGCCTAATTGTGGACTAAAACTTGTACCTTTGAAGTGTTGGTCTGTAGATTGCCCTGCCATTCTAGGTAAATAATAAATCTACAGTCAAATCAATATACTCTGTACATTTATTTTAGCCAAAGAAAGGCTCCAGCAACCCCAGGTGTCTAGAAAAGACAGTTCCAGAGGGAGAGTCTGGACTAAATGTAACAATAGCTGGGAGGTCAAATGAACATGTACTGCAAAAGCAGTCACTCACCACAGATTCAGCTGGCATGAGGGTGAAAAGCCCCTCACCTTTGTAGAGCACATTCTAGTAAAAAGAGGAGAGAAAATGAGCAAGACCACAGAGAAGAACGCGCTGAACCTTCAGCTGATGACATTTTTTTTTAAGCACAAACAGATGGAATTAAAATTCAGTGGGATTTGCCTGCACACTGATCAAATGAATAGGATTTTCTGGATCCTGCTGGAATAAACATTTGTCATGGGTTATGTTTCTCCTGCCTAGAATTCACTTTTCCTTTTCCAAACTACATTTAAAAATGTTTTTTTCCTACATTTATGTCCAGAAGAAGGTTGAACCCCCTCTCTGGCATATGACTCGAATTTGGAACATGCTATTTAATCCAGGACCTCTCTTAATTTAGCTTAAATTTTAAGAATAAGAATGGAAAAACAATTATATGAAGAATTATATATTTCATATAATTAGAAATAAATTCAGGCATGAAGGAGTTAAACTCCAACCAGATGTCAGTTTGGTCAAACATTTAATCAGGATTGTCCATTTTTCTTGTCCCCTTATTAGAAAAAAAAATACTTGCTGCATGATTGGTTATCATATAAATGGATACTTTAGTAGCTTATTATTACCAAGTATGAATTATGAATAATAATGGAATAATGGACTTACATTGTAAGGGCTTTGAGCGTCTGGAAAAGTGCAGATCAATCCAATCCATTATTATTATTACTATTATTGTTATTGTTATTGTCGTTGTTTTTATTATTATTATTGACAGGAGAGGTCTACAGACTCCTGAAAGTTCATAATGCTGCCCTCAGAGCTGGAGATGAGGTGGCCTTGAGGTCAGCTAAGGCCAACCTGTCCCGTGGCATCAGGGAAGCTAAGAGACAATACTCCAGAACGATCGTCCATCATTTCAGCGACAGCAGAGACACTCAGAGCCTGTGGCAAGGACTTCGGACCATCACATACTACAAACCTCCACCACAGACATGTGACAGCTCCATCTTCCTGCTGAATGATCTGAACTCTATGCTCGCTTTGAGGCAATGAACAGCTCAATGGCCCAGAAAACTCCACCCTCTCCTGGTGACCAGGTGATGTCACTGTCTTCAGACAGCGTGAGGAGATCCCTCAGTAGGATCAATGCACGAAAAGCCTCAGGTCCAGACAACATCCCAGTCGGGTGCTGGGAGACTATGCGGGGGAACTGTGTGATGTCTTCACAGACATTTTCAACATCTCTCTGAGTCAGGCTGTCATCCCCACATGCTTTAAAGCGACAACCTTCATACCTGTCCCAAAAAAGCCATCTCCCTCCTGCTTTAACGACTACCGTCCGGTTGCTCTGACCCCCATCATCATGAAGAGCTTCGAACGGCTGGTCATGCGGCACATCAAGTCTGTCCTGCCCCCCTCCATGGACCCATTTCAGTTTGCTTATCGGTCCAACCGCTCGACTGATGAAGCCATCTCAACTGCTCTTCCCTCTGCACTCACTCACCTGGAGAATAAGGACTCGGGATACTGTTCATTGACTTCAGTTCAGCTTCAACACCATCACCCCCCCAGCAGCTCACTCACAAACTGGCCCAGCTGGGGCTCAATGCTCCTCTGTGTAACTGGCTGCTACACTTCCTGACGGGGAGACCACAAGCAGTGCGAGTCAGCAGCAACACATCCAGCACCATCATGATGAACACGGGGGCTCCCCAGGGATGTGTGCCAAGCCCCCTCCTCTTTACCATGCTGACCCACGACTGTGCACCGTCACACAGCTCCAATGTCTACGTTAAGTTTGCTGACGACACCACAGTGGTGGGTCTCATCAGCTTCGGCAATGAGACACTACAGGAGTGAGGTGAGCCACCTGTTTGGTTGGTGCAGAGACCATAATCTCCTCCTGAACGTGGAGAAGACGAAGGAGATGGTTATGGATTTCAGGAGAGGCCACACTCAGCATGCTCCTCTGACCACCAACAACACAACGGTGGAAAGAGAGAGCAGCACCAAGTTCTTGGGTGTGAACATCACAGACAACCTCTCCTGGTCCGATAACATCGCATCACTGGCTGGGAAATCACACCAGCGTCTCCCCTTCCTCAGCAAACTGAAGAAAGCCAAAGCCCCTCCCCCCATCATGCACACTTTCTACAGAGGCGCTGTGCAGAGCATCCTGACCAGCTGCATCACGGTGTGGTATGGTGTCTGCAACGCATCCTGCCTGAATTCCCTCCAACGCATCGTGAGGGCGGCTGAGAGGATCATCGGTGCCCCCCTCCCCTCTCTCCAGGATATCTACAGCACCCGTCTCACCCGAAAAGCCCTCTGCATTGCAGATGACCCCACCCATCCATTCCACAGCTCCGCCAGTCTGCTGCCATCCGGGAGCAGAACTCGTGGTCTCAAAGACAGTTTTCTCCTCTAGGCTGTCAGGAAGCTGAACTCTCTCCAGGCCCTGCCCCCCCTCCCCTCTTGTTGCCCCGTTGCCCCCCTGCTCTGGTGATCCCTAACATACACACGTCACCTACCTCCTCAGCACTAATTGCACCTTCCACCAGTCCTCCAGTGCTGTAAAAAAAACTTAAGTTAAAAAAGGAACTTTACTACAGTCACTTTATTTTTCTCCTCTCATTTTTACATTGTTATTTTTTATACCATTTATGCCTCTAATATTTATAGTTTATAGTTTGTTTCTTGTGCAATTTGAAGTTGTCTCCCCGTTTAACTGAAGATGAAGAGAGAGCGAAATTTCAAATTCTATGTATGTGTAAACATTGTAGATTTTGACAATAAAGTTACTTTGACTTTGACTAATGGTGCTGATTTCCTTTTTTGTCACTGATATCTGTTTATTGGCATTTAGAACTTTTTCCTTTGTTTGAATCTAAACTTTATGTTTTCTATTATTGTTTATATAGTTGTTTCACACTTGGATTCATAATTAACACACACATATCAGTTAAAACACAATTTTCTTGAACACAGACATCTGATCTTTTGTCATTTTTCCAGACGTTTTGCTTATTGTCATTCTCCATCTCTGTTTGTAAAGATTACATCAGCAGGGTTTTGCCTACACAAATGACTGAATTCGTGTAACTTTTTTGTAATAAAAAAACTTTTAAAAAACACATAAAACATGAATTCAATTCTTGGCTAAGAATTCAAGTTTTCTAAAAAAAATAAAAATAAAAAACTGCAGTTTCACACATGAGTGTTAAACTTCAACCGACTCAGGCTACGTTCACACTGCAGGCTGAAACTACCCGATTCCGATCTTTTCATGACTGAACAACACAGATCCGATCTTTTCAATTGCGACCCAGGCCACTTGGATATGCCGTCCTGTTTCCGAAACGTATCCGATCTTTTCAATTGCGACCGCCGTCTCACCGGCCAGGCGGCTTGATTCCGAACCATACGTCATCGATACGCAACAAACGTCATAATTTTGCGTTCAAGTAGGCGGGAACGTGAACGTAATCAACAACCATGGCAGACGATGCTACTGAGCACTGACCAGTCAGTGGAAGGGAAGTTAGGTCACCGATTGGATTCATATTTGGGGAGACAGCTCTATTCAGGCCAAACTCCAGGGCTCTTATCGCAACCGAGAGGTTTTTGAAAAAATGTCCAGCTAAATGGCTGAGCGTGGTGTTGAACATTTACTGCGATGACTTTTTTTTCTTTCTCCCCTTTTCGACCGTGGTCAGAAGCGTGGGGGACCCAAGGCTGATCCTCCTCCTCCTCCCTGTTCTGACCCTTAAATTCTCCAGGATTCTCCAGAGCGGGTTAATTAAGAATCAATAGCAGTTATTCTGGGGGAAACCTTCTTCTATTACCGTTCTCCTTCCTCCGTAACACACAACATGAATGCGCGCCCACACTGCCCCCCCCATTCTCCACCTCTGCACGCGCTCTTCTCCTGTCTGTACGGCGCGCGCGGCCCAAACACATCCTCATTCTATTACAGTGGGTACAGACGATTTGCAAAAAGAGCTCCACTGTTGACGACACTGTTGTTGACATCCATTGTTCACGTTGGCTCCGCAAACAACGAGTGACGTCGTTCACCGTTGAGTACTCTTCTGCGCATGCCGGTCAGTTTTGGCTCGTCTCACGGTCACACTGGAGACCACCAAAGTTCGGATTTACTTGGAAATGTGAACGGTCTTGCAAAAAATTGGGATTTTTTCAATGTGCAATGTGCAGTGTGAACGTAGCCTCAGTGGAAGCCCAAATGCCTCTTTGATGGCATTGTATTTGTCACTGTGCTCATCCCAGGCTAATTTGGTGCTAAATAGTTGTCCTGCAGGGTCACTGTGTGGCCCCCACTGTGTGGCCCCCACTGTGAGGCCTTTGAGTCACCCTGTTGGAGCGCTTCTCCTGCTGATGCTTGGCCACCTGGAGCCTCCAACTGCTGGGCCAGCCAAAGAGGAAGAGGAGCACGAGAGCAAGAAGACACACATCATGAGCGTAATGCAGCCTTACTAACCAGAGAGAGACACGGAGCTTCCACTACAACAACACAATCTGATATCCATCAGAAATGCTATTTAAGCTGTAAGGTTATTTAGAAAGGAAAACTTTTATCTGAATATCTTTAATCTACACATTATGTAGTGAAATACAGTGTCAAAAACAAAGATTTCTGGTCATAAATCAAAGCTCCTGCACTTTCAATTGAGCTTCTCCTCTTTGGTAAAGTGATTTTTTTGGTCACTGTTGGAGATTAGTGGGGTTTGGCAGGACAGGAGCGTGTTCCTTGATAACAGCAGGAGCAGCGTAGCACGCAGGAGGACAGATGGTGACTCTGGGATCAGCTAGAATAAAGGCTGAAACAAGGAATCTAAGCAGTGCATCTGACTCCAAAGACCCACGTTATGTAGAACTGCAGAAATTTACCAGTGAAAGGACTTAGTGCTCAAAACAAAACTGAAGTAAAACACACGGAAAAGGGTCTTTCTACTGACTAATAAAACTACCAACAAACAAAATCTGTGGAATTTCAAAAATAAAATAAGAATAAAAAAATGTCTTGTGAAACTTTCTAAAGCAATGTAATAACTTCTGTTTGTTATTTTTTTTAATCATTTTCTATTTCATTCATTTTCTAAATGACATTCTGTTTGGTTTTATGTGACTCAAAACTTTTTTTTCTTTTAAATGTATTGGTGTCTGGTTGCAATTGTGCATTGTTTTAGCTGAAGAAAAAAATGAAATGAAATGACAAACATAAATGAGAAAGGCACAATAAATATTTCATTTCTTTATAATTTCTAAATACGGCGCCATTGCCTTTTAGCCACTAGATGGAAGTAAAAAGCTTTGCAAATACTGAACCAATGAGAACTATTGCGGAGAAAAATAACAAAACATTTTTTTAAAAATGAGTCAAACCCGGAAAAGCGGGAAAGGGAAAAGCAAGAACCAGCTACTGCCTGCTTCATTCCTACTGGCTCTACATTTTATATTTATAAATTTCTATTCAAATATTTTTCAAAATAATTTAAAACAAAATTCTTCACCTAAAAAGTAAATGTTCAATACTATTATATTTAGAGGAATAAACACAATTCTTACAATAAATGTTGGTGACCCAAATTAATATTTTTTTCTAGTTTTAAGTCTCGTTTTTAGCCTTTAGGGATGCAAGTCAATTGCTTCACGTTAGCAAAAGGGTCACGCGAATTATTAAATGTCAATATATCGTTTTTCTTTTAACGAATTATTTCATTAGTTTCTGTAAATTTCTGCATGTTTGTCGGTATAGTACAAGCTTTAATTAGTTTGAATAATTACTTTATTATATATTATTAAGGTTATTCAGAGCAGAGAACGTTGGCCGGAAACCCGGAAGTGCGCAGTAGTGAGACCTCTCGCTCCCCTTACACGCTCTTCGACCTTAAACCGACACGTCGGGTGAGATTCTCGGCACAGCATCATCAGCGCTGACGTGGGAGCTACGTGAGCGAAGGCCGTCCAACCCGACTGTCATTGGTGACGAGTCAGACTACGTAAAACTTGGGTAAGTCTGCCACATTTCGGTCAGCGCCCATCGCATGGAGCCGGAGGACGGCCCTCAATCAAACTTTGTTCAGCGGACTGGAAGGCCGAAGAGTTTCCCGGCCAAAATGGAGACAGAAATGTTTCCAGTTGGTTCAGCAGTTCCTGCACAGCTCCGTCAATTGTCTGCTATGTGGGAAGACGGCAACGAATTCTCCCTTTCAAAATAAAAACAACTATTGGTTTCCGTCCGTGTGACGTTAAAGCTGGTGCAACAGATTTCCAGGAACACATCGCTCTACTTTCGAAATGAAATACAATGAAGTGACACCAAAGTGTCTTCGAAATGTCAAAAGTTTCGTTTTTAATGTACGACGCGGCGTCGCGCTTTTCTTTTCTTTTACAAGTTTTAAACCAATGAGTTATATCACTAGAGGAGACATCACGTGGTTCCTCATGGGAGGAGAGCACAGCCATCTTGGTGAGGTCAAGTTACTGCTGCAGTGAATGCATTTGAACACATTTTTTGCATAATACCAGTTCATTGTTTGTGTTTCAACTGCCAAAATCAGAGAACTGAGTCCATGAAGGAGGAAATATATAATTTCACAGATAAGTATTATAATTTTTTTCTTTTAATGCTGCAGGGGCTTTATTAATATTACACATGTTGACATGGATGATGCTGCAGGGTTATTATCAACATGCTGCATGATGTACGGAGAATTTGCTGTCATCATAAATGTACATTTTATTTTGCTAAACCTGTATACAGCATACTAGGCTATTATAGTAATATAGATTTATACATTTCTGACTCAGTGACTGAACGTTTCACTATTCAGACTTAAGGAAAAAGTGGATCTTAGCAATAAAAAGAGCTAACCCAGATGGATCACTGTGGTACCAACTAGTAATACAGTCTGACTGTTCAAAACATTTTGTGGAAACACATTTTGATGAGAGGCCAGACTGTTTGCTTGAAACCCGACACCATAACATCTGTGTTACACAAATTGATCACTATCATGAATCAGTATAAATCTATTATTTTTCTTTGTTGTTGTTATTTTAGGGTAAATCTATTGTTCACTTTTGGACTTCTTTTGAATATTTATTTTATTATTATTATTATTATTATTGTTATTATTATTATTATTAATAATATTAATAGACTTATATTTTATTATTTATTGACTTATTATGTATGTATTGCTATTATTTATTGTTTGTATTGACTTACTATTGATTTATTATTATTATTATTATTATTGACTTATTGTTGGGTTTTTCTAAATAATTTAAATTACATGTCAAAGAGGTCTAAAACTCCTAAATGTTTACAAATAATTTTTTTTAATTCTTTGTAATAATTTTTTTATTTGTAAGAAGTCCTGCAACAATGCATTTTCATTAAAGTTTGAGCTTTTAAGGCTGACTGTTTCTCTTCTTTAACAACAACAAATTATGTATCTATATATATATTATATATATGAAGATAATACATTTACATATATGTATAAATATATATAAATTGTAAAAACATATATAGTATATAAAAGCTACTTAGACACCACTAAAAGCAATAGACCTTTTTCGCAAAAACCGGAAGTACGTCATCAACGTGTAAACCTAGTTCCGGTTTGTGCTTCGCTTGCGGAGGAATGGCAGAGCCTAGAGTGTTTTCGAAGAGCCTGAGTTGTGTTCCGAAGTTCACCAGCACCGATGTGATGAATAGTGTGAAGATGCATTCGTCCACTAAAGGAAACAAATTGGACAAGGGATATAAATTCGTCCACGAAGAGTTTATCCACCATTACCAAGGTAAGCTTCAGCTAGCTTTAGCCATAGCCGCATCACCGGTAACTCTTTGTTTACGTCAACTGTAAATCCTGGTGTTATTAATTTGTAATATAAGGCATAACACATCGCAGTGAATATGCTGTGTGTATGTTTAAGTGAAAAGGCATGAGATTAACATAACACCCAAAAATTTGGTGAAGCTGTAAATAAGAAATGTTAAGTTGCCCAAATGCGTCTTCATTCTTTTTGCTGCGGTTGCGGCACTTTCTTCACTTACTAGTATTATTTTTCTGAAAGTATGGTGAGCAGAAGTCCTCTTTTCCTGGACATGTCCTCTCTTTTGATACTTATATAATAAAATAACATTGAACATAGATGAAATGTAATTATATTTGCTTCATTTATGCAGCTCTGAACACCAATTACTCTCGATGAAATATCTCACAAACTCACTTCACTCCTGTTTTTTACAAACTCAAATCTGGTCACCCTACTGAAAGTTATAGTTTCATTTTACATTGATGTAGCAACATAAGTATGTCTTAATTTCAACCTATTTAATTTATTGTGTCTAGATATCACTGGATGCAGAATGTGCCAACCTGAAAGCTTTCTTCTGCAGTTGTGTGGCTGCTAAAGGATTTTGCAATCACATAGTTGCCATCCTGTTCCAGAGCGCACATTATTCACAGCTGGGTCTGCAGGCTGCTCCACCCCCCCGGCCTGCACGAGTGGCTTGCAAAGATGGCACAGACCAAGAGCACAGGTGGGTTTGTGATCATATTGTCATTATTTTTTAAGAACGGATGTGTATCCAGAACAACTCTAAATTATTATAAAAACACCCCAAGTAGTGACTACAGACTGTAATTGCTTTTTGCCTTTTACTTATAAGGGAATCCATCCTGAACCGGTTAGTGAGCTGATGGTGCAAAAGCCCAAAACAGTTGGCAGGGACGGTCAGAGGTCCACACTGTACAAGGCATTTACAGGTGATTCACTTTTTGTTGCTTTGTGAGCAAGTTAAGTTTGTTTTTTTTCTAATCTTATGACTAACCAAATTATGGTTACAGCAGATATAATGAATTAAATTGAAATGTAGTTATGCACTTATCAAATCAAATCAAACTTTATTTATAAAATAGCGCTTCTCATGCACTTTATTGCAGCTCGAAGCGCTTTAACACTAAAAACAGTAAACACACAACATTACAATAAAAACCCCAACCCACCCTTCACCCTTCCCACTCCCCTCCATTAAAGCACATGACCCATGGCTCCCACGTACAATGAAATATGACTATGTAACTGTAAAAGAATAAATAAATAAATAAATAAATAAATAAACAAACAAACAAGCATGGCTTGGCTCTGTTGTGAGGAAACAGTATCTGGGAATCCTTTCATACCAGGAGCCAGCCCGGCCACCGGAACATCGCCACAGCGCCCACCCAGACCGGGACAACACCGGGGTCCCCCTCACACCCAAAAGCTGTAAAATTAGACCCCAGCCGCCCCAGCAAGGGCAACAACTGCAGCAACAACCGCTGACCAAGCCGGCAATCCCTGGAGGAAAAGATCCCCTCAAGAAACACTGGGGCTAAAATCATAAGATGCTAAAATTAAAAACATAAAAAAGAAGAAAAAAAAATACATAAAATTGAGAATAAGATGCATAAAATTAAAATAAATACATAAAATAGCATATATTAAAACTAATAGAATAAATTAGCAGTTAAAATCAACTAAAAGCTAAATTAAAAAGGTGAGTCTTGAGCCTCTTCTTACAAACCTCTACTGTCTCTGCGGCCCTGAGGTTCTCCGGCAGGCCGTTCCACAGGCCAGGACCATAATGGCAGAACGAAGCCTCACCATAAGTTTTGGTCCTCACCTTGGGAACAACTAAGAGGCCAGCACCGGAGGACCTCAGGGTCCGCGAGGGCTCATATTTTAAAAGAATATCATTTAAATAAGAAGGCCCAAGACCATAAAAACATTTATAAACCATTAAAAGAACTTTAAAATCAATCCTGAAACGCACAGGGAGCCAATGCAGCGATTTTAAAACCGGTGTAATGTGTTCCCGCCCTCTGGTCCTCGTCAGAACTCGTGCGGCTGAGTTCTGTAGAAGTTGTAAGTTTGAAAGAGACTTTTTGGGTAAACCAGAGAGAAGGGCATTACAATAATCTAAACGACTGAAAATAAAAGCATGCATTAGTACCTCTGTGCTGGCAAGAGAGAGGAACGGGCGACTCTGGCAATGTTTTTGAGATGATAAAATCCTGTCTTAACGACATTTTTAATGTGTGGGATAAAATTTAGCTCAGAGTCAAAAAGTACGCCCAGGTTTCTCACACATGGAGAAGGTTTAAAATTATGAAGATGTGGTAAAATCATCTCTCTCTTGTCTTCAGAACCGATGATTAAAACTTCAGTTTTGTCCTGGTTGACAGTTTATGTCTAACTTTTGTGTGTTGTGTTTCTCTTGTGTAGGACCACAGCCAGATCCATATCTGATGGCATCTGGAAGCAGATTATGCCAGGTGCAGCCCCAACCTCTCATGGCTGTGTTGGATGGGTTTCTGAGATGGAATGAAAGAGAACTTGGATATATATTGTGGCAAATGCATGAATGCATACCTTAAATTACACTTATCTTGTCTTTAACAATCAGTTCAGCCTTCTGTCTTACTGTTGATCTGTAATGTTATTTTTTATTGTAAATGTTTGATGTTATTTGCATACCAAAAAATTAAATGAGGCACAATTTTGACCAAAATTGTTTTATTTGTTCATCTAATTTTTTGTGTAGTCAGTCACATTTCAACAGAAAAATATTACGAATATAACATTTATATTTAATTAGATTTTAAGAATATGTGGAAACACTAAATTTTTCCATACTATTTGAACATTATACATTATTTACATACCAAACATTAATTCACTCTTCAAAACAAAAAAGTCCTTGATAATTTGCCAAAACACGGCGGTTAAGCCAGATCTGATTCACACCGCCCATCAGTGTGAGCGGCACGGGAGAGTCCCTGATGTGGAAGGACTTTATCCTACTGATCACTCTTTCCACCATAATTCTGAGGCGGGTGATGGCTTGGATTTGTTCATTTTCCTCCTTGCTGAATTGAGCTGAAAGCTTAAAAGGTGGAATGATGATCTTAGATCCAATGTCAGTAAGGAGGTCTTGAACGAGGAACTTTTGTCCGCCATGACATCGTCTCCTGGGTCCAGCAAAGGAACTTGGCTTCTAAGTCATGGATGTAATCCAAAGCCTCATCCAGAGCACATGTGAAGATAAAGAAATTAAAAATCAGTCTTAATATATTTATGCTACCTTTCAACACAACACAGTAATCATGTTTTGAAAAGTATGTTAAGTATTTAATTACAAATACATTTAATTTATTTTTGTTAAGGAAATTACAAAATGACAAAATGCTCAAAAGTGATTAAATACATGTAATTAAAATAGGTGAGAGCATGAACATCTTTTATTATAAATATTAATTTTTTCAGGTAGAAATGCATTTATCCAATAACGGTACACATAGTTGACTAACGTTAACCAAACACATTATGAACAACCTTACCTGTGTCACGTAGTCCTGATCCATCTTTACTGCCTTAGCTTAGCCACCGTATGCTAGTATCTTCACAGCATAGCTGCATAGACTGACGTTTGAGGTTCTGTCATATACTGACTCCCTTCTCAAAGGAGCAGTAAAGTTTTTCCAAGGGAAAATACTCCGGACGACACCACTCTTCAGGCGACGAACGACGCAGCCGCACCCCATCCGGAGCGAAGTTAGTAAGTGCCGGCAGCAGAGGGTGCTACCTGTGTTTACATTAAAACTATGCCCTTCATCTCTTCGCATCGCCTATATCCATTTGGGTTTCAGGTTTGGATCCACAGGAAAATAATGAAATGAAAAGTAAGGCTGTTTTTGGTAGGAAGACGAACAGCCTGGAACGCAACAGAGACTGCAACTCTTCGACTCTGCCATTCTTCATATCTGCTGCTACGCTAACAGGAAGTTGTTTTACACGTCATTGACGTATTTCCGGTCGAAAAATGCGGAAGTGTGAAAAAGGTCTATAGAAATCATTGTCATGTGGGCGTCGTCGACCTCACCAAGATGGCGTCACGCTCCGCCACCGTCGGCCAGGCTTCTAAAGCGGGCGTGTCTCCTCTAGTGATATAACTCATTGTTTTAAACATTTTAAAGTAAAAGACCGTTAAATGTATGTTTTTTTGTTTTTAAAACTCCACAACATTTAAGAATAAGGTGACAGTTTTAAATACAAAACTATTAAACTTTTTTAGAATGATTTTTCATAGAAATTGAATTTATTTAAATTAATATTTTCACAAAAATGTCTAGTTGCTGGTGTGATGCTTTAAACTTCAAAACTCAATACTTGAGTTCCTTAGCAAAAAGTAGTGTAAGTGTACCACAAGTATACTTGAAGTTTACTTTTTATATACTTTACTATTATATTTACTACTATACTGCACTACACTTACATGCTCTAAAGTAGACTTGCTATTCTCCTACTCAAGTATACGTAATTTATGGAAGTGATTCTGTAGCATAATTCAAAATAAAAGTCTAAACCAGAAATGTTTTTCCATCTCTAAATGAAGCTGCATTTTCTGTCTCAATATTAAAATTAAAAATCAATCCTTCAAAATGCTTTTTAATTTTCTTTTTCATCAGAAAAAATCTGTCACTTAATTAAAATGATAATGAAAATGGTATTTGACATTTAATTTTTCAATAGTTCTCAGGTAAACGTGTAACAGAATTCATTTAAAAATATCAAATTTGACGGAATGTATTAACAGAAATGCTTTTTCATTTTCTAAATGTAACTGCATCAAATGACTCAAAATTAAAATGAACAATCAATACAGTAAACCCTTGTTTTTCGCGGGGGTTACGTTCCAAAAGGAACCCGTGATAGGCAAAATATGTGAAGTAGAAACCTTTATTTTTTTTACAATTATTATACAATTAAATACTCTATTATACATTGAAAAGAAAGAACAAACCATTTTACAGGCTCAAGCATTTCTTTCACAAATAAAAGTACTTTAGAAACGTTTTTTTTTCAACAAATAACTTCTGTACTGTACTGTCAAATAATAATTTTAATCATCAATGTGAACAGAAGGCTTCAAATCGCAGAGATTAGCCCCGCCCACCACGACCTGAGAGTAATTGGATTAAACGGGAGAAAATTTAAAATGATTGTGAAAAATTACAAAGTACAGTTGGACAAATAGTGACTCAGGTGTATTTCACTGCTCTAGACTGCAGTCTGAGCCGCTGCATCCTGACTCCGCTCTGCAGTGTTTTCTTCTTTTGAAGCCCGCGGTGCAGCTGTGTTTGTTCGGGAGAAGAACATAGTGATTGGCAGTTGTTGTCGTTCTTTTTTCTATGGGTTTTAGAGAAACTCGAAATTGCAAGAGAATTTGCACGTACGTAATGTAAATTTGGCAAGCTGATTTACGTATGTGTACATATTAAACTGCAACGTTTTTGACGCACAGGTAGAGAAGAAGCGGAGTGACTTTTTAGCCAATCAGAATGCAGAACACAATGCACGATGCAAATCCATGAAGTAGCGAAACCGTGAAAAGTAAACCGCGTTACAGCGAGGGATCACTGTACTTCAAAATGCTTTCTCCAGTGATGAAAGTCTTCCGGGTTTTCCCGGAAATCCGGGTTTTTGAGCAAAGCGATGGTACCTTGCGGGAAATAAAGACCTGATCTCTACGGACAAATCGTTTTCCGGATGAAAAAAATTGTCTGAAATCTGCGAATTTTAGCTTTATTTTCGATATTTCTCCGGGGATCTCTATATTTTGTCTTCGTCTTCCCGGCCTAATTGACCAATGACGGGACGTTTTAGTTGCTTTTAGATGCATCGACGGCTCTGATTGGCTCTGTCTGTACCACGTGGTCAGCGTGACGGATTCCCTAGAGACCAAATGGCGGAACCACGCTAAATTTTCACAAACAAATCTGAAGAGTTTGCGATCAAATTTGTGAAAATAATGGCTGGCATCGTCATTATTGAGCGTGGTCACGACATCAGTTGTGAGAAGACGATAAAAAACAAATTAAAGTGGTCTTGGCTGGAAGAAAAAGACAAATATGGCGATTTCTTTCCATCGTACATTCGCAAGACAAATGTTGGAGGTAAGTACAATTTGTGTTCAGAATTTTACTCTCAGCGGTTTTAATACAATTAGTTATGGTGGAATTTATGCAGAGATTAAAACATGGTAACTGTCTTATACATTGTTTGAAATCGCCATTTATGTCAAGTCTATGAATGGTTTGTATGTATCGTTTGTAGTAGTTTTTTAGGACCAGCAAGTCCTTAATGGCAAGTCAAACTAGGCGTTTGAATGAAAAATCATGATGCTCCAATTAGTCTTAGTTTCTTGATTAAGAAGTGAATAACTAGCTGCCAGAATGTACCAGAATGCATCTAAGACCATGTATTTTTCAAAAAGTTTCTCCACGCCCGCCATATCGCTCAAAGAAAAGTTCAGGGATTTTTCCCTTGCCTGGCTTTCATCACTATTTTTCACTTTCTACATAAAAACTGTTTATTCTGTATCATAATTAAAACGAAAATGCAAAGAGGGGATTGCATATTCATTTTAACATCCACCCTGTGAACATTGTCACATTATTCAATTCAAATAAGCATTTCCAGAGGGGAGGTGGGGCGATGATGTCAGTGCTATCTCCGTGTGTCCGGCTGCTAACAGACACGCTAGGAGCAGTGGAGCTTTGTGTTTCCGCCTTCTGCAGACGCACCACGGTCTGCGAAACCCCCCACCCCCGACCAGCTTTTTTTTTTTCGGACCGGCAGCTTCATTCGCATAGCGGAGCGCTAAGCCCTGCGATCCGAAGCTCCCGATCACCGAAGCAGGCGGAAGTCCTGCTAGCTGCAAGCTTCGGTCCGTAACAGAATGGTCCGCTTGATGCCATTGTGAATACAGACCAAACGGAAGGTTCGGGACTCCATCTGGAACAAATTTAATGGAACCGATCCAGAACAAAGGATTTTTCCATTTTGAATACACCCAAAATTATTTTCAGGGTTGTGAAAATAATGAAACACATGGTTCTTAGCAAAAAGAAAACCAAATTAAGAACCACCAAGTAGCTTACCTGATTTAATCACATGCAGTTTGAAACAGTCTTTGCCTTGAGGTGTGGGAACACAGTCACCCATTCCACTTGGTGACTAGAACACATTAATGAGAGGCAGAGGGGCCCGTTGCGTGATATGAAGCTGGGCACATAGGCAGCTTCCCCACAAATTTTGACCAAAATCTGGACCTGTAGCAGTTGCGTTAAAACCATACACCGCAAAAGCCAATGGACAAATTGAGGTGTGACGTCACCCAGAGAAAATGTCGTACCGCCAGCTCTCCCAAATGATGCCAAATCCCTCACCATTGCTTCCTGATACCGGCACTGCCATGTTGAAGCCAGTCGACAGTGATAGGCCTGAGTTGCTCTGAGTCATCATATCTATGGCAACTACTGTTGCCAAACAGGCGTGGGCTTATTTTGAGTCCCCACCTCTTTCCCTGCTTCTACCTCTTGAACGCTGCATTTCCATTGACTATAAAATTGCGCAAATTGGATTTGCAATAAAAATTCACCTAATGGACTTCCGGTTATGGCGGCCATGTGAAAAGTCGTGTTTTCTGCCGCTCTGCAGCTCGTGCTATACCAAGAACTTTACTTGCTGCTATCCAAAACTAAATTACAAGAGGAATGAAGGAATAATGCCTAAAAAACCTAAAACTGGAAAAGAAACAACTGAAAATTCTAAGCAACCCAAGTTAACAGAGTTTCGTCTTCGAGGGGAAGCGCAGAAGGCTAACGCTGCCACTGTCCAAATGGCGGAGACGCGCGAGGAGGAAAGCAGCAAGGTGGATAAAATACTGTCTGTTGTGACCTCCATGAAGACAGACTTTTCTACAAGATTTGACAAACTTTTATTGGCAGTCGAAGACATAAAACTGGAACTGAATGATTGCGCTGAACGAGTGACACAAACGGAGGTGCGCATTTCCAACACGGAGGACGACATCAGCGTTTTGCAGGCCAAGGTGAGCGCACTGGAAGCAAAAGGAAAAGTTCTGGAGGACAAAGTCTTAGATTTGGAATCAAGATCAAGGCGGAACAATTTAAGACTTGTCAATTTGCCAGAAGGAGCTGAAGGACAGGACCCATGCCTGTTCTTGGAAAAGTGGCTTCCAGAGGCGCTCGGCACCGAAATGCTTCAGACTCCGCTGACCATAGAAAGAGCGCACCGGATCGGACCGCGGAGAGACGGCAACGCTCCACCTCGCACTCTCATCATGAGATTCCTTAACTATAAGGATAAGCTGGCTGTTGTCTCTGCGGCGCGGGCCAAAAAGGATCTTCGCTACAAGGAGCAGCGGATCCGATTCTACCCGGACCTCGCGGCGGGAGTGCACCAGCTTCAGAAACAGTTCGACTCGGTTCGAGAGGATCTGCGCAGATTGGGGATAAAGCACGGAGTGATTCACCCAGCAAAGTTACTGGTGACCTACGAGGGGAAGACGCACGCCTTTAAAACACCGACAGAGGCTCGAGAGTTTCTCAAGAAGATCCAGAAGAACTCTGAGTGAAAGTGATTCTGATCTGACATACTATTCTCTCAACAGTTGTGAGAAACAGGTAACGGGACGGGAAAATTGGCATTCCAATATGGAAACATCTGAGTGACTTTTTTTTCTTCTTCCTTTATTTTTCTTTTTCTTAATTAATAATATTTTTTGAAACAATTTCTACAACTGTATACATTAAGTGAAAATTAGCAGCGTAGAAAAATTATTTTTGGTCAAGGCACGACCAGCAGTGGCGTTAATGTTCGATTTGAGTGACATGGGCAGACTGCTCCTCCCAGAGAGAGGATCAGGCACGTGCCATGGCGGGAGACACAATGTGGGGGGAGGGAAACCCATTCAGTTGGGTAAATGGGGTAACGGGTGTTCAAGTTTGGTGTTTTGGATATGTTCTCTTATATCCAGGTTAGTTAGGCTTCTCTTTAAAAAAATGTTCATTGTATTATGTGAAAGTTTCACAGCAGCTGAAAAGAAATACAGATCTCTTCTTTTTTTTCAAGAGACAATTTACTCTAAATGCAAATAAATACTTTGATCTGTCCAAATTAATGCAAGGAGTAGATCTAAACTTTGTAACATGGAATTGCAGGGGATTGCAACGTTTCAAAAAGGTCAAAAAAGTAATAAACAAAATAAAAGATATGGGGTCCAAAATAGTCTTTCTTCAGGAGACCCATCTTCTAGAGGAAGACGAAAAAAGAATTAGAAGAAGATGGCGAGGGAGCGTATTTGCTTCAGCATTTTCTTCCAGAGCAAGAGGAGTGATGACTCTTATTCATGAATCTGTACCATTCCATGTCAGTAATGTGATTAAAGACAAGAGGGGTAGATATTTAATAATACAAGGATCATTATTGTTGAAAACATTAAATTTGGTTAATATTTACGGTCCTAATTCTGATGATTTTAAGTTTTATGAAGACCTGTTCCTTACACTTTCAGCGCTGCCCGGGCAATTTATAATAGCTGGGGACTTTAACTGTACCTTAAATCCAAGCCAGGATAGATCCACAGGAACCGACCAAACTCATAACAACTGTAGACTGAGTATTCGGAGATCAATGAAAGAACTAAAACTGCTAGACATTTGGAGGGAATTAAATCAGCAAACCAAGGCCTATTCATGCTATTCTGCAACATTTCAAACCTACTCACGTATAGATTATTTCCTAATTTCTTCTGAATTGATGTCCAAAATCCAAAAATGTACATATGACAATATTGTAATTTCGGACCATGCTCCATGTTGCCTAGTATACAGGGATGAAAAAATATCCAGCGACCCTCCTAGATGGCGATTCCAACACAAATGGCTGCAGGACGGAGAGTTTGTTAAATACATAGGAAAACAAATAGATGACTTTTTCTACTTCAACACAGATCAAACTTCAGCCTGCATTAGATGGGATGCCTTTAAGGCATTTCTTAGAGGAAAAATAATTAGTTACACAAGCTATAAAAATAAGAAAGACAAACAAAATTTTGCTCAACTAGAGAACAAAATAAAACACACACAACAAAAAATTTATGAAAATGGGGATCTGGAAGCAAAAAAAGAGTTATTACTCCTAAGAGCAGAATATGACAAACAGTCCAGTAACAGGGCTGCATCAAGCCTTTTAAGGTTAAAACAAACATTTTATGAACAAGGTGACAAGGCTGGAAAATTATTGGCATGGCAAATAAAACAACTGGAAACTAAAACCTCTATCACATGTATCACAAAAAATGAACAAAACTTAGTCAATCCAAAAGATATCAACGACGCCTTTAGAGAGTATTACCAGAAACTGTATGACGCTCAAGGGAACTGTAATCCTACTGACATTAATAGTTTCCTAAATAGGCTGAATATTCCAGTTATCTCAAATGAGAATAAGATCAATTTGAATTTAAAGTTTAATAACATAGAAGTCGCACAAACTATTGAAAACATGAAATCAGGAAAAAGTCCAGGTCCAGATGGTATTCCGATTGAAATATATAAAAAATTTAAGGATAAATTGCTAACACCCCTACTGGAAATGTTTACTGAGGCATTTGAAAAAGAATGTCTTCCACTCTCCATGAATCAAGCCCTTATCACATTACTGCCAAAACCAGGTAAACCACCTAACAAATGCGAGAATATGAGGCCTATTAGTTTACTGAATTCTGATCTTAAAATTATTTGCAAATTGTTAGCAAGGCGTCTCCAAAACGTTCTGCCACATATAATAAATAGAGATCAGAATGGCTTTGTTGCTGGAAGACTAGGATCTCATAATGTGAGAAGAGTTTTAAATATCATTCATCATAAAAAAGAAAACAGAGATACTGCTCTCCTGTCATTAGATGCAGAAAAAGCATTTGATAGGGTTGAGTGGCCCTATCTTTTCAGTATCTTGGAAAGATTTGGATGCGGATCCAACTTTATAAAATGGATCAAGATTTTGTATAAAGACCCGACAGCGGAAGTTTTAACAAATAGAAATTTCTCTAAGCCAATTAAAATTAAAATAGGATGTCGGCAAGGATGTCCTCTCTCTCCTTTGCTTTTTACTTTAGCAATAGAACCATTTGCAGCAGCGATTCGTGCACATACACAGATAACTGGAATCACAATAGGACCCACTGAACACAAAATTTCTTTGTTTGCAGACGATGTCATTTTATATTTGAGTAACCTTACTTCATCAATCCCAGCAGTGCTGGAAGTGATTCAAATATTTGGAAGTATTTCAGGATATAAAGTGAATAATGCAAAATCCTCAATTTTAATGCTAAATTCTATGGAAAGGCAAAAACCCACTTCCAAAACATCTCACTTTAAAGTAGTTGAACATTTTGAATACTTAGGAGTGGTAATTGTACCAAAGCTGGATCAAGTTGTCCAACGTAACTATGATTACTTAAAAGAAAAAATCAAAGATTCAATAGACAGATGGATGAAGCTGCCCATAACTATAATGGGAAGAATAAATATCCTAAAAATGAACGTGTAATGTCTGTTCTTGTCTTACAGACATATAATAGACTGCAGGACACTCTGTAGGTTCAACTCTTGAGACTTTTATTCCTCCGTTGCTCTCTAACATACATTCCAGTTCCAGACGTTCATCAATCACTTCTTCGTGTCCTTTTCAACTCGGTCCCTTCTTGCTTAACTTACCAGTGCCCTCTACTGGTCACTTCTAACATTACATCTCCCCCTTCAAGTAACGTTTTAGAAAACTCTCAATGGAACTTATGACATCCTTGTGTAAACAGTTATTTTAATAATAACTCAATTGCCTTATAAAAATTCTAGGCTTCATACTCTTACATGAAATTAAACATTCTTTCTTACTCTAGGCTTCAACTTATTACCTAAAATTAACATACTTCCTTTAACTTCTTATCCTCCTTTTCTTTCAGAAACAGCTACAGCAAAAATGGCTGAACAAATTGAAACAGCTGCTGAAATACATAAACAAAGGGAGCATACATTCTCAGAGATTACTAATTTTCTCTACTAAAGTCCTAAATCACCAATCTAGTCTGACTGGGGCTTTGCTCACTCTGCCTGAGCGAGTGACGGTACCCGTCCCGGGTGAAATTGGAAGAGTTCGCTGCTTTTCCCCTTCCTGCGTGTCTTCTAGAGTGTGCTGGTTGGTGGACTCACTGACAGGTTTAGGTGGTGGTGGTGGTGGGATGAACTGCAGGTGTCGTCTGTTTCTTCTGTAGCGCTCTCCTTGATCTGTTTCCACGACGTAGGACCTTGGAGTGGAGCTAGAACTGTGAACCACGGCAGACGTTGTCCATCCTTTCTGTCCGTCCAGTTTGGTGAGCACTGAGTCTCCCGGCTGCAGTGGATGTAAAAGTCTTACTCCATTTCTGCCATTGTAGTAGTAAGCTTGCTTTTGCTTGGCAGCTGCATCTGCCTGTCGGATCTTCTCCTCTGTAGGCCATCCCGGTTTCAGGTTGTCATGCAAGGTGGGTAGCGTAGTTCTTATTTTCCGGCCCATCATCAGTTCTGCTGGACTGACACCTGTGGAGGAGGAAGGTGTGGCTCTGTACGACATTAAGGCCAGAAGTGGATCATCCTGTTTCAAAATGCTTTTAGCTGTTTGAACTGCCCGCTCAGCCTGACCATTACTCTGTGGGTAATGTGGGCTTGATGTGACATGAACAAAGTCATATTCCTGACTAAACTCTCTCATTTCTGCGGAAACTAGCTGGGGTCCGTTATCACTCATCAGCACCTCCGGGATGCCGAAACGTGCAAATGTGGCTTTCAGCTTAGCTACAACCTGACAGCTGGTAGTTGTGGGCAGGTTCAGTATTTCAAGATATCTGGAGTAATAGTCAGATACCACTAAATAGTGTTTCTTCCTAAACTCAAACAAATCTATGGCAACCTTTTGCCACGGCCTTGATGGGAGCTCACTAGGCATCAATGGCTCCTTTCTCTGCGAACCTCTGTTTTCCTTACAGAATGCACACTGTTGCACAGTTGTCCCGATCTCCTCCGACATTCTGGGCCACCACACCGACTGATTAGCTCTTTCTCTGCATTTAACCAGCCCTTGATGTCCATCATGTATTCTCCTCAATATAATCCCTCTCATTTCTGTGGGAACAACAATGCGCCTGCCTCTGATGACTAATCCATCAACCTCTGACAGTTCTCCTCTGACATGATAAAATTCCCTGATCGACTCTGGTACCATGTCAACATACTCAGGCCACCCATTTCTGATGAATCCTATGACTGCCTGTAGCAGACTGTCATTTTCTGTGTGTTGTCTTAACTCTGTCATCCTGTACGTTGTGGCTGGGATCTGACTCATGACCACCTCAATATGTGTTGCCACATCCTCATGACTGGTCTCATCGCCATAACGCTGTTCAGGGCCCCTAGAGAGTGCGTCTGCTACCGCTAAGGTCTTGCCTGGGGCATACTCTGCTATGGCATTAAAACGCATAAATCTCATCAGTAACCTCTGGCACCTAACTGGTACACAGTCCAGGTCTTTGTTGTTCATCAGAGGTACTAGTGGTTTATGATCTGTAACCAACCTAAAAGAGTCCAGTCCATACAAGTACTTGTCAAAGTGTTCGCACGCCCATACGCTGGCCAAACACTCCTTTTCGATCTGTGCGTATCTTCTTTCTGCATCGCTGAGGCGTCTGGAACAGTAAGCTACCGGTTTCCAGTGATCCCCATGTTGCTGAAGGAGGACGCCCCCTAGCCCATAGCTGCTAGCATCTGCTGACACAAGGGTGGGTTTGCTGGCATCGTAGAAGGTGAGTATTGGAGAGGTAGTCAGCGCTGTCTTCACCTTTCGGAACGCCTCACACTGTGCAGGTCCCCATGTCCACTCCACTTGTCCTTTCAGTAGCTCGTACAATGGGTGAGCCACGGTTGACAGTTCTGGTACGAACTTGGCTAAATAATTAACCATCCCCAAGAACCTTTTAAGTTCTGTTACATTTTGCGGCTGTGGAAAATTCTCTATACCTGTCACTTTTTGTGGGTCAGCTCTGACGCCAGCTTCATCAATTATGTGGCCAAGAAAACGAACTTCTCTTTGCTTGAACTTGCACTTTGCTCTGTTCAGCTTGAGGCCTGCTGCTTCTATGACTTTCAAAACCTTGGTCAGTCGTTGGTCGTGCTGCTCCTCTGTCGCGGCATGGATCAAAACATCATCCATAAAGATCTCTACACCTTCCAAGTTGGCAAGAGTCTCTGTCATTTTCCTTTGAAAAATTTCTGGGGCACTTGTTATTCCGAATGGAAGACGGCGGAAGGCATATCTCCCAAATGGAGTAATGAAGGTTGTCAATATCTTACTCTCTTCATGCAGGGGAATCTGGTAAAATCCGCTTGCTGCATCCAGTGATGTGAACACTTTTGATCCTGTGAGTTTTGGCAGAATTTCCTCCACGGTGGGCATGATGTACTTCTCCCTCTTCACCGCTTTATTCAGTTTCCGGAGATCTGCACAAATTCGAACCTCCTTTTTATTGGGTTTGAGAACTGGCACCATCGCAGCACACCATTCTGTTGGCTGTGTGACTTTTTCAATTATGCCTTCTGTCTCCATGCGCTGAAGTTCCTTTTTCACCAGTGGCACCAGCGGCAGAGGTATCCGTCTGGCTGCATGCACCGCATATGGTTGGGCGTCTTCACGCAGGGCTATTTTTACTGGTTCAGTTTTAAGCAGTCCTCCAGCTCCAAACACGTCTGAGACCTCCTCGAGCCTCTTCACTAAGCCCAATTTTACAGCTTCACTGCGACCCAACAAGCAGCTTGTTCCTTGTATCACGTACACATTAAATGCATAGTTTCTTCTTTTGTAGCTGGTTTCGCCTAGAAACTTCCCCATGCATTTGAGTTCACCACCAGGGCTTACAAATTGTGTATCTGGAGCCAACAGTTCAGTTGTAGGGCTCATCTTTTTGAAAGTCTCTTGATCAATAACCGTAGCATCCGCTCCCGTGTCAATTTTAAAGTTCACCTTCACATTTTTTATGGGTAAAGTTACAGTCCATGCACAATCTTTATCCTCCCCATTTACGGCTCCCAGGAAATATGCCTGCTCTGGAAGATCATTTGTGACCTCTCTCACTGCTTTAGAATGACATTTACGTTCCCAATGTCCATGCTTTTGACACTTGTTGCATTTACTTTTCAGTGCAGGGCAAAGCCTTTGATCTGAATGGCGTGGTTTTCCGCACCTCCCACACTCCTCCTTCGTGTGAGTGCTGTGACTGTTAGGTTCATGCCGCTGCATTTTTCTTCTCTGCTGTCCCTCAGACTTTCTGACAGCTGTGACTTTAGCCAGCTGAGATTCTGGTCGGTTAGCTTGAAGATTCACTTGTCGCGTTATCTCTTCCGCCTGACGTACGCGCTCGATTACGTAAGTCAACGTCAGATCCGCTTTAATCTGGAACTGGCGGGAAAGTTCTTTGTCTGATATCCCAACGACCAGACGGTCCCGAATATGCTCGTCTCTTTTGTCACCAAACTCACAGTGCTCAGCGAGTTCATACAATGTCCTGATGTACATTTCGGCCGTTTCTCCCTGTTTTTGATTCCGTTGGTAGAAACACGCTCGCTCGTGGATAATATTGCGTCTCGGAATGAAATATTCGTCAAACTTTTGTAATACGATTTCAAAGTTCTTCTTATGAGCCTCCTCATCGAATTCAAACGAAGCGAATATCTTTTCAGCTTCACTGCCCATCCCGTAGATCAGCGAACTCACTTGAATCTCGCCGTCATCTTTATTCAGCTTGGTCGCCAGCCGGTAGCGGCAGAAACGCTGTCTCCACTCCGGCCATTCTGCTGGGCTGTCGAATTTGAACTCACTTGGCGGGTTGAACTTTGCCATGACTTCTATCCCGACACAGGAGCACTTCTGACACCATGTAATGTCTGTTCTTGTCTTACAGACATAAAATAGACTGCAGGACACTCTGTAGGTTCAACTCTTGAGACTTTTATTCCTCCGTTGCTCTCTAACATACATTCCAGTTCCAGACGTTCATCAATCACTTCTTCGTGTCCTTTTCAACTCGGTCCCTTCTTGCTTAACTTACCAGTGCCCTCTACTGGTCACTTCTAACATTACAGAACGTATTGCCAAAACTGCTATACTTGTTCCAAAATATCCCTCTGGCACCCCCTCTAGAATTATTTGCTTGGTTAAAGAAAATCACAGTAGCCTTTATATGGAACAACAGAAAACCTAAACTCCGTCTTACTTTACTATACTTACCATTTGATGGAGGGGGGCTAAAATGCCCTAATTTTAAGCATTACTTCTGGGCTACACATCTGCGCTCCATTATGTTTTACTTCTCTAATGAGAATAATCCACATTGGGTGGAAATGGAGTCCCACAATTTAAAAATACCTTTACCGTCGTTCTTATACTCCGATAAAATAAGAAAGTTACAAAGACAAATCAAAAATCCTTTCTTGAAACACATGATAAAGGTCTGGTTTGAGGTCAAAAACTATTTAAAAGAAGTAAATTTTTTATCACAATTCAGCCCAATCTGGGGTCACCAGTGTTTTGTACCAGGAAGAATGGATACAACGTTTAAAACGTGGGCATCCAAAGGACTTAGAACAATTAGAGATTTGTACCCCTCACAGTCTGATACCTTTATGTCCTTTGAGGAGCTAAAATCTATGTACGACCTGGATAAAAAACACTACTTTAAATATCTTCAGTTAAGAAGCTTTGTGAATGCAAACCAAAAGAGTCTTAACAAAATTCCTCTTTCACAGCTGGAAACCCAGATGATGAAAAACAAATTAAGAAAAGGCATAATTTCGGACCTCTATAACTTATTGACATCTAATACATCAGAGAACTCAAATGGTAAATTAAAATCATGGAATGATGACTTATCACTCAATATTAATGAAAATGATTGGACAAGGGCATGTTGTAAGATTCATTCTATGTCTATTAACAGTCGACTGAGAATACTACAATTTAAATGGTTAATGCGTTTATATACGACACCAGTGCAACTAAATAAATATAATAAGAACATACCAGATGTTTGTGCAAAATGTGGATTTAAAGGCACATTGAAGCATTGCATGTGGGAATGTCACCAAATACAAATCTTTTTGGAAGAAGTTAAAATTACAATAGAAAAAATAATCTCAAAACAACTTACATTGAGCCCTACCCTATTTCTTTTGACTATATATCCAGTGAAACATAATTTTAGTAATACAGAGAGTACATTTATTGATATCAGTTTCTTAACGGCTAAAAGGTGTATTGCACAGGCTTGGAAAAACATGAGCAGACCTAGCATAAATCAGTGGCTAAAACAAATGTTGTATTGCCTTCCTTTGGAAAGAATAATGTATATCCATAAAAGCAAACAACACCTATTTGAGGAAATTTGGGGACCCTTTATTAATTATATTCAAAAATTAGAACTAATAGATGATTCAACAGATTTTTGATCTCAACCGCACGGAATTTTGCAACCTCAGTTTAAAAGCTTTTGAAAAGGAGAGTTGTGATGGTATCATGTAAGAGAAGCAATGTTCGTTGTTAAGTTTTGTTTTATGTAATTATAATTTTTATTTGTTTGAGTGCAGATATTTGTTTTGAGTGAAATGTCATACAATACAGTTTAGTTTTTTTTGTTTGGTTTGTTTTTTGTTTTTTTTTAATTATTTTATTTCCTTTTTGCTTTTTGTCTTTTTATAAGGAAAACGTAACTGGTATTATTGAAGTTGCTGTGTTGTCATGACTAATTCTTTAAATAAAAAGTTGTGGGGAAAAAAAAAAAAAAAAAAATTCACCTAATGGAAACATGTCAATTTTAAAAAACTTGCATTTATCGAGAAAAAATTGCGCTTGGAGGAGGTGGTTTTTGAGGCATATCGGAATGGACATAATTCACAAAACTGAAATGGAAACCCTTTTTTCTCTAATTAAATGAGACGTGACCAACAACTCTGCACAGGTAGACAGTTCCCTTTTCTTTTTTTTTTTGTCATAATTGCGACCTGTGCGTCTTTTTAGGTAAGCATGGATACATCGGTTTCGTCTCAGCTGGACAGCAGTTTGCAGGACTCTGAGACAGGTGGAGAGGAGAACCTCAGTGATTCAAATGCATCTCCTTCAGCTTCCACACAGGTGAAGATTTTTTTTTTTGATTCTGAATATTTTTGGTTGAGTAGAAACCGTTTAAATGACTAAGCTGGAACATCTAATTACCCTTTAATCCAAATAACTGCTTTTGTCAACTTCAGTAACACCAGCAGTCAAGCCTCAGAACATCACATTACCACCACCGTGTTTAAATATTGAGCGCATTTGTCCAAAAGTTTTGGAAATATTCCATGTTTCTGTCAAATAGGACCACATATTTGTGTTCTTTTTGTTCATTTCCTTGAATTCCTCCATGGATTATTTTAAACCTGACTTGCAAGAAATTTCAATTTATTTATTTTTTGTGGGGTTGGGGTTGTGCCGATGGATGCTGTACCATCGTCCATCGTGATGGGTGACTGACCTTACGATGGAGAGACACCATCGTGAGGTCACGCCCCCGCCAAGCTGCAAGTCGGCACCATAAGCTGTGGTTACACAGGCAAAATATCCTGATCGGATCAATTGTCGGATTAAAATCCAACCGTGTACATGGGCCCAGAAAAATGTTTTCAGAATATAACAAACGTTCACATGGGGTCACACTTTCGGTCGAAATAAATCATTTGCACATGCGCAGTAGTGTTTGAAAAACCGGAAGAGGATATGAGTTCCGCCGAGCGGCTATATACATAGATATGTCAGCTCGGTAATATACTAGATGATCTTCTAAACGTGCTTTTATTATTGTTACAGTTATTATGAAGCGCCTGTTCGCTCATCATTTTATTTTTAATCAGTGTGGTCAGTGCTTTTTCTGTTGAAGAACGGAGCCGGAAAGAAGCCATGGTTAGCAGTATGCTAACACGGGCTAACAACATTGGCTTTGAATTGACATAAAATCCATGCGGGAAATTCTGCAATCTGCATCTCGGCTGCACGTAAATATGTGGGAATAACGTCAGCCTTTCTTTTGTCGGGACACACTGGAAACACTAATCTACATGATTGTTTGAACGGTTTCTAAGGACTGAGCGGCATTTTTGCCAATTGAACAGCTCACACACCGCCCCAAAGCCGCTGTGTGTGTGCTGGCGGTCTGAGCTCTGCTCAGACACACACTTTTAGACCCAGTTCTTCTGACTTCGGTAGGTCGTTCCCCTAGAGCTGCGGGACGGATCACAGTCCTAAGTCTCCCACACATATCGCACACGTAACAAAGCATCCTCCCTTCCCCTCAAACACAAAGCTGTAAGTCCGTGCTCCACCGGTCCACTTGACTAATTTAGTGCAGGAGCGGACTACTTCTTTTCTGTTTTGTTCGCGTCACTAGCCCATGTATATAGCAGCTCTGTAATATACGAGATGATCTTTTAAACGTACTTTTATAATTGTTATGTTATGGTTATTATGAAGCACCTGTTCGCTCATTTTATTTTTTATCTGTGTGGTCGGTGCTTTTTTGTGGCAGAACGAAGCTGGAAGTATGGTTAGGTGAAGGCTAACAGGGGCTAACAACAATTAGCCTGGATGAACATGAATCCATGCGGGAAATCCAGCAATCTGCAGCTGGGCTGCACGTAAATATGTGGGAATAACATCAGCCTTTATTTTGTCGGGACACCACTGGAAACACAAATCCACGCCCCAGAGCCGCCCTGTGAGCTGGAGACATGTTCTCCTGCTGCCAGTTCACATAGAGCTCACAGATGGCAGTCTGAAGCAGTGTTGCCAGATAGAGTCACAGTTTTCCAGCCCAAAAGTCATCTGAAAACCGCCAGACTCAGCCAAAAACCGCCCAACGGGGGGGGGGGGGGGGGGGGGGGGGGGGGGGGGGGGGGGGGTCACGTGACAAGTTTGTGTCTATCATATATATATATATATATATATATATATATATATATATATATATATATATATATATATATATATATATATATATATATATATATATATATATATACACATATAAATTAAAAAAATAAATAAATAAATATATAAAATGAGTAAAGTATTGAATATTTCTTCAGTGGACCGCCTTCTTCCATTCATTCATTCATTCAACGTATTCCGTTATTATATATTCATGAGGGCAAAAAACCCGCCGAACCGACCCTAAAACTGCCCAAATTATGCCAAAGCCATTTTTACCTGCAAATTTAGAACCAAAAACAATTGGGCGGAAAACCGTCCAATCTGGCAACACTGGTCTGAAGGCTCCCACACGTAACAACGCATCCTCTCTCGCGCCTCATCCACAAAACGTTCAGTATTAAGTCCAATTACTCTGCACAGACACGATTCGCTCCGTCCACCGGCAGCCGCGCGCAGCGACCGGGCGCCGCGCGCCGCCTCAGCGCTGAGGCGGCGCGCGCTTTTCAGTCGCCGCTGCTTTATTTTACTGGTGTGTTTTTTTTTAACCAGCCCTGTTACTACCATAATGCTGCCGCGACACAAGCGGAAGGAGAGATGCTCTCCCGTTCGCCCCTCCCACCACCGCTGCTCCTTGCTTATTCTTTAAACACTGACAACAGTGTGGGTAACCCCGCCTTAAGCCCCTAAGATTAATGGGGAATCGCGGATGTAAATTTCCTCATCATAACTGAGGGATGTAATGTTGATTATATGGTTACTGTTTGTAATTTTATGTATGATACCTCAATTGTCAATAAGTAAAAAAAACTTTAAAAAAAAACAAACATAATTGAGGAACTTCTGAACAGGAGTGAGGTGCATGCTGTTTGGCAGATGTGGGTATCTTTAAATACATGAGCTGTCGCTATGCTGACTCCTGCTACAGTGAGGTTAAAAGCTGCAGTCTGGGGGTCAGGACAGGCTAGTTGCGTAGCTTATTGCATGCGGCTTGTACACTGATGCGGCTTATGAATGTAAGAAGGAAGCTTAACGCGTGAAAATGATGGGGTGCGGCTTGTAATCGGGTGCGCTCTATAACCCGGAAATTACGCTAAATGAAACGAACAAGTGGGACTACACTGAACAGGCCTGACCACACTCAGCCCCAGCACTGACACACTGGGGAAGCCTTATTATAGACAGAGGCAAAACTGGCGTGTCATGCCTGCCATAAAGTGAAAGGGCGTAAAGACAACTGAGCGGGCGTATTCAGGAAGTGAGTGAGTGAACCTCACAACCGCGGAGGCACAATTCTAACCGATCGACCCCCCCCTATTTTACAACTGCACACCTGCAATCCTAACTGAGCAGGGATTCTACATGGTCAGTTAGTCTTTGTTAAGGGGGCGTTTTCTTCACGTAGAGACGTGAGGATGTGAAAAAAGAACCCCCCCCCCCCCCCCCCCCCCCCCCCATAGTACAAAGGTGCAGATATGTGCATAATGCAGAACAACTTTGGAAACCCTGGAAATGCAAAGAGACATGATTATGAAGCACAGTTTAAACTGCAAGCTATCAGGAATAGAGCAGCTGCAGTTCGGTTAAGTTCGATCTTCACAGATTGTGACTTCCAGCCTCAATAACTCTTCTGATAAACGTTCAAATGTGTCAGCAAGTATCTCTATCCTTTTGTATTAACACAGAGAGTGAACTACAAAAGCATTTCAAAAGAAAAAAGATCATTTTTTTGCCTTTTAATAAGAATTGTTCGCTCCAAGCTGAGAATGCAGACATGCAGCGAGCCGGCTACAATGAAAAGCTGTCCATCCTCCACTCCTTTTACTGGGATGCAGCGCCGGGCAAGTTTGGACTGTAGGACTTAAGTTTGGGCTGACGTGTCTGCTTGCACTGATCTTTGGAGCCGCACAGCAATGGGATTGACTCTGACAATGACGAAAGGGAAGCTGTTGTGTTTGATAGAAAAGCAGCCCAGCTGTTCATTCAGATCCAGAAGATGAGGACTCTGATGGATTTTTGGATGCTGACTGATAACTGAAAAAAATAAATCACAACCAACTCAGTTTTGCGCTCGCTGCCTTTTTAAAACACATACTAGCATGCATGTTTCACCAGTATGTGTTAACATTAAATACAGAAAAAAACATCCATAACTGAAACAGAGCTGTTTAATCCATTGCTGTTGTATTGTAAGGAGAGGAGTGTGTTATTGGAAATAATATGGCTTTAAGTGTGTGTGTGTGTGGGTGTGTGTGTGTGTGTGGGTGGGTGGGTGGGTGTGTGTGTGTGTGTGTGTGTGTGTGTGTGTGTGTGTGCGTGTGTGTGTGTGTGTGTGTGTGTGTGTGTGTGTGTGTGTGTGTGTGTGGGTGTGTGGGTGGGTGGGTGGGTGGGTGGGTGGGTGGGTGGGTGTGTGTGTGTGTGTGTGTGTGTGTGTGTGTGTGTGTGTGTGTGTGTGTGTGTGTGTGGGTGGGTGGGTGGGTGGGTGGGTGGGTGGGTGGGTGGGTGGGTGTGGGTGTGGGTGGGTGGGTGGGTGTGTGGGTGTGGGTGTGGGTGGGTGTGGGTGTGGGTGGGTGGGTGTGTGTGTGGGGGTGGGGGTGGGGGTGGGTGCGTGCGTGGTTGGGTGGGGGTGTGTGTGTGTGTGTGTGTGTGTGTGTGCGTGCGTGCGTGCGTGGCTGGGTGGGTGGGTGTGTGTGTGTGTGGTGTGGCTCTTTGACTATCACAGTTAAAAATGTCGTCTCTTTGTATCAAACTTGTTTTCCACCGATTTGTGTTAAAGGCTTTAATAGCATAAAAACGGCGGATTTAACGTGGATTAAAACCGTAACCAACGACCCAAAACCAAGGTAAGAAAGTGCAGCGGGTTTTTTTTGTGGTGTAAGTTTTTCTCATGTGAAAATCACTGCATTTGTTACTGTTTTAATCCACGTTACAGCTGCTGTTTCTTTTCTATTAAAGCCCCAAAAAAGAAAGTCCCGCCCGCTGCCTCGCCAGACTTGACATATAAATTGCAGCCAATCAGATCAACCAGAAACACATTAGGGCCGCTCCGTACATTTTTGGCAAAAATGGAAGACTTTTCTGGTCGCCTTATGGTTGTGAAAATATGATAAAAGGCAGAGAGCCGCATGCAGCTAAAGAGCCGTCTGTTTGCCCCCCCTGCTCTGAAAAATGAAAGTCCTGCCCCGCTGCCTCGCCGGATAAGACATGCAAATTTCGGCAATCCAATCAGATTAACCAGAAAGGTTACTGCCCCCAAGTGACAAACATACCCCTGAATACCACCCCCCAAGTGACAAAAACGCCCCCTAAAAGGCCCGTACACACCGGGATGAATATTCGCCAGCCGTTATTCGCCACGTTTTTTGTGTTCACACCCAGGCGATTTTCGCTGACGATGAGCCGAGCGAACATGCAATTTCATTCCCTGACATTAGATGGCGCTTAATGTAAAACAGAAATACTCCTGTACACAAGGTGCCGCTGCGCAACTTTACGCTTCTTAAAGTCGCTTTTCACTCAGAAGAAGAGAGCAAGTATTTACGCGCTTGTCAGAATCAAACAAAGAAAACATGAATATTTCCAGCACCAGTAGCTCCAGCTCCAGTTCCAGCGATGAAGAAATTATTGTTCTGTTAAATGATGAAAGACCCCAGAAAAGACGCAGATTTTGGGTACATCCCATAGTTACGAGAAGACAAGAACATGGGGAGTTTTATCGACTGGTACAAGAGCTGAAAATGTATCATGAGCATTTTCGGGGATATTTTAGAATGTCCGTCAGTGAGTGCATCTTCTTCGTCTTATTTCTTCGCGGCAGTGTAGACGCTACTTGGCGTATATCTTCTTCACCGTGACGTATGTGTGCTCAGCAAGACAGTTTTGTGTTTGAGCGCCCCCAAGTTGTGTTTTACTGTAACTTCAGAAGCTCCAGACACGTGTGCCTGGAGCTTTTGTGCCTTAGTTTTTGACGCGGCGCATCAAACCAAAAAAACGAACCCGAGGCGTTTTAAAAAAAATGACGCTTTTACGCGTGGCGTTTTTCGCGTCAGTGTGCACACTCACATTGGTGCCCTTTGTTTAGTCACGAGGCGTTAAACGTCGGCGAATATCGCGTGCGAAATTCGTCCCGGTGTGTACGGGCCTTAACACTGATGAGGGCGCAAAGAGGAATAGACCGCGCGGGATCACGGCTCAGTTAAGATTGCAGGCGTGCAGTTGTAAATTGACGGGTCACTCGGTTATAATTGCGCCTGCGCGGTTGTGAGGTTCCCTCACTCACTTCCTGAATACACCCGCTCAGTTGGTTTTACACCCTTTCACTTTATGGCAGCCATGAAACGCCATACAAAACCATACTGGACACATGAGGGATGGGGAAACAAGCTAATCGAACATTCTAACTAATTAATCTATGACTGCAAAGCAGGCAAACGTCAAGCAACATTCAAATAATATAGAAGTAGTCTTCAAAAAATGAACTAAATCATTTCCTTTAAAGAAGCAAAAGTAAAGTCCATGTGGAGAGTTAGCAATCCCTGCAGTTTCCCCACTGGAATGTCTCAATCTCTTCTGTTGATTACCATTGATGGGCTCACCTGAGATGGAAATTCAGAAACAAAAAAAAGTGAATAAACTGTCTTTTCACTTAACAAAAAATAATCAAATGTGGGGACCCTTCATTAATGTACCTTAAGTAAACAAAGTAAAATTGAATGTTTTAATTTAAAGAAAAAATCAAGAAGTACCAACACCTATGTGGTGGTTTAAGGTTCATCCAAGTGAGTCCCCAGGTTCAAAATCAGCTCAAGAATAACATGCACAGTCCTCGGTCACATGCTTAGAAAGCTTTGTTTTATAAAGAGAGGAGCAGCTGAGGAAAAGGCAGTTTTCCCAAGCTGTGTGAGGATCGGGAACGAAGAAGAGAAGCCGGTGTGAAGAGCGGGAGTTGGATCCACTGTTAGCAGGAGACAGGACACTGCAGTTTTTCCAGAATGGCCTTATAGATGTGAAATAGCCAGTGTCTTTGTCATCTGAGGTTGGGTGAAGGCCATGAAAGCAGAGGGTACAGTTCACAGTGATTAGTCCTACAGATGGAATTAGTGATGAAGACAACACTGTGATAAACTGAGTTCAGTTGGTGGAGAGCTGAAGAGGCAGCATTTATGTACAGAATGTCCCCATAATCCAGAACTGGGAGGAAGGTGATCTGAACAATTATTTTTCTTACAGCAGTGTTCAAACAGGGTTTGTTTCTGTAATAAAAGCCCAGCAGAGCCTTCAGCTTTTTAAGCAGATGATCAATGTGAGATGAAAAGGACAGTTGATCATCAATCCACAATCCCAGAAATTTATTAGAAGAGACTTTTTCAATTACCACTCCTTCCAGAATTTGAATACCTGCCTGTAATACATTTTGTTAACAGGCTTTGGAGAAGGTCAGCATTGCTTTTAGATAGTATATTTCTGATCTTAGCTATAGTTCACAGGTGAAAAAATGCAGTTTACAAGCCTGTGACATGTGAACCTGAAATGATAAATCCTGGTTAAATAAAACCCCAAGGTTTCTAACTTTGGAATTGGAGGCTATATTTATGCCATCCAGGGAGACTATCTGATCAGACAGAGCATCTCTCAGGTTTTTAGGACCTAGTATAATGACCTCAGTTTTTTCTGGGTTTAGGAGGAGGGAATTAATTGTCATCCAGGTCTTGATGTCTCTGATGCAGGCATTCAGTTTATCAATATGGTCATTCTAGTCATTTAATGGTAAATGGTAAATAGCGTATACTTCTATAGCGCTTTTCTACCGACAAGACCCAAAGCGCTTTATAGTCACGGAGCCAATTACCCAGTCACACACACATTCACACGCTGGTGCCGGCTCCGCTGCCAAACACTGGCGCCAACCTACCAACAGAGGCAAGGTGGGGTTTAGTGTCTTGCCCAAGGACACATCAACTCATGGGCGTGCAAGACGGGAATCGAACCTGCAATATTACAAACTACCACCCTACCGCTACACCACGGCCGCCCCTTAATGGATAAATACAACTGCGTATCATCTGCATAACTGTGAAAATTAATGCTGTTTCCTGATTATGTTTCCTAAGGGCAGGATGGGTCCTAGAACTGAGCCCACAATGAAAAAATGTAAAACCTTGGTCAAATTAATTTGGATCGCTAGTAACTAGTTTGTCTGATAGTCAAACCTCAGATCCAGGAATAACAGTGCAGTTTCTGTCCTGGTTGTGGAACAGTGGAGCAGCTTTACAACCTCTTTAGAGTGCTGGAGGGTTCATGGGAGTTCGCTTATCCAGTCCATATGTGTTTTGTGGATTTGGAGAAGGCGTTCGAACACGTCCCCCGTGGTGTCCTGTCCAACAGCTGGGCAAACAGATGAGAGCTGAGGGCCTCTTGTGTTGGACATATTTTACTTTAACAAGAGGGGTTATTAATCTTCAGACAAACCAAAGGTATGTCTGAATAAACCCCTTTTGTAATTGAGGCCAAACTTTATTAATTTCAAACATGTTTGAAGATCTTTGGTGTTGGACCGGACGGAAAAGGAAAGAGGGGAAGAAGAGAGAGGGACGTTAGAGAGAGGGGGGGAAGGAGGGTGATAGTAGGAGGGGAAGGGGGATAAGACCATGAAGCAGCATAAAGCAACAAGTTTACTGGTTGTTCATCACCATGGTAAGGCTCAAATTCAGTGCAAAAAGGGCGGAGCCTGTCCACACACACACCCAAGTGTCAAACACACCTGCTAGCTGCAAAAATGTCCATCTGTCGACATGTACACAAAACAGATAGTGCTCACACGCATACTTATGCCTTAAAACCAACTAGTGTGAAACATTTCAGTCATTCAGTCACGCAAACCGCCAGTGCAAAGGTGAGCCAACACCCGTGCTCAGGTGAGTGCTCATGTTCTTCTAAAATGGATGGTGGAATGTGTAAAGAAGGAGGGAGAGCGCCCAGCCATCCCCACCCCAAGACCCCCACCGCAGCAGCAGCGGCAGCCGGAATCCCCCCCACGCCACACGGATACCGGCAGGAAACAACCGCCGCCCGGGCGACCAAGCCCGCCACCCAGGCCAGGGCCAGCAGGACCGCCGCAAGGCCCCCAGAGCCAGAGAGCAGGGAGGCACGGAGGGAAAGAGAGGGCCGCCCCAGCCCAACCAGGAGAACAGCCCCCCCGCCGCGCCGGGAGAACCCAACGCAGGGCCCCACCAGAGAGGGACGCCCACAGCCCCAGACGAGCACCCCACCACCACCCAGGAGTTCTGGGCATCCCCCCGCCCCAACCCCAGGTACGAGCCAGGACCCCCCAAGGGAGACCCGCTCCGCACTCCAGGCAGCCATCCGCCCGGCCCACGGTTGGTCCAGGGAGGAGCAAGGCAGGGGCCCGCCGCCCCCGCCCAGGAGGGGGGAACCCCGGGGAAAAAAGAGGGCCCACAAGGGGTGTTGTAAATATGGCCCGACCAGGCTCGGCCACAGTTGGAAATTTGGCGGGGCCCAGCGCTCAGGAGCAAGGACCAGAACCCACCCCCCAGGGACACCAACACCCCCCGGCTCAGATGTAATGTGAACCCCCCCACCGCGCGGAGAGAGCACCGCCGGGCCCAGGAAGCCGGCACCCCGGGGACACGGCCGCCGTTGCAAAGGGGCCCGTACCCCCCACCAGGGAAGAGGCAGGGGACAGATGGTCCTAGGTCCCACCTTCCTTGCAAAATGTGTGTGCGTGTATGTGTGTTTAAGAGGGTGTGTGTGTGCATGTGTGTGTGTTTATGTTGGGATGTATATATTGAGGGGGGAGGGGTGTGTGTACTAAGGGGGGTGCAGTTAAAATTGGCGGGTAGGGCATTAAGGGGACATCTCCTGATTACTCACAGTGATGTCCCCTCACCCCCCCCACCAAGGGGCCCTAAATGTCTAAGGTGCGGTTAAAATTGGCGGGTAGGGTGCCAGGAGGACATCTGCTGCTTGCTGGCAGTGATGTCCAAGCACCCCCCCTACCAAGGGCCCTACATGTCTAAGGTGCAAATAAAACCGAAAGAGGGGGGGCCCACTCCATACGGCAACCATAGGAGGGGGGGCCACTGCCTAGTAAACCCCCCCCCCCCCAAGGCTCATCGCAGGCTAAGCCCCCCACCCCCTCACCCTATTATGAGGTTATATGAGTAAGGGGGTAAGTTGGGGACAGCTGGTAGACTGTCCCCCAGTGGTCAAACAGCTGTCCCCCGCCCCCCCCCCCCCCCCAGCAAGGGGGCCAGGCCCACCCAGCCCAGGGGCCCCACCCACGGAGGCGCCGACACCCCAGGCCCAGCACCACCCACCCCACACACAGGGAGAGGAGCCAGAAAGCGCCGGCCCCCCCCGGAGCAAGCCCAGGCCCCCACCCCCAAACGCCGGCCCTAGAAGAGCTCTGGTCAGGCCTCGACGGGACCGAGGCAGCCAACCGGCCGGGGAAACCGCCGATGGCCTCAGCGGAGACCCCGACCCGTCAACCCCCCCTGCCCCGTACCAATAGTGCCCCCCCCCCCTCCCCCAGAATGCCCCCCCACAGGACAGGGCCGACAAGACCCCCCACCCCAGACCCCGCAGCCGAAGCGGATGACTCTCTATAACCGGTTCTGTTTATAGTCCATATGGACAGAATTCCTAGGTGCAGCCAGGGCCCGGATGGGGTCTGGTTTGGGGACCCCAGGATTTTATCTCTGCTTTTTGCAGATGATGTTGTCCTGTTGATTTCATCGAGCCAGGACTTCCAGCATGTATTGGGGCAGTTTGCATCTGAGTGTGAAGCTGCTGGGATGAGGGTCAGCACCGCTAAGTCTGAGGCAATGGTTTTTTACTGGAGAACGGTAGTTTGCTCTCTCTTGGTGGGTGAAGTGCTCCTGCTCCAGGTGGAAGAATTTAAATATATTGGGGTCTTGTTCACAAGTGGGGGAAGATCGAAGTGTGAGATCAACAGGCAGATTGGTGCAGCTGTACCGGTCCGTTGTGGTGAAGAGAGAGCTGAGTCAGAAAGCGAAGCTCTCAGTTTACCGGTCGATCTTCATCCAGTAATGAAAGAATGAGGTCTAGAATACAAGCGGCCTAAATGTGCTTCCTCCGCAGGGTGGCTCGGTGCTCTTTTAGATATAGGGTGAGAAGCTTGGTCACCCAGGGAGAGCTCGAAGTAGAGCCGCTGCTCCTCCACATCGAGAGGAACCAGTTGAGGTGGCTCGTGCATCTAGTCTGGATACCTCCTAGATACCTCCCTGGGGACTTGTTCCAGGCATGTCTCACTGGGCAGAGGCCATGGGGAAGTCCCATGACACGCTGGAGAGACTACGTCTCTCGGCTTGCCCTGGAACGCCTCAGGGTCCCCCCCAGAGGAGCTGGAGGAAGTGACCAGGGAGAGGGAAGTCTGGGCATCTTTACTTAGACTGCTGCCCCTGCAACCCGGTCCCGGATGAGCAGAAGAAGATGGATGATGTAACTCAATCTGGTTGGGTTTAGAGATTGACCTGGTTATAGTACAGCAATATTTATCCTTAACATAGTTGGCTACTCCAGCACCCTTACCAACTCTATCAGCTCTATATACATTGTAGCCTTGTATAGCAGCATCACTATCAGTAATAGACTTTTTCAACCATGTTTTTGACAAACCTTTGTCAGATTAGTTGTTAGAACCTGTAGCTTAATTACATTCAATTTTGGCAGCTAACTTCTGACATGAAAGTGAAGAAATTGAAGTTCAGATCTGCGTTTAAAATCAGGCCTAATGTCTTGGCGGGGGCCTGGATTGAGTTACACATTACCAGAAAGGAAAAGTAGAAGAAATGTGACACATTTCATCCTATGAGCATGCTTGTTAAATGCAGGGTTCTAGCCTCTTGAAAAAATTTTTTATCCCATCCTGAGAGGCACAACATTGGATTATTCCTTTGTGACTCTCTCACAAAGACCGTAGAATTTAAGGTGTTTTTCATCTTGAAAGTGTTGTTGTAAAATAATTGTGGAGTTATTGGTTGTAAAAAATTGGCAGGTTTATAATTCAGAGATTTCTGCAAAGGTCCAACAAGAGACAGAATCCACAGATAACAGATCAGACAGAACACTTTGCTGTGACACCTCGATACCTCAAAAGTGTGAGATTGGCTAATTTTCATACGGCAAAAATCATAGATTAGGAAAACAGTATTTGCAGGATCTCTCCAGTGGAGTGGAGTGAAGCAAGTAAGGGTTAATGGCCGACGAAGTGTGCGTTCTTTCTTTTTTTTTTTTTTTTTTTCCAACTTGTCCTGTCCAACAGCTGGGCAGACAGATGAGAGCTGAGGGCCTCTTGTGTGGGACATATTTTACTTTAACAAGAGGGGTTATTAATCTTCAGACAATCCAAAGGTATGTCTGATTAAACCCCTTTGTTATTGAGGCCAAACTTTATTAATTTCAATCATGTCTGAAAATCTTTGGTGTTGGACCGGACGGAAAAGGAAAGAGGGGAAGAAGAGAGAGGGACGTTAGAGAGAGGGGGGGTAGGGGGTGATAATAGGAGGGGAAGGGGGATAAGACCATGAAGCAGCATAAAGCAACAAGTTTACTGGTTGTTAATCATTATGGTAAGGTTCAAATGTAGTAAAAAAATAAATAAATAAAAAGGGCGGAGCCTGTCCACACACACACTCAAATGTTATAAACACACCTGCTAGCTGCAAAAATGTCCACCTGTCGACATGTACACAAAACAGATAGTGTTCACACGCATACTTATGCCTTAAAACCAACTAGTGTGAAATATTTCAGTCATTCAATCATGCAAACTGTTAGTGCAAAGGTGAGCTAACACCTGTGCTCAGGTGAGTGTTTTTGTTCTTCTAAAATGGATGGTGGAACGTGAAAAGAAGGAGGGAGAGTGCCCAGCCATCCCCACCCCAAGACCCCCGCCGCAGCAGCAGCGGCAGCCGGAATCCCCCCAACGCCACACGGGAACCGGCAGGGAACAACCGCCGCCCGGGCGACCAAGCCCGCCACCCAGGCCAGGGCCAGCAGGGCCGCCGCAAGGCCCCCAGAGCCAGAGGCCAGGGAGGCACGGAGGGAAAGAGAGCGCCGCCCCAGCCCAACCAGGAGAGCAGCCCCCACGCCACGCCGGGAGAACCCAACGCAGGGCCCCACCGGAGAAGGACACCCACAGCCCCAAACGAGCACCCCACCACCACCCAGGAGTTCCGGGCATCCCCCCGCCCCAACCCCAGGTACGAGCCAGGACCCCCCACTCCAGGCAGCCATCCGCCCGGCCCACGGTTGGTCCAGGGAGGAGCGAGGCAGGGGCCCGCCGCCCCCGCCCAGGAGGGGGGAACCCCGGGGAAAAAAGAGGGCCCAAAAGGGGTGTTGTAAATATGGCCCGACCAGGCTCGGCCACAGTTGGAAATTTGGCGGGGCCCAGCACTCAGGAGCAAGGACCAGAACCCACCCCCCAGGGACCAGACACCCCCGGCTCAGATGTAATGTGAACCCCCCCACCGCGCGGAGAGAGCACCGCCGGAAGCCGGCACCCCGGGGACACGGCCGCCGTTGCAAAGGGGCCCGTACCCCCCACCAGGGAAGAGGCAGGGGACAGATGGACCCAGGTCCCACCTTCCTTGCAAAATTTGTGTGCGTTTATGTGTGTTTGAGAGGGTGTGTGTGTGCAGAAGAGCTCTGGTCAGGCCTCGACGGGACCGAGGCAGCCAACCGGCCGGGGAAACCGCTGATGGCCTCAGCGGAGACCCCGACCCGTCAACCCCCCCTGCCCCGTACCAATAGTGCCCCCCCCCCTCCCCCAGAATGCCCCCCCACAAGACAGGGCCGACAAGACCCCCCACCCCACCCACCCCCAGACCCCGCAGCCGAAGCGGATGACACCCAGAGCGACCGGGGGCCCCAAGAGGGTTGTCCCGTCCCGCCCCAGAGCCAGGGAAGGGCCGATCCCAGCCCCAGGTGGAGATGGGAAGCCCATCCAGCGCCGCTGGGCCCCCCCCCGAGCAGCGCCCCCCGCCAACCCCCCCCAGCACAGGCAAAGGGACCACCCCCCCAAGCCAAGCCAGACCACCACCCCACCCCCCCCACCACGCACCCCCTCACCCAAGCCCAGAGGACCACGCAGCGCCCCAGCCCGCCCCACCCAGGCGCCGGACCCGACCCCCCGACCAACGGAGCCCCCACCACCCCCCGCCAGGCACCGGAGGCCCCGACCCCCACCCCGGCCCACGGCAGAAGGGCAAGGAGCAGCGACGACCAGGCCCCCCCCACCCCCTAAGTCATGGAGTTAGCTATGGGAGACCAGAGAGACCGAATTCTTTCAAAGTTACTTGAACTTTGGGCTGACATTTTTTCTAAGCTGATATGATCAAGCAGAAGATTTCTGTGTTGAGTTATATTTATATTTTTTTTGCTTTTCCAATTTATTAAAATAGTTTTTTTTAGCAATGCAAAGAGTTATGAAAATGATAGAGCCTAATCCTCCTTCTACATCGATGGCACTCATGTCACCAAGCACACAAAGTGACGGTGAAGCTGTGATTGAAACCTTAAGCCAGACTGATAGATCGGCACATACCTGCTGCCAGAGAGCCTGGACAGGCGTGCAGAACCACAGTGCATGCATGTAATTGTCGGGTAGATTACTGTCACAGTGCTGACAAATGTCTGAGTTACTGAGACCCATCTTGAACATCCTCTGTCCAGTGTAGTAAATTCTGTGAAGAGTTTTGAAATGGATTAGCTGCAGATTTGGACTTTTTGTCATTTTAAAGGTGTTTAGACAAAGTTCTGACCAAAAACTTTCATCTGTGCTGATGCTCAAATCCGCTTCCCATTTTGTTGTCGGACGTGAAATATTGTTATCTAAATTGCATAAAAGTTTGTATATTTTGGAGAGAGTTTTATTCATTGAGAAATTGATCAGAGTGGTAACTACATCTGGTAGCTTTAAATCGTTGTCTCTGTATTTAAACTTTTTAGTAATAATTGATTTAAGTTGCTGATATTCCAAGAAGTTATATATTCCATGTTTGTCTTGAAGTTCCTGGGGGGTTATGAATCTTCTATCAATAATTATGTGCTCTAGTTGTTTTATGCCCCCTGTTTGCCAAGCTGGGAAGTGGATCATTTTTTTGTTTATGAGGATGTCTGGGTTGTTCCAGATGGGTGTCATTTTGCACGGTTGAATTGATGATTTTGATATTTTGAGAAATTCCCACCAGGCTGTTAAAGTGGCATTTATATTAATACTTTTGAAACAATCCTGTTTTTTAACTATTTGACTAATAAATGGAAGATCTGACAGGTTGATCTTTCCACATAACGCCTGTTCCAAGTCTAACCATGAGTTGGTTTCTGGATTATTTTTTAACCATTTTAAGATGTATTGTAATCTATTTGCAAGAAAGTAATTGTGGAAGTTAGGTAATTCTAATCCTCCACAGCTTTTTGCAGATTTTAAAGTTTTTAGACTAATTCTTGCAGGTTTATTGTTCCATAGAAAGCTTGATATGGATGAGTCTAATGTTTTGAACCATTTTAATGGCGGTTGTGTGGGAATCATTGAGAAGAGATAATTAACTTTGGGTAAGATTTTCATTTTAACCGTGGCTACCTTGCCCATAAGGGACAAAGGCATGTTGGTCCAGCGTGTTAGATCGTCCTGTATGTTTTTCAGTAATGGGGTGTAGTTTAGCTGCACCAGTTCTGATATTTTGGGGGAAAAATAAATACCTAGATATTTTATATTGCCTGATTTAACTGGTATTGTGAGTCCTTGCTCCGCATTACTGTTCAGTGGTAATAAAACAGATTTATTCCAATTAATGGAATAGTCTGATATAGAAGAGAATTCATTAATGATTGTTGCCGTTTCATTTACAGAATGTATATTACTTAAAAACAGTAATATGTCATCTGCATAGAGACTAATTTTATGATGACTGTGTTTGGTTTTAATTCCTTTAATACTCTCATTCTGTCTTATTGCTGCAGCTAGAGGCTCGAGAATTATTGCAAAAAGAGAGGGGGAGAGTGGGCAGCCCTGTCTAGTTCCTCTTCCAGGAAAAAACCTGTTGGAAGTCTGTTTATTAGTTCTAACTGATGCATTGGGGTTGTGATATAATATTTTGATCCAATTGATGAATGATTCTCCAAACCCAAACTTATGGAGGGCAGCAATGAGGAACTTCCAATTTACTCTATCAAAGGCTTTTTCAGCATCCAGTGATAGTATAGTCATTTCCTGGTTTTTGATGGTGGCAAAGTCTATTATGTTAACGAGTCTTGACATTGTCATCCGAGTGTCTGCCTTTGATGAATCCAGTTTGATCAAAGTCAATTATGTGAGGAGTGACTTTTTCTATTCTCTGTGCTAGTGCTTTGCAGATAATTTTAACATCTGCATTAATTAAAGAAATGGGGCGATAGCTTGAAGGACTCGTGGGATCTTTGTCTGGTTTTAGAAGAAGGATAATGTTGGCAGAGTTTATGTTAGGTGGTAGAGATTGGCTTTCATTGATAAATTTTACCGTTTTATAAAACGTTGGTGCCAGTTGTTCCCAGAATTCCTTATAAAACTCTGCAGGAAAGCCGTCAGGCCCTGGTACTTAGGCATAAGTAACAGAGCTTCATGAAGCTCTGACAACGAGAGCGGAGAGTCTAAATTTGTGATTTGATCTTCGTTTAACTTGGGCAGGTTTATATTGTTGAGAAATGAGTTGATGCTTTGTTCTGATGGATTGATCTGTGGAGTGTATAAGTTTTGATAAAAGTCTTTAAACGCATTATTAATTTTGACCGGGTCATGGGTGACATTCCCTGTTTGGTCCATAATAGAAGTGATTGTTGATTTTTCTTTATTAATTTTAAGCTGATTAGCTAGAAATTTGCCAGATTTATTTGAGTTTTCATATCTTTCCAGTCGAAGCCTTTGTATCTGGAATTGTGTTTGTTTATTGATGATGTCATTTAACTGCAGCTTTAAATTTTTCAGGTCGCCCAGTATGTGTTCCTGTGCAGAAGCATTATAAGCAGTCTCCAGAGTTTTTATTTTATTTTCTAATTCTAATAAATCTGCTTTCTCTTTGCGTTTTTTATGCGTTGAATAAGAGATGATTTTCCCACTCATGACTGCTTTTGCTGCTTCCCAAAGAATACTTGGTGATATTTCAGAAGTATTGTTGAATTCTAAGAAGGTTGCCCACTCTTTTTTAAAGAATTCAATAAATTCCTGGTCTTTTAACAGAGATGTATTAAACCTCCAGGTTGAACCCGAGGGTCTGGGTACTTCCCTTGAGATAGTAACAGAAACTGGTGCATGGTCACTGATAATAATTGGATGAATGTTGGAACTTTTAATTTCTTTCAAAAGGGAGTTACTGACTAATAAATAATCTAAACGAGAGTGTGAATGGTGAACTGGAGAAAAAAAGGTGAACCCCTAAGTGCTTGGATGACATGAGCGCCAAGCGTCGCAGAGACCCAGATCATTCATGTACTGCTTTAGAATACTTGCAGACTGCCATGTACGCTGATTTGCTGCTGTGCTGAGTCTGTCAAGTTCAGGGTCCAAAACAAGGTTGACGTCTCCTCCTATAATGATTGTGGAGTCAGAGTGAGCTGAGAGTGAGGTGAAGAATCTGTGAAAGAAGGAAGAGTTGTCAACATTAGGACCGTATACACTCGCTATACAAAAGTCCTTATTCTGAATGGATATATTAATGATTACAAATCTGCCTTCTGGGTCAGTAACTGTATCCTTATGAGTAAATGTAACATTTTTATTAATCAAAACTGCAACCCCTCTTTGTTTGGAGTTGAAACTGGCAGAATACATAGCTGGATACTGGGAACAGCACAGGAGTTGACCAGCTGATAAAGATAAATGGGTCTCCTGCAGCAGAGCTATATCTGCTTTAAGATCATTCAGGTGATTTAACACTTTCAATCTCTTTGGCCCAGAACCAAGTCCACGCACATTCCAGCTAACGATGTTAAGACTGTTCATAGCTGTTCTAACCGGGGGAGTGCAAGGCTAAATAGTGCGTGTGCCCGTCCGTGTGCGCGTGCACGCTGTGCGTACCTGCTACACTGACAAGCGCTGTGCGTTGTGGGTGAACGTGTCTTGGCTGTGAGCTGCATGTTGCGTGCGTCCTGTGTGAGCCTAAGTGAAGTTTTTGCAGTTTATCAACGTGTGTGTGCGGGATCGCGTGTGCATGCTCTTATGCGCGCTAGTATGCGCGCGCGCCCGTTCCGTGCATAAATAAATACTTACCGTGGTTGCGTTGACTTTACCTGATTCACATATGAGGACATGGGAAGGGGGGGGGACAAGAGAAAAGAGAGAGGGAAAGAGAAAAAACAAAAACAACGAAACAACAGAAACATGAATGTGAGAGAAAGAAAAAACACTTTTCCTGAGATGTGTGGATTATTGATGATCCGATTATTTCCTATTCAATTAAATAAGTTTGCTGGTTTCTTCTGGGCAGCGCAGATGTCAGTGCGCCTCTGAAAGCCTTCAGCACAGCCAGGGTGTTACCTCTGGGTCCCGGAACAGCTTGCCGTTCACAAAAAGTTTATCAACGGCAACCACCGCACGGGCTCCAGCAGACAGGTGCTTCCTCCTCAGCGGGAAGAGGATTTTCCGCCGGCGGAGGATCTCGCCTGGAAACTGGTCATTCACGCTATAATGTGTGTCTCTCAGCTCTCGCCCTCTGCTTTTTACCTGCTCCTTTTGTTTATAATGTTCAAATTTAGCAACAATAGGACGGGGACGCTGATTGTCCGGCCTTTTTCCTCCGAGCCGGTGAACCCTGTGAAAGGAGATCTTCTGGACTTCTTCCTTGGGAAGCTTCAGGTGGACCTCTATGAAGGACTTAACAATGTTCTCCGGGACTTCTCCTGCCTCTTCTGGAATCCCTGCGAACACTAGATTGTCCCTCATGCTCCTCGCCTGAAGATCCAGGAGGGTTTCTTTGATGGATCGATTTTCCTCAGAAAGACGGGCGGTGTCGTTGCCCAGGGTCTTCACGGTCTCTCTGAGGGCCTGGTTCTCCGCTGCGAGCTCCTGCACCTGCTGTTGGCTACATTCCAGAGACTCTCGCAGACCTTGGAATTCCTTATGGAGGATCTCCAGCAGATTTAAACGGCAATCAAGGCTGGAGAGCTTTTTATCAATTGAATCCAGGATATCACTCATGTTGCTGCCTGGGGAGGAGGCAGCCCCCAGGGAGTCTTCGGGACTGTTGCGTTTGGTGGACGGAGTGGCGGTGTTGGATTTCCTCATGAGGCAGGTATTGAAACACTCGTCGATGTAATTCTCCAGATCCTCCAGGTCCTCCAGGTCATCCAGGCTGGCAAATGCTTGACAAACTTTTTCAGATTTTTATTTTTTAACTTTCTGGATTATTTAAATATGGCGGTGTAATGAAATAAATCAAAAATGTTTGTTCACAACTTACGCGCCGCCAAGTAAACTCACCACACTCCTCTCGTCGGCTCTCGCGATACTACAGCATCACGTGTCTCTGCTCCTCACGTGTCTCTCTGCTCCGTCCGGCGTGCGTTATTTCTTTTTAACGCACGCCGTGGAAGCCTGAACCGTCCGACGCAAAGCGGTGGACAGTAGCTTCCGCGAAGTGTGTTTAAAAAGTAATAAACGCACACTTTGAAGGCCATTAACCCGCTTATACCATGGTCACTTACAAAAGCAATACATATTAACCAGTTTTTAGTCCTTAATTCTTGTTTTTTTCCAATTTGGATTGCTTTTCTCACAAAAAGAGGACTATGTGTCGCGCTGCATCACATAACATATAGTCCGCGTCACGCAGCACCACCGCTTCAGTCAAGATTCGGCGATATATAAATGCTGATCTTTCTGATAGGTTGAATAAAGCATCAGTTCAGAGAGAAAGTTCTCCTCTTATTGCTTGTTTTTGTCCAGATAATGAAGCAAAAGGTTGTTTTAAAGAAGCCGGCTCAGTGATACAAAACATTTAAGCTAGGTGACCGGAACTTCTTTTTTCACCGAGTGGTTATCAGGTTTTAATGCATACCCAGCAGCCAATCAGAATATAGTATTCAACTGGACCATGGTATAATCTTAGATATGTTAGGGTGGGGGGTTGACAGAGTACCCAAATGCAGAGAGGAGGACGCTGGGGTTGCAGGTGAACAAGAGCTTTAATAATTAACAAAAAAAACTACAAACCAAAATCACTGCTGAGCAGGCTAGAAAACTCGAAATTCTCAAAGGGGGAAACGGCAAACTTCACTACACAGGGGAACAGCATAATAAACTATGGACCAGCACAGGAGGAAGGGAAAGAAGGGACTTAAATACACACAGGACTGACGAGACACAGGTGGAAACAATGAGGGATCACAAAGTAAAACTCGCAACAACAACACAACAGGAAAACCTACAAAATAAAAGAGGAAGTGAACTCAAACATGACAGAACAAAAAAGAACCAAAAAACAAAAGCAAAGAAACTAAAACCGTTCCGAGGTTCCAAACATAAAAATGTCAACCAAGTAAAAAAGGGGAAAACCCGGAGGCTATCAAGATGAAAGGAGATAAACATCCAGGAGATCCAGAGCATTCAGATTACAATCCACAGTCTAGTAGGCCTCTGGAGCTTCTCAGTGTTTGAAGATCAATAGAGGATCACAGTTGATTAAAATGCAACACATCAGGAAAAGGGAGTTGCCATCATTCTTGGCTGGATAAAAAAGTTAAAATTCCAAGTTAAAACAGCTAAGGTATCTGGAATAGTACACACTCCAACAAACGAGGAACTGTGCCAGCAGCCATATCGGATTCACACGCCCCGAATCTTGGATTCTTGAATGGGCTGCACAGTGGCGTAGCGGTTAACCCTCTCACCTCACAGTGAGAAGGCCTTGTTTCAGATCCTGTTTGGGTTCCTTCTGTGTGGAGTTTACATGTTCTCCCTGTGAATGCGTGGGTTTTCTCCTGGCACTTTGGCTTTTTCCCACAGTCCAAAAACATGCTTTGTAGGTTAATTAGCATCTCTGAATTGTACCTAGGTGTGTGGTCTTGCAACAGACTGGCAACCTGTTCAGGTCGCCCAACAGTAGCTAGGATAGGCTCCAGCATTTCTGTGACCGTGAAAGGGATTTAGTGGGGTCTGAAGATGGGTGGATATTATGTAATGTTTTTAGACCAAACCATAACATGTTATTTTAGAGCAAATGAAATGTTTTCACACAGAGGTGTGGTGACTTTTTGCTTTGGTTAAGGATTTTCAACCCCCCCAGCTTGATAAAAATTAATCAGAAATGGAGCAAACATTTTTTCACAGCATCACTCTATTTCTTTTTGCTCCTGCTGTACAAGTTGTTCTGCCCATTTTCCTCTATGGTTTCCTGCATGAGTGTTGATTTTTGTCTGCAGGTTTCCTTGGAAACAGAGTCTTCTGTGACTGTAGTTCAGCTGCCTGATGGTCAGACTCTGCCGATCCAAAGAATCATCCAGGCTCCTCAGACCTCTGTTATTCAGGCGCCCCAAGTCCAGAATGTTCAGGTGGGAACAAATAGAGGCCCGAGTTTATGTATTGATTGCATTCGATTAATTTGGGGATAGCATCCAAATTATAAATGATTTCTTAAAACAAAAGGATCACAAGTCTCTGTTTAGAAAGAGTGAAGCCATGCTTCAACTCCAGACAAATCTTAGTCTTGACTTAATTCCGCTTCAGGCCAAACAAAACATTCCTGTTATCCTAAACCACAACATTTAAAACAAAATGTAGTCAATGCCTTACTGGAAGTGTTTTTGCAATATCTGCAGAATTTCCTTCTGCTTTTGCTCCAGGCTGCTGTATGCAGAAATCTTTTCACTGTCTGAAGACACTGAATAAACATTCTTGACGAATAGTCAGGACACATTCGAGTATTGCACAGCGCCGACCATTCGCGCCATTTTTGAATTCAGAGTGGGGTTATAAATATATCTGTTCTTATGGAGAGACATCACCCATCCTGTTAAGAGTAGTAATAAATCAGCCACGGATATTTATTTTTTACTCTCTATAAGATGTACGCTTGTTTCATTCGCAGCACACGAATTGAGCACGAGGAAGAGAGTCAGACAGAAAGATAGACAGATAAAACAAGGTGAAACAACATCAACACAGAAAGATAAAGAAACTATGACACAACAGGAAAAGAAGCAAACCTGCAACCTTTTCCCTTTTGAGGATCTAGAGCAGTGGTTCTCAAATGGGGGTATGCGTACCCCTGGGGGTGCGTGGAGGTACTGCAGGGTGTACGTGACGCTTTTCAAAATATCTACCTAAATCAGTGGGCTCATCCTCATAATAAATCTTGAGAAAAATTATTTTGTAAAAAGTTCGATAAAATATAAATATGCGTTCATGCACTGAATTTTATATTCAGTAATTAGTTTCAATATCCTTTGAAATAAAACGGTGCCCCCCCCCCCCCCCCCCCCCGCCCAAAACACACACACCAAGTTAGTTTGACCCACTGACGGCACACACTCATCAACGACCTGTCGTGACCATAACACTGTAACGATGGAGGCGTGGTTAAAGCGCAGCAGCCATGCTGCTGAAAGTACAGATGGACAAGTGAAAAAGAAAACAAAACAAGAGGCCACGAAGTCCAGAAAGTACAATGAAGATTATGTTTTAATGGGATTTACGTCCACGAGCTCTGACCCACCCGAGGCACTGTGGGTTTTTTTTGCGGGGATAAGTTAGCCAACGCTAGCATGAAGCCGGCACACCTCCAGCGGCATCTCACCACAACACATGGATGTCACGTTGGTAAGGCACCAGAGTTCTTCAGGAGAAAACTTTCTGAGTTCAAGTCATCCCAAGCCACAATGCCAAAAGTCTCCACTACATCAGCCAAAGCCCTGGAGGCTTCTTACGCGGTGTCTTTGCTTGTTGCTAAAGCCAAAAAACCCTTCACCATAGCGGAGACCTACTGCTCCCCACCGCTGTGGTATTGGCCGAAACTATGCTGGACATAAAAATCAGCGGATACATTAAAAACTGTGCCTCTGTCTAATGACACCGTTTGCCGCAGAATAGATACCATGGGCGCAGACATTATCGAACAAGTTGTGGGGAAACTTGGCGACTCATTTTCACTGCAGCTGGATGAATCCACATATTTGAGTGGACATGCGCAACTTGTTGCATTTGTGAGATACATCGACACGGACGACATCTGTGAACACATTCTATTCTGCAAAGAAATGGAGGGGCGAACAACCGGAGAGGACATTTTTAATGTCGTTAACATGTTTATCAGCTGGAAATCCTGCAGCCGCGTCTGCACAGATGCGGCTGCATCAATGACGGGCAGCGCAAAAGTACGACGGAGTTTTAGGGCCACGGTGAGGAAAAAAAATTCTGGCCAACATGACGAGATTAAAGTCGTCATGTCGACTTTAATCTCGTCATGACGAGAAAAAACTCGTCGTGTCAAGATAAAAGTCGAAATAAAGTTTCGAGATTAAAGTCGCAATGTTGCGCGCGAGAAGTGAAGCTGAGTCTTTCAGGAGTATTCAGTGTTATGGCTAATGTTAGTGAGCTAGTGGCTTTATGGCCACCAAAAAATAGTAATTTTATTAGGAGATAAAAACTCGTAAATTTACGGGAAAAAAGTCATAGATTAACAAGGAGAAAACCCAGAAGTTGTCTGTTTATCGGAGCCTAGCTTGAAGATGAAATATGTGGAGCCTTTTGTGAAGCTTTATTTCCGGATTATAGGTTTAAAACAAAGAGATTCTGAGTCTTCTGGCGACTCAAAATCAGATTATTTTCCGTGGAGCAGTCTTTCCGGGGTTCAGTGTCAGTAAAGCGGACTTTCATATGTAAAATAAGGAGCTCAGAGACACGTTTGGGTGTAGAGGATCGCTGCAGCCTTTATTCTCCTTTTCATTCACATAACCTGAAGTTCATCTGTCACATTACGTCATGAACCTGTCATCAGATCCGAACACCAATGCGGAAGTAAACAGTGTTACATACGCCCACTCCTGCAGATGAAGCGACCCGTTTGATCATTAAAAAACAAAGATGAATGAAAATAGTCTATTATATTAGCATTACAACGTTGAAAAAGGCAAAAAGTGCTTCTCCTCCTCAGACGGAAGCGTCACACAAACATAGAGATCTTGTCTTTGGTGGAGGAAGAAAAGATTCAAGCAAACAGCTGCAGTGGCCAATGGCTTCATCATCGGGCTGCAGTGATCCTGCAAACCAACCATCAATAAATAAAACTTTAATAACTTGTAAATCAAACAAATGACCCTCCAGACATTTGGAACGTTATCAATAAACATTCAGCTCACCTGTTCAACTGAGTTTAGTCGGTCTGCTCTGCTGCTGCACGGCGTTCACCTGCTGCTCTGATGCTCACTTCCACAATAATCTCGTAAATCTACGAGTTTTTTTCTCTCGCGCGCAACATTGCGACTTTATTCTCGAAACTTTATTTCGACTTTTATCTCGACAAGACGAGTTTTTTCTCGAAACTTTGTGTCGAGTTTTTTTTCGTCATGACGAGATTAATCTCGTCATGTTGGCCAGAATTTTTTTCCCTCACCGTGGCCCTAAAACTCCGTCGTACGAAAGGCCTCATAGCACGGATTAAAAAAGAAAATCCCGACATCAAGTGGACGCACTGTGTGATACACAGGGAAGCGCTAGCGTCCAAGAAAATGAGCCCTGTGTTGCACGATGTTTTGAACGACAGCATTAAAGTTTTAAACTTTATCAGGTCAAGGCCACTTAATGCACGTTTGTTCCGCAGCCTCTGTGAAAATACGGGAGCTGAACACACAGAACTGCTCCTGCACACTGAAGTATGCTGGCTGTCCCGTGGGAGAGTACTGAGCAGGCTGTTTGAGTTGCGAGCTGAAGTGCACACCTTCCTGACAGAGCACGGATCTCCCCATGCCACCATGTTTGAGAACACGGACTGGCTTGCAAAGCTTTGCTATCTGGCAGATATATTCAGGAAACTGAGTGAACTGAACATGTCCCTGCAGGGCAAGGACACCAGCATCCTGAACCAGTATGACAAGGTGGGTGGTTTCCTGAAGAAAGCAGAGATGTGGAAAAGGGCATGTGATCAGGAGGATTTCACCTGCTTTCCTCAGTTGGATGTGTTTCTCTCAAATGAGGATGTGGCGACAGCTCCGGTGAAGTTAGTCATAGTGGGACATTTGGCTAACTTGATCAGTGGTTTTCACTCCTACTTTCCTGTCATGGATGAGAAATCTGTGCAGCTGGATTGGGTGAGAAACCCATTTCTCTTGTCTGAAGCAAACAGAAGCAAGCTTCCTGTCACTCATCAGGAAAAACTGATGGAAGTATCATCTGACCGTGGCCTGCAGATGAAGTTTGGTGCATCCACTCTCACACAGTTTTGGCTGTGTGAGAGGCAGGAGCACCCTGAGCTGGGACAGAAAGCTTTGGAGCAGCTGCTACCGTTTGCATCCACATATTTATGTGAGGCCTCCTTCTCAGCAATGATGCTGATCAAAACGAAGCAAAGAAACAGAGGGTGCCTGGAGAAGAGCTTGATCACTGCAGTTGCCTCCTTGCCACCAAGAATGACAAAGATCCTCAGTGAGGTGCAAGCTCATATTTCTCATTGAAATGTATTGAGTACATTTTTTTTCCTGTTCATAAATCACTGCCTGTTACATGTTGTTCAATTCAAGTCAAATTTTCAATGCAAAGTGATTCAAATGCAATCTTCTTTTTTTTTTATCCTAAAAGAGTTAACGTTAATTATTATTTGTGAGCAAATTTTTATTTATTAAATTAATTTATTTTGTAAACTAAATATTATTTATTTATAATTAAGTTATAGATTTATTTCTGTGAACAGATTTTTGTTATTCATGTATATTTTTTATTTTATTTGTTATTAGCAGCATTTTGCACATTTGAGTTTTGACTGGTTTTATGCCTTCTGGTGGTCAACGTCTTCTGTTTTTCGTTTTTGATTGTACATGCAATGTTTGCCATATGAATGTTTTTGTCAGGTTTGCTGTTGTTTGGCTTGAATAAATCTGACTTTACAGCACTGTACCTCTTTTTTCTTCCAAAAACGTTTTGCCCATGTCAGGGGGTACTTGACTAAAAATATATTTCTAAGGGGGTACATCACTGAAGAAAGTTTGAGAACCGCTGATCTAGAGCACATATGTCAAACTCAAGGCCCCAGGGCCAAATGTGGCCAGCGAGAGCTTCAAAGTTTTTAATTTCTTAAAATATATATGTATTTTTAGTTGATTACATATTATTTATGTGTAGCTGCTGTTGTATTTATTCAATGTTTGCAGGTCTTATGTGTGTGTGCAGAGAAAATGTTGTCATCAAACCATCAGTTGGATGCAAGGCTGTGTGCAGCCTATTTATATAAAATGTTACATTATAATACATGTTCTTTCTAGCTCAGTTTTATGTTATTTTTCTTTATTCACTTGGACAGTTTGATCCTTCATTAATGGAGTTATGTGGGCTTCAACAAGCGGAAAAAAATTAAAAGGGATTTATGCTAAAGTAACAAGCAAACATGTGTTGCAACTGTAATTGTCACTTTAAAAAGTTATAATAAATAAATAATGCGTTATTTAACATTAAGGAGTAGTTACAATTATTTTTCATTACATTTAGTTACATGTAGAAATTATATCTGACACTTTGAGGACAGACACTATGCTGATGTGCCCCTCAGTGAAAATGAGTTTGACATATGGCGTTTCATCTCTGCCATAAAGGAAAAGGGCGTAAAGACAACTGAGCAGGTGTATTCAGGAACTGAGTGAGGAACCTTACAACCACGCAGGCGCAATTCTAACCGAGCGACCCCCCACTTTACAACTGCACGCTTGCAATCCCTGGAATGCAAAGAGACACGATTGTGAGGCACAGTTTAAACTGTAAACTATAAAAGTTATCAGCTACGCGGAGGAACACGGGAATAGAGCAGCTGCAGTTCGGTTAAATTAGATCTTCACAGATTCGGACTTCCTGCTTCAATAATTCTTCTGATCAACGTTCAAGTGTGTCAGCAAGTATCTCAATCATTTTGTATTAACACAGAGAGTGAACCACAAATGCATTTCTGAAGAAAAAAGATTTTTTTTATTGCCTTTTAATCAGAATTGTTTGCTTCAAGCTGTGAATCCAGACATGCAGTGAGCCGGCTGCCAAGGGACCATCAACAAAGTGTAAACTCTGTGAAACACCATTCTGTAAAAATCAATAAACTTTTAAAAAGCGAATACATGTCTATATTTATATGAACTGGTAATGGAAAGAATCTTAAAAGCAGAGCAGATGATTACTGACTGAAGCTGAGACACTTAGATTTTTAAATTTTATCAGCAGTGAACAAATAAAAGCATATAAAGCACATATTAAGAAAAACACAGTTTTTAACATTAACAATTCATTGTGTGCATAATTTTCTATTATAGATGATGATTTAATTAAACCAACAAAACAATCTGAAGAGCTGATTAGGAGCTGAAAGAGTCAGCTCTTAAGTGAGCCAAGCCAGAAGAAACTGTTCTCTATAAGAGCCAGAACTCCTATCACTAAACGAGCAGAGGCTTTGCTTGCATTACTTCTGTGGTCACATTCCTTTAGAAACAGGGGGAACCAATTTTAAGTCACTAATCCATTTTAAAGTCAATACATTGATTCAAAAACCTAACATTTTTTCATAAAATGGATTGCAGATGTTGATGAGAAATACTGTTTTTTTTCTGCTTTCTTTTGTCGTACTATCCTTCAGCTAATCATCGGCAAGTGATGCAAACAGCTCAGACCTACTTCAGGTGGCTGACTGGACTCACGTCTTGCAAGTCTTGAGTCGTGACTCATAGCCGTTAGCTTTGACCCGCAAGCCGGCTCACCAACGCTACAATGTAATTTTATGCAATAAATTGAGCGTCAGGGCACCTTTTGACATGGTGGATAGATTTTGTCCCATAATATTATCCCATAGTTCTCAGTAGTGAGCGTTTTGTTAAAAATATGAGCAGATATGTGGCAGGAAAATGTTGAAGCGGTGTAAAATTTGCAAACCCCCCTGAACCCTGCGCACTGTGCATAAGTGTTGTTCATGCGTTATGTGCGTCCTCTGTCAGCATCCTACAGGCGTCCTAAGGAGCCAGTACTCGCACCGTATTGACTAGAGTGCAGCGTGAGGGCACAACAGGATCATCTGTATGCGCAACTTTTGTTATCCTTATGAATACTTTACAATACACTTACCACACGCACAACATGACATCCCTTAATGTGGCTGCATGAGCCTCAAGGCAACAAAATAATTTATTCATTCATTAATTATTTTTTTTGGGATGAACAAAATATATATATATATATATATATATATCTATACATATACACAGGTGAAAAACAAGAAATATTTTTTATAACTCTCTGGCTATCTGTTATAACTGAATTCAAGTTTACAATGTTTGATGCTACGTTTACACCAGAAATGTGATGCACGTTCACACTGGATGAGCAGAAAGGGGCTTCTTGTGTTTCTTTTTCTGCTGTTTACTCGGACATGTCTGTCACCTACAGTTGGAAGAGGTTTGGTGCGAAATGTCAAAACGGTACAAATCTCGTGAATGTTGCTCTAGGCTTTTTCTTTTACAGCTCTATTACGATATATTAAATACTTCAAACTTGTCAAACATGGCGAAAGATGTGAAAGATAATTAAATAAACTCTGATTTCATTTGTTGTCAGAAAACAGTAAGGTACAGGAAGCAATTGAATCGGTTAGTTCAAAAGGGGCCCAAGTCTAAGAGGTTTGTTTTTCCAGGAAATGATTTTAATTGCATAGCTTAAAGGGAGGCTACACCAAGTGATTAAAACTTTACCCAGATTTAGCACCAGTTCATAGCTTACATATGCTATGATATGAAGCACCTCACTTTTATCATTTCAGAGGACTAGCAAACTAAAGTCTCTGGACTTGGGCCCTTCTTGAATTAAACAGGGGCGCTGCCATATTGGATAACTACCGTAGTGCTGCCATGTATGGGATAAAGCTAAACCCATGCAAGAGAGGCCCAAGGCCAGGAATTTAGCACTTAACCCTTGTGTTCTTAGATGACCCCCCCCTTCCATTGAGGTGTTCTCCCTACCATGACAAAGGTGGATAAAGGTGGAAAGATTTCATGTAATCCATGGACACCAGGGAAGATCACAAATCATTAAAGAAAAAAGGTTCAGAGCACGGTCTAGTGCAGGGGTGTCAAACTCATTTTCACTGAGGGCCACATCAGTATAGTGGTTGTCCTCAAAGGGCCAGATATAACTTATACATGTAATCAAATAATGAAAAATAAACACAACTACTCCTTAATGTTAAATAACTCATTATTTAGTTACTATGAAGTGACAATTCCAGTTGCATAGTAAACATATGTTTGCTTTTTACTTTAGCATAAATCCTTTTACATTTGATTCTGTCAGGTTAGGTTATATGGACAGTGTTTAAGTCCTAATGTATAGTTGACCAATCCCATATTTCAAGTCAGATTCCCCCTAGTTATGAATAAATACACACCAATATTTATTTTTATTTTAAAAGATTAAAAACTTGTATGCTCTCGCGGGCCACATAAAATGACATGGAGGGCCACATTTGGCCCCCGGGCCTTGAGTTTGACACGTGGTGGTCTAGATGACCCAGCTCCCAATGGCAAAGTGCCTAGGATAGAACAAGGGTTACTGCATTTTAAATGTCAAGCATAGTCAATACATTACAACGGACTTGGGACTTTTTTTGTACATAATCAGATAGCTTTTCCCTCGAAGACCATAGATTATAGAATATCCCTATTTTGAAATATTGTGGACTTGGGCCCCTTTTGAAGTAACCGATTAAATTGTATTTCAAATAGTGTCTGCTTAGGTTTGGATGTTTTTTATTTTTTTATTTGAATGATTAAAAAACAAAAACAAAATGCATTTTGTATTAATTTTAACCTTCAATGATTTAAATGTGTCAAAGAAGCTGAAGAAAAACTTTCTGTCAGATGTGACAGATGACCCCAAAATCCTTCTTGGGTTTTTATGTTAACTCCTTGATGCAAAGTGGGGGATTCAATATTATGATGAGTCATGGTTGAAAGAGGGATTGCTTGGGGACTTTAAAGATGGTTGCAACATTAAAAAAGTGTCTCCAAATTCTCTTGAGACATGTCTTGAGCTGGATAAATTAAACCATCCAATGCTGAAATTCTGTCTCTGGTGTCTTTTTTTTACCACTATATAAATTTTAAGCACAACATAAAAAAGAGATTGAAAGACATTGACATAAAATGTAAACATCTGAGAATTACTCACACATTCTTCTGCAGATCACTCCTGAGATAAAATTGGAGGGGGAACAGCCTGTTGCAGACACGCAGAAGAGACGGGAGATTCTCTCCAGGCGTCCCTCCTACCGGTGAGAATACGTAAGCAGTAATCATGATGACGTCTAAACATGTTTATCTGTCTGATCCCTTTTCTGTTTTTCTTTAATAGAAAAATTCTAAATGAGCTCTCCTCAGATTCTCCAGCAGTTGATAAAATCGAAGAAGAAACGGCAGAGGATGAGGTGCAGGCCTCCAGCAACCCCCCCATTTCTCTGCCAAACTCCATCTACCAGAGCAGCTCAGGCCCATACAGTCAGTGCAAACACAGATGCATCTCCTACTGCAGAGTTTGTAGTCTGGCTATTTTATAATCCCAAGTGTTTAATGCTTAGATGCTTTCACTGTAAAAATGTGAAGTCCCACTCTGATCATCTTTTGTTCTATTGTAAAAACATTCCAAGTGGTCTTTTATTTATGATTATGCCGTTTTTAGCCAAAATCAAAAACCTGTGTCGCACTAGGAGATCATTATAAATTTGCCTCTAAGGTGCTTTTCCGCAGTAACATCTAAAATGATTTGAGAGGTAAAGCGTTAAAGATTTTTCCTGCTGCTAAAATCCCCCAGAAAACTTAGATTGGTGCTTCATTGTGTTTTTCCATTTCCAGGTTTTACATTAACATGGAGGTATCAAATGTTGCACTTCCTCAAATGACCACTGGAAGCTGGTTGCAATGTAGGCTTTTCTCTGTCGCTGCCATGTTAAAAAGTCTGATTTGACTCCAAACCAACTGCACGGCAGACTTAACTTGGTCCGGCCTAGACTGAACCCAAGTCAATGTTCCCATCTCACAAGCTTATTTTGGCCTTTGAAAATCTCATGAGTGACGTCAGGTCATCCATCTAATGTTTATATGTCCGTGGTTTAATCTGAACTTGTTTTCTACACAGTTGCTGTCACTCAGGACAGAGGTATTGCACTGACCAGCGCTGCAGTAGAAGCCCTTCACAGGGTCCAGACTCTGACTGTTGCCAACTCTCCCACCCCTCAGCCTACAGCCACCTTCCTGCAAGCTGGAGAATCTCCACAGCAGTTCTACATCCACGGGGGGCAGGTGCTCATCCAAGGTGAGTATACTTGAGTAAATGTGATCAGGCATAAAGCATATCTGATGGGCATTGGTTCAGTTTTTAACATCACATTTGGGAAATAAAAACAAATTCCGTGAAATGAGAAATTTGGATTAAAAACATTAACAAATGTGCTTGAAGACCATTATCCAAGTTGATGTGAGCCAACAGCAATAACTTGAGGAAAAATCATCCATTTTTTTCTGTTTTTTAGTTTCATAATGACGTGTAGTTGGACATCACTTTGTAGCGGCTGGTCAGTGTTGTCACAGTTCCTTCAGAAAAAAAAGATACAGCTTTTTTGTCTTTTTTGTCTTAGTTGTTTGTCACTGCAGATCATTTAAAACAGGGGTGCTTATTACATCGCTGTGTGGGTATCGCAGGCTATCAAAAATAAATAAACCATTTTTTTTTCAATTGCGTATAAAACGCAACCACTCGGCATCCAATAATGTCAGGGAAACACTGTAAACATGAGATCAAAATTTATTTATTTGAAGAACATTTATTTATCTATTTATTTAATTAAGAGATTGCCATTATTGTAAATAAGAACATGTTCTTTATAGCTTACCTGGTTAAATAAAGGTTAAATAAATTCATTAATTCATTAAGCATAGAAACACAAAGCTGTCAAAAACGAGAAGAACTGGACTGTGAACAGAAACTCTGAAAGCCACAGAGGGCAAAGACAATTCAAAGAGATTAAACTGAGAATTGAGCTGTAATTATTCATATTTGAATACATGAGCCAGAAAAAGGTATTAATATTTCTACCAAAGTGTTAAAAAGTGGTTTACTGTTACTTTACTGTTAACGGGATTAAAACCTTTACAGAATTTTTTAAGTGGCTGCTATAGACAAAACTGTTGTGGAGACATCAGAGTTGGTATACAAGTTTCTCTGACCCAGTCGGACAAAAATCTACTGTCAGCCTCTTTAAGAAGACTAAGTTTGACATTACAGATCTGTCATCCCTGTTTTCAAAAGCCATTGACTCATTCATTCTACCAGTTTAGGTCTCGGTTTGATACAAGTAGTTGAAACATGGCGTATTGCAGTGGTTAGCACTCTTGCCTCACAGCAAGAAGAACCCTGGTTCAAGTCCTGGCTGGGGGGCCTGAACCAGAACAATAATGGGAGACCTTTCTGTGTGGAGTTTGCATGTTCTCCTGGTGCATGGTTGGGTTTTCTTCGGGGTCTCCGGCTTGCTCCCACCGTCCAAAAACATGCTTCATAGGTTAATTGGCAACTGTAAATTGTCCCCAAGTGTGATATGTGTGACCCTCCAACAGACTGGGGACCTGTCCAGGGTGTCCCCAGGGTTCGTCCACAAGTGGCTGGGATAGGCTCCAGCAGCCCCGTGACCCCCAAAGGGAACAAACGGCTTAGAAGATAAATTAATGAAAATTAAAAAAAAAGAAAGTTATTATAATTATTATAATTATAACTAAGTTAAGTGGAGTGATGTTGATTACTTAAATTGTCCCATTGGTCATTCAACACACACACACATGCAGAATTGTAATCATGCAGCTCAACAGTTTGCATGGCTGCCACTTGGGACACAATATCCTCTTGTTTGTTGAGCGTCTCTCCAGTTGCGTCACTGAAGCTAAAAATACAAGCCCTCCACTACCACCCCCTCCCTTCAGCTCCTTCTGTCCCTCCCAGCATACATTGTGTTTCTCTGCCTGATCTACAGCGGGGGGAGTGGGAGGAACTCTAATCCAGGGTGTTTCACTGACTTCAGCGGGCGCGAGTGATGTCACGGTGATGTCAATGCCTGTAATTGTAATCGGGCTGCAAAGTTGACGAGTGGCCACTGTGATACAGAGAGAGCTGAGAGAAAAGAGGGGAGAACGATAAGAGGAGATTCAACTCAGAGAGGGAGAATAAAGACAGAGGAGGGGGTTTTTCTGCGCTCCGGGTCTGCTCTGCCGCGGTGCTGGATTATTGGAAACAAGAGATGGCTGTTACTGGGGATGAAACTGAGTCAGGTAAAGTTTCCATGCGCGTTTAAAATTGTATTTTGCTTTCTTTCTTTGATTTTTGTTTCATAGATTCGGCTTTTATTGCTAAATATATTACTTATATATATATAAGTCTAATCTATGTATGTGTGTGTGCGTGTTGTACATGGATTTGTTAAATGTAAAAGAGCTAATAGCAAATCTACACTTTTTCTTTCTGTTTTTTTCCAAAATGTCTACTTTTAATTCCTATGTTGAGAAATTCCTTATCTAACAAGTAGGAGAAAAAAAGAGAAATCAAACCTTGCAAGTCAACAAGCCTTTGGTTTAGTACAAGCAGTGCTGCTCCTGCCTGACTGTCTTCTGCTGCTTTGCAAACACAACTCACTAAACTGCTAAAGTGGTTGTCAGGCAGACGGACGGACAGGCAGGCAGGCAGAGGGGGAGGGAGGGGGAAGTAAAGGGGCGGGTGTGGTGGAGGGAGTGGAGAGAGATAGTTGCCAGTTTGACGTCACAGCGTTTCCTGGAACACGAGCGGGGAAGAGAGAATGCACAGCGTGCAAGAGAAGACGCACACACTGACGTCAGTACAGGCCGAGTCACCGCGTTATCACAACAAGAGCAGACTGCAAAGGCACTCTGTGTGTGTGTGTGTGTGTGTGTGTGTGTGTGTGTGTACGTGCACTCACCTGCTTACGTCTGGATAAATGAATGTGTGTGTGTGTGTGTGTGTGTGTGTAAAGACTGTAACTTCTCAAGAAGAGGAAACAAAAGTGGTGGGAGGAAAGCTGATAGTTTGGTTAAAGATGATCTTAGTGATGGCTTAACTCCAACGCCTTAATCAGAGACCACCTTTAGCCACAACCACTGTACAGTGGAACATGCAGCCATTCAGTAGTCATGGAAATGATGTAGCCATTTACATGGAAACAGGAAATGTGAAGTCCAACTATTGATATCATTTTATTTAATCGTTCATTGCTAAAAAAGACAGCCCAAAAGCAGGAAAAGAACACTAATTTTAAGAATAGAATCACAAGAAAGTAGTAAATCTGTCCATGCTGCAAGCCGTTTTCACTTAACAAGAAATCTGTGATAAGAGATCAAAATCCAGGAAGTTCCTCGCAAGCATTCATAAAAGGAACAATTAGCTAGAAATCCTAACTTTTAGATAGAATTACTTAAAATTGGATTTTTCAAACAAAATAATATGCATATTTTTGCTTGTTATGAGCAAATGGTTTGTATTTATGATGACGGTGACAAAAAATGAGTGTTAAAAGCTGAAATGATTCATTTTAGAACAAAATCTGAACAACATAAAATTCTAATCTTAGTACAGTTGGCTGATATTAATAAATCCTCATAGTATCTAAAACTAGCATTTATTCTGTGAACCTAAATATACATTTCTGTTTCCAAAATATTAAACAATGAATGCCAGTCTAACTTGTCAACATGTATTGAACTTTAAAATAACATCCTTCAATTTGAACCAACAATGACGGTGCAATTAGAGTTTTTTGAGTCTTAGGTTTTTCTATTGTCAAGTGTCTGGAGCAAAAGGAGATTGACTCATTTTAAAGATAATCTTTCTTATTTCTAGATCCTAGCTCTTAATGAGACACAAAAACTCTCCACTCTTCTGAATTAGAGAAAAGCTTGGAATGGCGCAAAGCAAGGAGAGTTAAAACACCACAAAACATGGTGAAATATATTGAATGTCTAAAAAAAGGTTTGAAATCTTTGCAAGGATGAAATAGTTTGCAGTTTCTTACTGGAAAATGTAAATCATAAATCACAAATATGAGCCAAATGATTGAGGAACAGCAGAAGTCGGAGCTGAAACTGAAGGATTTGGTTGCTATGGTTCCACTAGCAACAGCATAAGTCACTTATTTCTGTTTATAATGAAGCCATTTGACAACAGGAGTGGATGGATGGAGCCATTTGGTTGTCTAGTTTGAAGAAATCTCAATTAAAAGTCTGTCAGCTGACAAAGTGAGGTACTCTGAGCTTTTTCACATTTTAAATTAGATCAAAAGAACTATATGAAAACACCTTGGTGAATAAATTCCTCTTCTGAGGCAGGAAGTAGAGTGGATGCGGGCTATTTGCTAAAAAATAAGGTGGTGATAAACTCTAAATACCACATTTGTGGTCAAATAAAGAGGTTCATGTGTTCACGTTTTTCCATCTTTACCCCCAGCTGCTACAGGAGACATCCCCGCCTATCAGCTGCGGTCGCCTAACTCCAGCCTGGCTCAGAGCATTGTGCTGGCCGAGTCTCCGAGCAACATGCAGAGCCCTTCGTCGCAGCACGCCGAGGAAATCACCCGCAAGAGGGAGGTCCGGCTGATGAAAAACAGGTAAGGGATCTTCAAGCATCCTAGTGAACCTGCTGGTGTGAGGAAAGACGCTAAAACGCACTGTTCTCCTCTTTCCGCTTTAGGGAAGCAGCTCGTGAATGTCGCAGGAAAAAGAAGGAGTACGTCAAGTGTCTGGAAAACCGCGTGGCAGTTCTGGAAAACCAAAACAAGACCCTGATTGAGGAGCTCAAAGCCCTGAAAGACATTTACTGCCACAAAGCTGAGTAGCAGCTGCTGCTGGTGGCCACAGACTAAAGACACTTTAAGACAAACAAAGAAAAAGACTAAGAAGAAAAAAACTGCTTTTGTTTCTCTGCTCACTCAGGCCTGTTGTAGTGGGGAATTCAGACAGCTGGAGCTTGCCACTTTTGCTCTCGTTCTCTGTACACGTGAAGAGTGCCGTATGCTGTGCTTGCTGCTGTGCACGTTAGGGGGGGTTCTTCGGCTAAAAGAAGAGGAACAGGAAGTAGGGACGCAGGTGCTTCCTGAAAAAGCCTCACTTGTAGACAGAGAAAAAGAAATATTGGGAAAGGGTCAGCTGATCAGCAGTTGGAGGAGGTGCAAGCTAAGCTACAGTTGATCCATCACCAGCTGCAAACCTCCACCTGTGTTTACCTGTTCCAGTGACATTTGGATCCCTGCGTCTGAGTTTGGTCACAGCATTCCTTTCATGTGAAAGCACAACTATGAAAAAGGATCAATACTTAAATATGGACAGCAAAATGATCTTCTAAAGTTAAAAAGCTTTCGTTTGATGAAGAAATGAAAAGAAAAATTACTAGAAAAAGTTTTAGAAATATTATAAAACTGAATACTCCAGGCCAGTAATAAAACTTATTTTTATGACTCATAAAATACATTTATTTATGACCAGCACATCTTTGCTCTATAATAAAATAAGTGAATGTTATCAAAATTGTTTATACATGATTTACTTCCAAAAACCATATTTATATCTACTAAAGAAATTGTTATATTTGAAAAACTTGATCATGAAAGAATGACTTTAATTTATATCAAAACTGTAAATTTAAACATGCTCTTATGTGATGAACCCCCCCCCCCCTTCAGTTTGATTGTGGAGGAAATGTCTTACTTTTGAAAATATCTGCTTCAACAATTGATCCATATGGAAAAGCTCTGTTTAAAGGGTGATGCCAGTTTCTTAACTTTATTTCAAAGACATTTTTGTTTTTAATACATCATTTCTGCTGACTTTTTTCTTTGTTTCTGATGAATTTGTTCCAGTGGTTATGCTTTAATAAATATTACCCCCCTTATTTTTTTCATTATGTGAAAATTGACTTAGGCTCCCAAAGTCCCAGTAAAATATGCAAGAACTGTCGCTCATTACAGTGTAAATCCATATTTCTCTCATTTTGGCTAAAAACCTGATGAGGTTTGTGTTTAAAGAGGAAACCTCGTTCTGTTTTACTGTATTTTGTGATGAAAAAAAAAACTTTCTATAATAAATCTGTTCATTATAAATATATTTTCTGCATTTAAATGTTACTTCTAAAAAAAACCCATTTGTTGTCATCTCAGTGGACTTTCTTGTCTTAAGTGTGAAACTATTTTCTTTATTCAAAAAAAGTTTTACATTTTCACTGAAGTCATCAAGAATTTTGTGTTAGTTGCTGCAAAGTATAATAAGATTACAGTTTATTATCAACTCCACCCATAAAAGCGTTTTAGAAGATATTTTCAATCTGTCTATTTTTGCAACCAGAAACAAAACTAAGGCTCTGTTAGGCATCTTGAACTTTAAAGACAGACTTTCTTTAATGTTATCAAAGTCTCACTGATCATCTTTTGATCTACCGGTATTTTGTTTTTGTTCCCTGTGTTCTTTTAATTTTGAAAATGCTACAATTTCATGATGACTGAACTTTAGTTAAAATCAACAAGCCTGTGTTGTTTTCTAGGACATAGTTTCTGCTGAGTGGCAGGAGTTCATTAGATGTTTGACTCTGTGTAATGGGACGGACCATTGGCATAGAGCAACCCCGCCCCCTCTTTCCTTCCCCGTTGTCAAGAGAGCAAGGAGCTTGTGGCCCACCAAGTGTATTTTTGATATCACAAATAAGCACTTCTTCATATGCCATATGGTCTGTTCCTGATTTGCAATAATTTGAATAAAGAAATATTCAGAAAAACAAATTTAAACTTCATTTTCTTAATATATTTCCTCCATCATCAGGAAAAATGCCACAAGAACAAGTTAAAAACTCCATTTTCATTGGTGGGTTTTTAACTTCATATTGTTGAAAGTATCTGGTTGGCTTCTGAAAACTTACTTTGAACAAAATTGCTTAAGATAATTTTCCTCCCAAAATAAGAACATGTTACTAAGATGCAAAGGACACATTTAATTTGAATTGATTTGATTTATTTCACATCACTTTTATCAAAACAGACATTTTGATTGGATGCCATTTCCACGTTCTTTACAAGTACATGACACAGTTCCTCCTGTTAATGCGCTGCCAAACAGTGCCTGGCACCCTTGTGTTTTCAGCTAACCTACAAACCACTCATTTAGTTTATTCAGTTGAAGAATTCAAATGAATAAAACCCCTTTTCTATATTAAAAAGAAAATTTTAAGGTCCATGAAATGACTCGCAACTTCTGAAGGATACAGGGATGTACTGTAGGTCTTTCCGTCTTCCTAGGAGTTGTGGAAATTTTCAGGGTGATGAGACGCTACAACCCACATCAGAGGAGATTTATCAAATGTCTTTGTTTTGAAGTCTCTAACCTCACACCAATTTGATTTTACTGTCAGCAATCTCCCATCACTAGTTCAAAAGTCTGCTGGGTTCTTTGTGGAGTTTGCATGTTGTTCTTGTGCATGTGTAGGTTTTCTCCGGGCGCTCTGGTCTCCTTCCATAGTCTTAAAACAAGCTCCATAGGTTGATTGTTATTTCTAAATTGCCCCTAAATCTGAATGTATGAGTGTGAGTGTGTGGCCCTGCAATGGACTGGTGACTTGTTCAGGCTGGACCCTACCTACATTTAACAATAGGTGGAATAGGCTCCAGCAATTATGTGACACCCAATGGGATTAAAGATCCTCTCCAATTTATCCCTTGTGCTATATTAGATGACCCCCCCCCCCATCCTTACTTTGACGTGTTCTCCCTACCATGACAAAGGTGGATAAAGATGGAAAGATTTCATGTAATCCACGGACACCAGTGAAGATCACATATCATTGAAGAAAAAAGGTTCAGAGGTCTGTCTAGTGGGTCTAGATGACCCAACTCCCAACCTTAAAGTGCCTAGGATAGCACAAGGGTTACATGGAGTTTTTAGGATCTTCTTGTAGCATTTTTGTAATGATGGAGGACACATGTAAATAAAAGTTTGATTAAAACTGAGTTTCTGAGTATTTCTTTATTCAAATTGTTGTGAATTAGAAGCAGAAGAAAAAAGGTTGTTCAAAAAAGATTGTAATAATATATACAAACTACAATTGACAGGCCACAATCTCCCCGCTCCTCTCCATTCTGATACATCGACTTGTAGACAAATAGATTGTGTTTTTATTTTCCTTGTCTGAGCTGGGATCTGGCTCAAAGCTGTATAGCTCCAATATTGCTCACCATTTTTCTTGCACCACTAATGTTAGCTTGGGGTTGTGAGGGGCTGTAAGCTAGCAGGAGCGAGTCTTAACAAAGGGACAATGGGGAAATATGCAGAGGCACTAGGAGTTCACTGTGAACTGTACTCTCGTGTGGGGTGGTCATCTCTGTCCACAAGAAGGCAAGGACACTGGTACACTTTTATGTACAAGGCCATGCTTGGACTGCTTCCCTCCTACATTGGAGATTTACTAACGAGGAGAAATGTTGATTCATATTCATTGCGTTCAAATGATTAACTACTGCTCATGGTTCCATTTGTCCGCACAGAACTGGGAAAAAAAGCTTTTTCTCACGCTGCTCCCACTTCATGGAACACACTGCAGAAAACCTGGAAGCTCCCTGAACCTATCTCTGTAAATGATTTTAAAGCCAGACTGAGAGCACTTGAGGTCAACTCCTTTAAATGTAACTGTTTTTATAATTGAAATTGTAATTTTATTTGTTGTCTGTGTTTGTAACTTTTTGCTGCCTCTTGGCCAGGACTCCCTTTTAAAAGAGGTTTTTAATCTCAATGGGACTTTCCTGGTTAAATAAAGGTTAAATGAAAAAATAAAATAAAAAAGAGGCTTACTCTGCGCCTAATTTGATTTGATTTGATTTTAATTTATTTCTTGTGACTTGTGGTGGCCAGATTTATGGTGGCTGCAAGACTTATTCTAAGGAATTGGAAAAGTCCCCACAGGTCTCAACATAAGGACTGATTAAACTCATGACAGAGACCGCTTCAACTAATAGCCTAACTGTTAATACAAATAATGTCCAGGTTAAGACAGGCCATGTGTGGAGTCGTTGTATGTCATTGATTACATCACACGACCAGGCTGTCACTGCACAATCTGACAAGTGTCATGTACGTATAATTTTTTTTTCCTGTCTGGGTTTTTTGTTGTTGTATTGATTTGATACTTTTGTGATTTGTGTTCACTGTTTATTGTTAACACAATAGTAAATAAAAACTTTAATAACTGCACGCCTAAAAAAGAAGTTCCAGTCACATAGCATAAATGTTCTATTTCACTGCGCTGGCTTCTTTAAAACAAACTTTAGCTTCATCATCTGGATTAAAACAAGCAGTAAGAGGAGAACTTTCTCTGAACTGATGCTTTATTTAACACATCGTGACGATCACGCCGCACCACGGAAAAAATTGGCCGCTTTTTGTGAAAAAAAAGGGATCCAAACCGAAAAAATTACAAGAATGAATTACTAAAAACATGTTAAATATTTATTTCTTTTGTAAATGATCATGGTATAAGTGGGTATTGGCCTTTGAAGTGTGCATTATCAGAAATTATACCATGGTCCTGATGAATGCTCGATTCTGATTGGCTGCTGGGTGTGCATTAAAAAGTGATATAACACAGGTGAAAAAAGAAGTTCCGGTCATCTAGCTTAAATGTTTTGTATCACTGCGCCGGTTTCTTTAACCCTTGTGCTACCCCAAGCACTTTAACATTGGGAGTGGGGTCATCTAGACCCACTAGACAGTGCCCTGAACCTTTTTTCTTCAATGATTTGTGATCTTCATTGATGTCCATGGATTACATGAAGTCTTTCCATCTTTATCCACCTTTGTCATGGTAGGGAGAACACGTCAATGTAAGGGTGGGCTCATCTAAGATAGCACAAGGGTTAAAAGAACATTTTGCTTCATCATCTTGACAAAAACAAGCAGTAAGAGGTGAACTTTCTCTCTGAACTGATGCTTTATTCAACCCATCAGAAAGATCAGCATATATGTCGCTTTATATCCCTGAATCTTGACTGCAGCGGTCGTGCGGCGCAACGCAGATGTAACAAATAGTCCGCTTTTGAGAGAAAAGCGATCCAAAAAAACAAGAATTAAGGACTAAAAACAGATTAATGTTTATTTCTTTTGTAAGTGACTATGGTATAAGCCGGTTTATGGCCTTTGAAGTGTGCATCATGACTTTTTAGCGCACTTCGCGTTGGACGTTTCAGGCTTTCACAGTGTGCGTTAAAAAGTGATAACGCACACTTCGTCGGCCATTAACCCTTACATAACGCACAGGATAACCGCACACCTAAAAAAGAAGTTCTGGTTGCATAGCTTAAATGTCTTGTATCACTGTGCTGGCTTCTTTGAAAACAACCATTTGCTTCATCATCTGGACAAAAACAAGCAGTAAGAGGTGAACTTTCTCTTTGATTTGATGCTTTACCCATCATGACATCAGCATTTATATATTGCTTGATATTGCCGAATCTTGACCGCGGCACTTAAGAAATAGTGTGCTTCCTGGGAAAAAAGAGATTCAAATCTGAAAAATACCATAAATTAAGGACTAAATACTGATTAATATTTATTTGTTTTGTAAGTGACAATGACATAAGCGGGTTAATGGCCTTTGAAGTGTGCAGTAACAGCATTAAAGCACTTTGCGGAAGCAACCTTCGCTTCGCGTCAGATGGTTCAGGCTTCGACGTTGTGCTTTAATTTCTGATAATGCATACTTCGTTGGCCATTAACCCTTACATATTAGCTTCCTAGACTGCAAAAAAAGTGTAGCGTGGTTTCCATGGCAAGAGTTGGAATTCTAACAGTGACCCTGAAGAGGAAATAAAAAGCAAACCTTTTAAAAGCTCTGAACACTGAAACAGCCTATTTATTTGTGGCTCCTTTAAAAGTCACAGAATGAATAATTTAATAACATTTAATTTAATTTAAAAACAAGTTTGTTGGAGGATAACAAAAAAAAGAAAAAAAAACTTTTTTATTGTATAAGTAAGTGTGTGTCAGATCAATTAAAGACAAAAAGTGCCCGCTTCACTGTGAGAAACGTGTAAGCAAACCTTCCATTTGCCTTGCAGGGTCTTTTCTTTTCCTGCTAAAAACAAAGTGAAGCTCCAGTTTTTTTTTTCCTTTTATTTTTTGACTCTGCTTTTTAAAGATCCTGTTGGCCTTTGCTCCAGAGCGACTGCAATGGAAATTTCCACTTTGGTTTTTGGCTGCTTACAAATGAACTGAAAGCCATTACCATGACAACATATACAGGGCTTCTGTTGTCAGTGAAGGAGGACCTCTGCTGGCCATTCCACCGTAGTACAGTTAAGAATGTAAAGAAAAGTCATAATTTTTGTCATATCTTTGACCTCTTTGTGTTGAAGATTTTTTTATTGCCTTGAAAAAGTATTTTATTTTTTGTACATTTAGCTGTCTGTTTTGAAGATGGACGATTTATGTTTGAACACAGAGAGTAGGTTCACATTCTGACCTTTGAGCTGTTGTATGAGCGAAATGAAACTTTACTTAAAGAGATCTCATTCAAAACTCTGAGATAAAAGTGTTAAATGTTAAATATTAATAAGACAATAAAAATTTATTGCAAAATGTCAAAGGCCTTGTTTACTAAAAGGCAAAGAGTTCAGTGTCACATATTGTAACTGGAAAGAGGAGATAAGGTGTCAAAGTGTAACATAAAATGACGTTTTCTGGAGAAGAGTGTGCACATATACACGCTCTGGATGTATGTGAATTTTCTGTCCTCAGCACTGCTTTGTGTTAGCGAGTGGCCTGCGGTGGTAGCTTCTACGTCACATCTACAAGCTTTATCCAAGCTTTTTTTTCGTCTGCTCCCGATTCACAACATTTTGATAAAGAAACACACAGAAATGCAATTGTAAGTTTTAGGATTAATTATCTTTATGTCCTCCATCATCAGAAAAATACCAGAAGAACATGTTAAAAACACAATTGTCATTAGAGTGGGTCTTTAAGGCCAGTCTGAGGCCCAGCGAAAACAAAAGCTAGTAGGTGTAACAGAAAAAAAGAGTTTTGGGAAGTTAAAACAAGTAAATTTGCAAGAAAATTAAACAAGAAGAAAAACCTTCTTAGCTGGAAAACTACAGGAAATGTAGCGCTTCCAGCCTTGGTCTAACATCCAAACAAAGCTTGATTTGATTTATTGCTTGAAAAGGAGCAGGAAGAAGCGAGTTTATATAATCCCACCCCTACAGAGTTATTTCTTTTTATAGTTTTACAGTTTTTGTAATCCAGTTCTGATCCGATAGATTCTTTTCAAGTAACAAAATCCAGTGCCAATTAATGATTGATTATCTTCAGAAAACATTCATTTATGATTTCAGTAAACAGTAACAGTAACCTTTATATAATAATCATTGACTATTATTAGAACATATTATCACAATAAAGCAGTAATTATTGCTACACATTGCAGATTAAGTAAACAAAATCAATAGCCTATTGATTGTAATTCAAACATTTCAGTAGTCATTATTACACATTACAATGTAACACTCATTGGTTGTAATTAAAAGAGCTTTGATTATTTCACCACAATGAAGTTCACACATGGATTTGGAATTATTCAATCACCTGTTGATCCTTAAATCCTCTTGTCTTTGTATTGTGAAATCAGACTTTCTTTACACATTTTCTTGAATATTTGGATATTTGAACATTGTTTGAGCTCAGAACTTAGCCCGTTCCAAGGCTTAGTGCCACACAGCGACGAACAGAAACTTTTCTTTGTGGTTCTTATCAATTTGATTTTGAAGTTCCTACATCCCCTCAGTTTGTTCCTCCTTCATTTTCTAACAACTGTTTTTGGATATTGAATGGTAACGATTTCCCACTAGCTCTGTATAAAAGTTGCGCAGTGAAAAAATCCACAAGGTCATGCAGTTTTAAAAGTCTTGATTGATCAAAGCAATTGAATCGGTTAGTTCAAAAGGGGCCCAAGTCTAAGAGGTTTGTTTTTCCAGGAAATGATTTTAATTGCATAGCTTAAAGGGAGGCTACACCAAGTGATTAAAACTTTACCCAGATTTAGCACCAGTTCATAGCTTACATATGCTATGATATGAAGCACCTCACTTTTATCATTTCAGACTGACTAGCAAACTAAAGACTCTGGACTTGGGCCCTTCTTGAATTAAACAGGGGCGCTGCCATATTGGATAACTACCGTAGTGCTGCCATCTATGGGATAAAGCTAAACTCATGCAAGAGAGGCCCAAGGCCAGGAATTTGCATTAATGCATTTTAAATGTCAAACATTGTCAATACATTACAACCGACTCGGGACTTTTTTGCACATAATCAGATAGCTTTTCCCTTGAAGACCATAGAACATATAATATCTCTATTCTGAAAAATCGTGGACTTGGGCCCCTTTTGAACTAACCGATTAATTTGTTTGTATGATCAAGATATCTAGCTTTATGTACAATCCTAAAGGCTCGTTTTTGAGGTAAAAAGAGAGGATTTAATAAACTCTTAAAATTATTCCCCCAAATTTCTATACAACAGGTCACATATGGTAATATTAATGAGCAGTACAATAAATATCTACTGTTGTATTTGTATGTCTCTGATGTGTGGCTTCCAATTTAGTTTGTCATCAATAACTTTCAAGTAGGACATTATTAATATCAATTGAGAGCCCGGTATTGGCTTTGTAGTTACCAAAGATTCTGATGTATATTCATCAATCTTGACAAATTGTTTTCTTCCCGTTAAATAGCTTTTGACCCAAGTTAGCGCTAGTCCTCTTATCCCAGACACTTCCAGTTTGTCAAGTAGGATGTCATGATTGGGAATCAAATGCTTTTTTAAGTCAATGAAAATTCCAGCTGCATATTTCTGTTTGTCCAGAACGTTTGTGATTTCCTCCACAGCATCAATGATAGCCAATGAGGTGGATCTGTTTTATCTAAAACCATATTGGTTTTCATTTATAATGTTGTGTTTTTCAATAAATGTCACTAATTTATCAATGAATATTTTTTCTAAAATGTTTGAGAATTGTGGAAGAAGAGAAACAGGTCTATAGTTTGTAAATTGGTGTTTGTCTCCACTCTTATTGATAGGAATCACTTTGTCATGGTTTGGGTTTCTTTTGTCTTGGTTTTGCTTTATTTCTTGTTCTGTCATGTTTGGTTCTGTTTCCTGTTTTATTTTGAAAGGTGTTCTGTTTTGTCATGTTCCTGAGTTTTACTTCCTTGTCCCTATCTGTCCTGATCTTGTTCACCTGTGTCTTGTCTGCCCTGTCTGTAATTAAGTCTCGTCTCTCCCTTCTTCTTGTGCTGGTCCATTAGCGTCTTAACGTCTTCATGTCTTAGCGTCATTTATGTCTTGGATGTTGCCATGTTTCCTGTTCTTGCCAAGCCACAGTGAGTCTAGTTCTAGTTTTGTTTCCTGCTCTGCAGCGCTTTTTGTTCAATAAACCCTCTTGCCTTGGAGCCGTGTGCCTCCTGCCTCTGCGTCTGGGTTCTACCTGCTCTCCAGCCCCCCCAACCCTGACACACTTTTGCAATTTTCATTTGGTTTGGGAATCTCCCAGTTTGTAATGATATATTACACATGTATGTTAGAGGCTTAGAGATACTATTAATTACCTTTTTCATCACTGTCACATCTATATCCTCACAATCTTTTGAGTTTTTATTCTTGAATTTATTTACAATTGATATCAGCTCATTTTTGTTCCCATCAGAGAGAAAGATTGAGTGTGGGATCCTTTTCATGGGTGGTGTCACAATGTGATGTGACTAGAGTGGCCAGGGGGGTTTTCCAGGAAGCATGTTTAAACTACCCTGACTTTAACCCTGAACTCTGGCTGAAATCTGCCTGAACTTGCTTACTCTGGGTATATCGGTTCCAAAAGACCGGATTGGAATTAGCGTAATTACGCTCCAATTGGTAACCCTGGGTTAATGCACGTGCACAGCAAGTACATAAAGACATTCTCAATGGAACGCCAATTTCCGGAGTCACCATGGAAACGCGTGGAGAAAAAAAGAGAGTGCTATACTTCAGTGAGACGGATTCGGAGATTTAAATGACGGCGTATGAAGATTATACGTCCATCAAAAAAGTAATACTGTTCAGGTCCAGGTTTTTATTTGCTGATCTCACACCTTGGCTGCACAGGTCATACATCCTCTCTCTTTTTACACTGAGCTCCTTCTCTTTTATGGGCTCCAGTTAATTAGCTGGCCACGCCCAGGAAGGAGGGAAGCCATTTTAAACAAACATTTCAAATAATTACAACAAAAGATAGACATGTTTTGTAAATCATACAGTTAAAGTCCTGCAAATAAAGACAAACATAAATAAACAAACAACTCAAATCATAACAAAAGGCATTTACAAAGATATCCAAATTCTTTCCACTTCCTGTGCCCTAATACTCAACAGGAAGTGAAGGCCTTTGCCACCATTTTGTTCCTTGTGCACCAGGAAGAGAAGGTGAGAAACATTACAAAAATCAAACCAGTCTTAAACAGGGGTGAAAGTAGAATTTTTCTTTTGCCGGTACTATGACAAATTATTTCCAAATATATATTTTTTAAAGCAGTTAAAGGAAATAAATGCACTTGATATCAAATTTTATACATAAATAACGTGTGTAGACAAGGTGTTTTTGTGAAAACAATCTTTAATTGAACATTGTGAATTTTTCAGAACATGAAAAATGTGAACATCCGAATTGATCAGAACTTGAGTCATGCTTAATTAGCTGAACTAAGTCATAATGTCCCAAAGAGGCTGGTAATATTCCTCATCAGTTTTAGGGGATCTGCGGCCATGCCACTTGTTGTGTGCGCTGGTCTCCTGCCTTTTCCTAGCCAGGTTTTGACGTATGGCATTGGATCCCACTTCATAAAGGGAGGTCCAAATGAGCTGATGAACAGGAGATTTGAGACATTTTTTGTCGTCATGGTGCCTCTGAGGTCAGTCATTATGTTATTCATGGTACTAAACCCTCTTTCACAATCTGCATTACTGGCTGAGAGTGTGTCCACTGCCAGAAGTAATTTTTTTAATGGAGGAGGAATGCTTCTCCCTCCACTAGCCTTGAACTCAACGTACCCAAGATGGGCCTCTTGCTCATTGATGTTGAGACGTTCACACAAAGTTCTGACTTCCTCTTCTCCAAATCGAGGATTGTCTTGATCCCAGTTTTCTGGGTGAAGGACTGCCATCTGATTGATAAGGCTGTAGTAAGCCTCTTTGCGGTCAGCTGTCACGCTACTTTGTGCTTTGTTGGCTGTTGTTGTAAACAGTCTTTCCTTCATGCTCTCCACCACTGCAGTTATGAAGAGAGCAGAGTCAATGGTGGGAGACCTGCCCACCTTTAACTGATGTCCATTAAATTCCATCTTCTGCTCGGCCTGCTCTGCTTCAACAGTGTGTTTTCCTGGGTAGGTTTTCAGGCTCTCAATGCGCTTCAGGTAGTTGGTCATGAGCTCATGGGCCTTTGGAATAGTAGTTTTTCTGTTCTGGAGAATTTCAGACAAGTTTTTTAGTTCAGTGAGAACATCCACCATCAGTGCCAGACTTTTGAGAAAATGAACAGTGCACAACTTAGACAGCAGACCACTGAACTTGGCTCTCTCTCTGCTGTCTCTGCTGTTGTCCTCTGATGCTTTCTGGAAATGTTGTGCCAAGGCTGAATATGACTGCCACACTGCATTGACTGCCCTCCAGGATGAAGCCACCCAGCGAACGCTGAATACTCTACCAATCCTTTTAAGGGTGATGTGCAGATTGTGCGCACACTCACTGAGCTCTCTCATGTTCTTGGGTGATTGGCTGTAAAGTGAATAAAGGGAGTCAAGGAAGGCCTGGAAATCTTTTGTCCCCCCTGTTTTATCAAGTGCCTGGTCTACAGCAAGCTCCAGTCTGTGATTCAAACAGTGCCAGAGAACAATAGATGGAAAGTCGTCTTTCAGCAACTTTCCAACTCCTGACTTCACCCCTAACATCACACTGGCCCCATCACTGCAAAATCCTATCAGTAGTTCTTGCAGCAACTGCATGGTAAAACCATTTTTTAACAGGCAGTTTATGAGTTTTTCTTTGATGTGGGCAGCACATAGGCTGTCCAGGTCCACAAGGTCCAAGGGAAAAGAAATAGGTTCCATAGCTCCATCTACACTTGCTTTCACAAAAACAATGAGCGTTGATTTGTTACCAACATTAGTTGATTCATCAGCCAATACTGTTATCTTGCTCCTATTTTGTATAATTTTTGTCATAATTTCTTTCTTCATTTGTGAAGCCACGTGATCCACAATATCAACACACACAGTTTTGCTGTGTAAAACTCTCCCCATGTTGATTAAGTTGGTCTCCTGTAGATCAATCAAACTTTCAAAGTCAGTGAATGGTTTATTGTACTTGGCCACGTAATAGGCTGTCCTGAAGACCCTGGCAGTTGTCTCAAAGGCAAAATCTTGACTCTTGGTATTCATGTTTACAAGAGTGTCTTTTTTCGCTGTCTCTAAAATTTTCACAACTTCTTTGTGAGCTGCTGAGTTTTTGTGCTCATGTATTTTTTTTCTCAATGACGACAGCTGAACATTTCTTGTGTGTCCAGATGGGCATATCTTTCCTGCTACCCAGTTAGGTGCAATATTTACCCCCCGAGATGAGGCAACACCGAGATCTTTTACAGTGTGGCATTTTTGGCAGCCAAGCATTCCGTTTTTGGCAAATATCCATTCATTTTTCTCTTTAAACTGTTCATACTGTTCTTTTGTCCAGATTGAAGGATACTCTGGCAATACAAAAGGGTCACCTGAGCTTGATGGCCCTGGTGTCTCAGAGGGTTCTTTAATGCAATTTGCATTTCGACTTTTCACTTTTTCATCCTCTCCTTCAGAAGTGTTTGTCTGCACATCTTCATCCTCACTTTGGAATTTCCTCTTAAATATCTGATTTATTTTTCTCTGCATGCTCTTCTTTTTTTGCTTTTTCTTTTAAATAACGTGCTGCGTTATTTTTCCATATCAAGATTTCCTTTGTCTATCGTGAACTAAATTTATATTGAATTTAAACTGACCAATCACATTAGTGACGTGAAGTTTGATTCATTTATTGTTTTTCGCGTCCCGTTGCTCCTCCGTGTGGCATAAACATTAATGCTCAGTTGGCTGATCGAATTGAATGTCCCCCAACAAAAAATCAAACGTACGACGTTTCCACGCATGCGCATTAGGCTTGTTTATGGAAGCGAGAGCGAAAGCTACGAGGCAGACCGGAAAAGAGATCCAGAGCATTTTATCGGTCGATACGCCAAATAAAAAAATGCTTCTGTCATGTTATGAAGTGAAAACAGGAACACAGCGGATCTCCTCCCATCTAGAACGGCGTTCCGCCTCGAAATCTTTTAACGGAACGCCGCTCCGGACCGTTCCGGCTTACTTTCACCTCTGGTCTTAAACATTTGGTGGTTGTGCATGATGTGTCTAAAAGTGATGAGCTATGACAGACAGGTGACAAGTAGATACAACTACTTTGTCACAGGTGGATTATTGTCTTTGCTGGTTTTGTATTTTGGAATTTCCCCTGCCAACTCTGATCCCACGTTTACAAAATAGTTATTGAGGCCGTTTGCTTCTTCATTGATGTTAAGATAAGATAAGATAAAATAGGACTTTATTGATCCCGCAGGGAAATTCAGTTGTTACAGCAGCCAGAACAAGAAATATAGCAGTTAGAACAAACAAAGTAGCATTCAGTACAAATACAATTATAATAATAGAAAGTGGGAGTGAAGTACACGTCAAAAATAACAAGTTGAGTGGTTAAATAACAGCAGCAGTTTCAGCAGTCCTAGACCATGTTGTTGTATAGCCTGACTGCTGTTGGGATGAAGGACCTCCGGTAACGTTCCTTTTTGCACTGGGGGTCCAGCAGTCTTCGGCTGAACGAGCTACTCATGGTCCTCACTGTCGCATACAGAGGGTGAGAGGGGTTGTTCCGGATGCTGGACGGCTTGGTCAGCATCCTCCTCTCACCTACAGAGTCCACTGAGTCCAGGGGACAGCCCAGGACAGAGCTAGCTCTCTTCACCAGCTTGTCTAGTTGCTTTAACTAGTAATTCCTCCACACCAGCAGACCACAGCATAGAAAGTGTCCTTCCTCTCCTTAAAAAACCTGGGCTTGAGTCCTCCCTTTTTAGCAGTTTTAGACCTGTTTCTAATCTTCCATGAAGGCAGGGTTTAGCTCAGGCGGGGCCGCAACTTCAGCGCACAGACGCAATGTGTGAGTGTCTGAGAGTCAGAAAACTTGTATGGAACATATACTATACTATTAATTATACTCTATTATTAACTGTTTTCTGTACAAAATGTACTTATAAAACTCTCATTCAATAAAATACAATACGTAAACAAAAAAAAATCAACAAGTAAATAAATCAGTAATACATTTCTGTTTATTTAGTCTGCTATATCTGCTGTTTTCTGACTTAACGTCCTTATTAACACAGTTCAGTTGACACTGTTGAATTATTACTATTAAACACAAAAGAAGACTCCAATTCTACAGTTCTGTAACCTCCATCAATGGTTCTTCTGAACACGGCTTCTCTTGTCTTCTCACTGCTGGACACTTGGCAGCACTTCCTCCCAAACAGCTGAGACCCTCAGTGTGGATGAAGATGATTGTCAGGAAATCTGGACTGGACTTGGACTTGTTGAAATTTAAGGTGGAGAAGTCAGAGAGTATGTGCTCCGATTTTTGAGTCTGTGTCGAACGTTTTTTTTTAAAGTTTACTTTTTGAACCACAAATCAGTAAAGGAGAAACAGAATTCAGAAACCATTTTTGTATTTTCTTTCTTATGACTTTTTGCACATTTAAACTCTGGTCACAAGTTATTGTAGAGCCGCCAGTCATCCACTCCTATATTTTCATTCTGAATTCAAACTGTGGTTAATAAAAGAACGGGTGCTGTTCACTGGAGATCAGAACAATCGTTTCCAATACCTGAGATCAAAGAAAGGCACAAAAACGGATGGAAATTTATGTTGGCGACACCAAATAGGTGCAGCCAAGATGCACAATAAGTGTGTTTGAGATCACCCAGGTGGATGCAACGCTGCGCAGATCACCTGGTGTGTGACGAATGTTTTTGTTTTTGCTCCAACATCACCTGTCAATCATCACAAAAATATCACGAGAAAGGGGCGGGAGCCACGCGCTAACTGAATGCAGCTGGAAATTTAGTGCTGTGCTGACCGCAAGCTGCCCACTGACTACAAAACAATGTGTGACCAAGGTACCGCCAGTGTAGAGTGGAGCCACCAAAAAAATGGCTGAGACAATAAAAGCTTATAAAGATTTTAATTTAATCAACAATTTAAAAATCTGTCGTTGCAGTTTTACTCTGATTAGCTGTACACATAAAAGCAATAAAAAGAGATGCAGAAATAAAAACAGGAAGGCCGAGCCGACCGCCTGTGCAGGAGGGGAGGGAAAGAGAGGGGCCTTGGACTAAGCCAGTACCTCACTCCACTCCGTGCTAAAAACAAATCCACACACAATAAGAAAAACGTGCAAAAGAAACATCCACTACACACTAAAAGGGAAATAAACAAATACAGTGAGGGAACTGGAGTGAGGAAGACGCTGCCACAAGGGGCCCCCTCACCAACACCGGACGCACAACTCAGACCTATACAACAATAAAAATAAATCAGAGTCAACCACACCATAAATACAGCATCGCTCTAAAAACAGATTAAAATGTATTAAAAGGGTGGGTAAAGAACACGCAGTGGCTCATGACATCCGCAACACCTCCAGCCGCTTACAGCATCTAGTTAAAAGAGCAGAATGTAAATGAGTAAAAGCTGATCTACATCCTCCCAACAGAGGGGCTTCACCCATACATACCACCATGCAGGCAGGCAGCCACTGTCTGTCAACTCACTCCCTGTTCCTTATAAAGGGGCAGACACAGCTGAACTAAATCCCCAATCAAGCAGGCATGCACCTGTCACAGGCAGACCTGCCGGTTACATTCTTCCCCCGTTTTTTTTGTTGGCGTCCCGACAACTCACTGCCACTGGCGAAACAACCCTTCACCAGAGACCCTGCAGCCCCCTCTAACCTAGTCCCAACACCTACTGGTAAATGATGGGGGTTTGTATGCTGTCCAGCTGTTTGTCGAGTAGTCCTTCGTAATACAGGAGGGTCGAATGTGTTCGGACAGGCAGCAGGAGCAGCCTCCACTGTAGGTACAGCCGGGACCCCAGTTCTTTTTTGTCCTGATGAAGATCTTAAAACCCAGAAGCCATTCTCCTCCACATCAGGGCTCCTTGCTCTAGAACTGGGTCTATCTGGCAAGACACGTGGTTCCACAGGTATAGGCTTAATCATGCAACGATTTACTTGACGTACCTTTTCAGGCTGATCCCGTGGAGCAACTGTATAGACGGCCCCTCCTGGCTCAGGAGGTCTTGTGACCACAAACACGTTAGGAGCCCACTTGTCCTGGATCTTGCTGTGCCCTCTGTGTGAGAAGTCCCTAAGGTACACCATCTGTCCCACCCACTATAGCCACTTGTAGCCTTCTCTTGTGTTCACTGAGCCAATGACGGGCCTCGCCAGCAACAGGCTCCTCAATGCGACCCAAAAGAAAGTCAACAGGTAACTGAGGTTCACGACAAAACATGAGAAGGAATGGAGAGTGTCCTGTCGACTGGTGCTGAGTGGTGTTGTAACTGAACAACACTTGAGGCACATACTCAGGCCAGTGGTGCTTTTGGTCAACTGGGATGGTTCGCAGCAGATCATGAAGCGTACGATTAAACCGTTCACTTTGGCCGTTTTCCTTGAGGATGGTAGGGTATTGTGCGGGACTTTTCAATGCCATACAACTCACAAAGCTGGTATATGATGTTATTTTCAAAGCAGCGGCCCTGATCAGAGTGCAGCCGTGTGGGGATCCCATACTTGTAAAACCACTCTTAGATGAGGATGTCTGCCACAGTAGAAGCCCTCTGGTCTCGGGTTGGCACAACCTGTGTAAACTTGGAAAAGACATCGGTCATAACCAGTACTTGCTCTCTCCCATCCCTCGCTGGATCCAACATGGAAAAGTCAATGGCCAGATTTTCATTTAGCTTTGAAGCCAAGAGATGACCCTTAGGTAATCGTATTGTCAGTCCACACTACACACTTATGGCCCACCAAATAGTCCCGGAACTTCTGCGTCATGGCCCACTTCATTGCCAGGAACTCAAGTTCCATAGAGCTGTAGTTCTTCTCTGCCTGGTGAAGACTACGACTCGCGTAGGCTATGGGCCTGATTTTGCCCTCCTGCTCTTGAAACAGCACTGCGCCCATATGCCAAAACAGGTGAGGAGATCAGTTTCTCTTTCAGTCTTTGGAAAGCACCCTCACACTGGTGGGTCCATACTTCATTCAAAGACTCCCTCCGCTGACGACGCCTATACCCGGACAATTCAGCAATAGCCCGATTAAGAGGGGCAGCCAATTGGGCAAAGGCTTCCACAAAGCCCATAGTAGCTTGCAAATCCCAAGAATGTTCTTAATTCAGATACAATCCGGGGAGGGGCCCATTCAGCGACAGCCGCAATCTTCTTTGGATCAGTTGCCACACCAGCTGCAGACACAACATGACCCAGGTAGTCCACCTGCTGTTTCAGGAAATTTTGAATAGTATTCCTGCTTTGCATGTTTAATAAATTTGTTGTATTGTGTTAGTTTTTCCTTAAAGATTTGGTAATGAATTGTTAGTTTTGTTTTGCGCCAATTTCGTTCTGCAACCCTACAGATTTTCTTAAGTCTCTTGGTTTCCTCTGTTCACCAAAGAGGGGGTGCTTTGGCTTGTACCGTTTTTGTTTTAAGGGAGCGACTTTGTCCATTATTGATATGAGCTTGTTATTGAAATTTTGAACAGATACATCAACAGGCAAACTTAGTGTTTGATTGTTTGTGTTCCAGATGTGAGGTTTGCAGCCACTTCAGGGTGTAGGCAACGCCTTCTAACAGTTCTCTTTGGAAGTCTTTGGGTGACAAAGCCATTGATATTAAAAAACACACACGAGTGATCTGAGATACCAACGTCCACAACAGAGGTCACATTGGCCATCAGGCCACGAGTGATTAAAAGATCCAGTGTGTGACCCCTGTTGTGGGTGGGAACACTGACATGCTGAGTAAAATCCATTGTTGCTAAAGTGTTTAAAACTCTTGGACATATGGGTCCGATGGATTGTCCGCATGTAGGTTAAAATCGCCCAAAATAATTATTCTACTAAAATCCAAGTGTATAATTGAAAGCAGCTCTGCAAAGTCAGAATTAAAAGATGAGTTACACTTTGGGGGTCTGTACACTATCAAACACAACACAGTGGGATTATTAAAAAACAATGGCCTGGTATTCAAAAGATGTGTATTCGTGAAACAATTTGTCTGTAGACCTAATAAAAGCAGACAGGATAGCAGCAGTTCCCCCACCCCTACCTTGTTTTCTGTCTTTGTTTGTAAAGTAAAAAAGGGGTGGAGTCGCTTCAAACAGTGAACCAGTTGAACCACAATTCCAAGTCTCTGTTAGGTTATGATCTAAAATTAAGTCGTGGATAAGAAATGATGATTTGTTTGATAGTGAGCGTACATTTAAAAGTGCCAGATTCAATTGACACAGATTATTGTTTTCAGGTTCATGAAGGGTATTCAAATTTTGGATATGGATTGCTTTTAGGTTTGTATAATTCCTGTTAGAAGTTTTGAATTGAGTTCCAGATCGTTTTTTTATTTTAGTTTGTATGGGAAACGTGGCAGGTGTTATTGGGGGTTTGGATGAAAACCCATGAAGCGGGCCTAGGGGAAGGACAGAGATTTGGTGTGATCCGGGTTCAGGTTCTGGAGAAGTTAAGGGAGCTGGCAGTCAGTCCTCTTTAAAACAATGAACAGTATGTTGAATGTTAGCTGTTAAAATACTGCAACCAAGCAGACTAGGGTGAAGTCCATCTAGTCTGTAAAAAGAGGGGTGATTCCAGAAAAGGTTAAAATTGTCAATAAAACCAAACCTGTGCGTGTGGGAGGTGGACAGCAGCCAGGTGTGGAGGGAGAGGATCCTGCTAAAACGTGTAGATCTTCTAGTAAGTCTGGGAATTGGTCCAGAAATAAAAACAATTTTCCCAGTGTTGGATAAAAGAGTGAAAAGTTCCCTAAATTCCCTTTTTGTGATTTCGGATTGTTGAAGTGTTGTGTAATTGGTTCCAATGTGAACTACAATCCGAATGACACTGGTTGGGAGGGAAAGCGGAACCTCGGGAAGCTTTTGAAGAAGATCCTTCACCTTGGCCCCAGGGAAGCATCTGGTGATGGTGTTGATGTACCTTATGGAGTGGAGGCACTGAACAGCTCTTTCAGTGGTAGATTGTTACACCCCCCATGCAGGAAGGAATGGTTCCGCAGACTGTACAATGCCACAGTTTAAAAATGCATGTACAAAACGGTTTTTCATACATCCATAGCTGATCTGTATATTCTGTGTCTTTACTTTATTTATTTAATTTTATTATCAGGCATAACATGTGTTATGTTGTAATAGTGTACATAATTTATTACTTACTTACTTTTTTACTTTTTTCTATTTTTGCACATTTTTTGTATTTGAATACTTGCACATTTGGGAACACCCCTCACTTTTGCACATTGCTGTCACTTTTCTTTTCTCTACTCTTTGGAACTGCTGTGACAATTGAATTTCCCCAATGTGGGATCAATAAAGAATATCTATCTATCTATCTATCTATCTATCTATCTATCTATCTATCTATCTATCTATCTATCTATCTATCTATCTATCTATCTATCTATCTATCTATCTATCTATCTATCTATCTATCTATCTATCTATCTATCTATCTATCTATCTATCTATCTATCTATCCATCTATCCATCTATCCATCCATCCATCCATCCATCCATCTATATTCCTGGTTATAGAGTCACCAACAATCAAGGTGGTTGGGGGTGAGAGGGACGAGCCTCAGCCGGAGCAGTCACTCCCTCCTAGTCCTTTGCTTTCGCTCCTGGAGCTGGGGGGACAGTTCCGGGCTGAACCGATGGTGGCTGGTCCCGGAGGCCAACAGACCGCCTGGCCACCGTATCCTGTAGGAGCTTGATCCTCCGGTGGGCAGGGGCAGTGTTACCACTTGATGTCTGAGATGTTTTTTGTGGATTGTTCCCTCATCCTGGCACTGGAAGAGGTGGATGGAGCAGCTGTCTTTGGCCCCCCATTATCATTGCTCCCTGCACCATACATTTTTTCTGCATCATCATAGAAATAAATTCTTCTTCATAACTAGTATGTTATGGGCACAATTTGCTATTTTTGGGTCGCAAATTGCCATTTTGTAGGCAAAAGTTAGCATTTTCTTAACACAATTTAGTATTGTAACGTCTGGCAGGATGTAATGAAAAGTCAAAGACGGCCGTTTCCAAAATGTGAAGCCTTTAACCCCTTTGATCCCACCCTTACATTGACGTGTTATCCCTAGCATGACAAAGGTGGATAAAGGTGAAGAGGATTTCATGGACACCAGTGAAGATCACAAATCATTGGAGAAAAAAGGTTCAGCGCACTGTCTAGTGGGTCTAGATGACCCAACTCCCAATGTTAAAGTGGCTAGGATAGCACAAGGGTTAATGTGGCTTAAATGGTTGCTGTTGGCTGCAACCATACCAAACACAGCACAAAATGGAAGACTTGCCATGATGCTTTCTCCCCATTTGATTACCGCGCACACATGCCTCTTCTTATTCTTCTTGTGATTCAAATTGCGAGAGGCACCAATGTCAAGGTACAATATTGCCACCTACTGTGTTGGAGTGTGTGTCGGAATGGGGGACTACCTATCTAGTCTATTGGAAAAAAAAAAACAACAACTCTATTCTCTTCAACAGTTCTTCTAAATATAGGGATGCTGCCCCCTTTCAAATTTGTGCCCCGGGCAATGTCCCGTATGCCTCAAAGCACTACTGACTTATTGTGAATCTTTGTTACTATCGCCAATCTAGATCATTTCCAAATAACACTTTCGTTTTTTCCACTACCATTCTCCTAACAGGGAGCAATAGCTCTTCCAACCATGTGTTCTTCAGCTGCTCTATCCTGTATATTCACCCAATAATTAAGCAGCAGTTGTGTAGCTCTGAGATTAAACTGCAGTTCCCCCATTCCACCTTGTAACAAAACCGCAGGCGTTGACCTCATAGCCTCAGCACATATTCTTGATGCCTGATTTTGGATGACCTCTACCTTATGTAACAGTGTTTTGCAAGCTAAATTGTAAACAATAATGCCATAATCAATAACTGACCTAATCAATATAATACATATTTGTTTCAAAGCCCGTGAACTAGCTTCCCACCCAGTGCCTTTCAAGCATCTCATTATATTTATGACTTTCTTACATCTCCCTATTATACTATCAACATTCTCTCTGAGTTTCAATTTCTTATCAAATATAACTCCAAGATACCTAAAGCTATGCACTTGCTCCAATACTTCTCCATATAATTTTAGTTTACAACACTTTTCTGTTTCCCAGTAAAAACAACGCATTTTGTTTTAGCCACTGAAAATTTGAAGCCCCGATCATAGGACCAGTTTTCCACCTCTGTAATTGTGTCTTGCACCTGTCTCTCCACATAACAAATATTCAAGCCCCTCTTGGCTCCATCATCTGAAAATAATGCCTTCCCAAATTCACATCCAATGGAATTATAGATATCATTAATCATAATTAAAAACAGCATAGGGTTAATCACACCATTCAATCCTACACTAAATATCTATTAGAAAAAGACTTTCCTATTCTGACTTGAACATACCTACCAAACAAAAATCCCTTTTATCCAATTATAAATGCGTTTAGTAAATCCTAATCTACCACGTTTTATCAATAAACCCTCTTCCCAAACCATGTCATGTACCTTTTCTATGTCAAAAAATACTGCCACCAAATTTGCCGACATGTGATTTGAGTGCTATGGGTCTGTCATTTTCTGGGTTGCTTTGATCTTTTCCAGGTTTTAATAAAGGAATAACCACAGCCTCTTTCCAATTAGTCTGTAATGTATCTTCTCTCCAGATTCTGTTATACATATACAATAACTTCAACTTCATTTGCCTACCTAAATGCTTTAGCATAACATAACTCATGCCATCCCTACACAGTGAAGTAATTCTTGATTTATGTAGCATAAATGTAGATCCAGTTCAAAGTACGTAAACAGAGCATCCATAACTGTAAAATAAGTGTTACCATCAATATCATTGTAGTTTCGTTCCCTAGTTTCATCTCCCCTCTCCTTAATCCAGATAAATTCTCATTACTTTGACTTCTCACATCGGATTTAGCCAATATTGCAGCTTTATCCTCATCCATTGTCGCCCCTCTTTAATACTGCGTATTCTAACTGTCTATTTATAACCTTCATTTTTCTAATCATCCCGCTAACTGCACTAACCAGTGTAGTTGGACCAGTTGTTTTACAAAAACCCCTCCAGTACTCTCTTTTTGCCTTTTTAATAACACTTCTCCGCTTGCGCACAAAGTCTCTTGTAGTTCAATAGGTTCTCATCGGTGTGAATCCATCTTAAGAGTTTCAAACCCTTATTCCTTTTTTTAACTGCTGTCTTGAAATCTTCAGTCCACCGTGGAATATTTGTCCCTGCCATAGTTGCTTTACTCTTTGGGACTGTCTGCTGTGCTGCTGCAATTATCACATTTGTAATTTCCTTTCCAATTTTCAGCAGTATTCTCCATGCTGATGTTTGAGATGTTTGAGTGTTCCTTCTCACATATATAAGTACATTCATTCCCGTTTGCTTTATGAAAAAGCCACCTGCCTTCCCTTTCATTTATTGATGGTTCCCTTTCTCCACCAACCCTAGAAAAACAGAAAAATGGTCACTCCCCACTCTGCTGTCGTGTATATCCCACTCACAACACCCTGCCAAGACATTTGAAACAAAAGTGAGAAAGATCTAGTGCGGACAAGTTCTGTGTTTGAACTATATTCTTGCTCCTCTCCCATCATTGAGACACACCAAGTGTAATTCATCCATCAAGTCCTCCAGTACCTCACCATTAGCATCTGTCGCCTTCCCTCCCCATTCCGTGTTATGTGGATTAAAATCCCCACATAAGAAGACATGTCCGTTATCCAAATGGATAATTGATTTAAGAAGATTAAGATCTAACTTTTTGCATAGATTATAGTAATTGACAACATAAAGTCTCCCCAGACCAATATAAAGAAAAAAATGTTTAGTCACTAAGACAAAAACTTAGATTATTTTTGTAAATGAAAAACTTTATTAGAATATTTTATCTTGCAAGACTTAAACCAAGGGTCTTTTTCTTTCTGAAGATCCAGTTTTTGCAGTGTAATTGTGTCTTGCACCTTTCTGTGTCTTGCATCCTTTCCGAGGCCTCTGTGTGACTGCAGCAGGAGCATGGTTAGTATAGCTGGCAGTAATAGGTCGGACCTGTTCCCGATGCATGTTGGACCCGGCAGGACTGTCTTTTATCACAGGTTCTGTTCAAAATCTTGGACATCATGGACAGAATTTATGGACACAGCCAGGGGCCAGAGGGTGTCTAGTTCAGGGACCTCTGGATTTCCTCTCTGCTCTTTGTCCTGTTGACTTCATTGAGTCACAGGACCTCCAGCTTGGATTGAGGCAGTTTGTGGCTGGGCTGAGGGTCAGCACCGCTAAGTCTCAGGCCATGGTTCTTGACAGGAGAAATTTAGTTCGTCCTCTCTAGGAGGGTGGAGAGCTCTATCTTCCCCACAACGGACCGGCAAAGCTACAGCAAACAGCTGAGGCTGCACTAATCTGCCTGTCAATCTCACCTTTCAATCTTCACTCACTCATGAGCAAGACACCAAGGTACTGTAGTGGCGGTCATGTGCATTTTAGGACCCTCACACGACCGCACACGCAGACGCCCCACATACCTCGATGACTTTGTGGTAGATGGCGTCGCCGAGGACGGCTGACCCTTCAGAAGGGGGCTATGTAGTGGCGGTCATGTGCATTTTAGGTCTGTAGCAGCAGGGGATAGTGGGACGTGGTCCCTTGATCTAATTTGGGCTCAGCAGGAGCGTTTCTTTTTGCCCATGTTTCTTTGCAAATGGCAGTTTTGTTGTTTCACCTTAGTTTATTCTTCCTGTTCTGTTTGTTTATTGTTGTTGCACCATAAGAGTGGGAGGGGGACAGGTTGATGACCCCTATGCAATGTCCAATGTTGTGCGTGTTCAAAATAAATGGGCTTGTTATGCCGGAAAGGAGTCTGCACTCTCAGCTTCTCTTTCTGCCTCCTCCTCACTGAGATTGTTTGGAGTCGTGCGGTGTATGGGACACGGACAGTTCTCCAGCGCTGCCAGATTGATTGACAGCTCAACTGGTCGACAGTTTGGCTCCAGTACCTCCTGCTGCAAGTGACGTACCTGCTGGGAGTTGCAGTACTGAAACTCCACCTGGGGCAGGAGCAGGTACCGAGCCGCATTGTTTTGTTTCCTTTTATTTAACTTTCTCTTTTTTAATTTGATCTTTTAAATTTTTTAAATGTTCTAAACCTAGGACCTGTCTGCCACGGAAAACCCTGACAGGAGTTCACAAAGAGGTGGGATTTTTTTTAGTTCTCTTTTGTTTCTTTGTTTGGGTTTTCTCGTTTTTTTGATTCGTTTTGTGTGTGTGTGTGTGTGTGTGTGGGGGGGGGGGGGTTAATGTTGTCCTTTTTGACCGTTTTTTTTATTTGTGCGGCCCGCAGGGACAAACCGGAATCTTCTGCAGAAAACCCCAAACCCCAAACTTTAAGTGCGAAACACAAAGATGTCAACAAAAAATTGCCTCATATCACATTTGCAGGAAAAGACTTCTTTTGGTCACAGATTGAAATAGTTCGACTTTAAGGCCTAAGCTTGTCCAGTGTCTAGTTTTTAGAGGTTGTTGACTGTATCTGGCCGTCCACTTTGGTTTTGCTTTTAATGTGGAAGGTTTTTCCTTAACTTGTGCTTTTATTTAAACTTCTTGGACCCATTTTTAAATATGAAACAGTCCCATCATGACACAAATAATGGCATGTTCGTCCGCTGCAGTGTGTGCGTTCTCCTTTAAGCCCACCCACTTGAACCGGAACCGTTTTCTCAGTGTGTGCAGACAGCCCTGTCTGTCATCCAGCTCCGACGCGGACCCCGTCCCCTTCGCGTGCGCCGCTCGCGCCTGCCAACGAGATGCTTTCCGCCGCGTCGTCATGTGGGGCCTATGCTTAGCCTCCATCGGGTGCGCCCGCGTGGACAGCACCCACCCATCCTTGTGACAGCTTCTTCCCCGTGGATCCGTTGGTGCTGCTCCTACGGATGCGTACTCCGGTGATCCATGCGGACCGGAGCGGCATCGCTGGTCCCGTTTCGGCGCGGAGAGGATAATTCACGCGCCCGTCGCCTTGCATCAGGGTTTGTGAAGCATCAAGTATGGGGAGCACCACCTCATGCTGCGTGTCCGCCAGCCCCAAGTTCCGAAGAAATGCACACTCCAGGCTGGAGTCGGACCAGCAGGAGTCGGATCTGAGCAGGGAGGAGACGGGCTGCAACCTGCAGCACATCAGCGACAGGGAGAACATCGATGGTAGGAACGAACCCAGAAACCTATGGAATGAAACCAATTTAAATGCCTCAAGGATCAGAACATTATTGTTAGGGAGCGCATCAAAAATACAAACTACAGCTGATTAGAAGAGAAGGAATTTCCATCAGCAATATCTTCTTTGATAGAATAAACCAGCAGAATACTGCTGAAAATATAGATTTTGGAAAATATTTAGTCATAATGTTAAATTCTGATGTTATTTCTAACCTTGGATGTAATTATTAAGTCCACAATTCTTTTGAGATATTCCTTGAGTTGGGTGATGTGCCAGATGGTGTTAGGAGATTGTTGCCCATCAGGGTGTACAATAAGCTACAAACACAAACACTTTTGTGTTTGCTCTTTGTTTTCAGGCTGAGCATGAAATAAGCTGCAACAGTGAAGCGGCAGCCTCCGCTCATAGATGCTAATCTGCATCACAATACACCCATTCATTCCGGAGAAGTCCACAAATGGGCCATCTATCTACAGCCACTGGTCCTTCTCACATCCTGCACATGACAAAATCTCTGACAAAATTCCAAATTTTTGGAACATTTTCCTCAATCTGTGGCCTTATTTCAGGATAATTATAAACCAACACCTCCCAGATCTTGAATTGGATGTGAAGGATGCTGATAACTGGAAACAGCTATGCTCACCTCCCATTAATCTAATTTTCTGGCCAAAAGGATGAAACCCTGATTGGTTCATCATTTACACATACACTCTGATGCTATCAGTACATTTTTGTCATGAAAGTGGGCCAAAAAACCCACATTTTGACATGTTTAAAGACGCACTCCAATGAAATTTGTGTTTTTAAGACAATTGTTATTTTTCTTATGATGGAGGGCTTATATAAAGCAAAGCTTACAATTATTGTTGGTAATCATGAGCAGATCAAAAAATGCAGTTTGAAAAAGATCATATTTGTGACCTATACTGGGTAGCAGAACAGGAAGCCGCAAGCTCTATTCTGATGCATCCACTTGCAGAGGAGATCCATTTTCCTCATTGGACCTGGCATCTGACCTAAAACTGTGTGGCTGCACAGTTCCAATATTGCTGACCATTTTTTTTTTGCACCAGTAATGGAAAGTTATGTTCACACAACCCTTGCCAACATGAGTTCAAGCGGCCACTTCCAATGAAAAGTCAATGCAAACTTACGTGAACGTGTGTTTTGGACTTCTGTGTTCTAAACTTCTGCGTTCATTTGAGTTAAGCCAGTTTTTCTCAGGCTCTACATATACAACATACAGCCATTGAAACATAGTTGCTAGATAAACAAGGTTGAACTTGCACTGCTTGTCAAGTGTGAGCACCAAAGGCAAAAAGCGCATTCAAGAACGTGCGTTTAGCATGTTAAGGAATGCAGATCAAATGCCCAGTGTGCACGTAGCTCAAGGTTGTGAGGGGCTGCAAGCTAGCGCAAGAGTGTCTAATCAGATGGATGTCGGGAAGTGTGGATGGGCGTACTCCACATCAGTGGTCTAGCCCACAACTCAGAGGTGAATTTCTAATGAAGTACTGCCGCTCTGCAGAAACTATGTCCTAGAAAATGACACAGATGAACCTTTCTTATAAAGAGCCGCTCTTAGTAACCAGAAATCCAAAACATTTTTTTAATTGGTTGCATTTATGTAGATCTCCTGCTATTTTCAATACAGGAAATCATACCCGTCTGTATTATCCAGCTCATAATGAGTTAGAGCAGCTTCTTATTGATCCATCCACTTAGATTCCACATGCCATTTCTGGACACCATAAACTAGAGTGCTCTGAGTTAAACCAGGTTTATACTTTTATCATCACTTTAGTATCTTCACTTGGCTTGACTGTTTGGTACTCCAATATTGTCAGGATGATGTCATAGATTTTTTTCTGTTTGCAACGAAAAATATAGCAAGGGACGCTGCTCAAAAATGATGCAAAGAACAAGGCATGGATGAGATTCATGGAGACTGGAGGCAGCTATGGCTAAGATGCCGTCTGTCTCAAGAGAAAGCAGAGCGTGTCTAACGCGTTGGCTCTGTCATGAATTTACAGAAAGATTAGTGGGGTCATTTGAATGTTCATCAGTAGATTTGCTCCCAGAAGATTTGCCGGGAGAGGCAGCTGTGAGCCTGTGTTAAGGGAGACAGAAATGGCCTCCAGAGAGGGAGGAGCACCGGGAAGGAGCTCCTCATTTCAGAGCGACATGCAGCATTACAGTCATCATGTGGCATTAATTGAGCTGCCAGCCTTTTGGACATATCAAAGTTAAAATTAGCTAAAAAATTGAGTGAACTTGTAAGCATATCCTTTCAAAACCAGAAAAAAGTTTCTATTGATCCACCATAACTGGAATATTAGACTGGTCTTCAATCATTCTTTTCTGTTTTTAGTCAAAAATATATTTTGGATGAAGAATTCTGATTTCAATTCTTAATTTTTCAGTTTTCTTTAAATCACCATTGATGGAGTATTCAATTTTTCAGAATAACTTAGTTTTATCTTTGTTTTTCTAATCTAACCGTCTTTTTCCTTGGACCAGCCTCTTTCTTGTTGGAAAAGCGGTCATTTGGTCAAGTTCAAAGTTCTTTACATGTTCGGCTTCTTCTATGAACTCTTTAATGACTTCATATTGAATCATTTTGATTAGTCACTCACACCTGTGAACATTCTGCCCTGTTCCAAGTGCTCTTTATTATATGAAGAATGGATTTCACTGGGCTCCCTTTGAGTGCTTTGGAAAAATGCAAAATATCAATCTTTAAGACTAATACCAGATAGTGATTTCTTATTTGTTCTTGAATTTCTATAGATGACAGCCCAGCATACAGCCTTAAGATCATTTGGAGAGCATCACTCTTGTTTCAATGATTTCATGAACTAACAGGTCTTCTTTCTTTGAAGATATACTGAAGTCATTGTTGTGCCCTTGAAGCTGACATGAAGCCTTTCACTTCTTTCATTGATATTGATAGTTATGGTTGGAGGTGTTCACTGAAAACTTGTAGAGACAGATGAGTTAACCCCCCCCCCCCATCGGCGTGCGGTCCTCCAGCGTGCTCTACACAGAGAGCGCAAAATACTGTCATAAAGGCATAGCTTTTATGACAGTATTTCTGTATGTGGGAAAATATACAGGCTTTCATATATATATATTTATATATTCGCGTATATGGAACACATATCACGCTCAAATTATGTAATTGATGCACCAAACACTACTGAAGTGCATTTTCACCAAATTATTTTGTACTAACTAGTCATGACCCTATTGACCTACTACAACAAAGAATATGTCATAAATTCACTTTGTTTATTTTAAGACTTTTTATGAATTTAAATATGTATCATATTTGGTCAAAACTGTTCAATAGCTCTAAAGCTACGGAAGATAACAAAGTAGTTTTCTGACATAGTATTTGTTGCAGTAGGACAATAGGGTCATGATTATTTTGTACAAAAAATTTGGTGACAATAGCTTTAGTTTCTTCAGAGCTATTAAGCACCTTAATTTTGATTAATATTTCTATTAAAATCTGAAAAAATATGTACAATAAAATGAAATAAAAATGGAATTTCTTACAAAATATTTATTGTAGCATGCATGAACATGCTGACAAGTCATTACTACCAGCTCATTTATTTGTAGACATTTATTCATTTTTCAGAGATTATTGATTTTTACAGAATGCTGTTTTCACAGAGTTTGCACTTTGTTGACGGTCCTTTGGCAGCCGTCTTGCTGACATGTCTCCATTTACAGCTGGAAGATAAAAAAAGCCCTCGTGATCCGTGGCAGCAGTTTTGCACAGTTGGAATCACCGATTTGAGGTCGTAACTCTAAATGAACACATGCAAATGGGAATTTGTCAGTCTGGATTTTATTCGTCAAACTTTATAGCAGAAGATTTTTACACAAGGATGCAGATTTTTGGAAGTTCTCACATCAAATCTACAAGCTCGTATATATTGACACATTTTTACCTTTATAGAGTTGAAATGAAATGAAATGAATTATCTGAAATATATTTATTGTCATTGTACATGTACAACAAAATTACAGTGCAATTTTTCCAGCTAAAACTGCGAAATAAGACAATATAAGAAAAAATATTTAAAAAAAATACAAAAACACCAGTAGCTTACACCTTTTCCAGCTATTGCACACTTCCCTTAATAAATTAACCTTTTCGGCTACAGAGTTTGAAAAATTCATTCCTGTGAGTATATAAAAGTGTTCATTTAGTCAGCAATGTATATTTAGGTCGAACGAGCGTTAGCATTAGCCGTCCTATTGGAGATTCAATTATACGTTAGCATCAAGCTAGCAGACTTTAGCTTTACTGCTGTTATGCGCTAGTTCACTGGAAAAGGTAATACATAAAAGATCGATCTCTACTCTGATGGATCGATTATTGATTTATTAAGCTTGGATCGCTTAATCTATTTTTTCAACCTAGCCCTAAGATAAAGAAAGTTGACGTGTCTTTCAAATTACTTTGAATTAGACCAAATCACTGACTATATTTGATTAAAAAGTTTCTTGGGGTTCACTAACGTTAAATAAAAACAGTAAAAACTTGGACATGAATAACAAAGAAAAGTCAACTAAATCCTCAGATTTTCACAGTTGACCACAGCGATTGAAAAGTTAGACAGTGTTTTTCTCACAATTTGAATATTTAGGACTGACTTACAACCAGTGGCTAACATTTGTCATGTTGGTACATCTGCAACCACAAGTGTGATGGAGTAACTGTCAATCCACGTTCACATCGGCCTCAGTGATCTCATTTAATTTACAAAAGTGCCAATGGTCTGAAAATTGATCATGAAGGAGAATTTAATAGCAGTTTGGAATAGAGTTGTGGAAGAACCGGCTGTGCAAAGTGACGGAAAGACTTCTTATTCACGTCACCTTTAACATCGGGTGTCTATCCCACAAGTGTGTAGTATGTGACACCAGGCTGACGTCCAGAATAGACGTACATGGGACGTTTTTTATAAGGGCTTATTGTAGTCCAAATGTGGCAAATAAACAATTAAAAGTACATGGGAATACAAAACTGTTCCGGCATTCCTTTACATTTAATCCAGAGCAGCTCTTTGTCCTCCCCCTCTCCTTTTCAGCTTGTGTTTCAGGTACTCAGATGCTCTGCAGCAGGCATGCTTACAAAGTCCTTTGTTGTCATTTTATCAAACTTCATGACTCTTTCTGTTAGAGTAGAAAGAGACAGCTTACTAGAAATATGTAAACACAATCTGCAGTCCTGTATTTGTAAGTAAGAATATGTTGCTTGTGCATCCACTTCTCAACCTGTAAAGGATTGATTAATTAGCTGTAATTAGCTGTAATTAATCATCCAATATTTATTACTTCCCATTTTGATTGAAAGTCCAACTTTGAGACATTTTTAAAAATATTGCATTACAATTTTACTGCTAATCAGAGCAAAACATGATCTAGTGGATTCCCATTGAGCTTTATTAACCACCACATGAGATCAATTGTGAGCTTGTGTAACCCCCGCTTTTTCCCTTAAACATTAAGAACAATCAGAAAAAAAGGAAGGGGATAAAAACACAAACTTATTGATAATTTATCATAATCAAAAGTAGAAATTTTTCCTGCATTTTTACTTTTTGTGAAACTAAGTGAGGTAAAATATAAGCCTTGTGAAACGTATTAAAGAGTAGTTGGATCTATAAAAACCTATTCTTGTGAATCTAATTGTCTTAAATAGCCTATTGATAAAAGATTAAAACCACCCAATCTGGGAATACTGTTTAGGCACTATAGCATTATCTGGTGGGAATATATAACAGTCAGATCAGGGTTAAGTATGACAACAACCGTATAAAACCTAAATGAACATTGAATTGAGATAACAAAACTTACCTCCAACTTTGTGGTGAATGTTTGCGTGGTTCCAGTTAGCTGGGGCCGACCCAAGATCATTTGTTTAATGCATGTGGTGTCTCAGCCAATCAGAGTGGCGTTTTCTGTTTGGGTTCATATGTGTGTCTTAGTGAAGCATAAATGATTGAGACGCATAACTCACCTGAAGTGGAAATCAAAATAATTTTCTGAGCCTAAATAAATAAGTAATTTTCTGAGCTCTTCCCACAAAGTGAATTTCCCCATAAATAGGTAAGAGGATAAAATAAACAGTTAATGAAAATGTGAACTAAATAAAAATTCAGGGCACGCTGCTAACAAAAATAGTTACAGTAATCCAGTCTGGACGTGACAAATGCAGGGATGAGTTTTACAGCATCACTTTTATTTGATTTGGTTTGATTTGAAATGGTTTATTTCAAGCAATCAAAGCAAGAATAATGTACAAAACAATACAATCAGCATTCATACATTCATACAAAGAAGTACCAATAATTAGACATTAAATCAAAGATTGCTTGAAAGGGAATGGAAGGAAGCAAACCTATATTAAAGCTACAAGTAGCATTTAGCGGGCCCGAGCACGTGCCACCGCCTGGCACGAGCGACCGCCCCGTGAGCAACGCCCTGTTCGAGCCATTCTCGTCGTTTTTTCTTGTCCATTCTGGAGCTCCAAGCTAATGTTAATATGACAGCAGCCTGTGGGGGGGGGGGGGGGGGGGACTATAATCTGTTGCCTTAAAGGACAAAGACTTTTGCATATAGCATGAAAAAAATTCTTAAATCTAAGCCTCGTTTAGACCTGCTCATTTTCTCATCAAGTAGAAGAAGGTTTTTATCAGATTAAGAAACAAGCAATGATGATAATTGCTATCACTGTCCCTAAGGATGAGAACAATAGAGCTCATTCAATTTTCACTACAATGTCTAGATGAGTGTCAGCTATGTCTGATAACTTGGCCAATTAGCTGGACCGGGATCTTACAAAGTGCAGGTGGTTTAACGTCCAGTGTGATGTGTCTGTGGACGGCAACAGTTCAGCATAGCTTTTGGTTTCCACAAGAGAAGAATTCCTGACACATCTGCCCTAACAGACAACTACAAGAGGAGTTGAAATGTATAACACGGTGAAGGAGTTTTTGTGCAGAAAAAGGTACCATTAGAAAAGCTGGTAGCCATACCTTCAGACGGGGCTCCTGCTATGATTGACCGACAAACAGGTTTCATCACTCACTGTAAAGCTGACCAAGACTTTCCAAAATGTCTGCATTACTGCTGCTTCTTTCACCAGTAGGCCTTTTGTGCAGAAGTGATTGGCTCTGGACATATAATGACTCTTATTGTGAAAATCATAAAAAACCTCAGCTGCAAAGCAAAACAGAACAGGATTTTTAAGGTGCTATTGGTGGAGATATTTGCTGAATATGGTGAATCTGAACTTGTATTCTTGACTGACATTACTGGAAAACTAAACCACTTGATCTGCGAGCTTCAAGACATTGGTAAAACTATATTTTTTTATTGACCAGCCCGCCTGAGCCAGTGTTTTTCTTGTGGGGATCTTTTCTGCCAGGGCTTGCCAGCTTGGTCAGTGGATGTTGCTGCAGTTGTCTCCCTTGCTGGGACAGCTGGAGTTAAACACAGCAGCCTCACGGCTGTGAAGTGGACCCCGTTGCTGTCCCAGTCTGGATGGGCACTGTGGTGATGTTCCAATGTTCAGGCTGGCTCCTGGTATGAAGAGATTCCCAAGTACCATTTCCTAACCGCAGAGCCAAGGATGTGTTTACATGTTTAGGTCAAAAATGTGATGAACAGCTTCATGTTGTCTATTGATGTAAGTTTAAACCTAAACATGTTTCCCTGTTACTAATCCAGTTGATATGGTTCTCCATCTGTGTCTAGGTGATAGAAAAGCATTTTTTTTTATATTTAGAGCTCCAAGCAAACAAACAGTTGTCTATATAAGAGCTTTTACAATTGTGGACTTTTAGCAGGTCTCTGAATACATGTGACCAATGTATGGTGGATTTTCACAGACTTTGTGTAAAACTGAAGGTGACAGAGACTTTGGAGAAGTGGCTACATTGCTCTGGACGTCTTTGTTTCATCCACAGAAGAGTAAAATATGTGATTGATTTTGAAAAGCTGCTGAAAAATGTATCTTTTTAAAATTGCAATTTCTAATTTGGGTTTTACATTTTGTGTTCCATTTTTTGTGATTGTATTAGAAAGATTTGTTATTTATTTGGTGTTTAAAGGTGGTACATAATGTATATACACAATCTTCTTAGAGACATTTGCTATATGTTGTGTTTGTTGTCGTTGTAGTTTAATTTCTTTGGATGTATTGAAAGGAAATGAAAAGAAGTTGCAGCATTGATTAAAAAAGCATAAAAGAGACATTTACTGTCTGATGTTACATCTGTAGGAGTGTACTGAGACTGGGTTTTGTTTTGGAGCACATTCATATATTTTGTTTGTAAAAAAAAAAAAAGATAAAATATAAAGTTAATTGTATTTTGGATGAATAAAAAAGCAATGATTAGTGCTAAGGATGTATAAAAGACAAACAAAACAAAGGAAATTGCTGTATTTTAGTGTTGAACTAGGCTTTCTAACTGTTCTCTTTCTGTCTGCCACTCCTGGCTAATTTACATGTGAGCACACAGCCGGGGGGGGGGGGGGGGGCTAACTCCACTCCTGCAGCAGGGGAGACTGATGAAAAGCTTGAGGATGTAAGATTGAATAAATAAAATCCTAGAGTTGACCAGTTCATTTTATAAATGTAAATATTTTTTATTTTGGTGCTGATAAACTAAACAGATGTTATGATAAAAATATTTGCTTGAGTCAAAATGTCCAAAAATTTGCTTTCAGCACAATAGGGTGATTAAGGTGGTTAAATGTTTCTCGTACGTATAGTGCTGCTTTTCAAACGTGGAGCTTTGTAAGACGCATCTAATTCTGAAATCTCAGCTTCCTGAGACAAACGGCTGATTTCCTATGAAGCTTGATTATATGATCATGCTTCATGATCATTTATGAACATATATAGCTCGTCCAAAATTGTCATATCCATGGGTTCAGAATGGAAGTTTCATCAAATCTATTTAATTTCAGTGAGATCAGACAAGGAATGTGAACGTGAGAGCAACTTTTGTGTGCATGGCGAGACGCCCAACTTCGCCGCTCTGTCACGACCACACCCCCGCATTGAAAGTTATGGCTTTTTATCAGAGTAAACATCAATGGCTTTTCAAGAGGTGGACATCATTTTGAGGTGTGTTTGCTCATCCTACTTGGAGCAGTGATGCTCCAAGTAAAACATGTCATTTCCTGTTGCCAACAGGTGGCGCTACACCTGTTTCGGATTTTTCCACTGCAGATGTGTTCAAAGTCAGACTACAATCATGCACAACAAATTTGGATCAGATTAGATTATTTATGGCTGAGTAATGGCAATTTTCTTTTCATGGCGTGATTTCGAAACGACCTCAAATTTTGACGCGCCGCCACGGTCACAAACAACCGTAAAAACTTAAAAGCTTCGCAATTTAAGATCGGACATGTGTTTAGTTTACAAAACCAAAGTTTGGAGTCATTGTTCAAAAATCTCTAGGAGGAGTTCGTTCTAGAACGAGGCCTGCAAAGGACCAAAATAGAGCAAAACTGACATATTGACATCAATATAGCAGACTTCCTGTGCGACTGACAGCTTCGTCCCAAGAGACTTTTTTGTAGGTTTCCATCTGATGCACATGTCCTGTAAATATCAAGCTTGTATGTTAAAGAACATGGCGGGGCTCTCAAAAACAAACATGGTAGGTGGCGCTATTGAGCCGTTTTTTGTTCACCCATGCAAGTGCTGTGTATCTACGTTGGAGATATGTAAGAGGCCTCTCATTCTGAAATCTCAGCCTCGTGATACAAACGCCTGATTTTTTATGAATTTTTAATTATCTGACTGCAACGCAATCAACCACTTCCTGTTTGGTGGTGGCTTGCGCAGGCACCGTCAGGTGTACACCCATGAAACTTTAAACGATGAGAGAAGACCCTTATGAGTATCTCCTGTTGTAATTTTATGAATGTCGGACAAAGCACAGAGAAAAGATAGGTGAGAATGTGACATAAAATGTATTTGTCAATATCTAGGTGGCGCTATGGAGCTCGTCCAAGATTGTCATATCCATTGGTTCAGAATGGAAGCCTCATCACCTCTATTGAATTTCAGTGAGATTGGACAAGGAATGTGCACGTGAGAGCAACTTTTGTGTGCATGGCGAGACGCCCAACTTCGCCGCTCTGTCACGACCACACCCCCGCATTGAAAGTTATGGCTTTTTATCAGAGTAAACATCAATGGCTTTTCAACAGGTGGACATCATTTTGAGGTGTGTCGGCTCATCCTACTTGGAGCAGTGATGCTCCAAGTAAAACATGTCATTTCCTTTTACCAGCAGGTGGCGCTACACCTATTCCAGATTCTTCCACTGCAGATGTGTTCAAAGTCAGACTACAATCATGCATATCAACTTTGGATCATATTGGATTTTGCATGGCTGAGTAATGGCCATTTTTCTTTTCATGGCGTGTTTTCAAAATGACCTCCATTTTCGACGCGCCGCCACGGTCACAAACATCCGTAAAAACTTAAAAGCTTCGCAATTTAACATCGGACATGTGTCTAGTTTACAAAACCAAAGTTTGGAGTCATTATTCACAAATCTCTAGGAGGAGTTCGCTCTAGAGTGAGGCCTGCAAATGTCCAAAATGAAGCAAAAATGACATATTGACCTCAATATATCAGACTTCCTGTGCGAGTGACAGGTGGGTCCTTTCAGACTTTTTTGTAGGTCTCTATCTGAAGAACATGCCCTGTAAAAATCAAGCTTGTACGTTAAAGCGTATGCGGGGCGTCGGGACAAAAGTCACTGTAGGTGGCGCTATCAAGCCGTTTTTCTGCGCCCATGCCAATCTCCTGTAAAATACGAAATTTTTCGCGACTCCTGATGTGTGTGCCAAATTTGGTGAGTTTTGGGGTATGTTAAAGGCCTCAAAAAGGCGACTCTTCCGGTAGAATAATAATAATAATAATAATAATAATAATAATTAAAGCTACAAGTAGCATTTAGCGGGCCCGAGCACGTGCGACCGCATGGCACGAGCGACCGCCCCGTGAGCAACGCCCTGCTCGAGCCATTCTCGTCGTTTTTTCTTGTCCATTCTGGAGCTCCAAGCTATTGTTAATACGACAGCAGCCTGGGGGGGGGGGGGGGGGGGGCTGTAATCTGTTGCCTTAAGGGACAAAGACTTTTGCATATAGCATGAAAAAAATTCAAGCAATGATGATAATTGCTATCACTGTCCCTAAGGATGAGAACAATAGAACTCATTCAATTTCCACTACAATGTCTAGATGAGTGTCAGCTATGTCTGATAACTTGGCCAATTAGCTGGACCGGGATCTTGCAAAGTGCAGGTGGTTAACGTCCAGTGTGATGAGTCTGTGGACGGCAACAGTACAGCATAGCTTTTGGTTTCCACAAGAGAAGAACTCCTGACACATCTGCCCTAACAGACAATTACAAGAGGAGTTGAAATGTATAACACGGTGAAGGAGTTTTTGTGCAGAAAAAGGTACAATTAGAAAAGCTGGTAGCAGTGACTGCAGATGGGACTCCTGCTATGATCAATAGACAAACAGGTTTCATCACTCACTGTAAAGCTGACCCAGACTTTCCAAAATGTCTGCATTACTGCTGCGTCATTCACCAGCAGGCCTTATGTGCAGAAGTGATTGGCTCTGGACATATAATGACTCTTATTCTGAAAATCGTAAACAACCTCAGCTGCAAAGCTAAACAGCACAGGATTTTTAAGGTGCTATTGGAGGAGATGTCTGTTGAATATGGTGAATATGAACATTGTGAATCTGAACTTGCATTCTTGACTGACATTACTGGAAAACTAAACCACTTGATCTGCGAGCTGCAAGACAATGGCAAAACTATTTTTTTTTGACCAGCCTGCCTGAGCCAGTGTTTTTCTTGTGGGGATCTTTTCTGCCAGGGCTTGTCAGCTTGGTCAGTGGATGTTGCTGCAGTTGTCTACCTTGCTGGGACAGCTGGAGTTAAACACAGCAGCTCACGGCTCTGAAGTGGACCCCGTTGCTGTCCCAGTCTGGATGGGCACTGTGGCGATGTTCCAATGGCCAGGCTGGCTCCTGGTATAAAGAGATTCCCAAATACCATTTCCTAACTGCAGAGCCAAGGATGTGTTTACATGTTTAGGTCAAAAATGTGATGGACAGCTTCATGTTGTCTAAACATGCCACCCTGTTATTAATCCAGTTGATATGGTTCTCCATCTGTGTCTAGGTGATAGAAAAGCATTTTTTTTTATATTTAGAGCTCTAAGCAAACAAACAGTTGTCTATATAAAAGAGCTTTTACAATTGTGCACTTTTAGCAGGTCTCTGAGTTCATGTGACCAATGTATGGTGGATTTTCACAGACCTTGTTTAAAACTGAAGGTGAGAGAGACTTAGAGAAATGGCTTCATTGTTCTGGAGTTCTTTGTTTCATCCACAGAAGAGTAGAATTGGTGATTGATTTTGAAAAGCTGCTGAAAAAAGTATCTTTTTCAAATTGCAATTTTTAACTTGGGTTTTACATTTTGTGTTCCATTTTTTGTGCTTTAATTGGGAAGCATTTGTTATTTGTTTGGTGTTTTTAAGGTTCTGCAAATATACACATCATTTTTTAGAGACATTTGTTATCAGTTGTGTTTGTTGATTTGTAGTTTAATTTCATTGGATGTATAGATGTCGTGTGGGGGGGAGGCTCGAGAGCAGGTAGGACCCAGGCGCAGAGACGGGAGGCAAACGGGTTCAGGGCAAGTGGGTTTATTTAACTAACAAAAAGCGCTGCAGAGCAGGATGACAAAACTAAAAACAAAAACTTACTGTGGCATGGCAAGGGACATGGACGCCAGACAAGAAGACGTGATCAACATGAGCAGAAGTTAATGGACCAGCACAGGAGGAAGGCAGAGACAAGACTTATATACAGACAGGGCAGACAAGACACAGGTGAACACGATTAGGGCAGATGGGGACCAAAGGAAGTAAAACTCAAGAAACATGACAAGACAGGAAACCTTTCAAAATAAAACAGGAAACAGAACCAAACAAGACAGAACAAGAACTAAAGCGAAAAAAAAGACAACAAACTGAAACCATGACAATAGAAAGGAAAAGAAGTTCAAACATTGATTATAAAAAAGGATATAAGAGATAAAAAAAAAAAGAAAAAGGAAAAGAAAAAAGATAAAATATTGATTTAATTGCATTTTGAATGAATAAAAAACAATGATTAATAGAATCAGAATCAGAATCAGGAATCAGAAAAAGTTTTATTGCCAGGTTCAGTAGAGCGCACTTTACAAAACGAGGAATTTGACTTGGTGTATAGTGCAATTAAGAATAAGTTAAAAATTAAGTTAACAACAACAACACACTATATACAGTAGAGTAAGGTGAATTAAAGTGGGAGCACAGATGGGCTGGGATGGTGGGGCCTGTAAGTGGCACCGACAGTCCTTTGGTGGGCGGGGGGGGAGGGGGGGTCACCTGGGGGAGTTGGGGTTCTGTTCAGCAGGCTGGCTGCAGTGGGGAAGAAGCTGTTCTTGTGGCGCGAGGTCCTGGTCCTGATGGACCGGAGCCTCTTGCCAGAAGGGAGGGGCCGAAAGAGATTATGTCCTGGATGAGAGGGGTTGGCTACAATCCTGGCTGCCCGCCTCCAGGTCCTGGAGATGTGCAGCTCCTGGAGAGACGGGAGGTGGCAGCCGATCACCTTCTCTGCTGAGTGGATGACGCGTTGCAGCTTGGCCTTGTCTCTGGCCGTGGCCGCAGCGAACCAGACTGTGATGGAGGACGTGAGGGTGGATTCGATGATGGCGGTGTAAAAGTCTACCAGCATCTTTTCAGGGAGGTGAAACTTCTTCAGCTGCCTCAGGAAGTACATCCTCTGCTGGACCTTCTTAGTGATGGAGCTGATGTTCTGCTCCCACTTGAGGTCCTGGCTGATGATGGTTCCCAGGAAGCAGAAGGACTCCACAGAGGTCACCGGGGAGTCACAGAGGATGACAGGGGGGAGGGGGGCTGGGGCCTTCCTGAAGTCCACTGTCATCTCCACTGTCTTCAGAGCATTAAGCTCCAGGTTGTTAGCGCTGCACTATGACACCAGCCTGGCTATTTCACTCCTGTAGGCCGACTCATCTCCGTCAGAGATGAGGCCGATGAGTGTGGTGTCGTCAGCAAACTTCAGGAGTTTGACAGACAGGTGACCAGCTGTGCAGCTGTTTGTGTACAGGGAGAGTAACAGGGGTGAAAGGACACAGCCCTGGGGGGATCCGGTGCTTGTGGTCCGAGTATCTGAGACGAGCTTCCCCAGCCTCACATACTGCTGTCTGTCCGTCAGGAAGTCTGTGATCCACCTGCAGGTGGAGTCAGGCACATTCATCTTGGAGAGTTTTTAATACTAAAGATGTATGAAAGACATACCGAAAAAATATGTCTTTCAGTGTTTAACTGGCTGTCTTTGGATTATGCATGCCTGAGTAATGACCATTCTTACTCCTCATCTCTCTGTTCACTGCTTGCTAATTTACATAGCAGGGGTCCCAGCAGGAGGGGGCGGGGTTGTAACACGACTCCTTCAGCAGAGCCAGGCTGAGAGAGGCTTTGACATGTAAGATGTTAGATGTTAGAATGCCAGATGTTAGAATGACCAGTTCATTTTATATCTATGAAAATATTCAGGGAGCTATGGGACATGTTCAGCTTTAGGTCTGTGAAAATTGGTGTCGATTGTTGAAACATAAGTTACCATAAAAAAATGTTTGTTTGGAGTCTAGACAGATTTAACACAGGTTTTTGGATGAAAAGGATTTTTTATAAATCATCTGTTACACTTTTAAGTCTGAAAAAAATATGGAAGGCAGCAAACACAGATCCCTACCGTTTTTAATTTTTTTGTGCTGATATTTGAAAGATAAGTTATGCAAAAAAATAGGTGTTTGCAGTTTTGCCTAAAAAGACGTTTTCGGACCTTTTTGGATGTAATGCTCTCTAAGATGTCACCTGTAACTTCAATCATTCTGAATTTTTTTAGGAAGCAGTAGCACATAAATGCCTATGAAAGTTGAATTCTTGGTGCTGATAACCTAAACAGAATTTATGCTAAAAATCTTTGTTCAGTCCAAAATTGTATAGGAAAAAAAGAGGTATGAAGTTTCTCATAGACCCTATTGTGTTACATATCAAAGCTGGAGGTTATTAAAGGCATCTAATTCTGAAATCTCAGCTTCCTGAGACAAACGGCTGATTTATAATAAATTTCTATTATTTGGGTGCACATAATCGACCACTTCCTGTTACGCAGGCACCGTCAGGTGTACACCCATGAAACTTCAGATTATGAGAGAGGACCCTTCTGAGTATCTCCAGTTTTAATTTCATGCACATCGGACAAAGCAAAGAGAAAATACAGGGCAGAATGTGCCCCATACAATAACTAGGTGGCGCTATAGAGCTCGTCCAAAGTTGTCATATCCATGGGTTCAGAATGGAAGCTTCATCATATCCATTGAAATTCAGTGAGATTGGACAAGGAATGGGCACATGAGAGCAACATTTGTGTGCATGGCGAGACGCCCAACTTTGCCGCTCTGTCAAGACCACACCCCTGCGTTGAAAGATATGTTTTTTATCAGAGTAAACTTCAATGGTTTTTCAACAGGTGGACGTCATTTTGAGGTGTGTCGGCTCATCCTACTTGGAGCAGTGATGCTCCAAGTAAAACATGTCATTTCCTGTTGTCAGCAGGTGGCGCTACACCTTTTCCGTATTCTTCCACTCCAGATGTGTTCAGAGTCAGACTACAATCATGCATACCAATTTGGGATCAAATTGGATTATGCATGGCTGAGTAATGGCCATTTTTCTTTTCATGGCGTGATTTCGAAACGCCTTCGAATTTTGACGTGCCGCCACGGTCACAAACAACCATAAAAACTTAAAAGCTTCGCAATTTAACATCAGACATGTGTCTAGTTTACAAAACCAAAGTTTGGAGTCATTGTTCACAAATCTCTAGGAGGAGTTCGTTCTAGAACGAGGCCTGCAAATGACCAAAACACAGCAAAAATGACATATTGACATCAATATAGCAGACTTCCTGTGCAACTGACAGCTTGGTCCCAAGAGACTTTTTTGTAGGTTTCCATCTGATGAACATGTCCTGTAAATATCAAGCTTGTATGTTAAAGAACATGGCGGGGCTCGCGAAAACAAACATTGTAGGTGGCGCTATTGAGTCATTTTTGTGCACCCATGCGAGAGCTGTATATCTAAGGTGGAGATATGTAAGAGACATCTCATTCTGAAATCTCAGCCTAGTGATACAAACGGTTGATTTTTTATGAATTTTTAATTATCTGACTGCAACGCAATCAACCACTTCCTGTTTGGCGGTGGCTTGCGCAAGCACCGTCAGGTGTACGCCCATGAAACTTTAAACAATGAGAGAAGACCCTTGTGAGTATCTCCTGTTGTAATTTTATGAACGTCTGACAAAGCACAGAGAAAAGATAGGTCAAAATGTGACAAAAAATGTATTTGTTTATATCTAGGTGGCGCTATGGAGCTCGTCCAAGATTGTCATATCCATGGTTTCAGAATGGAAGCTTCATCATATCCATTGAAATTCAGTGAGATTGGACAAGGAATGTGCACGTGAGAGCAACTTTTGTGTGCATGGCGAGACGCCCAACTTCGCCGCTCTGTCACGACCACACCCCCGCATTGAAAGTTATGGCTTTTTGTCAGAGTAAACTTCAATGGCTTTTTAACAGGTGGATATCATTTTGAGGTGTGTCGGCTCATCCTACTTGGAGCAGTGATGCTCCAAGTCAAACATGTCATTTCCTCTTGCCAGCAGGTGGCGCTACACCTGTTCCGGATTCTTCCACTGCAGATGTGTTCAGAGTCAGACTGCAATCATGCACATAAATTTTGGATCAAATTGGATTATGCATGGCTGAATAATGGCCATTTTTCTTTTCATGGCGTGTTTTCAAAATGACCTCGAATTTTGACGCGCCGCCACGGTCACAAACAACCGTAAAAACTTAAAAGCTTTGCAATTTAACATCGGACATGTGTCTAGTTTACAAAACCAAAGTTTGGAGTCATTATTCATAAATCTCTAGGAGGAGTTCGTTCTAGAACGAGACCTGCAAATGTCCAAAATGCAGCAAAAATGACATATTGACATCAATATAGCAGACTTCCTGTGCAACTGACAGCTTGGTCCCAAGAGACTTTTTTGTAGGTTTCCATCTGATGGACATTCTTTGAAAAAATCAAGCTTGTATGTCAAAGCCTGTGGCGGGGCTCGCCAAAACAAATTTTGTAGGTGGCGCTATCGAGCCATTTTTGTGCACCCATGTCAGTCTCCCATAAAATATAAAATTTTTCGCGACTCCTGATGTGTGTGCGAAATTTGGTGAGTTTTGGGGTATGTTAAAGGCCTCAAAAAGGCGACTGTTCCGTCGGAAGAAAAATAATAATAATAATAATCCGAGTAAATACAATAGGGTCCTTGCACTACGTGCTCGGGCCCTAAGCATGAAAAAAATTCAAGCAATGATGATAATTGCTATCACTGTCCCTAAGGATGAGAACAATAGAACTCATTCAATTTCCACTACAATGTCTAGATGAGTGTCAGCTATGTCTGATAACTTGGCCAATTAGCTGGACCGGGATCTTGCAAAGTGCAGGTGGTTAACGTCCAGTGTGATGAGTCTGTGGACGGCAACAGTACAGCATAGCTTTTGGTTTCCACAAGAGAAGAACTCCTGACACATCTGCCCTAACAGACAATTACAAGAGGAGTTGAAATGTATAACACGGTGAAGGAGTTTTTGTGCAGAAAAAGGTACAATTAGAAAAGCTGGTAGCAGTGACTGCAGATGGGACTCCTGCTATGATCAATAGACAAACAGGTTTCATCACTCACTGTAAAGCTGACCCAGACTTTCCAAAATGTCTGCATTACTGCTGCGTCATTCACCAGCAGGCCTTATGTGCAGAAGTGATTGGCTCTGGACATATAATGACTCTTATTCTGAAAATCGTAAACAACCTCAGCTGCAAAGCTAAACAGCACAGGATTTTTAAGGTGCTATTGGAGGAGATGTCTGTTGAATATGGTGAATATGAACATTGTGAATCTGAACTTGCATTCTTGACTGACATTACTGGAAAACTAAACCACTTGATCTGCGAGCTGCAAGACAATGGCAAAACTATTTTTTTTTGACCAGCCTGCCTGAGCCAGTGTTTTTCTTGTGGGGATCTTTTCTGCCAGGGCTTGTCAGCTTGGTCAGTGGATGTTGCTGCAGTTGTCTACCTTGCTGGGACAGCTGGAGTTAAACACAGCAGCTCACGGCTCTGAAGTGGACCCCGTTGCTGTCCCAGTCTGGATGGGCACTGTGGCGATGTTCCAATGGCCAGGCTGGCTCCTGGTATAAAGAGATTCCCAAATACCATTTCCTAACTGCAGAGCCAAGGATGTGTTTACATGTTTAGGTCAAAAATGTGATGGACAGCTTCATGTTGTCTAAACATGCCACCCTGTTATTAATCCAGTTGATATGGTTCTCCATCTGTGTCTAGGTGATAGAAAAGCATTTTTTTTTATATTTAGAGCTCTAAGCAAACAAACAGTTGTCTATATAAAAGAGCTTTTACAATTGTGCACTTTTAGCAGGTCTCTGAGTTCATGTGACCAATGTATGGTGGATTTTCACAGACCTTGTTTAAAACTGAAGGTGAGAGAGACTTAGAGAAATGGCTTCATTGTTCTGGAGTTCTTTGTTTCATCCACAGAAGAGTAGAATTGGTGATTGATTTTGAAAAGCTGCTGAAAAAAGTATCTTTTTCAAATTGCAATTTTTAACTTGGGTTTTACATTTTGTGTTCCATTTTTTGTGCTTTAATTGGGAAGCATTTGTTATTTGTTTGGTGTTTTTAAGGTTCTGCAAATATACACATCATTTTTTAGAGACATTTGTTATCAGTTGTGTTTGTTGATTTGTAGTTTAATTTCATTGGATGTATAGATGTCGTGTGGGGGGGAGGCTCGAGAGCAGGTAGGACCCAGGCGCAGAGACGGGAGGCAAACGGGTTCAGGGCAAGTGGGTTTATTTAACTAACAAAAAGCGCTGCAGAGCAGGATGACAAAACTAAAAACAAAAACTTACTGTGGCATGGCAAGGGACATGGACGCCAGACAAGAAGACGTGATCAACATGAGCAGAAGTTAATGGACCAGCACAGGAGGAAGGCAGAGACAAGACTTATATACAGACAGGGCAGACAAGACACAGGTGAACACGATTAGGGCAGATGGGGACCAAAGGAAGTAAAACTCAAGAAACATGACAAGACAGGAAACCTTTCAAAATAAAACAGGAAACAGAACCAAACAAGACAGAACAAGAACTAAAGCGAAAAAAAAGACAACAAACTGAAACCATGACAATAGAAAGGAAAAGAAGTTCAAACATTGATTATAAAAAAGGATATAAGAGATAAAAAAAAAAAGAAAAAGGAAAAGAAAAAAGATAAAATATTGATTTAATTGCATTTTGAATGAATAAAAAACAATGATTAATAGAATCAGAATCAGAATCAGGAATCAGAAAAAGTTTTATTGCCAGGTTCAGTAGAGCGCACTTTACAAAACGAGGAATTTGACTTGGTGTATAGTGCAATTAAGAATAAGTTAAAAATTAAGTTAACAACAACAACACACTATATACAGTAGAGTAAGGTGAATTAAAGTGGGAGCACAGATGGGCTGGGATGGTGGGGCCTGTAAGTGGCACCGACAGTCCTTTGGTGGGCGGGGGGGGAGGGGGGGTCACCTGGGGGAGTTGGGGTTCTGTTCAGCAGGCTGGCTGCAGTGGGGAAGAAGCTGTTCTTGTGGCGCGAGGTCCTGGTCCTGATGGACCGGAGCCTCTTGCCAGAAGGGAGGGGCCGAAAGAGATTATGTCCTGGATGAGAGGGGTTGGCTACAATCCTGGCTGCCCGCCTCCAGGTCCTGGAGATGTGCAGCTCCTGGAGAGACGGGAGGTGGCAGCCGATCACCTTCTCTGCTGAGTGGATGACGCGTTGCAGCTTGGCCTTGTCTCTGGCCGTGGCCGCAGCGAACCAGACTGTGATGGAGGACGTGAGGGTGGATTCGATGATGGCGGTGTAAAAGTCTACCAGCATCTTTTCAGGGAGGTGAAACTTCTTCAGCTGCCTCAGGAAGTACATCCTCTGCTGGACCTTCTTAGTGATGGAGCTGATGTTCTGCTCCCACTTGAGGTCCTGGCTGATGATGGTTCCCAGGAAGCAGAAGGACTCCACAGAGGTCACCGGGGAGTCACAGAGGATGACAGGGGGGAGGGGGGCTGGGGCCTTCCTGAAGTCCACTGTCATCTCCACTGTCTTCAGAGCATTAAGCTCCAGGTTGTTAGCGCTGCACTATGACACCAGCCTGGCTATTTCACTCCTGTAGGCCGACTCATCTCCGTCAGAGATGAGGCCGATGAGTGTGGTGTCGTCAGCAAACTTCAGGAGTTTGACAGACAGGTGACCAGCTGTGCAGCTGTTTGTGTACAGGGAGAGTAACAGGGGTGAAAGGACACAGCCCTGGGGGGATCCGGTGCTTGTGGTCCGAGTATCTGAGACGAGCTTCCCCAGCCTCACATACTGCTGTCTGTCCGTCAGGAAGTCTGTGATCCACCTGCAGGTGGAGTCAGGCACATTCATCTTGGAGAGTTTTTAATACTAAAGATGTATGAAAGACATACCGAAAAAATATGTCTTTCAGTGTTTAACTGGCTGTCTTTGGATTATGCATGCCTGAGTAATGACCATTCTTACTCCTCATCTCTCTGTTCACTGCTTGCTAATTTACATAGCAGGGGTCCCAGCAGGAGGGGGCGGGGTTGTAACACGACTCCTTCAGCAGAGCCAGGCTGAGAGAGGCTTTGACATGTAAGATGTTAGATGTTAGAATGCCAGATGTTAGAATGACCAGTTCATTTTATATCTATGAAAATATTCAGGGAGCTATGGGACATGTTCAGCTTTAGGTCTGTGAAAATTGGTGTCGATTGTTGAAACATAAGTTACCATAAAAAAATGTTTGTTTGGAGTCTAGACAGATTTAACACAGGTTTTTGGATGAAAAGGATTTTTTATAAATCATCTGTTACACTTTTAAGTCTGAAAAAAATATGGAAGGCAGCAAACACAGATCCCTACCGTTTTTAATTTTTTTGTGCTGATATTTGAAAGATAAGTTATGCAAAAAAATAGGTGTTTGCAGTTTTGCCTAAAAAGACGTTTTCGGACCTTTTTGGATGAAATGTTGAATAAAAGTTCACCGGTAACTTCAATCATTCTGAATTTTTTTAGGAAGCAGTAGCACATAAATGCCTATGAAAGTTGAATTCTTGGTGCTGATAACCTAAACAGAATTTATGCTAAAAATCTTTGTTCAGTCCAAAATTGTATAGGAAAAAAAGAGGTATGAAGTTTCTCATAGACCCTATTGTGTTACATATCAAAGCTGGAGGTTATTAAAGGCATCTAATTCTGAAATCTCAGCTTCCTGAGACAAACGGCTGATTTATAATAAATTTCTATTATTTGGGTGCACATAATCGACCACTTCCTGTTACGCAGGCACCGTCAGGTGTACACCCATGAAACTTCAGATTATGAGAGAGGACCCTTCTGAGTATCTCCAGTTTTAATTTCATGCACATCGGACAAAGCAAAGAGAAAATACAGGGCAGAATGTGCCCCATACAATAACTAGGTGGCGCTATAGAGCTCGTCCAAAGTTGTCATATCCATGGGTTCAGAATGGAAGCTTCATCATATCCATTGAAATTCAGTGAGATTGGACAAGGAATGGGCACATGAGAGCAACATTTGTGTGCATGGCGAGACGCCCAACTTTGCCGCTCTGTCAAGACCACACCCCTGCGTTGAAAGATATGTTTTTTATCAGAGTAAACTTCAATGGTTTTTCAACAGGTGGACGTCATTTTGAGGTGTGTCGGCTCATCCTACTTGGAGCAGTGATGCTCCAAGTAAAACATGTCATTTCCTGTTGTCAGCAGGTGGCGCTACACCTTTTCCGTATTCTTCCACTCCAGATGTGTTCAGAGTCAGACTACAATCATGCATACCAATTTGGGATCAAATTGGATTATGCATGGCTGAGTAATGGCCATTTTTCTTTTCATGGCGTGATTTCGAAACGCCTTCGAATTTTGACGTGCCGCCACGGTCACAAACAACCATAAAAACTTAAAAGCTTCGCAATTTAACATCAGACATGTGTCTAGTTTACAAAACCAAAGTTTGGAGTCATTGTTCACAAATCTCTAGGAGGAGTTCGTTCTAGAACGAGGCCTGCAAATGACCAAAACACAGCAAAAATGACATATTGACATCAATATAGCAGACTTCCTGTGCAACTGACAGCTTGGTCCCAAGAGACTTTTTTGTAGGTTTCCATCTGATGAACATGTCCTGTAAATATCAAGCTTGTATGTTAAAGAACATGGCGGGGCTCGCGAAAACAAACATTGTAGGTGGCGCTATTGAGTCATTTTTGTGCACCCATGCGAGAGCTGTATATCTAAGGTGGAGATATGTAAGAGACATCTCATTCTGAAATCTCAGCCTAGTGATACAAACGGTTGATTTTTTATGAATTTTTAATTATCTGACTGCAACGCAATCAACCACTTCCTGTTTGGCGGTGGCTTGCGCAAGCACCGTCAGGTGTACGCCCATGAAACTTTAAACAATGAGAGAAGACCCTTGTGAGTATCTCCTGTTGTAATTTTATGAACGTCTGACAAAGCACAGAGAAAAGATAGGTCAAAATGTGACAAAAAATGTATTTGTTTATATCTAGGTGGCGCTATGGAGCTCGTCCAAGATTGTCATATCCATGGTTTCAGAATGGAAGCTTCATCATATCCATTGAAATTCAGTGAGATTGGACAAGGAATGTGCACGTGAGAGCAACTTTTGTGTGCATGGCGAGACGCCCAACTTCGCCGCTCTGTCACGACCACACCCCCGCATTGAAAGTTATGGCTTTTTGTCAGAGTAAACTTCAATGGCTTTTTAACAGGTGGATATCATTTTGAGGTGTGTCGGCTCATCCTACTTGGAGCAGTGATGCTCCAAGTCAAACATGTCATTTCCTCTTGCCAGCAGGTGGCGCTACACCTGTTCCGGATTCTTCCACTGCAGATGTGTTCAGAGTCAGACTGCAATCATGCACATAAATTTTGGATCAAATTGGATTATGCATGGCTGAATAATGGCCATTTTTCTTTTCATGGCGTGTTTTCAAAATGACCTCGAATTTTGACGCGCCGCCACGGTCACAAACAACCGTAAAAACTTAAAAGCTTTGCAATTTAACATCGGACATGTGTCTAGTTTACAAAACCAAAGTTTGGAGTCATTATTCATAAATCTCTAGGAGGAGTTCGTTCTAGAACGAGACCTGCAAATGTCCAAAATGCAGCAAAAATGACATATTGACATCAATATAGCAGACTTCCTGTGCAACTGACAGCTTGGTCCCAAGAGACTTTTTTGTAGGTTTCCATCTGATGGACATTCTTTGAAAAAATCAAGCTTGTATGTCAAAGCCTGTGGCGGGGCTCGCCAAAACAAATTTTGTAGGTGGCGCTATCGAGCCATTTTTGTGCACCCATGTCAGTCTCCCATAAAATATAAAATTTTTCGCGACTCCTGATGTGTGTGCGAAATTTGGTGAGTTTTGGGGTATGTTAAAGGCCTCAAAAAGGCGACTGTTCCGTCGGAAGAAAAATAATAATAATAATTAAAGCTACAAGTAGCATTTAGCGGGCCCGAGCATGTGCGACCGCATGGCACGAGCGACCGCCCCGTGAGCAACGCCCTGCTCGAGCCATTCTCGTCGTTTTTTCTTGTCCATTCTGGAGCTCCAAGCTATTGTTAATACGACAGCAGCCTGGGGGGGGGGGGGGGGGGGGGGGGGGGCTGTAATCTGTTGCCTTAAGGGACAAAGACTTTTGCATATAGCATGAAAAAAATTCAAGCAATGATGATAATTGCTATCACTGTCCCTAAGGATGAGAACAATAGAACTCATTCAATTTCCACTACAATGTCTAGATGAGTGTCAGCTATGTCTGATAACTTGGCCAATTAGCTGGACCGGGATCTTGCAAAGTGCAGGTGGTTAACGTCCAGTGTAATGAGTCTGTGGACGGCAACAGTACAGCATAGCTTTTGGTTTCCACAAGAGAAGAACTCCTGACACATCTGCCCTAACAGACAACTACAAGAGGAGTTGAAATGTATAACACGGTGAAGGAGTTTTTGTGCAGAAAAAGGTACAATTAGAAAAGCTGGTAGCAGTGACTGCAGATGGGACTCCTGCTATGATCAATAGACAAACAGGTTTCATCACTCACTGTAAAGCTGACCCAGACTTTCCAAAATGTCTGCATTACTGCTGCGTCATTCACCAGCAGGCCTTATGTGCAGAAGTGATTGGCTCTGGACATATAATGACTCTTATTCTGAAAATCGTAAACAACCTCAGCTGCAAAGCAAAACAGCACAGGATTTTTAAGGTGCTATTGGAGGAGATGTCTGTTGAATATGGTGAATATGAACATTGTGAATCTGAACTTGCATTCTTGACTGACATTACTGGAAAACTAAACCACTTGATCTGCGAGCCTCAAGACAATGGCAAAACTATTTTTTTTTGACCAGCCTGCCTGAGCCAGTGTTTTTCTTGTGGGGATCTTTTCTGCCAGGGCTTGTCAGCTTGGTCAGTGGATGTTGCTGCAGTTGTCTCCCTTGCTGGGACAGCTGGAGTTAAACACAGCAGCTCACGGCTCTGAAGTGGACCCCGTTGCTGTCCCAGTCTGGATGGGCACTGTGGCGATGTTCCAATGGCCAGGCTGGCTCCTGGTATAAAGAGATTCCCAAATACCATTTCCTAACCGCAGAGCCAAGGATGTGTTTACATGTTTAGGTCAAAAATGTGATGGACAGCTTCATGTTGTCTAAACATGCCACCCTGTTATTAATCCAGTTGATATGGTTCTCCATCTGTGTCTAGGTGATAGAAAAGCATTTTTTTTTATATTTACAGCTCTAAGCAAACAAACAGTTGTCTATATAAAAGAGCTTTTACAATTGTGCACTTTTAGCAGGTCTCTGAGTTCATGTGACCAATGTATGGTGGATTTTCACAGACCTTGTTTAAAACTGAAGGTGAGAGAGACTTAGAGAAATGGCTTCATTGTTCTGGAGTTCTTTGTTTCATCCACAGAAGAGTAGAATTGGTGATTGATTTTGAAAAGCTGCTGAAAAAAGTATCTTTTCAAATTGCAATTTCTAACTTGGGTTTTACATTTTGTGTTCCATTTTTTGTGCTTTATTTGGGAAGCATTTGTTATTTGTTTGGTGTTTTTAAGGTTCTGCAAATATACACATCATTTTTTAGAGACATTTGTTATCAGTTGTGTTTGTTGATTTGTAGTTTAATTTCATTGGATGTATAGATGTCGTGTGGGGGGGAGGCTCGACAGCAGGTAGGACCCAGGCGCAGAGACGGGAGGCAAACGGGTTCAGGGCAAGTGGGTTTATTTAACTAACAAAAAGCGCTGCAGAGCAGGATGACAAAACTAAAAACAAAAACTTACTGTGGCATGGCAAGGGACATGGACGCCAGACAAGAAGCCGTGATCAACATGAGCAGAAGTTAATGGACCAGCACAGGAGGAAGGCAGAGACAAGACTTATATACAGACAGGGCAGACAAGACACAGGTGAACACGATTAGGGCAGATGGGGACCAAAGGAAGTAAAACTCAAAAACATGACAAGACAGGAAACCTTTCAAAATAAAACAGGAAACAGAACCAAACAAGACAGAACAAGAACTAAAGCGAAAAAAAAGACAACAAACTGAAACCATGACAATAGAAAGGAAAAGAAGTTCAAACATTGATTATAAAAAAGGATATAAGAGATAAAAAAAAGAAAAAGGAAAAGAAAAAAGATAAAATATTGATTTAATTGCATTTTGAATGAATAAAAAACAATGATTAATAGAATCAGAAATCAGAAAAAGTTTTATTGCCAGGTTCAGTAGAGCGCACTTTACAAAACGAGGAATTTGACTTGGTGTATAGTGCAATTAAGAATAAGTTAAAAATTAAGTTAACAACAACAACACACTATATACAGTAGAGTAAGGTGAATTAAAGTGGGAGCACAGATGGGCTGGGATGGTGGGGCCTGTAAGTGGCACCGACAGTCCTTTGGTGGGCGGGGGGGGGGGAGGGTGGTCACCTGGGGGAGTTGGGGTTCTGTTCAGCAGGCTGGCTGCAGTGGGGAAGAAGCTGTTCTTGTGGCGCGAGGTCCTGGTCCTGATGGACCGGAGCCTCTTGCCAGAAGGGAGGGGCCGAAAGAGATTATGTCCTGGATGAGAGGGGTTGGCTACAATCCTGGCTGCCCGCCTCCAGGTCCTGGAGATGTGCAGCTCCTGGAGAGACGGGAGGTGGCAGCCGATCACCTTCTCTGCTGAGTGGATGACGCGTTGCAGCTTGGCCTTGTCTCTGGCCGTGGCCGCAGCGAACCAGACTGTGATGGAGGACGTGAGGGTGGATTCGATGATGGCGGTGTAAAAGTCTACCAGCATCTTTTCAGGGAGGTGAAACTTCTTCAGCTGCCTCAGGAAGTACATCCTCTGCTGGACCTTCTTAGTGATGGAGCTGATGTTCTGCTCCCACTTGAGGTCCTGGCTGATGATGGTTCCCAGGAAGCAGAAGGACTCCACAGAGGTCACCGGGGAGTCACAGAGGATGACAGGGGGGAGGGGGGCTGGGGCCTTCCTGAAGTCCACTGTCATCTCCACTGTCTTCAGAGCATTAAGCTCCAGGTTGTTAGCGCTGCACTATGACACCAGCCTGGCTATTTCACTCCTGTAGGCCGACTCATCTCCGTCAGAGATGAGGCCGATGAGTGTGGTGTCGTCAGCAAACTTCAGGAGTTTGACAGACAGGTGACCAGCTGTGCAGCTGTTTGTGTACAGGGAGAGTAACAGGGGTGAAAGGACACAGCCCTGGGGGGATCCGGTGCTTGTGGTCCGAGTATCTGAGACGAGCTTCCCCAGCCTCACATACTGCTGTCTGTCCGTCAGGAAGTCTGTGATCCACCTGCAGGTGGAGTCAGGCACATTCATCTTGGAGAGTTTTTAATACTAAGTCTAGACAGATTTAACACAGGTTTTTGGATGAAAAAGGATTTTTTATAAATCATCTGTTACACTTTTAAGTCTGAAAAAAATATGGAAGGCAGCAAACACAGATCCCTACCGTTTTTAATTTTTTTGTGCTGATATTTGAAAGATAAGTTATGCAAAAAAATAGGTGTTTGCAGTTTTGCCTAAAAAGACGTTTTCGGACCTTTTTGGATCAAATGTTGTCTAAAAGTTCACCTGTAACTTCAATCATTCTGAATTTTTTTAGGAAAACTAAACCACTTCAACTGTGATCTGCAAGGCAATGGTAAAACTATATTTTTTATGGAACAGCCTGCAGTGTTTCTTGTGGGGATCTTTTCTGCCAGGGCTTGCCGGCTTGGTCGGTGGTTGTTGCTGTTACCAATCCAGTTGATATGGTTCTCCATCTGTGTCTAAGTGATATAATCAGAATCAGAATCGTTTATTGTCATTGTACATGGGGATACAATGAAATTGCAGCAGCCTTGGAGTGAAGGAGTTACATAAAATAAAAATAAAAATAGAATAGAAAAAGAAATACTGTATTTACAACTCTTAACAAAAAATGAACAATATGGACAGAAACTGTTAAATATTAAATATTTGTGAATAAAATAGAATGGAATTACATGAGTTGCTGTGAGCACAGCTTAATAAATATCAAGTTATTGCACAGTGACCCGGTTAGACAGTCAGGATATTGCACGCATTGTAGTAAAATTAGAGTGAGGTGTGGTTGGTGGACTTATGTGCATTCCGTATGATAATTGCCTGTGGAAAAAAGCTGTTTCTTAGTCTGTTTGTCCTGGTTCTGATGGACCTGTACCTCCTTCCAGAGGGCAGCAGTTCAAACAGAGGGAAAGCAGAATGGGTGGAGTTAGTGGTGATGCTAGTCACTCTGCTGAGGCAGCGAGACTGGTAAATGTCCTTCAGTGAGGGGAGGGGGCAGCCGATGATCCTCTGCGCTGTCTTTACCACTCTCTGGAGGCTCTGCCGTTCTGCTTCAGTGCAGTGGGAAAACCACACTTTGATGCCATAGGACAGAATGCTCTCAATGGTTGAGCGGTAGAACGTTACCAGCAGCTCCTGGCTGACGTCGTTCCTCCTAAGTTTTCTCAGGAAGTGCAGGCGATGCTGGGCCTTCCTGATGACAGTCATGGTGTTGTTAGACCATGTGAGGTCAGCAGAGATGGTGGTGCCCAGGAGGGTGAAGCTGTGGACCCTCTCCACACAGTTTCCATCGATGTAGAGTGGGGGTGGATCTGTTCTGTTTTTTCTGAAGTCCAGGATGATCTCCTTGGTCTTGGTGGTGTTCAGGATGAGGTTATTAGCCTGACACCACCTTGAGAGTTTCAGGACTTCGTTTCTGTAGGCCGTCTCGTCGTCCCCAGAGATCAGCCCCACCACAGTAGTGTCGTCTGCAAACTTCACCACGGTGTTGCTGGTGTGGGCTGGTCTGCAGTCTGCTGTGTACAGTGTATACAGCAGAGGACTCAGCACACATCCCTGTGTGGAGCCTGTGCTCAGCGTCCGGGTGGAGGAGAGGTGGGGGTCAAGTTTGACTGTCTGTGGTCTGTTTGTCAGGAAGTCCTTGATCCACGAGCAGGTGAGTGGGTGGAGTCCTAGTTCAGACAGTTTGTTGACCAGAATGTCAGGAATGATTGTGTTAAAGGCTGAGCTATAGTCCACAAAGAGCATCCTGGCGTAGGTGTCTCTGTGTTCCAGGTGGCTCAGCGCAGTGTGGAGGGTGATGGAAATGGCATCATCCGTTGATCTGTTTGCTTTGTAAGCAAACTGGTGGGGGACGAAGATTGGAGGGAGGGAGTCTTTGATGTGTCCCAGGAGCAGCCGCTCCAGACACTTTGTGATGACAGCAGTGAGTGCAACTGGGCGGAAGTCCGTGAGGAAGGCTGTGGATGAGGACTTTTTGGGTATCGGGATGATAGTGGATGACTTCAGGCAAGCAGGGATGAAAGCCTGAGCTAGCGACAGGTTGAAGATTTTTGTGAAGACCTGGGAGAGTTGATCGGCGCAGGCCCGCAGAACCTTTCCGGGAACTCCATCAGGTCCCGCCGCTTTCCTGGGGTTTACCCTGCTGAACATCCGTGCCATCCGTGCCACGTCCATAAAGGCATTGTTTTTATATTTAGAGCTCTAAGCAACCAAACAGTTGTCTATATAAAAGAGCTTTTACAATTGTGCACTTTTAGCAGGCTGAAAAAATTATCTTTTTAAAATTGCCATTTCAAATTTGGGTTTTAAATTTTGTGTTCCATTTTTCTGTGCTTGTATTGGAAGGATTTGTTATTATTTTGTTTAAAAGTGCTACATATTGTATATACACATAATTTATTTAGAGAAATTTGCTATACGTTGTGTTTTTTGGTTTTGTAGTTTAATTTCATTGGATTTATATTAAGGAAAAGAAGTTGCAGCATTGATTAAAAAAGGATAAAAGAGACATTTACTGTCTAAGTCTTATGTTACATCTGTAGAACTGTACTGAGAGTTGGGTTTTGTTTTGGAGCACATTCATATGTTTTGTTTGTAAAAAAAAAAGATAAAATATTAGGTTAATTGCATTTTACATGACTAGAAAAGCAATGATTATTCATAAAAATCTATGAAAGACATACAAAACAAATGAAAAAGCAGTCTGCCCTCCCTCTTGTGTCTAAACTCTTGTCACCTCACTTCTGGGTTAGTTAGCATATGAACTGGCAGCTGGTGTGTGTGTGGGGGGGGGGGGGGGGGGGGTGAAATTTGACTCCAGCAACAGGGATGATTGAGGAGCAGGCTGCAGCATGAGGAAAAGACTTAAGCATGTAAGAGGAAATGACATCCTACAGTTGACCAGTTCATTTTATATCTGTAAAGAATATTCAAGAAGCATTTAGACATGTTCAGCTATATGCGTGTGAAACTTGGTGTGGATATTTGAAGCATAAGTAATTTTAAAACACACTTGTTTGGAGTCCAGACGGAAAAAGCACAGGTTTTGGGATGAATCAGGATTTTTTAAAAATCATCTGTTTCACCTGGACTTCTGAAAAAAATATGGAAGGCAGCAAACACAGATCCCTACATTTGAAAAAATAAATGGTGTTGATATATGATGATTAAGTTATGAAAAAAAATAGGTGTTTGTAGTTTTGCCTAAAAAGACGTTTTCGGACCTTTTTGGATGTAATGCTCTCTAAGATGTCACCTGTAACTTCAATCATTCTGAATTTTTTTAGGAAGCAGTAGCACATAAATGCCTATGAAAGTTGAATTCTTGGTGCTGATAACCTAAACAGAATTTATGCTAAAAATCTTTGTTCAGTCCAAAATTTCATTAAAAAAATCAAGTGATGAAGTTTCTCGTAGACCCTATAGTGTTACATATCAAAGCTGGAGGTTATTAAAGGCATCTAATTCTGAAATCTCAGCTTCCTGAGACAAACGGCTGATTTATAATAAATTTCTATTTTTTGGGTGCACATAATCGACCACTTCCTGTTACGCAGGCACCGTCAGGTGTACACCCATGAAACTTTACATGATGAGAGAGGACCCTTCTGAGTATCTCCAGTTTTAATTTCATGCACATCGGACAAAGCAAAGAGAAAATACAGGGCAGAATGTGCCCAATGCAATAACTAGGTGGCGCTATAGAGCTCGTCCAAGATTGTCATATCCATGGGTTCAGAATAGAAGCTTCATCATATCCATTGAATTTCAGTGAGATTGGACAAGGAATGTGCACGTGAGAGCAACTTTTGTGTGCATAGCGAGATGCCCAACTCTGCCGCTCTGTCACGACCACACCCCCGCATTGAAAGTTATGGTTTTTTGTCAGAGTAAACTTCAATGGCTTTTCAACAGGTGGACGTCATTTTCAGGTGTGTCGGCTCATCCTACTCGGAGCAGTGATGCTCCAAGTCAAACATGTCATTTCCTCTTGCCAGCAGGTGGCGCTACACTTTTTCCAGATTCTTTCACTGCAGATGTGTTCAGAGTCAGACTACAATCATGCATATCAATTTTGGATCAGATTGGATTATGCATGGCTGAGTTATGGCCATTTTTCTTTTCATGGCGTGTTTTCGAAACAACGTCGAATTTCTACGCGCCGCCACGGTCACAAACTTCTGTAAAAACTTAAAAGCTTTGCAATTTAACATCGGACATGTGTCTAGTTTACAAAACCAAAGTTTGGAGTCATTATTCACAAATCTCTAGGAGGAGTTCGTTCTAGAAGGAGGCCTGCAAATGTCCAAAATAGAGCAAAAATGACATATTGACATCAATATAGCAGACTTCCTGTGCGACTGACAGCTTGGTACCTACAGACTTTTTTGTAGGTTTCCATCTGATGAACATGCCCTGAAAAAATCAAGCTTGTACGTTAAAGCGTATGCGGGGCGTCGGGACAAAAGTCAGTGTAGGTGGCGCTGTCGAGCCATTTTTGCGCACCCATGCCAATTTCTCATAAAATACGAAATTTTTCGCGACCCCTGATGTGTGTGCCAAATTTGGTGAGTTTTGGGGTATGTTAAAGGCCTCAAAAATGCGATTCTTCCGGCAGAAGAAAAATAATAATAATAATAATAAACCTAACAGATACAATAGGGTCCTTGCACTCCGTGCTCGGGCCCTAATAATCCGAGTAAATACAATAGGGTCCTTGCACTACGTGCTCGGGCCCTAATAAACATTCGAATTACAATAGGGTCCTTGCACTCCGTGCTCGGGCCCTAATTATCCCACCACTGTTCTATCGTAACCAGTTTTAGTACATGAATTATCATTATCCGGTTCATAACTTTTTATCAGATATCTATGCCTTACCAACACAGTTTCAGGTCATTACGAATGCTTAAGTGTCAATAAATCACATGACAATGACGAATTGCTTGATAATTATGTAAAATAGACAAAACTCTATTTTGTATATTAACATACCACATACAGATCAGTTATTCTAAAATGTATTCAGATTATTTTCATTAAAAAACTAATGATTATGATTAAAAATAACACTATATCAGAAAATAGATATAACAAATCATGACTTTTTTGGGACAAGTGAAGTGATATAATTAGAGATTACTAGCACAATCAGAACTGCTGGTATGACTGCTGCAACTTTGATCACAGATTCAAATATTTCTGGCTGACTCCTTGCACTTGTAGCATTTAAAGGATTGTGGACATTGAGTAACATCTCACATCAATGTGTGAAAAGCAGTGGTTGAAGATCCTCATAACAGTCATTATATTTGACATATGTATGGCTGTAGCCACAACCATAGGTGTTACCAGCTCATCAACAGTAAATAATTCAGAAGATATGTAGCTGGATTTATGTATCATCTCCTCTGTTGGGTCTTCTGGTCACAGAAGGAAAAAAAGCCCTGAAGTTTTTGATGTTCTGTACTTTTAGGAACACACAGAACATGTAATGGAATGTGTGTGTGATTTCCACGTTAACATTAAAGATGAGAATTTATTGGACCTAAATTGAACAGATTTTGTGTCATTTTTTTGGGTAAAAAGCTTTTCGTACATACTGTTACTCTTTTTGTAATTGTAAATTAAGTCTTTTGTCGTGTGTGTAGTTAGGTATAGTCCTCTAAGACTCAAGCTGTTTGTAAAGTCCTGTTTCAGAGCCAGAAACCATAAAATGGCTTTTGCGTAGGAAAGTCTCCTGTTACCCAGTAATGTGGGACCATGTGCACTGAGTGAGTCCTGTTTGTTTAACACAAACTCCCTGAACTCTAAGTTAATAGTATGTGTGTTTGTGTGTGACTGTGTATCCTTGGATTTGAAATGGTTGGGGTTGGAGTAACATCCTTGTGTTGTTTGCTTAAGTGCATGATAGTAGATTTAGAATATAAGGTGTAAAACCAGGGTTCTTTCAAACCAATTTCATTTAATTCAAACATGTTATCGTCTACCTATGTAGTATTTATTCAGTATACGGCAAAATCCTGGATAAGCACAAGTGTCACAAGGTGTCTAAACCCATCTACCACTTTATTGTAAATGTTGGATTTTCAGACACTTCCATGTCTCAGTTTAACCCCTTGGATGAAAAATATATGCATGATTGAACAGTGGGCATCCTGAGTAGGAGTAAATCCGTGTTCAAGCAACCGCTGAGCTCCATGACAACACTGTGATTGCACTGACAGGAGTGCACAATGTATAAGTTATACGAACTGCTGCCAGAGGCTTCTGGGGAATACTATGTGTTTCCAGTCAGTGACCTCCTTCACAAAAAACAACCAAAATTAATATTTTTTAAATGAACTTTATGGCTCCATAGAAATCTTTTTTTTTAGGACCAATTTTTTTTTTGAATACAAAATCGCATCAAATGCCGTGTGTGGCACAAAGAAGTTTCCTATTAGGCCTACAAGCTTTTGTTATTTGACTTTAGTTCTTAATCTGAAAATCTGTTAAAGCCATCGAAGGTGTTTGTCAAACCCCAAAAATAAGCTAATGAATGGAATTAATGTGTCTTTAAAAACAAAGTAACCGATAGCGCTGTTGTGTGGCTGAGACTGGAGCATTTCTGGGTGTTCAGAGGATAATGCTGAGACACTGACCCAGCTAGATGTTTGGGAGATTGACCAAGTATGCATATTTTTCTGTTTCAGTCGTCAAATGATGGGAAGTTCGCCAAAATAAATCCCACCAAAATTCTAAACATAGTAGCATTGAAGTGGACTGGTACTTTCAAGTTGTGTTCGAAACATTTATGGTTTAATAAAAGAGTAGGGGTGTTAACAAAGAGTGCTGTTATAAACTTGGTTCAACAGAAACAAGATGATTGTGTGGATCATTCATTATTTAGGAGCAGAAAGACAAATGAGACAGCTCCTACTGTTTCACTGTCCTGAAACCCACATCCCAAAGTCTTTGTTAAAGTTTACTTCAGGTGATGACTATCATGTGACAACACTAGCTGTGAACTATGAGAATATCGGCAGGATTAGCCTGAAAATACAAATCTTGAAATGATAGAAAATGCCTTCTCAAAAGTAAAGATGAAACTCAAGACATTATTTCTAAATCTCAGGATAGATTCTTGCCAATCAGTTACCTGTAAGCTTCATGTCTGGTGAGGCATTGACACCATTATTCAGATTTACAAACAAATGAACCCTACAGAGCTTATTCACTATTCGATTGGCAACAGTTAAAGTGTGTTGTTTAACATTTCATTTGAACATTTTTCTTCTCTTTACAAACTGTAGCATTAAAAACAAAATCTCCCAAATTGTTATTATTGACTTACTTTTACTTACGCTGTCTTTCTTCAGTTTTAAAAGGCTGTATGTCTCAATGGAGATCACTACCAGTGACGTGTTTTCACAAATTTCTGAGTTTAGACACAGGAGTTTAGTTTAATCCTCCACTTAGAAAATGACACGAAACAATATCAAAGAATAACTGGAAGGCTGCACTTAAAAGAATTTGGCCGCAAATTCTATTATTCTTTAACCGAGGTGCCAGAGTCACCAGCGCCCTCTGCCTTGAGACATGCGTACAGCAAGCCTCACCTAGTGTACAAAATTCCCCCGCATATTCGCGTTTCACAATTTGCGGTTTCACGTAGTTGTAGATTTTTTTCAGTCACGTGATTCCTCTGGTTCATCAGGAAAACTCAGCTCAAGACGATTGTATAAGACTTTTGCATCCAAAGAAGGGGCTGCGGGGGAGGAGGGGAGCGGAGATAAAGAGCACACCGGCCTGTTAGCTTCCTTGACGGCAGATTAGGAATTTTTACGGCTAATTTTACTGGCTCCTGAATCACTAAAACCAAAGTTTGTGCCCCTGTACAGAGAAATGGCATCAAAGCTGGCTCTAGGTTGACGTCATTAAAGGGGCGGCACCCACAAAGCACTCTTTGTGATCTCTGAGGCAGGCGGTGCCGCAGAGATCAAGTAGTCTTAGTTCCGGGTAGGAAAATGAGCTACGAAAATAACAAATATAACTTATATACCTATATAACTTTATTAAAAAGTTGTTTTGTGTGCCAAAGGTAATATATTATTATATATATGGATATAGTTTTTTCTGAAAGGTTTAATTGCCAGTAATTAAAAGTTGGTTAATCTCTTCCAAAAATTTTACATAGACATACAGTTATATTGTAAAAAAAAAAACAGCATGACAAATCTCTCTAAAAGTTCAAAATTGTCTCAATTCCTTCTCAAACTGTTCTCATTTTAGTTTATTGAGTACTATATTTTGTGCACTATAACGTACACTTTTGATTATTTCTGAATCGGTCAACCCGTCTTTTTTTATCACTTTCTTTTTATTGCTTTTTTAACACATAGTTGAAACATACAAGAGAAATGCAGAAGATATAATAGATAGATAAAGATATAGATATAATAAATATATATACATTTGCAAAACAAAAATAAAAAATACCTTAAATTGCCTTGGTTCTACAGGTTTTTATTACATTATCGGTGTATAGGTTCTTATGACATTGTCTTTGTATAGATAGTCCATTTCACCTATCTTTTTTGACAAAGTTCTTCTTAAGGTTCTTATCAATTTTGAAAGCTTTAAAAAGATTTAGGATATTTTATCCGCGCTTTAAGTATTCAAAATGATTTTACATTTAGTTGAGGTATTTTAAACCGTTAACATTTAGCGACAGTATCTTGATGTATTTCCACAACAATAGGGCACACTTAAAAGTCTTAAATTTTCTACAAATTGTTGTTGTATTGTGTGGATCAATTGGATCAGTTTCCCACAGGGAGCCGCAACACTAGGGGTGTTAGAAAAAATAGTTTTGCTGAAAAATCGCGCTAGTCCATTTGGTGATACTTGTATTGATTCAAAATGCCATCAGGATATTTATTTAATTACTTATTTTAGTTATTTATGAGCGTGATGTTTCCTTTTATCTTTTGTCCATTTTCCACAACCTTGAACAGACTTTTCTGTCTGTCAAACACCAGAGTTATGATGACTGAGATGATAGAAACCAATTCACTTTGATGCAGACTCCTTTTATTTTTTTTCTTTAAGCCTAGTTAACCCAATAAAGTATATTAATTTTATGGATAACTGCTATTTTTTATTAAGAAGCAGCTGTTAGTTTGTTGCGGTTCTGGAATCATAAGCAGTGAGTCCCCGCTTCTCTACCTGTTCACACCTCTGCAGCTCCAAGTTGTTTTCCCCGGAGTGCAACCCTCTTCCAGCGTGTGCTACACAGAAAGCACAACATACGGTCATCATAGCAGACAGTTGACAGGAAAGTAGGGGCGCCCTAATGCAAATTTGATTAATTTTACGCGGAAATGTGTCGTTTTAGTCTAGGAAAAAAAAAAGTTTTTGTGGGGCGTTCATGTGTTCCCTACGGCATCGCCACTGACTTTCTTTTTAGTAAAACTTTCCATCCCATAACAGACTCTGGTCGGCATTCACAGCTGCAGACAGGCTGCTTTCTTCCTCCTCCTTGCACTACCGACGGTGTTAAAGGCACCACGACAATATTAGTTATTTTACAAAAACATAGAGAGCCGTAGCAATATGATGAAAGAGCCCCATGTGGCCCCGGAGCTGCAGGTTGCTGACTCCTGGCCTAATGTGTTGGGTGACTTCGGTAAAGAGGACGTAGGAGAGGACAGCGTGAGAACGGTAAGGAAGGAAATGTGGGTGTGACAGAAGACACACCCCTGAATAGTACAAAAGTGCAGGTATTTGGATTATGCAGAACAACATTGCTTTGGCAACCCTGAAAATGCCACCTGCAAAGAGGCACGCTTATGAAGCACAGTTTAAACTGCAACATGTCTGCTTGCACTGTTGTTCAAGCTTTCGCAAAAGCCAGCATCATTCATGAGGAGCCCTACGGAAACGAGACAGACTCTGACAATAGCGAAAGGGAACCTGGAGTGTTTTAGCCCGGCTGTTCATTTCAGATAAAGAAGATGAGGACTTTGATGGATTTTTGGATGCTGATTGATGAGTGAAAAAATAAATTACAACCAACTCAGTTTTGCTCCCACTTCCTTTTTTAAAACAAACTCTAGCAGACATGTTTTATCAGTATGTCTTAACGTCCCTGCGCCTTAAAACGCGGTGCTCCTCTTGTATGTGTTAAATACATAGAAAGCACCCATAGCTGAAACTGCACCCTATAATCCAGTCTGCCCTATGGTCATGAGAATACAGTAATTCTTTCCTTTACCGTGGATATTGTGATATTTGTAAGCCAATCCAATACAGAACATGAACCATAACTATGTTACAACAGACAAACACTGGAGAGTCTGGCTCCCACAAGTAGGATGTACTTGCCCAACCTTTGAGTCCCTGTTGGTGGAAAAAGGGTAAACTGCCAATTTCTGCTTGGGCCCCTCCCTAGTAAAATCTACACTAAAATCTTCCAACATCTTGCATTTTTTAACAGGGATCACTCCTTAAACTTGTGCTGAGCTAGAAAAAAATATAAAAGCGCAGAACCGCATTTTTCTTATCCCCCTTTTTTCCTCCCCACTCTTTTCTTAAATGAAGAAACATTTATTTGTAAAGAGTTAAATTCACTCATCTCCGTGTCTTCACTCTGAAGCTCTTCTGAACTTTTCCAGCTTCTTCTCAGCACGGTGAGATGTCCCGTCTCCATAGTGATGCTACTTCCAGCCGCCTATCACGCTAGTCTTCGGTCTTGCAGTCACTGTTACTTGGACTCCCAGCCGGTTCTGGTCCTCCATTGCCTCATTAGACCCGTCTCCCAGTGCACTTGCCTCTTTGTGCACAGTGTCTGGGGCCAAATTCTCTTCTTTTTTTTTGCTGCACCGCTTTGACAGAGCTCTATGCCTTACATTTCACAATGATTTAAGTCTCATAATTATTGTCAAAATTGAGTTGTTTGCCGTTTATTTGTATATTCTGTTGCCAGGCTTTACAGATAACCAACTCTTTGACATGGAACTGAACTTTGACGTGGGGTGGCCGTGGCGGCGGGTTTGTGGTGCAGCGCCCTGTACGCTCATTGGATTTGCAGCTCCGTTCCCTCTAGCAGAGGGAACTGTTTGTTAAACTGTTCTCTCACTAAGTCAATGACAGACCCCCCTTCTTTGTCTTCAGGAACATAGTGAATCTTCATATTATTTCCTCTGGAGCAACTTTCCAAATCGACAATTATGTTCCGCATTTTTACCTTTTCTTTCACCACCGTCACAGTGTAAGTATGTATCAGAGGATGTTCGATTGGCCGTTCTGCATGTCAATCAAGTCAGGTATTTCTCGGTGAAGATTTTGATTCACTAACAGATTTTTTAGAAATACATTTTTATTTTTTAGTATATTTATCTTTGCTTGCCTGCAATCTACCCTCCAGTTGATATTGATCGACTGGTGGAAATCGATTACCGTAATGGGCAACCCTGTTGTAGACCTTCATCAATTTGTTTACCCAGATTACCAAACAAAACATCCGAACCAGTGTCTGAAATCTGTCCACAATGGAGTTTGAACTCTGCGCGGAAGCAGACTTGCAACATCACTGAGACTCAATACCTGCTTTACTGAGCTGTAGGATGAACGAGCATTACTAAGAGGAGGACGCACAGTTTTTGCAGTTTGAAGTGGAGAGTTCAAACTTTGCGAAAGCGCAGCAATTCCTCCATTCCCTCTGGTGGGAAAACCCTGGGGGTTAACCATTCTGAGGCTGGGGTAATGAAGGAATGGCATTGTCTCTGGGAGGAGTTACAGGAGATGGGTGTGGATAGGAAGGTGAGGGGGAGGTTGGAGCAGGACAGGGGGTTGGTCTTCGATCTAGATGTGTGATAGTTCCACAATTCCTGTTGGTGTGGAATCATCAGGTCGAAGCAGATCGGTGAGGAGGTCAAAGGGGAGCAGGCGTGAGAGGCCTTCATCTTCCAGTGACTGTAACATGTCACTTCTCAGATGGTCAATCACTGTACGATACAAGTCTATCTCATTGGCTTCATCAATCAAACCTGTGGTGGTGTCGTCATCAACATATTTTGAAGCTGACTTGTGTTCAGTCTTGCAAGCTATTGCTGGATCTTGATAATCAGTGCCCGCCGAGGTGCGTTAGTGACTATTATATTCCTTTCTTTTTTTTTTAAGCTTAATTGTCTTTATAAATGTGCTCCATCATCAGAAAAATGCTAAAAGAACATGTTAAAACAGGATTTTCATTGAGGCGGGTCTTTAAACCTTTTTGATGTTCCACAATTTACAATCAGGACGTATCCTCGAATCAAATGTCTGATTTGGATTGTTGCAAAACGACTTTAATTAGAAGTCATGAAGTGAACATTCATAAAGAACAGCAGGTCCACATTTCATTCAAACTGAGGACATTAAACAACAATTAAACCACAAATGAAGACAAAATGTATTACAGTTTTTCTCCATTGGTTTGGCCCATTTCTTGAAACAGAAATTAAAATCTCAAAACAACATGGACAAACCTCCAAACCACTTGGCAATTGTTCACAACAGAATGGCATTTCTCATTAGTTTCATCAAATTGCAAATGTCTTAGTACATGTCTTGATGTCTAAGTACATCTTTGCAATTGATTAAGTACAGGTAGCCTACATTTAGCACAATTTCCAAATGAATAGATCTTGTTGATCTAAACTGATTGTTGATTCTCAGTCCAGGGCTCCAGACTGCGACCAAATGGTCGCATTTTGCGTTCAAAATTGGAGAGTGTGCGACTGAATTTTACATCCAGTCGCACATGTGCGACCAGTAAATTTGCCTCCCCCACCCTCCGTATTTTTTATACATTAAACATGGAAGGGCGCACACGCACGCAGACAGACACACACACATTCGCGCACATACTCATGAGACTCGAGCACACACTCGCGTTTCATTGAGTGATGCCTGTCTGTGAGGCGGCCACTGTGTGTGAGAAGAATAGGGAAAGTCACTGTAAGTGAGAACAGGAAGTTTTAGTCCTTAACATTCAATTTAGTTTTAATAAGCCTCTCCCCCTCAGTATGATCTGTGTTATTATATATTTTATATTTATTTGAATGTTTTGTTATGTATGTAGCCTTTTTTTTAATCAATTGGTATTTTAAATTATTTTAATTGATCACTGAACTTCAAAAACTCATCAGGACACATGTCCCATAATGCATTGTTTTGTAGTCTGTAGGGCAGACTAAATTTCCAGCTGCGTTCGCTCAGGTTGGGGTCTTGCTCCCACCCCTTTCTTGTGATATTTTTGTTTTGATTGACAGGTGATGTTAGAGCAAAAACAAAAATATACGTCTCACACCAGGTGATCTGTGCAGCGTTGCGTCCATCTGGGTGATCTCAAATTATTGTGCATCTTGGCTGCACCTATTTGGTGTCGCCAACATGAATTTCCATCCCCTAATGTTTACATACATTTAAGTATTGTTTGAAACTGTGAAATGATCGAAAGGTTACTACGGTAATCACTTTGTTACTAAAAACTTTTTTTTATTCTGAATGTATGGTATTTTGTTTACTATTTGTACTGTCATGACAGCAATGCTTTTGTCAGTTTACCTTCTTGTTGCATCTTCAAAAGTGCAGAATAAAATGTGACACTGAATTTGAAACAGTACATTGTAATTTCGGCATCTGTTATTAAAGTATTTATTCGTTATACAGTGGAAATTAGTAGATTTGGTTAGCATGTTGATTTACGGTATGCGCCCCTAAATTTTCTGGTTGTGCCCCTAAAATTTTCAGTTGGGGGCCACAGTGCTCCTAGTGAAAAAAGTTAGTCTGGAGCCCTGCAGTCTAATGGTTGTTCGCTCCAAAATGAGTCGGCATAATTTCATTGTGTAAGTCATCACATGCACAATAGTCTGTTCAATTGTCAAAATTAGTCAAGAACATAATACATGAATATGATATATGAATCCCTTGGAACATTTAATTTTATTTTATTACAGCAATTGACAGTCAGGTGAAACTAGAACTTGACTAACGAAGGAGGATGTCCCAGGCCAGCGAGGGGGCAATATAACTATGTGTGCTGCCATATCTGAGAATGGTTTGGCCACTCACATCCCCAGTCTTGGCCCATACAATGCACAGAAGCTCTTCATCTTCTTGTCCCGCCTTCATTTTGATTTGATCCCTGAAATTGAGAGAGATCTCGTAGGGCCTCACCTACCACTGTATTTTACTTTATTGTATGGAAGCATCAGGCTCAATATCAGAGGTCCCTGCTCCATGCAATGGATGCTGGGTGTGACGATATTACAGGAGATCAGTTTAGGGTGGGGGTCGGCAACCGGCTGCTCAGGAGCTCCATGCGGCTCTTTAGCGCTGCCCTAGTGGGGGCACTAGGTGAAAAGATGGGGGAGAGAAATATATTTTTTGTTTTAATATGGTTTCTGTAGAAGGAAAGACGAGACACAAACATTCTTAACGTTTTCCAATGCTGCAAGAATGTGTAGAATAAATATTGTAACGCCCAGCAGGTACATCACTTGCAGCGGGAAATACGGGAGCCAAGCTGTCAACCAGTGTTAATTTTGACATAAAATTTTAATTTAGTTTTAGTCTTAGTCCTTTGACTATAATTCTTTTTAGTTTTAGTCAAGTTTTAGTTGTCTGATTTGTTCTAATTTTACTTTTATTTTAGTCGACTAAAATAAGACTAAAATTAATAACAGATTTACTAGACAATTTTTTACAATATTTTTAAAGTTTGGTGTAGGAAACAAACTTAACCAAAATATAGAAAACACAAATTCAACTTTATGTCAATACAACGGTGTCTTTATTTCAAATCAAAAGCTTTTATGCAGCAACAAACACTGTCATGGTAATTTAAACAATAACTAGCTGCCAATTCACCATCAATAAAAGAAAAATAAAGTTAGCTCCATGACCTTAAAGCTTACAGCTGAGCTGAGCAATAACTGCAAACATTTTTAATTTAGACTCCAAAGTGCACTGAACGACATTTTCTTCTTGCTACCACAATGCTAGCAATTCAACCACAGGATAGCAACACTTATTTACCTCTATTCATTTTCAAGAAAGCACTTCGTGCTAAAGTGACTTTCGCTCTGTTACGCTTTCCCCTGGTTAGGTCACCTGTGACACTGAAAACTCTCTCTGCAAAAGCTTGCGAAGCCAGCATCGCTAACAGATCTAATGCTAATGGTTTCAAGCTGTGATAAAATGTGTCACATTTCCCAAGCCAAAACTGGATTCCTGAATCACAAGTAATGGGCAGTGAGAGCTCCTCCTTAGACTTGCTTAGTTGCTGCCTGTGCTACATGTGGATAACTTCGGTTTAGACTTAGCACGGCATTTGGACAGAAATTTGAAGACTGGCTTCCTTGAGGAGGAAGATGGTGGTTCAGGGTCAGGCTCTGGTCTATTCAGTTCCTCCACATCATCATCAGGGTGAGTCTCTTGACTCTGAATGCACTGGACCACATACCCCTCTGCCTGCTTAAAAAGTTCCTGAGCACTGTCATCAGCGGCATCAAGGAGAGTATCACAATAGGGTTGAGAAAGAAAGCAGCGGCAACAAGTGGAGAGAACTTTTCATCTGATGAATCCAATACCCAGGCAAAGCGTTGGTTTAAATTTACTTTCATTTTTCGTGCTAGAGTGGCAAAATCCCGATGACTTGTGTTTTCTTCAAAATCGGTAAGGTGGCTATGCAAATCCAAGAGGGCAGGGACGATCAGTGACATAGACATTGTGTCACTCTGAAGAGTCTGTGTGTGTTCGGCAAAAGGCAACAAGAGATCATGCAATGAGCTGAGCTTCTGCCACTCACTAGAAAGTAAGTTGTCCCACCCCATCTCATTTGCTATTTCACAAAGAGGGTCTTTAACTTATAGTAGTCGTGCAATCATGGAATATGTACTTGACCAGCGCGTGGGCCAATCATTCAAAACAATTAGACCAGTGTTTTTCAACCAGTGTGCCGTGGGAGATGGTCAAGTGTGCCGTGGAAAATTGCCCTCATTCACTGATCTAAAAACATTTCCCATCGGGAAATCAGCTCTTTGTTCATTCAAACAGGTCCTGATAAAACACTGAGTAGTTAGGAATATGAAAGATCATAAAATACTTTTTTCTTTGTGTTTATTTGATTCTATTAAAGACATTTTGATAAGAATGATGGTAACGCGATTTAGCTGCAGCTATAACTGTTTTCTGAAAAGTCCCGCAGCTTTTACCGTCTCCACGACTCCACCAATCATTCTTGAAGGCTTAATCACATGTCATCAGTCTGACCAATCAGAAGTGTTTAAAGTATTCACTTCCTTGTTCCAATTTAGCTCATAACTCAGTCAGTTCCGACAAAAACACCAGCTAAAGCTCGTCTTTAGCGGTGTAGCTTTCCACAGAAGCCGGTATCAGACCGTGGAACAAGTGAACAAAACCATGAAGCTCAGAGACGCGAGTCTTTCTGCCGTTTTCTCGCAGTTTTTACACTACATCTCCCATGATGCATTGGCTTAAAGGGACAGCGCCTCAGCGTACAATAAGTCGTCCTTACACGTCTTGAAACCACAACGAACATACAGTTTGTATGTAACTTAAGTTTTATTACATCTTTTAGAAAAAACATCTGCAACTTCCTGCTTTTTCTGCCACAATTATCACAAAAATGCACGTCAGATTGCTGGGGGGGGGGGGGGGGGGGGGGGGGGGCTGTAGATCAAAACAGACTATGACTTTCTGCTTTTTCTTTTTTTTTTGGGATGCTGGTGTGCCGCGGGATTTTTGTCAAGGTTAAAGTGTGCCGTGGCTCAAAAAAGGTTGAAAAACACTGAATTAGACCACACTTATCCAAAATCTTCTGTGTTGCAACAGATGACTTGCGAAAGAGCTTCACAATTAATCGTGCTTTGTCAAGGATTCGCTTCACACTTGACTCTTTGTTTAGCATGTGGACAACAAGCTGCAGCGTGTGAACCACACATGGCATCATTTCCATATCCATCTCCATGTTTTGATAGCTACCAAAAAGAAAGTAAATACATATCAGGTAAATGAGGTAATACATTAACTTACTGTCAAATGAAATTATGAATAAAAGTGACTTACTGATGGTCTTCAGTCTTCTCTGAATCACTTTCACCCCGGGGGGACTCCTCTTGATCCTCAGAGCTAGCCTCTTCTTCTTCTTCTTGAGTAGTGTGTTTAAATGCTGCTACCATATTGCTACCATTGTCTGTTATTACAGTCAGAATTTTGTCATTTGAAATGCCCCATTCCTGCTTGCACTTATCCACGCAGGCCTTAATGGACTGGGCAGTGTGTGGATGGGCATTTTGTTCAAGAGCGAGCAGGATGTGTTCTGGATTGTTTTGATCAACACAAAAAAAGCAACAACTTATGCCAAGGAATGATGCAGATAGTCCCTTTTTTGTCCATAGGTCAATTCCAATTGACACTTTACGAGCACCACACAGTCGTTTCTTAAACTTTGTCATTTCTTCCTCATAATGTTTTTCAATCAGATTGTTTATCTTAGTTTTCTTTGGCACTCTCAGCTTCTTATCAAATACTTCTATCATGAGAATAAAGTCCTCATCTTCTACTGTAGTCAGTGGTAACCCTGACCGTCCAATCCATTTTGCTATAGCCTCCTCTTTTACTTGTTCTCTGGCATTGCTTTTGTACTTTGTAGTACCTAACAGTGCTTCAGCAATGGTTTGATTAGACATTTTTGCCTTTTTTGCGCTTGGTTCATCAGGAGACTTCTGTAGCTGTGACATAAAAAAGGAAAATAAATTTAAATATGTTGATATTATTTATTCATTTTAATCACTTTATTAATTCGTGCAAGCAGTAAATATTAAAGCAATAAACGCAAATAAAAGCATGAAAAAAGTAAATATTTAATAAGTTTGCAGCTAGGTGGATAAAGAAAAAAGATTTTAGAAGGTATTAATTTGTCTAGCAATATTGTAGTATTGTGTCTACCACAATATTGCTAGATTAGTAAGCATAATGATAGGATGTGAACAGTCACGTTTCACATGACTAATCTAGAAATATTTGTGATATTGTCAACAAGTAGAACATTATAAAATATACTAAACATTAGTATTTATCAAATGTATATACCATAGTATTACGTATTAGTATATGGTGCTCTCATCTAACTTGAAGAAGGGGCTATCTTACAGTACTTTTCAGTTCGTAATATTTAATGCTTCATCATCTACACACTGCAGTCTTCCAATTTGGCTTAGCTCAATAAACAAAACATCGTTGTGAATTTACCTTTGAGAAAATGTCCGGGTGGCTCGTCTGTAAATGCCTTTTTAAATTCGTTGTGTTCTTTTCACGAATGATCGCTCCGCGTGCTTAACACTTTTGTTTTTTTTTCTTCGTCGTCAAATGTGGAGTGAGCCCACAAGTCTCCCCTTCTTTTTCTCCAAGCTTTGGACATATTGTCGCTCTTTGAATGCCGTCTTCCCGGGAGCTCGGTCAAATAAGTCAGTCTCTGATTGGTTCTCTTCTCTCATGCAGTTTCGCCTGTTCCGTTTTGCCGATTGGTTCTTTTGTTAATCTCTCCCGTCTGCTGATTGGATTTTTGTCACAGTCTATTTTCGTCTCGTCCTTTATTCGTTGACGATAATGTCAATCAATTTAGTCATAGTTTTATTCTATATCAGTGACTTATTTTCTAGTTTTCGTTTCGTTTTGGTCAGCAAAAGAATATTCGTGACGAAAATATTTAGTCAATGAAATTAACACTGCTGTCAACAGATTGAGCTGTCAATCAACTGGCTGCGCTGGAGAACTGTCCGTGTCCTGTATACCGCACGACTCCGATCAGTCTCAGAGAGGAAGAGGCAGTGAGAGAAGCTGATAGCGCAGTCTCCGTTCCAGCATGAAGCCCTTTTTTTTTTTGAACACACCACATTGAACATTGCACAGGCGTCATCAACTTCTCCCCCTCCCACACTCATGGTGCAACATAAAGAAACAACGTAACATGAAGAATAAACTAAGGTGGAACAACAAAACTGCCATATGAAAAGAAACGTGGGCAAACAGAAACGCTCATGCTGAGCCCTAATTAGATCAGGAGACCACATCCCTCTGCTGCTAACAGACCTAAAATGCACATGACTGCCACTACAATATTAAGATTCAACATTTCTGTCAACGAAGATTTGCGTCATAGTCTGCGACACAAGTTTCTAGCAGCAGGGCTATTTTTTTTTTTTCAACTTTTAGCGGACCGCTAGGCAGGTGGCTGATGTAATGCACGTTTTGGTGGATATGACTGTGAAAAGCCAACTAAACGAGCTGAATGAAAGTCTCCAGGGGCGGGGAAACCACTGCGCCGCAAATGCTTGAAGCTGTTCGAGCGCAAGCTGAGTGTCTTTGCCAGAGATGTACAGCGAAAGAAGAGGATGCTGCTGCGTTTTACCCTTGCACTGACTTGCTTGGCATTTGCACAGAAATCAAACTTAACCGTATTAATTTGGTTTTATATACTTTACCTTTTCAAAAGGCTGCTGTTTTCTTTTTTATAAACGCAGGCTGCGTTTATGTTATTGCATTTAGTTACCAGAGAAGGGGCACGTCACGCACGTTCCATTTTGTTTTTTGTTCGAATCCTCAAAATAAAAATGAAATCAAAAATCGGATTTCTTTATTACATTTCTTTAATTTTATCAAAGCAATGAAACATAATTCATTAATATTGTAATGAAGTTAAACTTCCACTACAGAGCAGTCACGTGACGCGTCGTTCTCCACAGAATGCACTGCAGGGCAAATAAACATTTAATTGTTAATAATGCTCATTATGTATTTGTAACAACTTAGTCATTTTGATAGTAGGCTAATATAGCTAATATAGATACATATTGCATGTGTTGCCTTCATTATAAGGCTAAAATAGGGCTTATAACATTTTGCGGCTCCAGAAATGTTCGTTGTTTGTTTTTTTCGTCCAATTTGGGTCTTTCAACATTTTGGGTTGCCGACCCCTGGTGTAGGGGATGGTTGCGACATGCACGCCGTTTTTTCCCTCGTTGCATCGCAAGGGAGAATCTACGCTGTGATGTGGACGAGAATCTGTGGCCAGACAGACAGCAGCGTGAGGACGATGGCCAGGAGAGGGAGGGTGAGGACAGCGACCAGTGAAGAACTGTTAGATGTGAAAGTCAAGCATTATTTACAGCACTGTAGGCTGCATATCATTTTCATTGTTTTTTATTTGTGTTTAAATTATAAAGTATATTATGCTGTAAACATTTTCTTTTTACTCTGATGTATGAAAGTTACTTTGTGTGTGAATGATAATGGTTACAATTTCCTTGGCAGTATGAATGCAATGTGTGCTGTTACTGTAAACCTAAGAGGCTACTCTTACCCTAAAATCCTTTTTCTTTTTTTCAGTTTTATACAAAATTGTATTCTGTTAGCTATACAAAAACAGTACAGTTACCATTGTCAATAAAGGACTGAGCTAAGACTGAAAGGTGGACATGAGGGATATTTCAATAGTCCTCTGCTATAGTGACCAAACATCTAATCATTCTGACTTGCAGTGCTTACACAATGCCAAAGGGACAAAGTATTTTGGAGGCACTGGCTGTTTAAACGAGAAGGAAATTTAGTTTTGACACATGAGTGAATTGTTTTGGGAGAGATATGAGCTTTTGCAGGTGAACCACGGTGTTGTGCTGAACCATCCACATTATTTTGGCAAAAGCACAAAGAGTGTTGAGAACGTTCGGTCTGATCAAGAAATGAGCCAAAGCAATTGAGAAAGATATTTGTTATTTTGGTGGCACTGACTCTTTACGTGGGAAAGGAATTTAGTTTTGAAGCATGAATAAACAGTTTAGGAGATATATTAGATTTTGCAGGTGAGCTGGTGAGGTGAGGTGTTGTGCTAAACTGTAAGACTGATTTGCCAAATGATCTTAGAGCTTTGAGAATGTAATTTCTGTTTCAAGAAATGAGCCAAACCAATGGAGAAAAACTGTAATAAAATGGATTTTACATTTTGAGCAGTGGCCAGTGTAACAAAATGGTATATTGTTTGTTTAAGTTCATGGACCTGCCACTAGAGGGCAATGATAGTTTGTCTATTTATGTGGAAGTTCTCGAGGTGAGACCGGTGAATAAGAGAGACAGGCCGACGGTGTTAATAAATGCTGTCCCAGTTGGGATATTGCAACGAAGCTGGACTGTTTTTTGTGTGTGGAAACACTCACTTTAACATCCAGAACATTATTTGCAGTTCCAAACTTCCGGACCCGGAAGTCTCACTGCAGACAGGCGGACGGGGTTTATGCTGAATATACAGTAAAAACAAAACAGCATTTTATGATATAAGAAGACTTTTTTGAATACAATAAAAGTTTTCAAACATTTTCTGATTCTACCGTAGAAAGGATTTCTGGAATTTATCAAAAAGATTATCAGTGACTATTACATTTCAAAGTTTGTAGAGACTCTCTGGATGACACACGTCGGCTGTAGCCTTCCCTGAAGTTCTGGGCACTCTAAACACTTGCACTCTTCACCTGGCAGTTGCTTCCACAACAATAATCCCGTGGACGAGCCCCCAATTGTAACAGGTGTCAGCTGGGCAGGGGCATGTGGCACACAGCTACGGTGTTTGTGTTGCCAAAGGCAGTACAGCTATGGCTATGGACAAATCCAAAACACGTCTGATCAGGTTAACAACGGATCACTCACTGAAAACAATTTTTCAATGAGCAATATTCCATAAACGAATAAGTAAACACAATAAAACTAATTCATGTTTGACAATGGTCATGAAATGTAATACATAATATGTTCAAATATGATGAACAAATAAACCCAAATTCACAATAAATAAAATAATTAGACTCATAAGGGGCAGGACTATAACTACGTTAATACATTTAGTTATCCATGAATAAATCTCAACTAATAAAGATTAGCTCCAAGTACAATAGGTGCTTATGTCAAAACACTTGAGCAAGTATCACACGAGCCTGATTGTAAAAGTAAAACATGTCCATCAGAAGAGGCACTCAGTTGAAATCTGTGTTCATTTGCTGGGCAGGACAAGTTGAAAAAAGGAAAAATAAAAAGCACAGGTGTTGTCTCCAGAGACAGGAAATAACACACACTTTTTGAATTACCGTAACACTTTGATTACGCAGTAAATGTAATTCCAACAGATTTTGTCGCGGAATCAACTGAGTTATGTTGATTAAATATTGTAAAATCTTGCTTATCAGCACAAGGGTTCTTTTCACCACTTCAGAATCCACTGGTATTACATTATTTGCATTTGAAGAGGTGTGTTACCTTTCAGCCTCAGGCTTCAGACTGTAGTTGGAAACTGCTGTTGTTTCTGGTCTGGTCCCAGTCGGGACGTATATGGTAACTGAACAAGACGGGATACCGTTACACTTGAACAGGGCTAGTAGCTGTTTCTTTCCGTCCCGAACACAATTGTCTATACAGCCCAAACGTATGTGATTTCTGTCTCATCAAACTCAGCGCACGCACAAAGCAGAGCAACCTTTTTCCTCCGGCTCTCACACGCATCTTTTCACTTGAGCAAGCCTACTCTTGTCGTTGCGTTGCTTTCATGACAACTGCAGTTACTTACACAAAATAAACAAAATAAAGAGGGGGGGGGGCAGGCTAGGCTGCCAACAACTGTAATTCAAAGAGCATCAACGCTGGAGCTAAAACCCCTGTAAGGGTGCTGTTGTTTTGTTTTTATGTTCTGAGTTGCCCTTTGTCTGTCACACCAGGTTCAGGTTGTTCTTCCAGAGCTATCTTCATGTAGTTAATTACCCTCAGTGTAATTGTCTGGTCTTCAGTTGCTCAGTTCTGTTGGCTGTTCTGCTTTGCCACCCTTTTTATTGCTCTCATTGTTTTGTCATGTTTAAGTTTTTGTAGTCTGCCACCAAACCCAGTCTCCCACAGTTTGGATCCTTTACCTCCAGTTCCTGACAGCTCTGGTGTTAAAGGGTTAAACATAAATTGCTAAATTGTTTAATTGGGCTATATTCATATTGTGCATTGTTGGTTAGAATTAATTGTAGAATGTGGATGAATATTCAACTTTGTTTCGAGGATGAGTCGCATGGTTAGCTTGGCAATATTTTACGCCGGATGCCCTTCCTGACGCAACCCTCTCAATTTATCCGGGCTTGGGACTGGCACAGAAGCAGAGAAGGGAATAGGGAGCAGCCTGGATTCGAACCCTGGTTTCACGGACGGAAGGCGCCGCAAACCAGCACGAGCTAAACTGGCTCCGTAAATTGTAGGATTTAAATAAATATAGTTAAAGCCAATGAATTTCTCCTAATGTCTGCCAGTTCTGTAACTCGTCAATAAGTACCAAAAGAAAGGCCGTAGTTTTCTCCAAGATTCACAGTACTTGCACAGACCAATATTCTGATATCGATTTTGTTGTCTTTGGCATTTCTAAGAATAACACAGATATTATTCTTTTTTTTCCAGACCTGAACATCGAGTACAATCCTTCAGAACAAGGCAAGGCAAGCACTATCTTCCTCAGCAGATCTCAGAATGAGGGTGAGTAACTGTTTTGTTCAAAAATGCTACTTTGTTTTTTAGAAAAAATTACCCATGCACACCAAAACATGAATTATTTCTCTGTGCATAGGTCACGATCCTTCATCCCATAAACAGGCATTGACCTGAAAATAATTAGATGCAATCTGCATTAGTTCAGACATAAAACGTTGTTAGCAGAAACAGAGAAAGGCTGGTTTTCCTTAGCTTAATAATTAGCCGCATAATTTGTTCACGGCCTACTGTGAGTAAAGGCTCAATCACAGGCTATGATGTTGTTTGTTAATGTGTGTTAATTTATGCTGCAGCCCTCAAGCCACTGATTGAGAGCTTGAGCATCATGTTGGAAGGAGTGCAAACAAAAGGTGATATGAGATGTTAAACAGCTGACCTGGAGCCATTTAAGGCCCAGCAGGAGTCCATTACTGCTTAGAGCAGTGTTTTTCAACCCTTACTTTAGACAAGGCACACTTTTTCCTAGACAAAAATCCTGCGGCCAACCAACATCAAAAACTGTACAAAAAAAAGGAGACTCCATGTATTGATGTACAGTCCCTCTAAGATCTCACATGCATTTTTTTAATATTTGAGGCAGAAAAAAAGCAGGATTCTGCAGTTTGTTTCACTGTATGTTGTAATAAAATTTGTGATAGTTTTCAATTATAAATTTCAACTAAAGTAGTTGAAAATATGCCCAGGTAGTTGTTTTTCCTTCCAGTTTATTAGCAAGAAATTTTATGTAACCTCAAAAAAACCAAAAGAAAGCAATAATATCTTCTTTTTTAAGACTGATTTATTTTTAAAACAGGGTATATGATCAGAACATGCGTGATCAATTTTACACAAAACAGACCAAATATGTCTGTTGCCCAATTGGCCTTAATCCTGTTTTTTTTTATTGCTTATATTTTAGCTTAACTCTTCAAATTTTTTCAAAAGTGAAGCTGAATTTTTACTTGATTACACATACTATTAGAAAACTGTTTTAGTTAGAAACATGACTTGGACCAAACACTAGGATGTCTGGCTGTTAATGATAAACACAAATCATGAAGGAGAACCAAACTGTTTACTTCTGACTTCATCAAGAAGATTTGAAAAACTGCTAAAACAGACTAATGTGTGCATTCGTTGTGCTTTATGACAATTAACAGAGTAGCATTATTACAGAGACGCTGCCACTTCAACCCAATGCATCGTGGGAGATGTAGGGCAAAAACTGATGCCGATGCCAGACAGACTCACTTCTCTGAGCTTCAATATTTTGTTCACTTTTTCTATGGTCTGACACTGGATTCTGCGGGGAGCTACAATGCTAAAGACAAGCTTTAGCTGTTATTTTTGTTGGAACTGATTTACTGGTTTCAGGCCGTTCCAAACACCGTGATATAAGGAAACTAACTATAACTGAGCCGGCGCCCCCTATGAGTTGGCGCCCCGGGCAACCGCCTGTTCTACCCGTACTGCCCGTAGTCCGTGTACCTAGAACCGCTACTGACCCACTTGCCACAGGAGATATCATTATTTATTTATTATTTTTAAGGGGTTCTTGGGCACTAGGGTTGTGCCGATAGACGAGACACCATCGTGATGCCACATTCCGAGTCGACACCATAAGCCGCGGTTACATGTGCAAAATATCTTGATGGGATCAATGGTCGGATTAGAATCCAACCGTGTACACGGGCCCAGAAAAATGTTTTCAGAATATAACAAACGTTCACACGGGGTCACACATTCGGTCGGAATAAATAATTTGCATATGCGCAGTATGGTTTGAAAAACCGGAAGAGGATGTGAGTTCCGCCGAGCGGCTTTTTTTTTTTCAAACTTTATTGAATGTAACAATTCAATACAAAACAATATTAAACAGTGCCGAGCGGCTATATACATTGACATGTCAGCTCGGTAATATACGAGACGATCTTCTAAACATGCTTTTAATAATGTTACGGTTATTATGAAACACCTGTTTGCTCATAATTTGAATTTTAATCCGTGTGGTCAGTGCTATTTCTGAACGGAGCCGGAAAGAAGCCAGGTTTAGCAGTACAGTATGCTAACACGGGCTAATAACATTAGCTTTGGGTGGCGCTGCAATCTGCATCCTGTATGCACGTAAACATGTGGGAATAACATCAGCCTTTATTTAGTCGGGACACGACTGGAAACACAAATCCATGTGATTGAACGGTTTCTAAGGACTGAGCGATATTTCTGCTTTGAAGCTCAAACCGCTGTGAGTGCTGACGATCCGAGCTGTGCTCAGACACACACTTTTAGACCCGGTTCTGAGTTCGGTTGCTTGTACCCCTAGAGCTGCGGGACGGATCGCAGTCTTAAATCTTCCACACATACCGCTCATGTAACAAAGCACCCCCCCCCCTTCCCCTCAGACACAAAGCTGTAAGTCCGTGCTCCGCTGGTCCACTTGACTAGTTAAGTGCGGGAGCAGACCACTTCTTGTCTATTTTGTTTGTTACTTTTTTTGTTAAAGTCACTTCGCTCAGTTTATAGTGGATCATTGCGGATGAGTCATTAGTTGGGAAGTAAAATAAATAAAGTAATAAAGTAAAATAACGAATAGCAATTATCTTATATATATATAAGAACAGCCCCCCCTCCGATGGTTGTCTGCAAACATCGTCAACTGCCAATTGCCAGTTAAAATTGGCAGGTAGGGCACTGACTGTCCCCCAGTGGTCAAACAGCTGTCCCCCAGCCCCCCCCAGCATAGGGGCCAGGTCCCCCCAGCCCAGGGGTCCCATCCCCGAAGGCGCCGACACCCCAGGCCCAGCACCACACACCCCAAACAGAGAGAGAAAAGCCAGAAAGCGCCGCCCCCCCGGAGCAAATCCAGGCCCCCACCTTCAGGCGCCGGCCCTGCGAGAGCTCTGGTCAGGCCTCGACGGGACCGAGGCAGCCAACCGGCCGAGGCAACCGCCGATTGCCTCAGCGGAGGCCCCGACCCATCAACTCAAGGTTGCATCTGGAGATCAAAAAAAGTCTTGGAGGGTGTTAAATGACATTCTCAGCCGCAGAACAAAAACTACAGTCATCCCTGATGCCTTAGAGCAATGTCAAACAAACAATCTCAGTTTACCCGATATTTTTAACAATTATTTCTGTTCAGTTGGGAAAAGTCTCTCTCAAAACATTCATCCACCAGGTGGTGCAAATTACAATGCTTATCTTCAGGGAAATTACCCAAATTCATTCTTTCTAAAACCAACCTGTAAAACAGAAGTGGTGAATATTATAAACAAGCTAAGATCGTCCTACACAGTTGGTGCTGATAACATAAGTAGTAACATCATCAAAGCCATAGTAAATGAAATTGCAGAACCTCTCGCTTACACCATTAATCTTTCTTTAACACATGGCAAAGTCCCAAAAATTACTAAAATAGCTCAAATAATACCCATATATAAGTCTGGGGACAAAAAAGATACTAAAAATTACAGACCCATATCAATACTGCCAACTCTTTCCAAAGTATTTGAGCGAGTTGTGTACTCAAGATTATCAGACTATTTTGTAAAACACAATGTATTAGTGCCACAACAATATGGCTTTAGGAAAAACAGCACCACGGGTATGGCTATCTTGTAGAAAAATACAATGACGCCTTTGAAAGAGGTGAATATGGTATTGGGGTTTTTCTGGATCTTTCTAAGGCATTTGACACTCTAGATCATGAAATCTTACTCAGCAAATTAAGGCATTACGGGGTCAGGGGATTAGCGCTCCAGTGGTTCAGGAGTTATATCTGTGGAAGAGAGCAATATGTAAAGGTTAATGAACTAAAATCACAAAAACTCAACATTCAAACGGGTGTACCACAAGGATCCATATTGGGACCACTTCTTTTCATAATTTATATAAATGATTTTGTTTGCTGTTCTGGAGCCATCCACAAAATACTTTTTGCAGACGATACTAGTTTATTCATGTCACATAGAAATATCGACTTATTGGAAAAGCTCTTAAATGAACAACTAGTAAAAGTAGATACTTGGTTCAAATGCAATAAATTGTCATTAAACACGAGCAAAACTTTTTTTATCATATTCCACACATCCAGACACAAATCCACCTACAGGAAATTGAACATAAATATAGATGGGCAATCTCTTCAACAGGTGGACTCGATCAAATTTCTTGGAATCCACATAGATCAATTTATAAATTTTAAAAAACACATAGATGAACTAGTTAAAAAATTATCCAAACTTGTTGGTTTATTCTATAAGATTCGGCACATCCTCCCATCAGATGCATTGCTAACATTGTACAGATCACTGTTTGAGCCCCACCTGAATTACTGTAACATCATATGGAATAACACATATTCTACCTACACGGCAAAACTCCTGATTACACAAAAGAAAGCAATAAGAGCAATAACCTGGTCCACGCCAAATTCCCCAACGGATCCACTCTTCCACAGATACAGCCTCCTTAAGTTACCGGAACTCAACACGTATCATAATGCATGCACGATGTACAGTGTTGTTAATAAATTAAATAGTCGTTTGTGTGACCTCATACCACTTTTTTTGCCCTCTTATCACCATGACACCAGGGGAAAGCATATGCTATAAGGCAAAAACAGAAAATTAAAATGTACAAGCTTCTCTGTCTGTATTAGAGGTCCACAAACTTGGAATATTTTAGAAAATGACGTTAAACAGTCTGCAACAATGTACATGTTTAAAAGGAAACTGAAACTGTTATTATTGTCAACATACTGTGAAAATGCTGCTCCAACCGAAACCATCTATTAACGTGTTTGTGATTTCTTTCTGTCTGTTGACACTTATATGGCCACACGCCAGAGTTTATGTTGTTCAAATTCATTGTCCCTATTGTCTAACACTTTCCACTATATTACCATCATTTCTCGCATTCTATTAGTATATTTTATTTATGAAATTATTTTCTTTTCTTTTCTTTTCCTTCCGCCACTTATCTTTTGTATTTTTATGCTTGTCTAAAATGCTGGACCCCTAATAATAAGCAGCTGCTTCTGGGATGTCCATTTTTTCCACATTCTGTATTGTGAGATTTGTTGATTTCGACGCATTGTGGAAAAATAACTATAAAATAAAAAAAAATAAAAGAAAAAATAAAACCCCCCAAGGTCCCGTACCAATAGTTGGCACCCCCCCCCCCCTAGAAAGCCCCCCCACAGGACAGGGCCGACAAGCCCCCACCCCCACCCCACCCCAGACCCCGCATATGTTATTATCTAAATTACATAAATGTTTGTATATATTGGAGAGAGTTTTATTCATTGAAAAATTAATCAGAGAGGTAGCTGCTTCTGGTAGCTTTAAATCAATGTCTTTGTATTTAAACTTTTTAGTAATAATAAATTTAAGTTGCTGATATTCCAAGAAGTTATTTATTCCATGTTTGTCTTGTAGTTCCTGGGGAGTTAAAAATCTTTTATCAATAATTAAGTGCTCTAGTAGTGTTACGCCCCCTGCTTGCCAAGCTGGGAAGTGAATCATTTTTTTGTTTATGAGGATGTCTGGGTTGTTCCAGATGGGTGTCATTTTGCACGGTTGAACTGATGATTTTGATATTTTGAGAAATTCCCACCATGCTGTTAAAGTGGCGTTTATATTAATACTTAGAAAACAATCCTGTTTTTTAACTGTTTGGATAATAAATGGTAGATCTGACAGGTTGATCTTTCCACATAACACCTGTTCCAAGTCTAACCATGAGTTGGTTTCTGGATTATTTTTTAACCATTTTAAGATGTATTGTAATCTATTTGCAAGAAAGTAATTGTGGAAGTTAGGTAATTCTAATCCTCCACAGCTTTTTGCGGATTTTAAAGTTTTTAGACTAATTCTTGCAGGTTTATTGTTCCATAAAAAGCTTGATATGGATGAGTCTAATGTTTTGAACCATTTTGTGGGAATCATTGAGAATAGATAATTAACTTTAGATAAGATTTTCATTTTGACCATGGCTACCTTGCCCATAAGGGACAGCTGGTTAGATCGTCCTGTATGCTTTTCAGTAATGGGATGTGGTTTAGCTGCACCAGTTCTGATAGTTTGGGGGAAAAATAAATACCTAGATATTTTATATTGCCTGATTTGACTGGTATTGTGAGTCTTTGCTCCGCATTACTGTTCAGTGGTAATAAAACAGACTTATTCCAATTAATGGAATAGTCTGATATGGAGGAGAATTCATTAATGATTGTTGCTGTTTCATTTACAGAATGTAAATTACTTAAAACAGTAACATGTCATCTGCATAGAGACTAATTTTATGATGGCTGTGTTTACTTTTAATTCCTTTAATGCTCTCATTCTGTCTTATTGCTGCAGCTAGAGGCTCAATAAATATAGCAAAAAGAGAAGGAGAGAGTGGACAACCCTGTCTGGTTCCTCTTCCGAGAAAAAAACCTGTTGGAAGTCTGTTTATTAGTTAAGATAAGATAAGATAAGATATTCCTTTATTAGTCCCACGATGGGGAAATTTCCTTATTGCGGCAGCAGTACAGGAACAGAGAGCAGTATATAAAAGAAAAAGACTATGGAGTAAGTATTAGCACCTATATACACAATATACACACATACATTCCAAAATATTGCACAGGATGATCATATGATCGGTTATTGCACAGGGTAAGATAAGACAGAGTCGATGATGTTGATTAACGTGGTTCACTGGGAGCAGCCAAGGTTGTAAAGTCTAACGGCAGCAGGAAGAAACGACCTGCGGTGTCGCTCCTTCAGACACTTAGGATGTCTCAGTCTGACGCTGAAGGAGCTGCACAGTGAGGACACAGACTCATACATGGGGTGGGCGTCGTTCTCCATCAAGGAGAACGACGTTATAATGTAATATACATAATGTCGACGTTATGTTCTAACTGATGCATTGGGGTTGTGATATAATATTTTAATCCAACTGATGAATGATTCTCCAAAACTAAACTTATGGAGGGCAGCAATAAGGAACTTCCCATTTACTCTGTCAAAAGTTTTTTCAGCATCCAGCAATATTATGGTCATTTCCTGGTTTTTAATGCTGGCAAAGTCTATTATGTTAACGAGTCTGCGGAGATTGTCATCCGAGTGTCTGCCTTTGATGAATCCAGTTTGGTCGAAAAGTGAATTATGTGAGGAATGATTTTTTCTATTCTCTGTGCTATTGCTTTGCAGATAATTTTTACATCTGCATTGATTAGAGAAATGGGGTGATAGCTTGAAGGACTACTGGGATCTTTATCTGGTTTTAGAATAAGGATTGTGTTGGCTGAGTTCATGTTAGGTGGTAGAGATTGGCTTTCATTGATAAATGTGACCGTTTTATAATATATATATATATATATATATATTATAATTAATGACTAAATGAGAATATGGTTCCTCTTTTTTAGAAAGTTCCAACAGAAATGGTAAGTAAAAAGGATTAGTCTCCCTCTGGTGACTTCACAAAGGACTCTCATGGTGTTTTTTAACCTCTCAGAATACTAGGTTCTGAAAGTCTGTTTGTGGTCTGCAGTTAATACTGTATGGTATGCTTTGCTTTGTGTGACAACAGCACAAGTTGGAGAAAATAACTTTATTTACTGTTAACATATCTTTGTTTTTACAGTGCAAGAAAAACGAAAAGGCTTCTTCATCAACAATGTGAGTCATATGTTCCCTTAAAGTTACATTTCTGAAAGTTTTCGGTCGAAAAATTAATTGTTGCTGCATGTCATCATGGGTTTAAAATCTCAGACACAGAAAACCCCCAAAATTCAGTTGTTTTATGCAGGTTAAGCTAAAGAGAAAACCCTGGACACCATGATAACAGTCACTGACTATAATTTCCTTCCTAACTGCTGAAAAACTAGTGCAGGTCTATCAATTTTAAAATCAAATCAAATTTTAAAAGCAATTTGGATACCCTGATGATCACAGATGATTACTGATTTCCCAGAGTAAAAGTCAAATAAATATGAACATTTTACAAAGACTGTTTATGAATCCACTGTGTTCTGAAGATAAGAACATTATTGGTTTATAAAAAATACATTCAAATGTGTTTTTCTTTTTTTTATTACATGAAAATTGTTCAAACGTGGTCTATATTTGCCAATCTAGTTAGAATCAATGTGCACTAATTTCTTGTCAGAGACATTTCTAGAGCACTGGATTTTGGAATTGTAGATTTAGACAGCAATACAAAATGAACAAACGTAATATATGATGCAATACGTAGTGAGTAGTGAAGGAACTCTTTTGCAACCACTATGTGTGTTTATTGCAGCATGGCCCAGTGAGGCGGAAATACAGCTCCTGCTCAACCATCTTCCTGGACGAGAACACAGTCAGCCGGCCCAGCCTCAAATACACCATCAAATGGTTAGAAGATGGACAAACAGCTCTGCAGAAGAAGAATTGTCACACATTCTCTGATGAACATGTTTTTTTCTCCCTACAGTGTAGCACTGGCAATCTACTACCACATAAAAAACAGGTAAAGGTTTACAACACTTACTTTCTATCAGCAGCCTTGTTACAGTTTCATTTTACACCAATATTTTTTACTTAACATCATATGAGGTATAGTTTACTGTAGTCAGTCATGTGGTGTGAGTTCTCTGATTTAATGTGGTAAATGTAACTCGTAGATAAATAGCTTAGTAATAAACTTTTTAAACTTTGCTGTTTTAGCCATTATAGTTCCTCAAAATACACACACAAAGTTACTTGAATCAATTAATGTTCTCAAACTTAAATAAAGAACATTCCCTAATTTTTCCTATTGCAGGGATAAAAACGTTGGAATGCTGTTAGAGATCTTTGATGAGAAGCTTCACCCGCTCTCTGTAAGTTCGATTTCATCAATAATCTATGAATTTTTTTGTCGAATTGACACAATTGTCAGCATCATAGGAAATAACAGAGCAAACTTTCCCTCCTTAATGCTGAATTTCCTCCATGTTTGATTGCTTGTCAGGAAACTTTCTGCAAATGCACTGTAAGAAGTGCTGTTAATTTGTACTCTTGTTTGCTATAAAGACTCAAGAGTCAGAAGTTTTAATTTAAGTTTGACTTGCAAGGAGCACTAAGAATGATTACATTCAAGTCTGCATTCGCATATGTAAGGTTTTGGTCACCCAGAGTCTTCTTGCTACCCAGGTCTCAATTTGTCAGTGTGTGAGAGAAGCTGTGTTCTTGAAAACAAGGGGGTTCTCTACGAAATGGCTATATTTCTGTTGTTGTTTAATGTTTTCTTTTTTTCAAGACAAGTTCTTACAGAGGACATGACCCTCAACCAAAAATATTTTTCAAGCAAGGAAATAGCCACTTAAATATTAAAAGACTAAACCAAAACCAAGTTACGGTGGCCGACAGGGCTCACACTACATACAAATGGAAAAACGCAACGGCATTACCCGAAGCGCGACGAAATTACCCGAAGCACAACGGCATTAAGAGACAGCGCAGCGGCATTACCCGAAGCACGACGACATAACCGCAGCATTAGCATTAAGCTCAGCACAACGGAAGTGAGGACTTTTTTTTCTGGGGGAAAAATAAAAGCCTGGCAGATTCAAACTATTCGGTACGACAGAATTTTAGGGCCACCAAAAAAAGTAAAATTATGAAATTTTAAACCGTAAATTTATGAGAAAAAAATTGTATTTTTACAAGATTAAAGTGGAAGTGAGCATACAGGGCAGCAGCAGCAACAAGTGAACGCTGCAAAGCAGCAGAGCAGACCGACTAAACTTAGTTGAACAGGTGAGCTGAATGTTTATTGATAACGTTCCAAATGTCTGGAAGTTTAGTTGCTTGATTTTTGATTTATTAATGTTTTATTTTTTGATGGGTGGTTTGCAGGATCTCTGCAGGCGATGAAGCTTACGGCGACAGTTATGGAGTGTGCGCGCGCTGTGTGTGTGTGTGTGCGTGGGTGTGTGTGTGTGTTGGAGACCCCGCGTGCATGTGTGAGAGCACGGGCGAAAGAGGGGGGTGAGAGCGCGGAGCGGGAGAGTTTGCGTCTATATTGTGTGATCGAGGACTGAGAACCTTAATAAAAAGATGGTGTCCCTCCCCAGAAGAAGTATTTTGTCTTATTAACTCGCTCTAGAGGCTGAGGATCCGAACGGGAAAGTGAACCCCAAACGAGGATCCGTCTTCGGCCCTGGAGAAAATCTCCCCTGCGTTTCCGACCACAGTCAGAAAGAAAAAAAGAGAAGTCATCGCGCAGGTTCAACAGTGTCCCTGCAGCTGTCCACCTGAATTCTTTCTTCCTCCATTAAAGATCAGATCTCTACGTTTGTGTGACACTTCTACGTGATATTTGGACAAGATTAGGGTGTATTCTTACTAGATTACTTACAAATACGTTTGTCTAAAAAAATAAATGTACTCAGCTCTCCACAGTGACATCTGGAGCTAACGCTCTTTGTCTTTTTTTTTATTAAGACTTTTAAGTCGTAAATTTACTAGGAAAAAACTCGTAAATTTACAACTTTTTATCTCGTGAATTTACGATTTAAAACATTTACAAGAAAAAAGTCATCGATTATGTGGAGCCTTTTCTGAAGTTTTTTTCCCGGATAGGTTTAAAAAAAACAATGAGATTCTGAACCTTTTGGCGACTCAAAATCAGATAATTTTCAGTGTAAACCGGTTTTCCGGAGTTCGGTGTCAGTAAAGCGGAGTTTCATATATAAAATAAGGAGCTCAGAGACACATTTGGGTGTAGAGAACCGCTGCAGCCTTTATTTTCCTTTTCATTCACATAACCTGAAGTTCATCTGTCACCTTACGACATGAACCTGTCATCCGAACACCAATGCAGAAGTAAACAGTCTTACATACGCCCCCTCCTGCAGATGAAATGTCCCGTTATAACATATAACAATAAAGAGGAATGATCTTTAATGGAGGAAGAAAGAATTCAGGTGGACAGCTGCAGGGACACTGTTGAACCTGCGCGATGACTTCTCTTTTTTTCTTTCTGACTGTGGTCGGAAACGCAGGGGAGATTTTCTCCAGGGCCGAAGACGGATCCTCGTTTGGGGTTCACTTTCCCGTTCGGATCCTCAGCCTCTAGAGCGAGTTAATAAGACAAAATACTTCTTCTGGGGAGGGACACCATCTTTTTATTAAGGTTCTCAGTCCTCGATCACACAATATAGACGCAAACTCTCCCGCTCCGCGCTCTCACCCCCCTCTTTCGCCCGTGCTCTCACACATGCACGCGGGGTCTCCAACACACACACACGCACCCACGCACGCACACACACACAGCGCGCGCACACTCCATAACTGTCGCCGTAAGCTTCATCGCCTGCAGAGATCCTGCAAACCACCCATCAAAAAATAAAACATTAATAAATCAAAAATCAAGCAACTAAACTTCCAGACATTTGGAACGTTATCAATAAACATTCAGCTCACCTGTTCAACTAAGTTTAGTCGGTCTGCTCTGCTGCTTTGCAGCGTTCACTTGTTGCTGCTGCTGCCCTGTATGCTCACTTCCACTTTAATCTCGTAAAAATACAATTTTTTTCTCATAAATTTACGGTTTAAAATTTCATAATTTTACTTTTTTTGGTGGCCCTAAAATTCTGTCGTACCGAATAGTTTGAATCTGCCAGGCTTTTATTTTTCCCCCGGAAAAAAAAGTCCTCACTTCCGTTGTGCTGAGCTTAATGCTAATGCTGCGGTTATGTCGTCGTGCTTCGGGTAATGCCGCTGCGCTGTCTCTTAATGCCGTTGTGCTTCGGGTAATTTCGTCGCGCTTCGGGTAATGCCGTTGCGTTTTTCCATTTGTATGTAGTGTGAGCCCTGTCGGCCACCGTACCAAGTGAAATAAAAACAAAGAAACTTCCCACCTAAACCTCAATTACCAGTTATAAGCACAGAGGTTGCTCTTACACTTTAAATTGAACACATTTTAACTAAACTACACATAACAAAGTAACTTAAAAAAAATGTAACAAATCAAACAAATATCCACCCTCCCCCCTTGAACCCACTTGATTGAGCTCAGAGATCAACTTAGCAGTCAATCTCAGCTGGGCCTCTTGAATGCACTCGCAGACACACCTACAGGTAGTGAGCTCAAAGAAAAAAGGATATGTAAACAAAATACCAAATATGTGACGTGTAAATAAGAGTACCTGAACTTATGTTGGGTGAGTACAGGAAATCAGAAGCATATATACAGTTCTGGGAAACAAGGAAACAACATTTGTAAAGTAGTGATGTAACGATTCATTTAAACAACATTTTGCTTCATATCATAATTGGTAGTTGCTGATCTGATTCAAAGTCTATTTTGGTTCATTTTAAACTATCCGATTCACTGACTTACAATGGATCTTGGACATCTTTAGTCAGAAATTGTGTAATAAGGGTGAAGTTTTCCAGATTCCATGTATTTCTTGCAAGATATTCATGTATAAATTAAATATGTGTACAAACAAACAAGTAAACAAGAATTAACGACAAACAGCTTCATGAAGTTTTTTCCACAACAAAAAAGTACAAAGGGAACATTATTAGAACATTCTAAAAGACTCCATGGTCACATGTTTTCGCAATACTCAGGGTTTTCCACACATTGGACTGTACTGATGGCTTAATCATTTTCTGCAGCCATCACATGTGTGCTGTCCACTGTGATGCACTTGATCATTCTTACGTTATAGTAAATAAACCTACTGTGCCTCAAACCAAATGGTGTTTTCCAATATCAATACAATTGATATTTTCATTTTGTGACGGTTTTGTAATAGTATAGGTCGATAGGTTTAACAACTTGCCTCGGACAGATTGAGCAATTCATCATTTAATCCGTACACCTCTACTGTAAAGAAAGACCTTCAGTTGCTGATTCTTCCACAAGTCAGCATTATCAACTTGCTGCTCTGTCAAATGTGTCTTATGTCTCACTGATACAAGAACTCTAGAAGTTCTAGAGTTTCTTCTCTGCTTTGTTGCTGACATGAATGATATTTCTCCGAGTTTTGACTATAATTCGGTTTTTCAGTTGTTGTTTTTTTAAATACGGTTAAAAATGTTTTTGTTTTTCCAGACAGACTATATAAAGTCAAAGAAAGCATTTCCTGTAAAAGCTGTGAAGGGTTCGCTTTATGTCAATGTCTCTAATTTCTCCAGAAATCAGAGGTTCCTCTGGACTACAACCAGCACGACCCGGACCAGAAGCAGATCTATCGGTTTGTCAGAACACTTTTCAGTGCTGCTCAGCTCACAGCTGAATGCGCCATCGTCACACTGGTAAGCTTTCACTGCTGCAGACAATCGGAACTAACCATGGAAACCAGATTTACACAAAAGAATGAATGGAAATCCTGCCATCTATTGTATAAACTCTTAACATTCAAAACCATAGTTAAGTTTTTTCTCCTTTGATATCTAATTAAATGAATATATCTGAATCTAATTAGGCAATTTTTCCATTGAAATAAAATTATACTGCCTTTTTATGTAACATGTTTCTGTAGGTTTATTTGGAGAGACTCTTGACTTATGCAGAGCTAGACATTTGTCCTGGAAACTGGAAGAGGATCGTTCTTGGAGCCATTCTTCTGGCTTCAAAGGTCTGGGATGACCAGGCTGTGTGGAACGTCGACTACTGCCAGATCCTCAAAGACATTACCGTGGAAGACATGTGAGCTGCCTTTCCTCTTTTTGAGCATCTCCTATTACCAGAGGATTATATCCAAAATCTTGCACTACTCTGTCTACAGTAGCCCATATGGGACAAACCAAACTGCTTGAGAAAGCTGTGGTTTTTTTGCATTATTAGAAATACCTTAAATTCTCTTGTCAGGAATGAACTAGAGCGTCAGTTTCTGGAGCTGCTGCAGTTCAACATCAATGTGCCGTCCAGCGTTTATGCCAAGTACTACTTTGACCTGCGGTCACTGTCAGAGTCCAACAACCTGAGCTTTCCACTGGAGCCACTGAATAGAGAGAAGGCCCAAAAACTGGAGGTGACTGCAGCTTCTTTCAGTTATTTAAAATTTTTTTTGGTGGTGTTTTTGTGAATAATTAAATGACTTGGTGTAGTACTAATGTGCTAAATTGCCATATATTTTTTATATCCCTTTTCTGGCTTTGCAGCTCAAAGTTCTTTACAATCACATTTCACTATTCACCTACGGACACACACTTTCACATCCTGACTTTATAGTATTACGGAACTAGACAACCAACTGCCCACATTTAACCCTTGTGCTATCTTAGATGACCCCCCCTTCCATTGAGGTGTTCTCCCTACCATGACAAAGGTGGATAAAGGTGGAAAGATTTCATGTAATCCTTGGACACCAGTGAAGATCACAAATCATTGAAGAAAAAAGGTTCAGAGCACTGTCTAGTGGGTCTAGATGACCCAACTCCCAATGGTAAAGTGCCTAGAATAGCACAAGGGTTAAACTGTTGACTTAAAGATTCTGTAGTCACCCATCTGATTACATCAGGGGTCACCAACCTTTGCGAAACTGAGAGGTACTTTATTGGTACAGAGTCATACGAAGGGCTACTAGTGCAGGCGCTCCTAAAATAACACATTTTTACAGTTTGCTTTTAGTTATTTATTAATAATGATTAATGATACTCATATATGTGAAAAAATTAATCACTTCAATGATTTCTCACAATAATTATCAACAATGACAACAAGGCGGGAAGCAGATGTTAATATTCAGCCCTTTTATTAATCTCAGTAATTTTTACATTTTCAGATGATCCCTTCCATCACTACATTTCATAGAAAAAATGTCCCATTTTCACTATGTTGCACCATGTTTATCAGTCATGTAGTGTTAAAGAAAAGTCAACCTACATATTTTTAAATTTTGTCACGTTTTAAACTAAGGACCAAATCTGCAGCGTTTAACAAAATTCTAACTGCTACATGTCATGATTGAACACATTTCTTCAATATTTTAATTCGACTTTGCCATGGCACTGCCATGTTTCCACTGATAACGTCAGGTATGTTTTCTTTGTTGCTGATGAATGATGCGGTGGTAATGCAGACGTTTTGGGAGGTGTGGGTCAGCATGTTAAAACATCGCTCAGTGAGCGATGTTTTAACATGCATGCGTGGCTGAAGAATGTCCGTCACCGATCCTTACTCATCAAAAACCCTTCTGAAACATTTCTGATGCTTTGTAAATCATTTATTAAAATGTAAAGAACATTGTATTCCTAAACATAAAGAGTTTTATTTATTTATTAAGAGCAATTGAAGGAACCATAGGAGTGTCACTCTGTCACTGTGTCTTAAAACCAGGAGTCCGTTCTTCCTCTTTCATCAGTTAAGAACCAGAGATGCTGCAGGGTTATTTAAGCTTTGGGCAGGCACAGTCCAGTCAGTCCAGCAGCAGCACAGTGTTTTAAGCGTCGCTTCTTCCAGAAAAGGCCTGTTTCATTCATCATTCATTCATCCGGATGATAATTATTCTCTGCGATTATCTTTTTTAGCGTTTCAGGATATTTTTTGGCCGGTTCTGAGTCAGTGGACTCTGTCCGTTTCCTCGGCACCACCATCACTCAGGACCTTAAGTGGTAGCTGTCCTTCAGCTCCCTGCTCAGAAAGGCCCAGCAGAGGATGTACTTCCTGCAGCAGTTGAAGGTAGCCAGACTGCCCGCCCAGATGATGGGGCAGTTCTACACGGCCATTATAGAATCCATCCTCACCTTCTCCATCACTGTGTGGTACACTGGAGCTACAACCAGGGACAGAAACAGACTGCCGCTTATTGTGTGCTAAGCTGAGAAGGTGATAGGCTGCAGTCTTCCATCTCTCCAGGATGGAAGACGTCTCCAGAACCTGGGGGTGTGCAGGTTGAATAGCAGCCGACCCTTCTCACCCTGGACATGGTCTACTTGAACCACTCCCTTCGGGCAGGAGGCTAAGGTCCATCCGGACCAGAACCTCACGACATAAGAACAGTTTCTTTCCCTCTGCAGTCAGACTCATGCACAATTTTTAATCCCTCCCCCATTACACTTTTCACTTATATGTCCAGTTACCAGTCCATTACCTGCACCTTCTTCATCCTCTGTTTGCACTGGTTGCACCATTTATTTCTATTTATTGTTCTGACCATTGTGTTATTTTTCATTTTGCTTACCGTTGTTCATTTTTATTCCTAAGTGTTGTATGTGGCACATTGGCACCGCAGCAGATTCCTAGTCTGTCAAACTGTTTTGTTCGCTGACAATGGCAATAAAAAACCCTTGAATCCTTGAAAACATATTGGACCAATGAGGAATATAAAAGGTAAAGCGGTTTAGTACGACTCCAAAAAAACAAAAACAAAAAATATGAATGTACAATCATGACTAAAAGTTTTGAGAATGACACAAATATTAGTTTTACAACATTTGCTGATAAACTGCTTTTAGATCTTTGTTTCAGTTGTTTCTGTGATGTACAGGAATAATAATATAATTATAACATATAATTCTAATTAAAAAACACTTGATACATTTCAAAGGCTTTTATCAACAATTACAAGACATTTTTCTGATGTCCTGTCCACTGGGCGGCTGGCTGGCGTAGCCAGCATACTGAGTGCCCACTTATGTCAATGTGGGAAAAAACAGGTGGGCCACCACGGAAACTGCAGACAAACCCATTTGGGGTCCACATTTTTTGTCCACTTTTAAACCATATGGGGCCCACTTGGCTGGGTTACTATCAAAAATACATTACTGGGTTACAGTGATATATGTATATTTGACAGTAAGTTAACAGGAGATTTTGAATTCAAGACAAAGGAAAGTAGGATTCAAAACAGAAATGTTAAATGTAATACTAAGTGTTGAATTATTAGATTTTTCTTTGCAAAGTTATGCACAAATTAGTACTTTATTTACGCTGTAATTAAACAGGAAATATTCAGAATACAGAATACACATTTTGATCATATAAAGGATTCATTTGATTAAAATCATATAAATTTCATTTATAGTGAATACATATTTTTATCAGAAGCAGGCATCTCATCTCATGTTGGCAGGTGAGGATAATGACAAATAAAACACTAAAATACAGACAGATACACATAGACATGCATACTAAAACCCTTTAAGGCAGTAAATGTAAAAACAAACAAATAGTGAAGCTAAAAGGTTTAATCTGAGAGTCATCTGAGATTAGTTTTTGAAAGTTTCACACTTATTCATTTTAGAAGTTGAACATGTTTTAGTTTAAGTCTATTATTTTCTATTTGCAGGCCATTTCCAGGCTATGTGAGGACAAGTACAAAGACATAAGGAGAGCCGCCAGGAAGCGCTCAGCCAGCATGGACAACCTCTGTGGGAGGAGATGGGTACCTGCAATTCTCTCCTAACATCCTGACTGGTGGCCACCAAAGACTGCCCCAAATGGGCTTGTTCCAGGTTCTACGTTTTTTCTTTCGGGTTGGACACAGAGCTTGGGAAAAAAAACGTCAAGTTTTGGACGATCGGGGAAAATCCGGAAAGATTTCTACCTTAATCTGTGTGACACCTCCACAGTGCCTCAACTAATCTGTTCACAGCGATTCTGGATTTTATCAGCCAGGTGGAATAGAAAATCTATTGTTTGACCATAAAGGGACTCCAGCACAAGACAAAGCCTTGAGCTCCTTTTGTGAATTTGTTATGTAAAGACCTCATTTCTGGCTCGACCTTAACCATAGATAGGACTTTACGATGTTGTTCTCTTGTTCAAACGTTAGCATAGCACTGGAGCTTTTCCTGGTTATTTATTCCCATTTAACAGGACTCTGCATCATAAAAGTGTTAGACTGTTTCGTCCTTCAGAAATCTTCAAGGTTTACAGTATTTCAGGTGCACCTCTTTATACTCAGGTTGTGGGTTTTAATTGTTTTAATGAACTGTGATGCTTCCTATTTCATTTTCAGTTTTCCCACGTGTTACCATTGTTCATTAATAATACTGACTGAAAAGTAATCCAGAAAATGCTCAAGTTCTATATTTAGCTTGATTTGATCAATTTTTTTGGATCAAGCGTGAAAAACAAAACCACATTTGTGTGTAAAGAGGAGAAAAGGGTTTGCTCAAACGTTAAAATGAGACTGATTGTGTGTTTTTATAGATCAGGCAGAGACATTAGTACGTTTTCTTTTTGTTTGTTTTTTATTAAGGCACAAAACTGTTAAATTAAGAAAAATGTATGTAGAACTAAAACTGAGACACAAAGATTTTGGTTTATGAAAAAAACAAAAAAGTGAACAGATTTATGTATTTACAAAAATTCTTGATTTTTTTCACAGGGTTGTATCTGACTGAGCTGCAAAGCTGGGAATCAGTTTTAGATTTAAACAACTAATGTGGTAAATATGCCAAACAGTTTACTTTTTTCCCCTAAATTACAGTGATCAACAGTCCATAAATGTGACTACAGAAAATATTTAGTCACAGGACTCCTGCATTGACTAAATCAAACCAGACAAATGGTCACATAAAGTTGGTATGCATTTTTTTTTAACTTTCTGAAACTAAGAAAAAGAGATTTTTTTTTTCTTTTAACTTGTCCTGTCCAACAGCTGGGCAGACAGATGAGAGCTGAGGGCTTCTTGTGTTGGACATATTTTACTTTAACAACAGGGGTTATTAATCTTCAGACAAACCAGAGGCATGACTGAATAAACCCCTTTTGTAATTGAGGCCAAACTTTATTGATTTCAACCATGTTTGAAAATCTTTGGTGTTGGACCGGACGGAAAAGGAAAGAAGGGAAGAAGAAAGAGGGATGTTAGAGAGGGGGGGGGGTAGGAGGGTGATAATAGGAGGGGGGGATAAGACCATGAAGCAGCATAAAGCAACAAGTTTACTGGTTGTTTATCATTACAGCAAGGTTCAAATGTAGTACAAAAAGGGCGGGGCCTGTCCACACACACTCAAATGTTATCAACACACCTGCTAGCTGCAAAAATGTCCACCTGTCAACAAGTCAACATGTACACAAAACAGATAGTGTTCACACGCATACTTATGCTTTAAAACCAACTATTGTGAAATATTTCATTCATTCTATCACGCAAACTATTAGTGCAAAGGTGAGCTAACACCTGTGCTCAGGTGAGTGTTTATGTTCTTCTAAAATGGAATGTGAAAAGAAGGAGGGAGAGTGCCCAGCCACCCCCACACCAAGACCCCCGCCGCAGCAGCAGCGGCAGCCGGAACCCCCCAACGCCACACGGGAGCAGGCAGGGAACAACCGCCCCCCGGGCGACCAAATCCGCCACCCAGGCCAGGGCCAGCAGGACCGCCGCAAGGCCCCCAGAGAGCAGGGAGGCACGAGGGGAAAGAGAGCACCCCCCCCCCGCCGCGCCGGGAGAGCCCAACGCAGGGCCCCACCGGAGAAGGACGCCCACAGCCCCAGACGAGCACCCCATCACCACCCATGAGTTCCGGGCATCCCCCCGCCCCAACCCCAGGTACAAGCCAGGACCCCCCAAGGGAGACCCGCACCGCACTCCAGGCAGCCACCCACCCGGCCCACGGTTGGTCCAGGGAAGATTAAGGCAGGGGCCCGCCGCCCCTGCCCAGGAGGGGGGCACCTCGGGGAAAAAGGGGGCCCACAAGGGTTGTTGTAAACATGGCTCAACCAGGCTCAGCCACAGTTGAAAATTTGGCGGGGCCCAGCGCTCAGGGGCAAGGACCAAAACCCACCCCCCAGGGACACGAACACCCCTGGCTCAGGTGTAATGTGAACCCCTTCCCTGCGTGGAGAGAGCACCGCCGGGCCCAGGAAGCCGGCACCCAGGGGACACGGCAGCCGTTGCCAAGGGCCCCGTACCCCCCACCAGGGAAGGGGTAGGGGACAGATGGTCCTAGGTCCCACCTTTCTTGCAAAATGTGTGTGCGTGTATGTGTGTTTGAGAGGGTGTGTGTGTGCATGTGTGTGTGTTTATGTTGGAATGTATATATTGAGGGGGGAGGGGTGTGTCTACTAAGGGGGGTGCAGTTAAAATTGGCGGGTAGGGCACTAAGGGGACATCTCCTGATTACTCACAGTGATGTCCCCTCACCCTCCCCACCAAGGGACTCTAAATGTCTAAAGTGCGGTTAAAATTGGCGGGTAGGGTACTGGGAGGACATCTGCTGCTTGCTGGCAGTGATGTCCAAGCACCCCCCTACCAACGGCCCTACATGTCTAAGGTGCAAATAAAACCGAAAGAGGGGGGGCCCACTCCATACGGCAACCATAGGAGGGGGCCACTGCCAAGTAGCCCCCCCCCCCCCCCCCCCCAAGGCGCATCGCAAGCTAAACCCCCCACCCCCTCACCCTAATATGAGGTTATATGAGGAGGGGGGTAAGTTGGGGACAGCTAGTAGATTGTCCCCCGGTGGTCAAACAGCTGTCCCCCAGCCCCCCCCCCCAGCATAGGGGCCAGGCCAGCCCAGGGTCGCCAACCCCGGAGGCGCCGACACCCCAGGCCCAGCACCGCCCACCCCACACAGAGAGAGAGGAGCCAGAAAGCGTCCCCCCCCCCCCCCCCCGGAGCAAGTCCAGGGGCCTCATTTATAAACGTTGCGTACGCACAAAAGAAGGCGTACGCCACTCTCTATGCAATAGTTGAGATTTATAAAAAGCAAACTTGACGGGAAAATGTGCGGTCCTCCACGCAAGCTCTGACCCAGGCGTACGCACAAAAACGGGGGAAATGAGAAACGGCGACACCGTCGGCAGATGGAAGAAACACGTGAAAGTGACAGTGTGTGCCAAATCGTGCTGGCATGTGCCGTGCTACACAATGTGGCACAGCTTTAAAACGTGCCTCTACCCCTTGGCGCGGATTGCTGTGTTGGCCCCGACCCTGAACCCCATCCCCACGCTTTTGAGCCAAATGCTGCTGCTGTGCGCCAGCGTTTGGAAGTGATGCGTCGCTTGTAAAGAACAACAAAAGGTGTGGAAAATATTATTTATTTAAGAATTCCCTCATCGTGCAGTTTATTTCAGTCGGGGCGGTCTTGATTTCGCCCAACTCCTTGGCCACCTCTGTGATGTGATTGAACTACTGACTTCCCTCTGCATTTCAAGGACTGCATCGGTGAGGACACGCCCACTGCTGGAGGGTTGAGAGCCGCGTGCCATGGAGACGCTGGGTCCAGGCGGCTGCTCAGCTGCAGCATCGTAACCACTGGCCCCGCTGGAACACGCAGCAACTAAAATAAAATTGTTCTATATTAATAATCTGTAATTGTGTAGCCTGCATACATGTGACTTGACTGCATTCATTTTAATTATTTCTCTTACCTGTGTCACCCGGTGCGTCTTGCGCGTCGGCGTCCCCCTCCGCGTCAGTCACCACTCGGTGACTGAGGCGGAGGGGGATGCCGATAAGGGGGACTTAATAGGGATTCCCCAATAATAGCCGCCAGTCTCTCATCAAGAGGGGTCAGCTCCGTCGTCGTCGTACACCCCCCCCCCCCCCCCCCCCCGTGGCAGACACACTCTGCCGATGCAGCGCTAGACGTTTTTTTGCCTCGACTTTGATGTCCGATCATTTATTTCATTTCTTTTTTATTTCGGCCACGGTCCGAGGTTGTGAGGCTGCAGCATTTACGGCGTCTGCCACCGTTTGCCACTCACGTGCCTTTTTGGCATTAGTAATGCCCACACTGTGCCATCCAAACAACACTTTTCTCCTCTTTTCCACCTCGCCAACGATAACTTCTACTTCACATTGAGTGAAGTTACGTTTTTTTGATTTCCTCTCTGTGTTTGCCAAGATTTAGCAAGCCATGAATATTAATTTGTGGGCGTTTCAAGGACTATTTATGGGCAACTATGGGCGTGTCATGTAGCCGCAAAAGCTGCGCTGCATTTAGAATCGGTTGTGATTTATAAAGGGAAAGATGCGTAGGATGTGCGTGCGCACGGTTTTATAAATCCGAATATTTCTGTGCGTACGCACGTCCTATGTTTCACCGTACGCAACTTCTGACGCAAATCCTACGCAAAGTTTTATAAATGAGGCCCCAGGTCCCCACCCCAAAACGCCAGCCCTTGAAGAGCTCTGGTCAGGCATCGACGGGACCCCACAGGACAGGGCCGACAAGCCCCCAACCCCACCCCAGACCCCGCAGCCGGAGCGGATGACACCCAGAGCGACCGGGGGTCCCAAAAGGGTTGTCCCGTCCCGTCCCAGAGGCAGGGAAGGGCCGATCCCAGCCCCAGGTGTAGATGGGCAGCCCATCCAGCGCCGCTGGACCAACGGAGCCCCCACCACCCCCCACCAGGCACAGGAGGCCCCGACCCCCACCCCGAACCACGGCAGAAGGGCAAGGAGCAGCGACGACCAGGCTCCCCCACCCCCTAAGTCATGGAGTTAGCTATGGGAGACCAGAGAGACTGAATTCTTTCAAAGTTACTTGAACTTTGGGCTGACATTTTTTCCAAGCTGATATGATCAAGCAGCAGATTTCTGTGTTGACTTATATTTATATTTGTCTTGTTTTTACAATTTATTAAAATAGTTTTTTTGGCAATACAAAGAGTTATGAAAATAATAGATACTAATTCTTCTTCTATATCAATGGCACTCATGTCACCAAGCACACAAAGTGACGGTGAAGCTGTGATTGAAACCTTAAGCCAGACTGATAGATCGGCACATACCTGCTGCCAGAGAGCCTGGACAGGCGTGCAGAACCACAGTGCGTGCATGTAACTGTCGGGTAGATTACTATCACAGTGCTCGCAAATGTCTGAGTTACTGAGACCCATCTTGAACATCCTCTGTCCAGTGTAGTAAATTCTGTGTAGAGTTTTGAAATGGATTAGCTGCAGATTTGGACTTTTTGTCATTTTAAAGGTGTTTAGACAAAGTTCTGACCAGAAGCTTTCATCTGTGCTGATGCTCAAATCCGCATCCCATTTTGTTGTCGTAAGTGAAATATTGTTATCTAAATTGCATAAAAGTTTGTATATTTTGGAGAGAGTTTTATTCATTGAGAAATTGATCAGAGTGGTAACTACATCTGGTAGCTTTAAATCGTTGTCTCTCTATTTAAACTTTTTAGTAATAATTGATTTAAGTTGCTGATATTCCAAGAAGTTATTTATTCCATGTTTGTCTTGAAGTTCCTGGGGAGTTATGAATCTTCTATCAATAATTATGTGCTCTAGTTGTTTTATGCCCCCTGCTTGCCAAGCTGGGAAGTGGATCATTTTTTTGTTTATAAGGATGTCTGGGTTGTTCCAGATGGGTGTCATTTTGCACGGGGTTGAATTGATGATTTTGATATTTTGAGAAATTCCCACCAGGCTGTTAAAGTGGCGTTTATATTAATACTTTTGAAACAATCCTGTTTTTTAACTGTTTGGCTAATAAATGGTAGATCTGACAGGTTGATCTTATCACATAACGCCTGTTCCAAGTCTAACCATGAGTTGGTTTCTGGATTATTTTTTAACCACTTTAAGATGTATTGTAATCTATTTGCAAGAAAGTAATTGTGGAAGTTAGGTAATTCTAATCCTCCACAGCTTTTTGCAGATTTTAAAGTTTTTAGACTAATTCTTGCAGGTTTATTGTTCCATAAAAAGCTTGATATGGATTAATCTAATGTTTTTAACCATTTTAATGGGGATTGTGTGGGAATCATTGAGAATAGATAATTAACTTCAGGTAAGATTTTCATTTTAACCGTGGCTACCTTGCCCATAAGGGACAAAGGCAGGTTGGTCCAGCATGTTAGATCGTCCTGTATGTTTTTCAGTAATGGGGTGTAGTTTAGCTGCACCAGTTCTGATATTTTGGGGGAAAGATTGATACCTAGATATTTAATATTTCCTGATTTGACTGGTATTGTGAGTCTATGTTCCGCATTCCTATTGAGTGGTAATAAAACAGACGTATTCCAATTAATGGAATAGTCTGATATGGAGGAGAATTCATTAATGATTGTTGCTGTTTCATTTACAGAATGTAAATTCATTAAAAACAGTAATATGTCATCTGCATAGAGACTAATTTTATGATGGCTGTGTTTGGTTTTAATTCCTTTAATGCTCTCATTCTGTCTTATTGCTGCAGCTAGAGGCTCAATGAATATAGCAAAAAGAGAAGGAGAGAGTGGGCAACCCTGTCTGGTTCCTCTTCCAAGAAAAAACCTGTTGGAAGTCTGTTTATTAGTTCTAACTGATGCATTGGGGTTATGATATAATATTTTGATCCAATTGATGAATGATTCTCCAAAGCCAAACTTATGGAGGGCAGCAATAAGGAACTTCCAGTTTACTCTGTCAAAGGCTTTTTCAGCATCCAGCGATAGTACCGTCATTTCCTGGTTTTCAATGGTGGCAAAGTCTATTATATTAACAGGTCTTCGGAGATTGTCATCCGGGTGTCTGCCTTTGATGAATCCAGTCTGGTCGAAGTGAATTAGGTGAGGAGTGATTTTTTCTATTCTCTGTGCTAGTGCTTTGCAGATAATTTTTACATCTCCATTGATTACAGAAATGGGGCGATAGCTTGAAAGGCTAGTGGGGTCTTTGTCTGGTTTTAGAAGAAGAATTATGTTGGCTGAGTTCATGTTAGGTGGTAGTGATTGACTTTCATTGATAAATGTGACCGTTTTATAAAACGTTGGTGCCAGCTGTTCCCAGAATTCTTCATAAAACTCAGCAGGAAAGCCGTCAGGCCCTGGTGCTTTACCATTAGGCATAAGTAACAGAGCTTCATGAAGTTCAGACAACGAGAGCGGAGAGTCTAAGTTTGTGATTTGATCCTCATTTAACCTGGGTAGGTTTATATTATCAAGAAATGAGTCAATACTTTGTTCTGACGGATTGATCTGGGGTGTGTACAAGTTTTTATAAAAGTTTTCAAATGCGTTATTAATTTTCACCGGGTCGTGAGTGACATTTCCTGTTTGGTCCATAATAGAAGTGATTGTTGATTTTTCTCTATTAATTTTAAGCTGATTAGCCAGACATTTGCCAGAAAAAGAGAAATTTTTAAAGGACGCTGAAAAAATAATCACATGCTGTTTGTCTGGTTTTGTTTCTTTTTGTAAGTTACAAACCATTTTGGATACACTGCAAAAGATGTTTCCTATTTGTTGCCATTGAAGCTCAATGATGTCGGAAAAAAGTTGCTACAAGCTTTTACAAAGATATTGTGCAAGATTTGTACAGTACAACTATTGGGTGGTTTCAAAATTAAATGTGTCACAGCGCTGTCAGATACAACTCTCAGGGTGGAATTTTCTTCATTCAGTATTGAGCTATGGACACACCGGACATGTGACACGTGTTTAAAGGACATGCTAAATGCGTGTATAGCCCACGGTGTTTACACTGGATTAGAAGGGACGGGCTTCTTTTTCTTTTTTTACTGTTCATTAGCACATGCAGTTGGAAGAGGCTTGGTGTGAAATTTCAAAGTGGTGCAAATCTCGTGAATCTTCCACAGCTCTGATTCCAATATATGAAAGACTTGGTGTCGTATAATCCAGTCGGACACAAACCACACTTATGAATTTCTCCTCCAGGATCAATTTTCAAACGGTTGGCACTTCCATGAATCGAAAAGGACGCAATTCATACGTTACTACCAAATCCGAGCCCCTGATTGGTTAAAGTTCTTCCTTGTTTAATTTGCAATGCATGTTCAATGGCTGCACGTTTTGTACGTAGAGCCCGAAAAAAATACGTGGATGTCAGAGTTTTGAACGTCGAAGCCTGAAACGCGCATTTACAAAGGCTTTTCATTAGAAGTAGCCGCTTGAACGCGCGTTGCTGAGGCCTGTGTGAACGTAGCTTTAGAGTGTTGTTCAAGATACTTTTAAACTCTTAATACATTACAGATACATTACAGATCACTTCTTAGTCATTAACCCCCTATGCCTGAATTCTTTTCCAATTATATAAAAAACTATTCTTTAGTGTTTGTTTCCGTTTAAGGTGATGCTGAATTAAGCAGAGTTCTGGATAACATGGGGCGCTGCAAATTAGCGCCATGAAGGGGTTTAGAGTAATCCTCTCTTCACAATATTACTGTCTCTGAACTTTAACATGTTAAATGACTTCTGTATTACTTTTGAGTTACTTACAGTTAGAGTTACAGAACAAATAAAGGCTGTTAAGACTGTGGTCCTCAGAAACACTAAAACAAATGCTAGAACTAATAACAGCTGGTTTAAATGACTATACTGGTTAGTTCACAACAGCAAGACAGACATATTGTCTCTGTGAAAAATAAGTTCTAGACACTCATTAGTATTTTTCTCATTAATCCTCGTTAATGAATCGTGATCTCACTGCCTCTGAACAAATACATGTTGCGCTTTTAGATGTTGCACAACACAAGTTAATGAACATGTAATGAATAGAATATTCCTCAAAAGTTATTAAGAATGCCTTACTGTTTTGTAATGAATTAGTAACATTTAACCTAGAATTAGTTTGGAAGATCTTGGATTCAAAGGCCAAAAAGCTGTTGTCTCTTCGTTTCAAAAGTTGCTTTGAAAAAACTTTATTTAATTTGGTGGTTTTGTACCATTCCAGTGTTCTGCTACTACATTGTATTTATAGTTCAATGACATTTCATCAGGAAAAGCTAAAAAACAAATCTGTAACCCAACAGAGAGAAGTGTAGAATGGATGTGACTTTACATTGTCATTGTTTGTTTTGCTCAAAGTACAATGGTCTGATGTTATTTTCCTAAAAGAAGTTGTTTTGTTTGTTTTTATTACTAAAGTATTTATTTTACTAATTATTTTTGAGCGGTTTTGAAGGGGTTCTTATTTTCAGACAAGTTCATTTCTAAGTTATTTATGGATGTTCAGATTTGTGTTTTTAATAAAGGTACTATGAAATTATAAATCCATCTGATGTACAACTTCTTACAAGTTTTTAGGTTGAATTTTTTGAGTTTAACCCTTGTGCTATCCTAGGCACTTTACCATTGGGAGTTGGGTCATCTAGACCCACTAAACAGTGCTCTGAACCTTTTTTCTTCAATGATTTGTGATCTTCACTGGTGTCCATGGATTATATGAAATCTTTCCACCTTTATCCACCTTTGTCATGGTAGGGAGAACACCTCAATGGAAGGGGGGGTCATCTAAGATAGAACAAGGGTTAACCAGAGAGCCACAATGGAGAGGTAAAAGAGCCTCATGTGACTGTGGAGCTGCCGGCTGCAGACCCCTGCCTCAGACTTTAGGACTTCTCATTGAATGTAAATTTCTGCTGAATATTGGTTGGTCAAAGATTATGGAATGATTTCACAGGAAGTTGTCTGTCCTCCAAGTGTAGATTTTTTTGCAATAAATTCTAAATGATTTAAAAAGGAAATTGCTTTTGTAATCTGTAAAAACTTTTTCTTAAAGCATTTAATTTTATTCTCAAATTGGTTCTAAAATATATACATTTTAAATCAATGTTGTTTTTATCCGTCTGTTTTTGTGACAGACACTGTAATCTGTCACATCTAAAACCATGGCACTCGTATTGTTAGCAATGACCAAAAACAAAATAAAGTAGACTCTTTTGTTAAAAACATATGTGGATTTGACCATTCTATTAGTAATCAAACCTTTTTAAAGCTCAACATTGTTGCATCTGTTGATTTTTACAACTGTTTTCTCAGATTTACTTATTAATCTAAGAATAAATAGATTTAAACTAACAGCCTTCTTTCAAAGGAAAATTTACTTTTAGATTTTAAATAAGGGAGGGACTAACGTTTAGGTTGACATTAAAATTATTATTCAGTTTGAAGACATTTAGTTTGAGAATTTAGTGAACCCAAACAAATAAGTCTTAACCAATCAAGTGCTCTATGTAAACTGGCCTTTCTTCACCCAAAGAGCTCCCACAAGTGTAACCTTTAACCTCTCACCTCTAAGCCCCTTCGCACACCCAGGATTAGCTTCAGAAATGAATGATGGTCTTTTAGGTCACAGCAAGAATACATCTATGAGTTTTTGTGTTTTTTAACCCTTGTGCTATCTTAGATGACCCCCCCCCCCCCCCCCTTCCATTGACGTGTTCTTCCTACCATGACAAAGGTGGATAAAGGTGGAAAGATTTCATGTAATCCATGGACACCAGTGAAGATCACAAATCATTGAAGAAAAAAGGTTCAGAGCACTGTCTAGTGGGTCTAGATGACCCAACTCCCAATGTTAAAGTGCCTAGGATAGCACAAGGGTTACAGCTTTCTTTATTAAATTCACAGCTTCGCATAGCTGCTGCTGCTGGAGGACAATTCATCTGCTAAAAATGAAAGCTTAGACTCAAATGTATTAGCTTTAAAGTTTAAAAATTGGAAATGTTTGCTGCCTGCAGCTGCATCTACACATTTTCAAATATGACAGTACTAGCCTTCCACTTGGCGGTGCTGTTGCCTACTTTACATATTTGTAAAAAAATTGACACTGAAAGATTTGCCAAACATTTGGTGTAATATTTAGAGACAAAACTAAAGAGTTAAAGTAAACGATGCATAAATTCCTGTTTGTTTTTAGAATGGAAAATGTTAATGTTGGACTTTAAAGACTAAATTGTTACTTAAATTTCAGGGAGAGAAAAAATCTATGACACTTTGATATAATTAAAGAGGACTTTGAATGAATTAATAAATTTTCCTTTCTAAATGTTTTGTATAAGTGTTGATTGATCCGGGTAGAGAAGAAGCAGCGTGATATGTGGATCTATTTCTGCCAGACTGAGTTAAAGTCAGCCCGACAATAGCTGCTAATGATGAGATGCTATGTGATCTTTTATCATCCATGTAAACTATTCAGACATGTCAACATAATTTATTGAAGCAAATTGCTGCCAGGTTTTTATAATTGGACCTTTAGAGAGAATCCTCATTCAAACACTCCCTTATGGGAGCTGATGAAGAAGGAGTAAAGCTCGCTGGACTTCACCAACAAGACCTGTCGGAGAAATTTCCTGAACTGACAAGTCAGCGCCTTGTTTATGTTAGGAGGAGGCATGACCTCTCAACTCATTTCCTCTGTTGATTTTTTTTTTCTGTGGAGGAACTTGAAGAAACGCGAAGCAACTGCTGCCTTTACACAAAAGCTCACACATGAGCTCTGCTGGAGAAGGAAGCAAAGCTACCTGATGGCTAAAAAGCAGCCGTCCAGTTCATCTAACCAATGTGACTCCCACATGTTTGTCATTTGGTAGAAATGCAGATTTGTTGTTCTTAGGCTTCATTTGACACAATATTGTGATTCAGTGCAGTTTTGACACCAACACTCCTCTTTCTGATTGCTAAAGTAATTAAAATGAGGAATTTTCCAAAAAAAAGGAACTTATTGTGCATAAATAATGGTTAGCTTGATAGTTAAAGTGTCAAAACAAAAAAGTGTGTTTTATAAATACAGATTTAGGAAGAATTTTACTTTTAGTTTTTTCTGTATTCAGCATTTTTAGACCAAATACTTAAATATTAAAAATCTCCTGTGCTCAGTTCAGCAGATAAGACAGAACACACAAAATTATAAAATATAAATCAGGAGTGAACTGGATTACGCATTCAAATCTTTAAAAAAAAGATTAATTTCTATATATTTTTAGTTATTTAGAAAATTTTAGTCAGTTTAGTAGTCTTTTTTTCTATTCATCTTAGTCTAATAATTTCAGAATTTTCTTTTATTTAAACGTGTCTTTTGCTCAGTAAAACAAACAATATTTTTTCAAATTCTACCAGCATAAGTAAACATGTGACTAGATTTAAAGTATTTATTAGTTTTAAAATTTCAATAATGTTATTCTCACTCTTTCCGATATTTATTTACCAAAAAAGGCCACTTCTCCCAGGATCAACTTACAGGGAGCCACAAGGCCCCCGACATAACTCAACCCCCACCCCCCACCCCCCCGGTTCTGTCCTGAGAAAAGTTCACTTTTCTAAAGCTTTTGGGTGTTTCTTGCTTTGTGACTAAATTTAAACCAAATCTTCTAAAATTTATAAGTATTAAAAAGACTCCAGATGAGGGTTTAAAGTTACGCACGCGCAAACTCTGACCGGTTTTAAGCCAAAGGGTAAACGGACCACACACTGGACGAGTGAAATTACTTTTCCACGCGCCACAAAGGGTAGCGGGCTGCACTTACAAGTCTGTCCCTCCTGTCTCAAATCCTAATTAGAAGCCTCCGGCATAAAACAGACCACGTTTTAAAAACAGATCTCATTAGAAACAGCTTAATCTGTTAAATTTTAGCATTTAGACCCAAATGCATAATTTATCAGTTGAAGAATTAAACAAAGCAAAATAAAAGGAGATTCAGTCAATAAATAAATTACATCATGTGGCTTCTTTAGTTATAAAACCAACGTTTCAATGACAACAAAAATAATCCATAAAAGTTATTTTAATTTCAAAATAAAATCTTCTATCAAAGGGTGAATTATACATATGTACATCCTTGTAAAATTTCATATACAAATTCACAGCATTTCTACACCAATAATTATATAAATACACTTTTATGCGCATATGCAACCCGTATGAGACAATCAGTGTGTTAAGGCATTGGACAGAGAGTAGGGCTGAGCAGCTCAGCAGCTGCATGCAGGCGGGGCGTGGATGTTTAAGACACAGCGGTTCTTCACAGTCGCAGGGGAGACGCAGCAGCGGGGAACGACAAGGGGATCTTGTCAGCTGAGCGCATTTATTTAAAGCCCAGATAAGACACGGGATTCTTCGTGCCAGGTACATTGTTCTGCTGCTGGCAGCCTCATTATTCAAGGAGAGGCCATTAGGCGCTCATTAATGTGCTAATTACAACACGCTGATGGACAATCCAGACAGTTAGTCAACCTCTCATGCTCATTCCAAGTCCCAACATGCACGTCCTTTGGATAAGGCAAAAAGAAAAAGCTGGTGACCAAACTAAATTACTAAAACTTAATAATTTACTAAATAAAAACATTCATTCAGTCTTTTTCAGGCCATAAAGAGCTGATAAGCTTCTGTCTCTCTTTTTTTTTCATTAAAATGCCCCCCTCATGGCTCCTGCTCAAACCCGGGACAGTGACATCTGTTTGGGGCAGGAGACGGAGCTGGCTGTGCCGGACCTCCACGTCAGCCCCGTGCTAACGTCGCTGTACATGGAGCTCGCGGAGGCTTTGCTGCCCCAGCAGCAGCGCCTGCAGAAAGTCCTCCACGTGTCCAACGTCTTCCCGGACCAGATCCAGGCCCCCGACGTGATCCCCACCAGCAGACACATGAAGTACTTGAGCATGAACACGGCATAGTTCGGTCTCTGCTTGCTCGGCTCCGTGGCGCACGTACAGTTGTGCGTAATTTCCCACGCTTGCCTGTTGTGCTGCTCGTAAAAGTAACAGGCCACGATGACAGTGGCCGGGACCGTGTAAAGAACCGTGAAAACTCCGATCCGGATAATCAGCCGCTCCAGCTTGTCGGTCTTGGTCCCCCCCTGCTTGATGACGCTTCTGATGCGGAAGAGCGAGACGAACCCGGCCAGCAGAAACATGGTGCCGATGACCAGGTAGATAACGAGCGGCGCCAACACAAACCCCCGTAGGCTGTCTAGGTTCTGGTTCCCCACATAGCACACCCCCGCCACTGAGTCCCCGTCCACCGAGCTCAGAGCCAGAACTGCGATGGACTTCATGCTGGGGATAAGCCAGGCCGCCAGGTGGAAGTGCTGCGAGTAGCTGCCAATTGCTTCATTGCCCCACTTCATTCCTGCAGCGAGGAACCAGGTGAGCGACAGGATCACCCACCAGATGGAGCTGGCCATGCCGAAGAAATAGATGAGCAGGAAGACGATGGTGCATAGCGCAGGGCCCGTTGTTTCGTAGTGGATGTATCCTGCGCCGTTCCACATGTTGCACGCCACTTCCTCGTGCCCAGCGACTAGTCTGACAATATAGCCCACGGACACGAACATGTAGCAGGCGGACAAGAAGATGATAGGCCGCTCCGGGTACTTGAACCTCTCCATGTCGATCAGAAACGTGGCCACAGTTGTGAAAGTTGAGATGAAGCACAGGATGGACCACAGGCCGATCCAGAATGATGTAAAAGTCCTCTCCTCTTGCGTAAAATATGGGTTGTAGCACGGCACGGCACAGTTTACGATCTGCCCCGTTCGGACGCGGTTGTGCAGCGGGTGTCCTTCGCTGGACACAGGCACCATAGGCGCGCGACAGGAGCAGGCCGCCTCACACGGGGACCCTGCAGGTTTGTGTTTACCTGGGAAGGTGCGACCGTAGGGGCCCTTCCTCTTGTTGTAAGGCTTCAGAGGGCGGTTGGTCGGCTTAGCCAGCGCTGGGGACACGGTAGTGGTCTGGCTGCTGTAGTCCATGCACAGCGAGTCATGGTTGCCTTGCTCCGGCAGCAAGTCGCACCTCATCCGGTCCGGCCAGGGAAAGCCGTACTGCCTCATGAGAGGAGCGCAGCCGGCTTTGGCGCGCTCGCACACGCCCCTGCACGGCGGCAGCGGCTTCTTGTAATCCTCCAGACAGATCGGTGTGTACATGCTGCACAGGAAGAAGCGCAAGTCCGGGGAGCACTTTATCTCCACAAGGGGCCAGAACTGGTGCACCTCCAGCCCGGCTTCGTCCTGCGTGTCGTGGTGAAACTTGTTCGGCATGTGGGTGTAGTTGTAGCCGATACCTTTACAAAGAGGAACGGAGATCTCCTGACACTGCAGCTCTTTGGCCGCCAAGCTGCGCGTCCCGTGCAGGATGAGGGTAACCAGCACGCACCACGCAGAGGTCATCCTCTCCATCTCTGGCTTGTGCGCACAAACAGTCCCCCCCACCAACAAAAAGTGGCAGCGAAGTTGTGCTTTGCAAGCAGGCTGGAAGTCCGATCAGTCTCGCAAAGCCCGAGCACTCATGTTTCTGCGCCAACAGCTTCTGACACTCGAGCTGCGCGTAATTTCCATAAAAAGTCGTGCGTGGATCCTGCCTGCCCCGCTGCGCGTCTTTGTGTGGCACCTTGTTTCGCTGTGCACACTTGTGAATTTGAAGGGCGGTTCCGCTTTAAAACGGAGAATGAGGACACTCCCTCCTCTGCGCGCGAGCAGGGAGGGGGTAACAAACCCACTCAATCAAGAGTTCTTTCTGCTGATGTTTGTTTAAAATATTTACCCCGAAGTAATGGTTGTAATTAAAGGACATTGTTTACATTTACGCACTCAATTTTGTGCGTAAAAGCGCATCAACACACTCTGAATGGAAGCCGTTTGGCTCCAACAGTGAATTGACAGCTCGGAGCAAACAGCTTTTTGGGAGGAAGCATATTGAACCAAGAGAGGACTCCATCTAACAAATGTTTTCTAAAAATGTTTTTTTTTTAAATACATTTTTAAAATGACTGAAAGATGTTAAGCCAGATCAGTAGTCACTCTGCCTCCGTAGAAAAGCCAATAAATTTGAAACCAGGTTGAACTTTAAGATCTAAAATGCTCAGTTTCATAGACCGACTCCAATAAAAACGATGTTTTTCGATTTTTACAATTTTCCTGTAGCATTAATTTTATGAATCTATGCTATGTATTTCTTTATTCAATTGTTTGTTAATCTAGAATGAAAAAAAAAATCTATGAAAAATACCTTATTTGCTGACAAAGAAAATAGGCTGCCTGGAGCTCCTCTCCATTCTGAAGCATCCACTTGTAGACTAGATTCGTGTACATCTTTGATTTCCCCGTCTGAGCAGGCATTTGGCTCAAAACTGTAAGGCTGGATAGTTGCAACATTGCTCACAATTTTTGCTGCATCAATACTGTTGGGGCTAAAAGCTATAGCAGGAGAGCTTGCAAACAGATGGGTGCCTTCCATCTGTGAAACCAGGGTTTGAATCTTGGCTGCTCCCTATTCCATTCTCTGCTTCTGTGCTGGTCCCAAGCCTGGATAAATTGAGAGGGTTGTGTCAGGAAGGGCATCTGGCATAAAAAAAAACATTGCCAAGTTAACCATGCGACTCATCCTTGAAAGAGAGGTTGTTTCGCTGTGGTGACCCCTGATGGGAAAAGCTGAAAGAGGAAGATACTTGCTCCTTTAATTTGTGCATTTCTTGTATGTTTGTTTTTCCAAGATTTTAAAACTTTGAATTTATTAATAAACAGTTAACATCAACATAAAAATTGTAGCATTTTCCAACAGTTCTGCCTCCTTTACGACTAAGCCGTTTACTTAGCATTTAACTCCATGATCAGACAAATATATGTTTTCCACAACAACGGAGAGTTTCCCCTGGATGAGTTACAGCTCTTTAAAATAAAATCTTCTTCCTCTTTTGGCTTTTTCCCATCAGGGGTTGCCACAGCGAAACAAACTCTTTCAAAGAGGAGTTACATGGTCAACTTGGCAATGTTTTACACCGGATGCCCTTCCTGATGCAACCCTCTCAATTTATCCAGGCTTGGGACTGCATGGCACAGCAGTAGAGAAGGGAATAGGGACCAGCCTGGATTTGAACCCTGGTTTCACGGACGGAAGGCGCCGCAAACCAGCACGAGCTAAACCGGCTCCCCCAGCTCTTTAAAATAAAATAAAGTTGCCTAAATGCAACACTGTTTAATTTTATTTTGTTGTCATTACTCTGAAACTTTAGCGGAAGTAGACAGATTTTCATGCATGTGGGGGCTGATCGGTTAACCCTCACAGATCGGGCAGCAAAAGCAAGTGTCCCACCCATAACTCAGAGGTGAATTTCTAAGGAACTCCTGCTGCTCTGCAGAAACTATGTCCTATAATGACACAGGTTGTGCATCATCATAATTAAAAGACCACTGTAAACACTTTGAAAATAGATCAAAAGATGATTGGTTCTATATTTAAAAGTTATTTGGTCAAAGGTAAGGCAGCAGTGTAAACCAGCAAGGCAAGGAGTCACTTTCATCAAAAAGTCGGAAGATTACTTTTTCTTCAGTAAACAATAATGGTGTAAAAACTGTTTTATAAACTTATGACACGCTTTCTGGTCAGTCACAGAGCTTGAAGAAGCTGCAGATTCACACCAATCAGATGATTTTCAATTTCTAAAAACAAGAGGATCAATTCTTTGCTCAATGCCTGTAATTTTAAGCAAAGCAATTTTTTCCACACAACCCTCCAGCTTTAATTTGATATTTGACAGCAGCCAATTAATTCATTGTCTGCCAGTAAATGGTTGTGAAAACCACAAGGGAGCAGTAGTCTGGTGCTGTCTATCATTCACCATCCACTGGAGGGGAAGACTTTCTGCCTAGTTGGGATGACTGACAATGTGAAAATGTACAAGACCTGGATGTGGAGGAACCAGATGGTGTGTTTATGCGCTCATGAGTATGTCTGCTTTCCAATAACAGACTGTGTGGTGAGAAAGGTTACTGTGGGCTTGTTAGCCCACAGTGGGGGACCGTCTTGGTCTAGCGGGAGGGGGCTGTTTTCCTTAATGTTGCTGCTAATGTAGGGCAACGGCCTAACAAACATGGACGGTGTGTGAATGTGTGCGCAAACAGTTTGCAAGTTTAGTCTAGAGGAAATAAGCTAACGTAAGCATGCAGATAAAGCATTGTCACGGCACTAATTAAAGTCATTCACACTTCTTATTGGATTCAGTAGCTTCAAACAAAGCCCAGGCAGTTTGACAGACAGCCGGTGTGTTGCAATCCACAGGTTTTTATTGCTAATTAGCCCCAAACTCCCGTGTTTGTTTAAGGAGGCTTGTTTTTGCTCAGGTTGAGGCCTTAAGGCCCGTACACACCGGGACGAATATTCGCCAGGCGTTATTCGCCAGCGTTTTTCGCCACGTTTTTTGTGTTCACACCCAGGCGATTTTCGCTGACGATGAGTGGAGTGAACATGCAATTTCATTCCCTGACATTAGATGGCGCTTAATGTAAAACAGAAATACTCCTGTACACAAGGTGGCGCTGCGCAACTTTACGCTTCTTAAAGTCGCTTTTCACTCAGAAGAAGAGAGCAAGTTTTTACACGCTTGTCAGAATCAAACAAAGAAAACATGAATATTTCAAGCACCAGTAGCTCCAACTGGTGCTTGGTTCGGGGATGTTTTAGAATGTCCGTCATTATTGCTTCGCGGCTGTGTAGACGCTACTTGGCGTCTATCTTCTTCGCTGGTATGTGTGCTCAGCAAGGCAGTTTTGTGTTTGAGCGCCCCCAAGTTGTGTTTTACTGTAACTTCAGAAGCTCCAGACACGTGAGCAAAAGCGCCGTTCTCATTGGTCGAGTAGATTTCGACGCGACGCGTCGAAAAAAAAAAACGAACCCGAGGCGTTTTTTTTTTTTGACGCTTTAACGCCTGGCGTTTTTTCGCGTCGGTGTGCACACTCTCATTGGGGCCCTTTGTTTAGTCACGAGGCGTTAAACGTCGGCGAAAATCGCCGGCGAAATTCGTCCCGGTGTGAACAGGCCTTTAGACAGATGGGGTTGATTGCAATAAGACTCTTTCAAGAATGATAAGTTGAAAAGTTTGGAGATTTTTCACTATAATTTTCAGTTTATAATGCTTGGCAAAATAAATTTACAAAAGTGAAATAATTTTCAGAGTCAACTGGACCTATTCTGTGTCAAACACTAAGAGAATAGCTGCACATTAGCAAAAATGAAAACATAAGTCTTTTTTGATTGATAAAACATGTTGTAAATGAGGGCCCAAAGTAGGAATCTTTTACACAATGTTCCCTCGTTTATTGCAGGGGTTACTTTTTAAAAATGACCCACAATAAGTGAGATCTGCAAAACAGAATTCAATGTTTGAAGGCTGCAAGACTCTTCACTACACAATTTGTACACTTTTCTCAGACAGACATGAACATTTTCACACTTTTCTCTCTTGTTTGAACTCTCTAAGTTCAAACTTTTTATAAAAAAAATAAGTCCAGGATTATAGAATGAAAAAGAAGATCTGCTCAAGACTGAAGATTTATGTAAAATTTTCAAACTGAACAAAGCTGTACATGAGACAAGGCATGAAGGACATTGACTGGCAATGTCAACAGCCTATCAGGATGCAGGAACAAGTCAGCTATTAAAAAAAAGCTGCAAAAATATCACTGTAAAAAACTACCATATTTTCATGTCCATAAGGCGTACTGAAAAGTCTTAAATTTTCTCCAAACTGTAGGGGGTGGCCTATCATGCGGTGCGCCTCATGTGTTGTTGTGGGACATAGAAGAAGACCGCATGGGGGAACATTCTCAGAACAACATTGTTTAGGCAAGGCAAGGCAAGGCAAGTTTATTTGTATAGCACAATTCGTACACAAAGTAATTCAAGGTGCTTCACAAAACAGAATAATGCATTAAAATCACAATACATCATAGAAATAATCAACGTAAAATTTACTTTAAAAGAAAAGAAAAAAATTGAAAATTTGAAGTCTATTCTTTGAGGTACAGGGAGCCAGTGCAGAGACCTGAGCACAGGACTAATGTGATCATACTTCCTGGTTCAATCAGGACTCGAGCAGCAGCATTCTGGATTTACTGAAGCTGTTTTACAGCTCGTTTGGAGAGGCCGGTTAGCAGGCCGTTACAGTAGTCCAACCTACTGGAGACAAATGCATGAATAAGTATCTCCAGGTCTGGCTTTGACACTATGTTTTTGATTTTGGCAATGTTTTTCAGATGGTAAAATGCCGCTGATGTTACTGACTTGATATGGCTGTTAAAGTTCAGATCAGAGTCCATGATTACCCCTAGATTTCTGACTTGATTTGAGGGTTTAAGAGACAGAGAATGAAGGTAGCTGCTGACACTTTCTCTTTGTTTCTGTGGGCCAAAAATAATAACTTCGGTCTTGTTTGAGTTTAGCTGGAGAAAGTTGTTCTGCATCCATGCACTGATCTGTTGGAGGCAGTGGCTGAGTGAATCCATCGGCCCATATTCACCTGCTGTCAGTGACACATAGATCTCAGTATCATCTGCATAGTTGTGATAAGATATGTTATTACTGCGTATTAACTGCCCTAGTGGCAGCATGTAGAGGTTGAACAGAAGGGGTCCCAGGATCGATCCCTGGGGCACACCACAAGTCAAGGCCATGTAGTCTGAGACACAACTCCCAATTTCAACAAAATATTTCCTGTCTTCTAGATAAGACTTGAGCCAACTTAGGGCAGATCCAGAGATGCCAACCCAGTCTTGGAGTCTGTGCAAAAGGATCCCATGATCAACAGTATCAAAGGCAGCGCTCAGGTCTAGCAGGATTAAGACAGAGACTTTGCCATCATCAGTGTTCAGGCGGATGTCGTTGGTTACCTTGATAAGAGCAGTTTCTGTGCTATGATGGGGTCTAAAACCTGACTGGAAAACATCAAATGAATTGTTTAATAAGAGAAAGTCAGTGAGCAGTTGGTAGACAACTTTTTCAAGGACTTTTCCTAAAAATGGCAGATTAGAGATAGGTCTGTAATTATTCAGTACAGTGGGATCTTTGAGGACAGCCACTATGCTGTTGTGGCCCTTGTTGAAAATGAGTTTGACACCCCTGGTTTAGACTAATTTAAGATTTTGTCTAATTTTTGGATCACTTCTACATATTTCACCTTTTATCAGCTTAGATCAGCTAACCAGCTGCTCCTGGATGTGCCAAGGACACGGCGGAATCTCAGAGGGGATAGGGCATTTGCCGTTGCTGGCCCCAGCTTGTGGAATGCAGGATAGGCAGGCCCATTCTTTAAATGACTTTAAATCCGAGTGGAAAACTCAATATTTCTCCCTGGCTTTTAACTCAGTTGGTGATTTTATTGATTTTTAATACTTTTTTATTATGTTAGATTGTTTTGTTTTATCTTTCATTGTTAAGCACTTTGGTCGGCCTCTGCTGTTTTAAAAGCACTTTATAAATAAAGTTGACTTGACATGACTTTTCTGACAGCATCATGCTGAACTCTGTGCAGGATTTCTTGATTCTGCTCTGTGTGGCTCTGGGCCGGCCCAGCTCAAATCAAGCTGTGAACGGCAGGTGATAGTCGAAGGGAACAGGTGCCTCCTGCTCCCACTAGGGTGAAGCAAGTAGCAGTATGAACATCAGGTACCGTCTACTAGAGTGGAACCCGTATTGATTAACAAGGCTGATAGACTCGGTGGCCCCAGCCACCAACTGTCGACTCTGCCTCTTGCCTTCTATGTGCAGGGGTGATATCTGGTTTAGGATTACGCACCGAGTCCCTGCATACCAAATTTAAAAGGGTGGAAATGGAATTACTGCATCTGTTTAGAAGTCAATTTCTGCATTCTCCAGGCTGACACGCTCCACCACTCCTCTATCTGTCCTCCCTCGTGCTTTCCCACCAGATCTTAGTCCAGATTCTCCCAGGGCTCTCTATGTTCCTGACGCAAAACAAAAAGGAGAGTGGGTGGGGTAGAGGTGGAGTATGTGTGTGAGGAGGGTCAGTTGTGTTTAGGAAGGAGGGGTTGTTCTCACAGAGTTACTGAGGCATGCTGTGAAACTCTGAAATGTTTGTCTTTGTAACCTCCTCATGGGAAGTTTAGATTTGTGGCACTCTCAAACTATGACACGATTTTTTATAAAATGTTCAATTATTCAACACTTTAAAATAGTTGCACTGAGTTTAGGTGTTCTAAGGTACAGGAATCCTATAGAGTGAAAATTAAATATCAAGACAAATCAATAAAAACTCAGAAGCAAATTGATTAACTTAAAAAGAAATCTTAAAAAGAAATCAGCAAAAAAACAACAATAATGAGGAAAAACCTAAACACGGCAGGTGGCTGTGAGTCGGTCTAATGACTACAGCTGGGATGAATACCATACCACAATTACCAATGTTCACATCACCCTCTGCAACGTGCATTCTATCACTCACTTTCAATGCAATCATTAACCAAAGAGATCATTGTGAAGGTACTGTATGTGCTGCTCATCAATGCTTTCGTAGAACTCTTCAAAAGAAATAAAATGGATCTCTCAACATTCAGGTCCCTCATAATGAGGTTAAGAAAAACTTTTGACGGTAGCTCCTCCCATACGCAGCAGGAGTGAACACACTTATGGACATGCCTTGACCATTGACTTTGCCGCAAAGATGGCGTACGTGAATTTGAAGTGCGAATCGCGTAAGGTCTGAACAGACAATTCTTTTAAATGACTGGACCGGCAGACAGGGGTGATGGTTCCCCTTTTTAAGAAGGGGACCAGAGGTTGTGTTCCAACTACAGGGGAATTACACTCCTCAGCCTCCCTGGGAAAGTCTGTGCCAGGGTACTGGAGAGGAGAGTCAGTTCGACAGTCAAACCTCAGATCCAGGAATAACAGTGCGGTTTACGTCCTGGTCGTGGAACAGCGGACCAGCTTTACACTCTCTCTAGGGGGCTGGAGGGTTTGTGGGAGTTTTCTCATCCAGTCCATATGTGTTTTGTGGATTTGGAGAAGGCATTCAACCGCGTCCCCCAAGGGTGTATGGGAGTATGGGTCCAGGGGAGCCTTACTGAGGGTCTCTGTGTGACTGGAGAAAGCGCTTGGTTCGCATAGTAAGTCAGACCTGTTCCCGATGCACGTTGGACTCCGGCAGGGCTGCCCTTTATCACCGGTTCTGTTCATAGTTTTTATTGACAGAATTTCTAGCCGCATCCTGGGGCCGGAAGGGTTCTGGTTTGGGGACCACAGGACTTCCTCTCTGCTCTTTGCAGATGATGTTGTCCTGTTGGCTTCTTCGAGCAGGGACCTTCAGCGTGCATTGGGGTGGTTTGCGGCCGAGTGTGAGGTGGCTGGGATGAGCGCAGCCCGGCTAAATCTGATACCATTGATCTCGACCGGAGGTAGTTTGCCATCTCTCAGTGTCCCCGCCCCAGGTGGATAAGTTTCAATATCTTGGAGGGGGGGGGGTCTTGTTCACGATTGAGTAAAGACCGGATTGACAGATGGATCGGAGCAGCATTCGTAGTTATGGGGTCGCTGTATCGGTGTGTTGAGGGGAAAAGAGAGCAGGGCCAAAAAGCAAAGCTCTCAATTTACCGGTCGATCATCGTTCCAATACTCACCTATGGTCATTAGCTCTGGGCCAAGACCTAAAAAACAAGGTCCCGAATACAAGCAGCCTAAATGTGCTTCCTCTGTAGGGTGGCTGGGCACTCCCTTAGAGATAGGGTGAGAGAGGTGGAGAGCGGAGAGCTTCTCCTCCACATCGAAAGGAACCAGTTGAGGTGGCTCGGACATCTAGTCCAGTTTTCTAGTCCATGTCCCACTAGGCGGAGGCCCCGGCGGAGGCCCTGGTGAAGACCCAGGACACGTTGGAGAGCCTATGTCTCTCGGCTGGCCTGGGAACACCTCGAGGTCCCCCCGGAGGAGCTGGAGAAAGTGGCCAGGGTGAGGGAAGTCCGGGCATCTTTGCTTATACTGCTCCCCTGTAACCCGGTCCCGGATAAGCGGAGAAAGATGGATGGATGGATGGGATCCACTGAACCGATCATCTGTGATAAGGAGTTTTTCCTTACCGTGAAGGAGGGTCTAATGGCAGGGATGCCTAGTTTCATTTAGTCTGTTTAGTTAAAGTTTAGAATTTTCTTTTTGAATTCTATGCATTTATGATCCTTTTGATTGTATGTTTACTTTACAATTACCGGTACGAAATCCATTAAGACGACTGTTGTAATGAATTTGGGCTATACAAATAAATGGAATTGAATTGAATTGAATTGAAACTGATTTGAATTGATCTGTTGAATCCTATAGATCAGTTTTTTCCTAACCCTGGTTCTCGGGGTACACCGTTCTGCATTTTTTCAATCCAACCCTGCTCAAACACGCCTACCTGATGATTAGCTACCTGATGATTGACTGATGATTGGCTACCTGATGATGGGCTGAATCAGGTGTGCATAAGCAGGGAAACATGGAAAACATGCAGAACAGTGTGGCCCGAGGACCAGGGTTGGGAAACAATGCTATAGATCAGTGTTTTTCAACCTTTTCTGAGCTACGGCACACTTTAACCTTAAAAAAAATCCCGCGGCACACCAGCATCCAAAAAAAAAAAAAAAAAGGAGAAACTCATGGTCTGTATTGATCTACAGCCCCTCCACAATCTCACATGCATTTTTGAGATAATTGTGTCAGAAAAAGCTGGAAACTGCAGCTGTTTGCTTTTCTAAAAAATGCAATAAAAGTTAGGTTAGAAGATTTAAAAACAGATTGATGTGTGTTCGTTGTTTCAAGACGTTTAACAACAGATCTCCTTGTGCGCTGTCAATCTCATGACCCAATGCATCATGGGAGATGTAGTGCATAAAACGGCTGGAGATCGGTTTTCGGAGCTTCAGTGTTTTGTTCACTTGTTCCACGGTCTGATACCGGATTCTGTGCAAAGCTACACCGCTAAAGACAAGCTTTAGCTGCTATTTTTGTTAGAACTGAGCGACTTTATGAGCTAAATCGGGACAAGGAAGTGAAGACTTTAACCACTTCTGATTGGTCAGATGACATGTGATTAAGCTCCCCAAGAATGATTGGTGGAGACAGTTAAAGGGACGGGACTTTTCCAAAATACAGCCGAAGGTGCAGCTGAATCGCGGTACCGTACAGTCATTCTTATCAAAATGTCTTTAATAAAATAAAATAAACGCAAAGAAAATGTATTTTACATCTTTTATATTCCTAACTCCTCAGTGTTTTATCAGGGCCTGTTTGGATGAACAGAGAGCTGATATCCTGGAGATGGGAAATGTTTTTAGATCAGTTAATGAGGACAATTTCCCACGGCACACTTGACCATCTCCCACGGCACACTAGTGTGCCGCGGCACACTGGTTGAAAAACACTGCTATAGATGATCGCTAACTATTCATGACGTCATTGAGTGGTAGTAACGTCTGAATTTGAAGACTATTTTTTACGTATCTCTCTGCTTGTAGGGATAAATGTAGGGGTAGGGAAAAGCCTTAGGGGTAGGGAGGCAATTTCGATTCGGCCCATGTCTTTCATATATTGAAAAAGAGCTGTGAAAGAAAAAACCTGAGCAAGATTCACGAGATTTGCACTATTTCAACATTCCTCATCAAGTGTCATCCAACTGTAGGTTCTGGTAAACAGTAAAAAAAAAATTAAAGAGGATGAAGCCCCTACCCTGGTGGTCCGGGTTCAGTCAACTCAACTAACAGCAGAAACCAATGCATTTGTCACCACACAAGTTAAAAAAATTTTTTTTTTTTGTTTTCTGCAAAAAGATGCAATAAAACTGGTTTTCTATTAGCCAGTTTCTGACCAGAGTTTCCATCTCTGGTCAGGTTTCATCTTCATGCTTCAAGCTCACAAAAATACAAAACTAAACAATAGAGTGGCCATTAAATGACACAGAGTTTTTTCCTTCTTGTAATTGGATCACACATCACAGGATTTCAGGTATCAATTGTCACAGTAAGTAACCTACCTGCTCTCCAGCTGCCTGCTATACACATGAGCAGCACAGAGCTCCAACGTTTGGAGATGGTGGAGTACCTGCACAGCTAATGTGTGAGGCATTTGTACATGGTCAGTAAGGGGCCAGTTCGCACACATTACTAATGACTACAGAACACCATATGACAGCATCACCCATATGTAATTAGTGCATGCAACTTAAATTATCCTTACAAATCCTTCACGATACACTTTCCTCACTCACGTTCCATTTTCAAGGCATTAAATGTGCAAAGAAAGTTCAGTTACTGTTTTGTGGTACATTAGTATTAGTTTTGACTCAGCATGGCTCACTCTGGCTCTATGCAAATAAAAGTGGCTTGAACTAGGTGGCAAACCGCAGCGTATCACAGCCGGACTCAGCCTCATTGTTGACAACAGAGGGAAGTGGCAATAGGAAGGCTCATGAGAGCCTGCCCACATTGACGGCACTTTCTCATAGTGAAAATAAAAGAATGGAGCTAAGATAAATAAGTTGTTGAAAGGACTGATGGAAATGCAATTTTAGAAATAAAATCTTTAAAAAAATTTAGTTAAACTTTTTTTGTCACCAAATGAATGTTAATCATTTTTGCTTGCTTTAATAACATTATGATTTTGGCAAACATTTTAAAAAGTGAGTATAAAGCTGCATTAGAAAATGGAAAAGTACACAAATAAAAAGTCTGTAGTGCAATTCAAAACAAGAAAAAACAGCAGGGAATGTCACACAACCCAGCACTGAACCCAACAAAAGAAATATTGTTAATTAGAATCCTTATAATGCAGCATATAACGGGCATTTTTGATCCAACGGACTTTACTTCTAATTGTTAACAGTTGTTAGCAATCAAATGAGCAACCAATGTAACTTTAGACCCCCTACAGATCATGAAAGGTTTCTGTAATTGTCTAAGTAAGTTTGAAAATAGCAAAATGGTCATTGCAATGGTTTGGTTGGCTGCACGGTAGTGTAGTTGTTAACACGCCTGTGCCCCAGTGTGAAGGTCCTGGCTCTGACCCCAGCTCTGTCCTGTGTGGAATTTGCATGATCTCCTTGTTCTGGCCCGCAGCAGCAGTTACTGACTGCAAGGACCATATTGTTTTCGCAGTTGGAACGACTTCGCCGCCTTTCGGCGAGAATGTGACCCCCGCCGCATGCTCTGAAGGTCACCAAAATGTACACACACCTGGGATAAATTGCAAATGAATTTTCCACAAAGTCAACGTCACCCCCCCCGAAGACGATGACATCACGGTCATTCATTCATTTTTTTGAGAAAATCGCGTATGGGGCCGAACAAAATATACGTCAAAACACAGCTGTGAATGGGAAAACGACACTTTTGTTTGAGCGATTTTCACGCAATTGCACACACTTGCTGCCAGCTCCAGTCTACAAACACCACAGAAGTGTCATTGACTTTTGACATTAGGAAAAGGCAGCCATCCTGCATTTTATTAAAAAAAAAGCCCCTTTAGCCCCACATACAAACGAAAACTCGTCCTAGGGTTTTTTTGCCATTGTCTCTTAACTTCTCAGGCATCCATAGCAAGGGAATGTGGACAAAATGTTGGAATTAGAAGTTGTAGATTTTGAACGGCGTGCGCGTGGCGAGCTAGCAACCGTTGCCATCTTAGCTAGCTCGCACATTTTTTTTCAGAATGTCATGAAGAGGAAATATGCAATTCCCTGGCCCGCGCTGAACAAAACAATGTTACGCACGACAAGATCGATAAAGGAATGTGGGCGCGGTAAGCAAAAAACCATCGCCAAAAAATGTGCCGACTCTGCAGAAACGAAAAGATTCCCAACTTTTTTTTTTGAGAATCGACGAACGAAACCAATATACCCTTGTCCGCGATATCCAAAGCAAGTTTTGAAATCATTACGGGATGGCGACACCACTTACGGTTTGGCAACCATTTTGCAGTAGTCTGCAATCTCGCCATTTTCGCGTTTTTACACAATATGAAAAAAGGAACTTTTTTCATGAAAAAAGGAACTTTTTTCAACTTTTCCAGGGATTTTCACGAAATTTCACACACATGCCGCTAGAGCAAGTCCACAGTTACCTCCGGAGTTTCGTCGACCTTTGACCTCGGGAAAAGGCCGCCATCTTGAATTTTCTATAAAAAACACATTTACCACTAGATTCAATCGTAAACTTGTCGTTGGAATTTTCAGCGATCGTCTCGAAACGTTTTGGGCATCAACGGCAAGCTACTCTAGAAAAAATGTTGCAATTAGAAGTTTTAGATTTTGAACGGCGTCCACGTGGCGAGCTTGCAAAGTCGCGCACTGCTATTCCTCATACCTTATTATGGCCCGCAGCAGCAGTCACTGACTGCAAGGACCATATTGTATTTGCAGTTGGAGAGACTTCGAATGTGATCCCCGCCGCATGCTCCAAAAGTCACCAAAATGTGCACACACCTGGGATAAATTGCAAATGAATTTTCCCAAAATGTCAACGTCACCGCCCCAAAGACGATGACATCACGGCCAGCGATCACGTCAAAAAAATGAATGGGCCGAAAATCGCATATGGGGCCGAACAAAATGTACGTCAAAACACATCTGCGAAACCAAAACACACTTGTCGGAGATATCCCAAAGAAGTTTTGAAATCATTATGGGATGGCCACACGACCTACGGCCTGGCGGCCATTTTGTGCCGAACTCTGAGAATTTGCGATTTTTGTGTTTTCCCACGACATGGGAAAACGACACTTTTGTTTGAGCGATTTTCACGCAATTGCACATCTTGCTGCCAGCTCCAGTCTACAAACACCACAGAAGTGTCTTTGACCTTTGACCTTGGAAAAAGGCCGCCATCCTGCATTTAAAAAAAAAGCCCCTTTGGCGCCACATACAAATGAAAATTCGTCCTAGGGATTTTTGCCATTGTCTCGTAACTTCTCAGGGATCCATAGCAAGGGGATGTGGACAAAATGTTGGAATTAGAAGTTGTAGATTTTGAACGGCGTGTGCGTGGCGAGCTAGCAACCGTTGCCATCTTAGCTAGCTTGCACATTTTTTTTCGGAATGTCATGAAGAGGAAATATGCGATTCCCTGGCCCACGCTGAACAAAACGATGCTACGCACGACAAGATCGATGAAGGAATGTGGGCGTGGTAAGCAAAAAACCGTCGCAAAAAAATGTGCTGACTCGGCTAAAAAAAAAAATACAATTTTCTTTTTTGGAGAATCGGCTAACTAAACCGAGATAACTTTGTGGGGTATATCCAAACAAAGTTTTGAAATCATTACTGGATGGCGACACGACCTACTGTTCGGCGGCCAATTTGTGCCAAAATCTGCCATTTTAAGATTTTTGCATTTTTACACAAAATGGAAAAACGTTTATTTTGGCGATTTTCATGAAATTTGACTCACATGTCACATTTGAGTCACATGTCCCTAGCGTAAGTCTATAATCACCTCTGGAGTTTCGTCTATTTTATTTTCAATGGAATACTGTGAAATTCGAGTGCCTGCATTCATGCCTGAAACTGAAAACATTGCAAAACACTGGATATGGACATATAAGGAATGTGGGCTGGTTAGCATAAACCACTGTTGCTAAGGACAACAAAAAGTTTACTTTTTCTGATTCGTCTGAAACTGACGTCGATCTATTCTTCCTCCCGAGGTGATCAAAACAAAAAATGGTTGCAATGGAGATAAAATCAACAGAAAAGCTGCCATTTTGAAAAAAGTTTTTTTTTTTTTTTACTAACTTCTGAAATATAGCTCTCACCAATGGAGCAATGTGTTTTTCTGAGTCAGTTGATGATGCTGATCGCTATGCTAGCTCTTTTAGACACATTAGCATATTTAGCATAATTAGCATTTTAGTTTTTTTTTTTTTAAATGGTTTATTTCAAGCAATCAAATAGGAATAATACACAAAAACAATACCATCATCAGTTATACATTCATACAATAACTAATCAAATTAAGTATAATTAGACATAAATTTAAGTATTGCTTGAAAGGGAGTGGAAGGAAGCGAACCTATATAATCCCACCCCTGTTCTACTGTGACCATTTTATTACATGATTTATCAATATCCGGTTCTTAGAAAGCACATGACAAAGATGAATTACTTAAATTTTTTTGTAAAAAATAACTTTTAGAACATGGCAATAAAGTATCCAAAATATATGAAAATAGACAAAACACATTTTCAGGAATTTTCATAGATAAATTTGGTCAAGTATCAAAAGTTAATATGCACAAAATTATGTTTCATTAGGAAAAATTCATGAACCATCTTATCAATTTTTTTTTTAAACAAGTGAAGTAATATAATTAAAAGTCAACCAATTTGACAATTTTCAATAATTGATTAATCATTTGTTTTATTATTTTTTTGCATTTTCATTTATTTATTTTCTTTTTTTTATGATAAAGTAATGCTATGAAGTAAAATAAAAAGTAAAAAGTGTCCATATTTGTCGAAAGACCAAGACTTGTATTTCTTCTTCTTCTGCTGATAAACAGCCGTTCTTCTCGGTTTAAAACAAAGCTTATGGTTCTCTTAGCTGTTATGTCTGCAGCCATTAGATAGAGGTCCATATCCTTCTTCAGCTGATATCAGCGGCGCCTAAGAGTTGAGGTCAAGTTGTCTGCATGTCAGATCTTTGTTGATAATCAGGTCACTTCAGACTTATGGAGAAAGTGTTGTATCCAGGCGTGATATTTTTTGAATTATTTGGCTCTTTGATTTATTATTGCATGTTGTTTCAGACGACCGTGATCAAACACTTCTCAAAATCCTTCATGGTGTTCACAACCTGAACCTTGGACCGGTCCGGTGGACCGAGTGGTTTGACGTAAATCCTGCAGCCTTCAACCCAAAATGTTCTCAATCTGCTTCTGCTGAGGAGCCTGGCATGTTTTGCGATTTCAGCATTCCTTCTGGTCAGATGGTCGTTCAGATAAACAGCAGGACCTTTGAGATTCCTCCTTTGGAGCCGGTTTAGCTCGTGCTGGTTTGCGGCGCCTGCCATCCGTGAAACCAGGGTTCGACTCCGGGCTGCTCCCTGTTCCCTTCTCTACCTCTGCCGGTTCCAAGCCCGGTTTGAGAAGGTTGCGTCAGGAAGGGCATCCGGCGTAAAACATTGCCAAATCTACCATGCGACTCGTTCGCTGTGGCAACCCCTGATGGGAGAAGCCGAAAGTGGAAGAAGACCTTTGAGATTCCTCCTTTGATTCATCAGAGCTAGCTTGTGTTTTTGATTCCCAAACCTGATGAGGATCGCTGGTTCCTTTCTCCTGGGGAGCGGGTGGCAGGTCTCGATGGTATTGAGATCCAGGGAAATCCCTTTAAACGTGAGAAATGATTCCACTCGTTGTTCCAGAGATTCTACACCGCTGTCCGTTTCAGAGCTCCTAGCGCTATTAGCAGCTAGCAATGCTAATGCTAGCTTTGCCCGAGGTTTGATCGGTACTCCAGTGAGAATGACATTATTCATCCTTACTTTTTGTTCCACATTGTCCAGTCTTTTCTCCAGAATGTCGACCCGGTTATCTCGTTGCTCGTTTTTAACGCGGAGCCTCAGGAATTCGTCCAATAGCACTGTAAGCGGCGTTAGCCTAGCATTTACTTGTTCCATAAAGGGATACAACGTAGCTTGGATATCATCAAGAGTCTTTTTAAGGTCTTCATATTCCTGGCTTTTCTTAGGGGCCAGGGTGTTTTTTGAGAGAGTTGATGATGCTGATCGCAATGCTAGCACTTTTAGCCACATTAGCATAGCTAGCAAAATTAGCATTTTGGGTAATGTGTTTTTCTGAGAGAGTTGATGATGCTGATCGCAACACTAGCACTTTTAGCCACCTTAGCATTGTTAGCATAGTTTAGTATAATTAGCAAATGCAGCTTTGACTAGCCTTGATCAAAGGTGGTCGGTGAGGGTGGTGAGGGCGGTGAGGGCAGTGGTGGTGCGTAAAGTTGGGCGTGGAAGGCGGGTTGCGTCTGCGGGCCATACAACGCCGCTTGCGACTTTAATTTCTCTGGCACTCTGACTTCATCCAGAACAATTTCATTGTTCAATGTGTGATCCAGATAGACATAGGCTACGCTCACACTGCAGGGCTTAATGCTCAATTAACCCACCCTGGAGAGTCTAAGGGTCCGAACGGGGAAGTGAACCCCGAAGGAGGATCCACCTTCGGTCCCCCGCGCTTCTGACCACGGTCGGAAAAGAAAAAAAGTAATCCCTGGAAAGGTTCAACACCACGCTCGGCCATTTCACTGGAAATCTTTTTAAAAAACACCCAGTTGTGATGAGAGCCCTGGAGTTTGGCCTGAATAGAGCTGTCACCCCAAATATGAATCAATCGGTGACCTTGCTTCCCTTCCACTGACTGGTCTACGCAGCATCGTCCACCATGGTTGATGTTTATGTTCGAGTTCCCACCTACTTCAACGCAGAATGATGACTTTTGTAGCTTATCGATGACGTACGGGTCGCATACATGTGGCCTGGCTGTTCAGACGGAGGTCGCATTTCAAAAGATCGGATACGTATCGGATTCAGGACCACATACCCAAGTGGCCTGGGTCACATTGGAAAAGATCACATCTGTGTCGTTCAGACTGTAATGAAAAGATCAGATACAGGCATAGGGTCAGTTCCTAAAGTAAAAACATAACATGGAGAAGCTGCATTCAGCTACTATGCTCCTATAATCCAGGTTAAAGGCCCACCTTTTTTTTTTTAGCTTGATTTGATTAGTTTTTATTCAGAGGTTTACCTCTGCACTAATTTAAATTTAGTTCTTTTTAACTTTCTTTAAATTTGTATTTTAATGATCACCCATTTAATATTTCTTTTAACCGTTCCTTACAATGTTTTATGTAAAGCACTTTGAATTAGCTGTACATAAGGTGTGTTGTACAAATAAAAAAAATAGCCGTGCCTTCTGAAATTCGTTGTGGGTATGACGCCTGTTCAGAAGAAATGAGCCTTAAAAAAAAACAAAAAAACTTTACTATCACATTTTGGTCAAGATTTGTTGTTTCATCTCAATAAAATGCAAAGTTTTATGGAAACATCCAGTTATTGATGTTTGTTTGAATACGATAAAAAATAACTACATTCTTCTTGTTTACCTGTCAAGGCATATCCAACCAGGACATATGCCTTTTTGTTTCCTAAATCACATTTTCTTTCAGACCAGCCATTGGGATAGTAATAGTGCCTGAAGCACGGTCATTGTTAAGACAATAAATTTAGCCAATTATGAAGAAAGAGGAGCTAAATTAGTGGAGCAGTTGGCCTTAAATAATTCCAAAGGGCTTATTTAAGTTTTATTTAAGATCTATGTACATTTTTTGAGTTGCCAATACTAAATCATATTGTCTTCAAGTGTCCTGTTACAATGAACATATTACAATACAACTTTTGAACATTCATTTAACACTTTCTAAAAAGTAGAAGTTGTGGGTTGATGGGAAAGAAGAAGTATTCCCACATGTTTCTGTTGGATGTGTCAGCTGGTGGAGGTGCTGATCAGTCAGCCAGCTGGCAAATGTTATGAAAAAGATAGAAAATAGTTTTTTTTAGTCAGTAATGTGACTAGGACAACGTTTTATATTTGTGCTGAGAAAAGAGGCACTAATTTATGACCTAAAGATAAAATGTAAGTAGGTTTGTGTGGTTTCCTTTGACACAAGTACAAAAAAGAGGGAAATGTGCATTGTAACCTTTGCATCAAAGAGAAACTGAAGCAAGTTTATTACATAACTTACTATACATGTATCATTGTGCTGTTACCAGAAATAATTAACACATCCACATTAAATTAAGTAAACAATTAATGACATTTAGAAAAACTAGTACTTCTGAGATGTCAGGAGTTGAAAGACTTCTTTGTCCTGCTAACATCTGCATAACTCATCATGGAGTTAAAGTCTGTAATTTTCTGTTCATAGCTGGGGGTGGAGGGTTGCAGTTCCTGCTCCCTTCTGCAGCTCCTGGTTAGTGATGGATGGAGGATTCCTTCCTTCCTTTCTTCCTCCCACCTTCCACAGGTTAGATTCCTCAGCAGCTCTGTGGCATGTTTACTTAAAGGCAGACTACTAATCAGCCTGAGGTGAGTTGGGATGCTTTAAGCAGTCACCCCTGACACACACATGCACGCACACATAAATGCAGGCCCTGCAAATGTCCCTCCGTTGACAGAGTGCATGTTTTGTATTGACTCACCTTCCTTCCGCTCATTACCCAGAGCAAACACTGACATCAGTCCCTCCCATCCCATCAGTCTACAGCTGGGCAGGACCACGAGAGCCTCGACTGTGATTCCAAACCTCCGGAAACCAAATGCACACACAAAAGGACAAAAGTGAGGTCAATCAATACAAAAAATAGATCATATTTATAAAAAAACAACACAAAGAAAATCCCACACAAACTAAGAATGTAAGGCAGTTGTTCAGTAAAAAGAATAGCTTACTGATCTTTAATTTAATGCATAAGAAGAGATATCTGACTAAAACTCAACAACTAGAAAGCTCTAGATCAGCATGAAAAAAATCTAACATCTGTTTGGCTCAGAGAAGCAGTGAGGAGTTTTCCTGTGTGGGACCTTTGTGCTTTACTGCTAACAGAGCTTTAGGAATAAACTGACAGCGTTTGGTGTTTTGTTTCTGTTTGCCTCTATGTTTTGCTGGTCAGCTGTCACTCCTCCTGAATGGTTCCTCCCTCCCCTACCTGGTGCTCTCTGTGGAGGAGTGCACAGCTGTCTACACTTTGTAATCTAGCTCAGTGTTTTTCAACCTTTTCTGAGCCACGGCACACAAAACATGTTTATTTTTAAGGAGAAACTCATAGTCTGTTTGATCTACAGTCCCTCCACAGTCTCACATGCAATTTTGAGATAATTGTGTCAGAAAAAGCTGGAAACTGCAGCTGTTTTTTTTTCTAAAAAATGCAATAAAAGTTAAGTTAGAAGATTTAAAAACAGATTGATGTGTGTTCGTTGTTTCAAGACGTTTAACAACAGATCTCCTTGTGCGCTGTCAATTTCATGACCCAATGCATCATGGGAGATGTAGTGCATAAAACGGCTGGAGATCGGTTTTCGGAGCTTCATTGTTTTGTGCACTTGTTCCACGGTCTGATACCGGATTCTGTGCAAAGCTACACCGCTAAAGACGAGCTTTAGCTGGTATTTCTGTTAGAACTGAGAGACTTTATGAGCTAAATCGGGACAAGGAAGTGAAGACTTTAACCACTTCTGATTGGTCAGACTGATGACATGTGATTAAGCTCCCCGAGAATGATTGGTGGAGATAGTTGAAGGGACGGGACTTTTCCAAAATACAGCCGAAGGTGCAGCTGAATCGCGGTACTGTACCGTCATTCTTATCAAAATGTCTTTAATAAAATAAAGTAAACGCAAAGAAAATGTATTTTACATCTTTTATATTCCTAACTACTCAGTGTTTTATCAGGGCCTGTTTGGATGAACACTGGATGACTGTTTGGATGAACACTCCTGGAGATGGGAAATGTTTTTAGATCAGTTAATGAGGGCAATTTCCCACGGCACACTTGACCATCTCCCACGGCACACTAGTGTGCCGCGGCACACTGGTTGAAAAACACTGATCTAGCTTATGTAACCCTTGTGCTATCCTAGGCACTTTAACATTGGGAGTTGGGTCATCTAGACCCACTAGACAGTGCTCTGAACCTTTTTTCTTCAATGATTTGTGATCTTCAGTGGTGTCCATGGATTACATGAAATCTTTCCACCTTTATCCACCTTTGTCATGGTAGGGAGAACACCTCAATGTAAGGGTGGGGTCATCTAAGATAGCACAAGGGTTAATATACTGTATGCAAGTGTAAACAACTAAGTAAATAATTTTATTTGAGAAACAATGCAAGGGTGGGGTCATCCTCAGTGTTGGTGCGTCCCTGTTAGGTCTGTGGTTTTCCTGCTCAGCTGACGCTGAGGTCTGCATGTCCTTTGGTTTTTGACTATGCTTAATTGTTCATATTTTTGTCTTTTGCAGTTTTTAGAGCATTCTCTGCCCAGCTGTTTTAACCCATCCACACCACATCGGGCAGCTGCTTCCCAACTCATCCGGCTCTCAGAGGGATCTCAAACTGTGTCGGATTTTGCTCTGGAGTTCCGCACCCTGGCTGCCAGCACTCCCTGGGCAGAAGACATCCTAGTGGATGTGTTTTGCAAGGGATTATCCGGTCCCCTGAAGGATGAACTTGCAGCGAGGGAGCTTCCAGAAGACTTGGAGGAGTTAATCGACTTAGCCTGTGTTTGTCTATTTAGATGAGATTTTGATTTTCTCTCCAGATCAGACCCATGTGCAGCACGTCCGGGCAGTTCTTCTTGGAGAATTAGCTGTTTTGCAAAGCAGTGAAATGTTTCATGGTACCAAAATCAATTTTTTGCCATGTGATTTCTCCAGGTACAGTTCACATGGATAGTGCTAAGGTTAATGCTGTCCTGGAGAAGCCCACTCCGGCAGGAAATAAACAGCTTAAAAGATTCCTTACTTTTGCAAGCTTTTCAATCATTCATTCATTCATTCATTCATTCATTCATTCATTCATTCATTCATTCATTCATTCATTCATTCATTCATTCATTCATTCATTCATTCATTCATCTTCTGCCGTTTTATCCCTTTCGGGGTCACAGGGCTGCCGGAACCTAGGCAGGGAATCCGGGACAGGTCACCAGTCTGTCGCAGGGCCTTGCAAACCTTTGTAGATGCTTTATCAGAAATTTCAGTGGCACTGCTGCACCCCTGCTTAAGTTGACTTCGGAAAAGGCAAGTTTTGGGATAAGGGGGCCAGGAATGCCTTTTCTGAGCTGAAGAGATGTTTCTCTTCTCCTCTCTCTTCGGCTCCTATTTTGGTTCAGCCTGACACCACAAAGCTGTTTTTTTGTGGAGGTGGATGCATCTGACTCTGAAGTTGGGGCTTTACTGTCTCTGACAATAAAATTAATCCCTGTGTGTGATTCTCCTGCAGAGAGAAATTACGACATAGGCAGTTAAACTGGCTCTTGAGGAATGGTGTCACTGGTTAGAGGGTGCTGAGCAGCCATTTCTCATTTGGACTGACCACAAAAACTTTAAATACATTCAAACTGCTAAGAGACTTAACCCTCGCCAGGCACAGTGGGCTTTGTTTTTTGATAGGTTTAGGTTCTCTTTGTCCTACCGACCTCCTACCAAGAACATCAAGCCAGGTGCACTATCACAACAATTCCAGGAAGATATAGCGGTGGACTCTCCAAAGGACTCCACCATTTTGTCTCCTGGCTTGGTGTTGGCCACGACTCGCTGGGGCTTAGAACGTAAGGTTAAGTCTGCAGTAAATAAATTCTTTCTGTTCCTGCTAGCTGCCTAGCTGGTTGCTTCTTTGTTACCTCTAGCCTGCGTCTGCAGGGACTCAAGTGGGGCCACTGTTCCCGCCTGGCCTGCCATCCGGAGTCAATCGGACTGCCTTTTTAGTGGCCCAACGATTTTGGTGGCCCACAATGTCCTCTGAGATTAGAGCTTTTGTATCATCACGCCCTGTTTGTGCCAGTGTCAAGGTTCCCCGGAGGCCCCCTTGCGAACTTCTTTAGCCTCTTCCAGTGCCCTCTCGACCGTGGTCTCACATAGCCATGGACTTTATTACCGTGCTCCCAGATTTTCAGGGTAACACTGATTCTAATCATAGTGGACCGCTTTTCTATGTTACGCATGCACATAAGTTAGCAGCAGTGGTATGTAAAGAGGTGTTTCGTCTGCCAGCGCCCTTGGAGGGTGTTTCGTACATGATTGATGGAGAATCAAGAGCGGTTATCCACAGTGGCCAAACGTCGGACTTGCAACTTGTGTACAAGTGCAGCTTGTGTATGTAAAAAGTGGTTAAGTGTCCTTAAATTGGGAGGGTGCGGCTTGTGATCAGGTGCGCTCTATAACCAGGCAAGTATGGTATCCTTGTTTTCTTGTTTTTTAAATTAATTAATTAAATTTTTGCCTTTCTTAGTTTTTCATATTTTTCTTTTGAAATTTTCCCTCTTTTTAGGAGATTTGTGTTCATATTTCCACCTTGAGGTTTTTTTTTTTGTGACTGTAAGAACTGTTGGTTTTGAATATGGGATGAAAAAGGGAGAATTAGATTGAGAGCCAAGAGAATTATCTGGGTGTGAGCACACGAAACGCCAAAGAGGACCCGGTTCTTGGCCACAGCAATAATTTATTTAAAGTAATAAAATTTATATGGCCACTGAGAGGTTCAGTTAGAACAACTAAAAATATAAAAACAGTTATAAAAGTCCAGGAAAGAGGTAAAAAACAATACCAAGTTATAAAAGTCCTAGGAAAGGTTAAAACACGATTTAATAAATACTAAAAGCCCTGGAAAAGTAATTAAAAAAACAAGGTTAAAAGCAACTTCAATCTGGATCAGAGGGTTGTTCCCTCCCAGCAAGACTTTGTCCCCGGGCGTCGGCATCTCCCGTTGATGGACAGGTGATCCCTTAGGTCACATGCACCAGGACCTGCAGGAAGAAGCATTTGCTAGTACCAGAAGCAACAGGGCTGTCCTGAGGAGTGTGGCTACGCTCTTAGCTACTTACACGGAAGGCAGAGTTCCCCTCTGCGTGTAATTCGAGACTCCTTCTCCCTGCGCTGCTTGGCCTCCCTGACGGGCTGGAACTCCTGTGAGAAAAGCGGCAGCACAAAAGCACTCCTAGATGCAGGCTGCCACCAGCCTTCGCGTCTGCCGTGTTGCTTTGCTATACTCACAACACAGTCAGGGTCCCTGCCCTGCCCCTGACTGTGGAATCGCACAACAGTGGTCCAAATGCTCCCGGTGCGGCCCTAAACACGTCCACGATCCAATGGCACTCCCCATGCTTGTGCCCTGTTCCTGGTGTGGGAACCTGCCACACTTTCCTCCTCGGATCACTTACAATTCCCTCTTAATCAGGTGTTGTTAATCGGTGGGCTGTATATTAAGAGGGCATGTCCATAAAGCATGCAAAGGTTTGTAATAAAGAATTACTGTGAATGCAGTTTTAAAAAAGTCTACCTGACTGATGGACTTATCTCTGACTCTTTTGTCTCACTTAATGTGCCTTAAAATTCGATACTCCTGATAAATTTAGGATATATAATAGAAAATGTATTGACACTGTGCTTTATAATACAGTGCACCCTATTGTGTGTGAAATACTGTATTCCATCCATGATTATGCATGATCCAATAAATGTGTTTCTTTTCCACACAAGAAAATATTAAAAACATCATAAACTCAATTTTAATTGGAGTGGGTCTTTTAAATTGGAGGAATCATCTATTGTCAGAAAAAAAATCTGACCCAGATTAACCTTGATCAGCACACGTCATTAGCCTTTTTCTTTAAATTTGATTACTTCCATAGGTCTTTACCTGAAGGTGTTTGTTGGTCCAACATTTCCCATTATTATTATGTATGCTGAGTTAAGTGATGTGGTTTAGCAGGACAAGCAACCCCTGCTAGGTAGCCTAGGGAGGGTAAGACAGAACAGTTACTATATTTTTTCATATGATTTGTTTTTTTCTCAAAATAGGATTCGATTATTGATCTGTCTAACAGGAAGGAGGGTTCAGGATCAATTTAACCCAAGGTTATAAAATACAAGAAACCACTTGTTTATACTTAAACAGACAGTTGCTTGTCTTAGATAGATAGATCTTTATTTGTCATTGTCATATACAATGAAATTAAAAGTGCCTTCTGGTCAGTGCAGCATTCATCCATTTTAAAAAAATTTAGACAACTTACTACTAAAATAATGAATAACATCGACCGTTTGACTGATTACTTTTAGAGGTGGAGCCCTGTGCGAAGGTAAAGCAGTGATATACATTAAGCAAATAAATGACACTCAAGCTCACGGTCTAACCACTCTCTGTTTTCCTACACCTCTGTAATTCCTGAATACTGTACTAAGTTTGCAGGGTGGATGCTCCTTACTGAGGGTGTTACTCAAAGCGCTTCTAAATTGCCACTTGTTCCTCTGGCATCATTAAGATCCAGGGCGACAGGGGTCTGCTCTTAAATTGCTACCACTGGAAACAGCAGAGGCATGTTTATAATTACGCTCTTTCTTCTCCAGCGGTGACGTCTCCACTGTGGTAAACAGACTCATTCTGTCGACTCTGGCCCTGCACAAACCTGAGGATTCATTAGAGGCCGTGACAGCAGCCTCGGAGCCCAGTCAACTGAAGGCTCCTGCCTCTGTTTTATGAGGGCTTTAACCTCAGGGGGAGTTTGTCAGAACAGCTGCTCCCAGAGCAGGAACAGTGACGAGGTGAGAAATGTCTCTGCGCTGTAAGCCAGTAGTGTTCCTTTAGTGCTTGGCCCTCAGAAAGCAGCCACAGCACACAGAGGATGCACACCAGAGCTTTTGCATCTTTCTGCAGTGCCAAGCATTCTAGGGGACAACCAGACAAACAATTCAGTGTTTAATGAAGTTACAAGTCTTAACCATAAATGTATTATACTTTCCTTTTGAGAACTTTTATTTTTAATTTTTTTAAACAAATCCAGTGTCATTCAGATTTGACTGGGGACCAGTAATTGATTTTGGCACATGGCTTAATCTAGTTGCCATTTTTAACACTAGGTTTTTAAGGAACTTCAATAATATTAAAGATAATGTTTATTTTTAACAACAAGCTTCCAAAGCTTAAATTAATGACCCTTTTTGGGGGGGGGGGGGGGGGGGGGTACATTGTCTAAGTTTTAATTAAGGCTAAAAGCGGAAAAAGCAGTTTTTGAACCTGCACGTATCACCCAGCCATTGAAATGAACTAAAAACAACAACCAATGAAGAAAACATCACATTACTTAAAAAAATAACCTGTAGCATAGAAACATTTCATGAATAAAATGAAATTTAGCAGCAATAAGTTGTTACTAGGCTTTTTGGTTATGGTGTGTACTTATTTAAAGCTTGTCTACCTTCCTTGAAGGCTCAAAGCACTTAAAGCTACGCACACGTGACGTGTTTAGTTCATAGTGTTTACACTGGACAATCAGAAGGCGCTTCTTTTTTTCCCCTACCGTTTACTATCACATGTTTCTACCTACAAGAGGCTTGGTGCAAAATTTCAAAGCGGTACAAATCTGGTGAATCTAGATATTCACTTTTTTCTTTTGTGGCTATTTTCCGATATGTGAAACATGTCATATGATTCCGGCTGGACACAAACTGCAACTTCAGGTGTCCTCCATGATCAATTTACATGAATTTAAAGGGACACCATCCATTTGTTACTATCAAATGGCGGGGACAAAAGGACAAATTGTCTTATTCAAACCTCATCCACCAGATTGACATGGGTTTAAAGAAAAATCACAGCAAGGCTGATATCATTGAAGCGGTTGTCAGAGCAGTGAGTCCTGGTCTCAGCTTGCGTGATATGTTGGAGATAAAGTCAGACCTCACCCTCTCACAGTTGCGGACAATCCTGCGTGGACATTATAAAGATGACAGTTCCACTGATCTTTACAATTGCTTGATCAATCTCACCCAAGAATGTAATGAATCACCACAGAACTTTTTGTTTCGGGCCATTGATTTAAAAGTAAGACTATTGCTAGCATCAAAAGAGCCTGGTGCAGAAGAACAGTACAGCCCTGAGTTGATTCAGAGAAAGTTCCTGAGGGCTGTGGAAACTGGACTGTTGAGTGCTGATATAAAATACCAACTCAAGCGCTATTTGGAGGATCCAGCTGTTACTGATGAGCAACTGATAGCCAAAATAAATGCAGCTGCTAGTCTTGAATGGGAAAGAAAGCAAAAGTTCAAAAAGCATGTCAAAGAACCCAGAGTCAAAGAAGTCAGAGTGGAAACCCAAGCAGGTCCAGAGACAGCAGTGGCCAGTGTGAATAGCCGACTGTGTCCTTCTACAACGACAAAAGCTAAAACACCTGAAATGTCAAACACAACACGTAGAGAATCAGAGCTTCTTGACATGGTAACACAGCTTAAAGGGGAAATGGAAGAGATAAAGAAAGCCATTCGTGAGTCTCCCCGAGCCCCTTTTCACTTCAGAACCAACAGGAAACGCGGGTGCAAGAGGTGTCAGTCTGCTAATAATGGAGAGCAATGCGACCACTGTTTCAAATGTGGGAGGAGTGGCCATTTGTCACGTACTGCAGATCTGGAAAAACACAAGGTAAAGGGAAAGTAAACGTGGCTGCTAGCACTGTCATCACCAGACCAACACAAGCTGAGACACAAGAGCTTTACCAGCTTTACCAGCTAGTAACAGGCAGCATTCAGAAATTAGAGGCAAGGTTGGCAGCTAAAGCAGAGTCAACTCTAGATTGACACTAATGGTTTCTTTCTCCACTGTCCCCATATCGCAGAGAAACTGCTTCACCTGGGCCTTTCTTCCCCCATCTGCTCATGGATTAAAGACTTTCTGTGAGAACGACCACAATCTGTTAAACTTGGACCTCACCTTTCATCCACCATCAGCACAGGATCACCACAAGGATGTGTACTGAGCCCACTCTTCTTCACGCTCTACACATCGGTACAACTTTTGACAATCGGCTGCCAGGTAAAACCATTTTTGGGCAAACCCAAAGACTCAAGATGGCTTGTGAGCTAAGACGAGGAAGTAAAGTGCAGTTGCCTTTTCATGTCGGTGGACAAATAAACAACTGAATTCTACCAAGCAGCCTCCTCATCTCTTTCAAGAGTGCAACAGAAGTCTGACACAACAAAGAGTTTTGATTGGATGTGGCCATTTTAACGTCTTGCTGAGGGAGGTTCCTGTACAATTACAGTCCCATGCACACACATTTAAACACTGATGGCGGCTTCATTGCCTAACACTGGTGCCAACCTATAACCACCAGGAGCAATGAGGGTTCAGTGTCTTTCCCAAGGACAGCTCGACACATGAGCGGACAAGGCAGGAACTGAACTGCTCTACTTCTGCACCACTTAAGTTATTCAAGACTTCCAAATACTTTTGAGATATTTTTTGTCTTTTCACTACGTTTTAGTTAATGGCTTCATCCCTGACTCTTGAAAACTTCAGAGTTCATAAGTAACACATCACTGCTTATCATGGCAGAAACCTGATCAGATCCTGCGAAGAACGTCATTTTCGGGTGAGCTATTCCCAGCACGAGTCGTGTCTGACTGCTGTCCTCTTGTTTGGCATTAGCCTGACTATTATTGCTTACTCTAAGGGTTATCTGGGTTAATATTCACATCTAGTACCTTTTATTAGCGAATACACCACTGTTAAACCGCTTGCTGTTCACTTTCTATTTTTGCTAAATAAACCACTTCTCTTTACCTAAACACCGCTAGCCTTAGCTTAGAACCTAGCATGGCCACCATTCTTTCCGCCTCTCCTCCTCTCTCCTGCCCCATGTGCCATATGTTTAGTGATGATCCTGCCTCCTTTAGTGAAGATAGCGGTAGGTGTGTTAAGTGTAGTCTTGTGTTAGACTTGGAGGCCAGGCTGGAGCAGTTAGAAGCGCGGCTCCGCAAAGTGGAAGCTAAGCCGGCTAGCCAGGTCGTTACTCGTAGCGCGGGCCGCGCTACCAGGGCTAACTTAGCTAGCACCCCAGCGCCCTCCCAACAGCCGGGAGACAGTCAGGGGTTTGCACCGGTTGGGAGGAAACATAGTGCTAAACGCAAAAACTTAGAGCACCCGAGACTCCACGATAGTAATAGGTTCTCCCCCCTCAGCGACACACCCGCTGAACACTCAACTCTGGTTATAGGCTCTTCTGAAGTTAGAAACGTGGAGCTCCCAGCGGCTACAGTCAGGTGTTATCCGGGGGCCAGAGTTGGTGACATCGAGGGGAACCTTAGGATGTTAGCTCAGAGTAAGTCCAGGTTCCGTCGAGTCGTGATTCACGCAGGCGGTAATGATGCCCGACGGAGACAATCAGAGGTGGTTAAGTTAAACGTAGCTTCGGTGTGTAAACTGGCTAAGACGATGTCCGACACTGTAATTTTCTCTGGTCCCCTGCCGAACTTAGTCAGTGATGAAATGTACAGCCGCTTTTCATCATTTAACCGCTGGCTTTCTAGATGGTGCCCAGAAAACGGCGTTGGTTTTGTGGATAACTGGAGCGCGTTTTGGGGGAAGCCCGGTCTCATGCGGAGAGATAGCGTGCATCCCACTCGGGACGGTGCCGCTCTTCTTTCTAGAAACATTTCTGCTAGCCTTAGTCTGTCAACCTGACAATCCAGAGACGAGACCCGGGCGCAGAGCAGCAGTGTAAAACGCTCCTCTGAGCCTCCCTTAGGGTTAGTGCTGGTGCAAAACCCATGCAGGGAAAGTCAAGCAGGTCCGAGCTTTAGCTTATGTGCTGAAAGACAAATGAAACGAGCGCGTCATAGAAACTTAAAAGTGACAGACAGCAGTTCTCACAAGCAGAATTATGATGTCATTAAATGTGGTTTATTAAACATTAGATCCATTTCCTCTAAGTCCCTCTTAGTCAATGAGTTAATCATTGATAACAACCTCAGTCTTTTAGCCTTAACAGAAACTTGGCTCCAACAGGATGACTATGTTAGATTGAATGAAGCAACCCCCCCCACTTATGCTAACTATCAGAAATCCAGGATTTCAGGGAAAGGAGGTGGTTTGGCAGTAATATCACAGTCTAGCTTACTTCTCAGCCCTAAAGTTAAAAATGCTTATAATTCATTTGAAAACATCATATTGTCTTTAAGTCACCCAAACAGGAAAACTCGAAAACATGTTTTACTCATAATTATTTATCGCCCCCCCGGCCCATGTTCAGAATTTTTGACTGAGTTTTCTGACTTCCTATCGACTATTGTCTTAAATTCTGATCAAACTATAATATTAGGGGATTTTAATATTCATGTTGATGACCCCAGTGACTGCCTAGGAAAGGCTTTTGCAGCTTTATTAGATGATGTTGGTTTCACCCAAAGTGTGAATGAACCCACTCACTGTCATAAGCACACCATGGATCTTGTTCTTAGAAAATAGCATCAATTATTACATCCTCCAAATCCTCAACGTGTCTGTTAGACCCAATTCCCACTAGACTTTTTAAAGAAACTTTTCCCCTAATTAATGATCCCATATTAACAATGTTAAATACCTCTCTGGAAACGGGTTACGTGCCACAGTCTTTTAAATATGCAGTTGTTAAACCTTTTCTGAAAAAGCCCAGTTTGGATCCTAGCATCTTGGCCAACTATAGACCAATATCAAACCTCCCCTTTATTTCTAAAATCCTAGAAAGAGTTGTAGTTAAGCAGCTTTACCGCCACCTACAGGACAGCAGCCACTTTGAAGACTTTCAGTCGGGGTTTAGACCTCACCAAAGTACGGAAACTGCACTAGTTAGAGTCTCTAATGACTTGTTATTGGCCTCAGAAAAGGGACTACTTTCTATTCTGGTCCTGTTAGACCTCAGTGCAGCCTTTGACACTATCGACCACAGTATTTTACTCCATAGATTAGAGCAGGACATAGGGATCAGAGGATCTGCTCTCCAGTGGTTTAAATCCTATCTGTCCGATAGGTATCAGTTCGTTAATGTAAATGGCCATTCCTCTCAGTGCACTCGAGTCAACTATGGAGTCCCACAGGGCTCAGTCTTGGGACCGATCCTGTTTACGCTTTATATGCTACCCCTAGGAAACATAATCAGGAAACACAGCATTAATTTTCATTGTTATGCCGACGATACGCAGTTGTATTTATCCATGAAGCCTGACCAGAATGACCAGATAGAGAAAGTGAACGCCTGCATCAGTGACATCAAGACCTGGATGACAATTAATTACCTCCTCTTGAACCCAGAAAAAACTGAGGTCATTATACTAGGTCCTAAAAACCTCAGAGATGCTCTGTCTGCTCAGATAGTCTCCCTGGATGGCATAAGTATAGCCCCTAATTCCACAGTTAGAAACCTTGGGGTTTTATTTGACCAGGATTTATCATTTAAGGCACAACATATCAGTTGTGCCTTAGGCAGTTCTACACATATCTCAGGCGTGTAGAACTGCCTTTTTTCACCTGCGGAATATTGCTAAGATCAGAAATATACTTTCTAAGAGTGATGCTGAAAAACTAATCCATGCATTTGTTACGTCGAGGCTGGATTACTGTAACTCCTTGTTAGCAGCGTGTCCTAAGAGTTCCTTAAGAAGTCTCCAGCTTGTTCAGAACGCAGCAGCAAGATTGTTAGCAGGAACTAGCAGAAGAGATCACATCACTCCTGTGTTAGTTTCGCTCCATTGGCTCCCAGTTGATTCTAGAATCAAGTTCAAGATCCTCCTGTTAACCTATAAGGCCTTACATGGAATGGCCCCGTCCTATATTAAGGACCTCATAGTCCCTTACCATCCAATGAGAACACTTCGCTCGCAAAATGCAGGACTGCTTGTGGTTCCTAGAATTAGTAAAAGTACGGTTGGAGGTAGAGCGTTTAGCCACCAAGCCCCTGTCTTATGGAATAAACTCCCAGCTCATGGAAGAGAGGCCGATTCAGTTTCTACATTCAAAGTTAGACTGAAAACATTCCTCTTTGGACAGGCTTATTGTCAGACTAGTTAGTATTTAGAGATTATTTAACTTAATGTTAATTTGTTTAAATTAAACTTAATAACTTTTTCCTTTAAAAGGCTGCTAGAAGTTGAAGCTGGGGTAACTATGGTGCTCCGGGGTTCTGTCCTCTTTTCTTTTCTACTTCTACGCTTCCTCTCCTCTATTTTTGATCATATTTCATCATTTAGTTCTCCATGCCTCTGTTTGGTACAGTGCGATTCATGTATTGTCCCTCTTTTCCTCTCCCCTCCTGGGGAGTGGGAGTGCTTCCAGACTCCTGTTGGCTCATCCGTGCTCCAGTTCCTGACCGTTTACCTCGCCTTCGCTCCTGCTCCTACACCTGGCTGTGGATCCTGCCTCTGGCTCATCTCTGGCTCGTCTCTGCTCTGTCTGTCCATCCTGGGGGAGGATCCCTCCTTCATGTGGGCACCCCTGAGGTTTCTTCGTTTTTTCCGGAATCCGTTTTTTTGGGAGTTTTTCCTTACCGCGAAGGGGTCTAAGGGCAGGGATGCCAGTATAGCTTAGTCAGTTTGTTAGTTCATTTTAGTATTTTCCTATTGAACTCTTTGTATTCGTGATCCTTTTAAGTTCATGTTTTACTTCGAAGCCCATTGAGATGACTGTTGTTGTGATTTTGGGCTATACAAATAAAATTGAATTGAATTGAATTGAATTGAATTTAATTGAATTGAATTGAATTGAATTGAATTGAATTGAATTGCTTATGAAACCCAAATCATTCTCCCTCCACCACTGTGCTCTACTATTTTACTCATGTTTTGTGGCTCCTTCTACAAGAAAGCTGCTTCATCTGGTTGTCCATAGTATTGGCACAGTTTGTGCAAAGGATCCTTACACCTTTTTTCGGTGGGCCTGAAGTGCACATTACATCAACATATCACTCAACGCAAAAACGTATTAAAGATTACAATCACAAGTAAAATTTCAAAACAAATAATAGAAAAAAAAAGATTACATTTTAGAAATCAAAAAAATTAAATTCAAGAAACCAAAACAAAATAAAACAAAACCCAATTCAAAATAAAATGAAACAAAAGAGGAAATGTTTCAGAAAACAAAAGTAATGTCCAGAAATCAAAATGAAATAATAAAACAAAATGAGAAAATGGAAAAGGTAGGATTTATGAGACGTTGCTGATTGGATGATGATGTGTGTTCAACTTTTTGACAGAAAGTTATTTAGCAGGAAGTGATGTCATCTGACAGAAGATTTTTCTTTAGGCTTCTGTTTATAACAACTGAAAAAGTTGGGTGATTGCTCAATCAACTCTTTACCACAGCTGAGGCAAAACATCCTGCTGCGTTCCCTCTTCTTAAATTCTCAAATATCATCATCTAATTAGGGATGTCCCAGAATTCCTACCTTCTCCGGTTTCCTATTTTGTCGCATTTTTTTAACATTTCACTTTGATTTCAGAAAATTACTTTGGTTTTCCAAAATGTCACCGCACCTATTTATTAATGAAGCTTTAAGGACATTATTTGGTGGCCTTGATTTCCTGTGAAGGCAAAAAAAACCCATATATTTTTAGTTTTTACATTTTGACCTTAAATTTGTGTCTTATAGCAAAACTTGGCTTCTTGGAATCTAAACATCCGATTCTAACAACAAAATTGTACATCAGCTTTAGACAATGGGTTTGCTGGCTGTTATAATATGCCAAAAAAACAGTGGCACGAGTTTAGATGAATAAACAAAGTGTACAAATCTTTTCAAAATATGGAGAATTTTTTTAAATATTATATAACATAATTATTAGCAGTGAACAAAATAATACATATGTCAAGTGTTTTACAGTATGTTTTAAACACAAAGCCTTTGTCTTTTTAAATGTATACAGAGTAAACTTTAACTGATGAAGTCTGATGTTTATAGAAATCAGTGTCCTTGGAGTTTAACAGTCATCAGTGTAAATATTTGAGAAGGAGATAAGTGACTCAGTATCTCTGAGGAACCTGAGTCATGTCTATCGTTGGGTAACGGGTGATATGGTGAGATTTTCCTCCTCTAAGTGTACTTTTCTTCTTCCATTCTTTACATATCTGCTAACACTGCAAACCCCCCCCCCACATACACACACAAACTGCTTCAACTGCAGCATACCTGGAGTATGTAACCAGGTAAAGAATTCAGACAGGGACATCAGAAGAATTTTAATTTTAGCGTGTATAATGGGCTTAGGTTATTTCCTCCAGGCTTTAAGTGGCCTCATTTGCCAATAAATGCAACAAACACATACATTAGCATGGACAGCTTCATAAACACTCCAACACACTCAGGAAGACATCCCACTCACACAAACACACATCTCAACAGACACACACTAACACAAGCACATCTGCATAATATTTACTCACATTAGCTCCTTAACAAATCTACAGTTTCAACACACGCATCTAGTCATTGGAAAAATATTGAAGTCCTAAAAAAGTTTTGGTCTCAAAACTGATTTTTTTTTTTAGCTTTTTTTTCACAACACCTTTGAATTCAGACACACACAACTTGTCTGGAGGCATTTCTGTGTTTGTACCTGGAGGCCTGAAAGATTCCACAGGAAGGTGTTGAGACAACTTTCACCCAGACCAAACCTGGCAGCGACCTGTTTCGTCAATGCACTGCAAGCCTGTTTCTCTATGTCCTTTTCTGAAAATTGAACACTAAACATAATAACTACTTCCCTACCCATAGCAAAACTGTAGTACTGTTTGTTTATTTTCTTATTAAATACACTCAAGTTTACTATAGAAAACGTAAGTGTGGTGTGGGGAGTGTACTCACTGAATACTTCCTCCAACTAAATGTATATGATTTAGTTAGTATATAAAAAGTAAACTCCAAGTATACTGCCTTACCTTTAGTATAGACTACTTGTAGTACACTAGTACAATTAAATCGACTACTTTTTGCTAAGGGTATTGCTCATGGTACAGGTCATGCTTTTGATCATGGTTATGCATTTGGTGTCACCTCAGGAAGTTTAAATTATAATCCATTACTTAACTCCAAGCAGTGGCTTTAAAATGTCACAATTTATACTATAGAGAGCAGCACTTTTCTCCCTTATCTAAAGGGGGAAACTTTAGACGCATTTCTGTGCCCACAAATTGAGTAAACCAGGTTTATGCGTGCATACACATCCACATGCACTGGCTGTCAGTAAACTGAGAGCGACCTGGCCTGCCCTGGACAGAGTGAATTATTGGGGTCAGTGTTGGAGTGAAAAGGCAAGAGGGGGCAGGATTTCGGGTGGTGTAGAGATGGAAAAATGGATGTGAGTGGCTCAGAAGCCAACTGCATTACAAAATGTGGGTAGATTGATTTACCTATACAGTTTTTAATTTTTTATTATTTTCTAGCTTGTATGGACTTAGAATAACATGATTTTCAAAAAAATCCCCCAATTTATTTTGCTTCAACCCCTTCTTGAGTCACTAATTTATGCAAAACCTAATAAAAATCACAATTTTTAAAATTTCCTTTGTAGCTAATAGTTTATGCACAAGCCTTTATGTCATTTTCTTCAAATTTAACTGAAACCACACCACACATCATTTAAAAACTGTTTTTAAAAGGTGCTGCTTATCTCCCAGGGATCCCGGCATCCTCTGAATGGCATTCCTGAAGCCCCCAGATGCACACCTCAGAACACAAACTCTAACTGTGTCACTCATTGATGATAAAGAGCATAATTAACCTTGTCTCACCCTAAATAGGTCTGACAACAGGTGCATTTAGTTAGCATTCCTGGAAGATTGCAGTTGTGAGTCCTCATTTGGGAGATAGTGATGTCAAAGGCTAACTGACGCAAGGAGAAACCGCAGAGAATGTTCAGACACCTGTAAAAATGTCAGTCTGTGCGGCCTCCTAATGGCATTCAGTGGCCAAATGAGGGAAGAGATGTTCCCTGATGGCAATCACTCTCTGACAATTTCATAACTTTGATGTAAATTAATAAACTATGCAATTTGGCTTTGCTTTAACTTTGTACGGACTGAAAAAAATTATTAAAATTTGGAAAGAACAAAATGTGTTTTCCCAGTATTTCCTGCATTTATACAAATATTTAAAACAAACCAGGCATAGTAACATTCTAATTTCCCTAAGGCCCCAGTTTTGCCTATCTGAACTCCACTCCAAAGGTCACAGATGTTGAGTCTGAGAAACACTCCTTTCCTTTCTGTCGGAGAGCCTTGAGCACTGATGGCGCAGACGCTCTGAATAATCCTGTTATACCATGCTGCAAGGAAACATCCCATCCTGTCCAGACAACCAGCCACTAATCTCTGCATGCTGACCGTAACGGTTTAGTTACCGTGGTAACACTGTGATGTGGTGTGCCACACGGAGTGCTAAATAAAGAGTCAGGAGTTTAAATTAGTGTTTACATGGCAGAAAGAGACATTCACTGTTTGACATTGCATATCAGATGGTTGTAGACCCAGAGCAGTGGGGTGTCAGACGCTGATAAATGAACCTGTGAGACAAACCCACATGAATGATTAGTCAATCTCAAAATCAACTCAACATCAGCTGAATGAAACTTCAGCTACAATTGTAGTTTTTTAGCTTTATTTCAAACTTTATCAAACATGATCATGACCTACACACTGACACCAGTCAACTGCTAATGACGAATAATAATAATATGCTTAGTACACAGCAGACAGGGGTCATTTGGATCACAATATCATGGTGTATCATTAGTAGTGTGTACATAAATGTGTAAGATGTCAGTGTTGGTAGAGGATCCATAATGCAGGGGGCAGTTGACAAAAACACAGTAACTGTAATTTTGGCCCGTAAGGTACAAATTCAACTGGATTATACGAGCCATTAAACCTTTTACACAGAGGTTTGCTCCAGTGTTGACATTCTTTCGACTACCATAGAGGCTGATATTCACAGGTCTGTCTGCGGTGTGTCTCCTTTGTGTTGACAAAAAAAGTAGAATGTTTATTACTCAATCAGAATGTTTACATCGCCTCAGTCATGTCTGGGTCTGACATCTTCTCGCTGCATCGCGACACAAGCAATGCAGCTCAACAGACTTCTTCTAAGTCCGTTGAAGCGTCAATGTCAAGAAGCCGGAGAAACAGGTAACTGCATGGTTCGGATTTATAAATAAAAACTTCCTTTGTACTTTCAAAATAAAACTTCAATTTTTTGTTTATATGTAAGGTTACATGCCCACGCAATAACACACGTTATCACAACAAATAACAGCGTCGTCCATTTTTGACGACAAAAGTTTAATTTTGGAAGCAAAAAAACACAACATAATATATGACACAAAACATGCATTTTACAGGGACTCAGTGAGAGAGGAGAGTGTATGAGGCCTGATTGCTTAAGATTTGCAGTACTAGTTCTACAAGCAGTTTTTGCAGTAGGAGTGGAGCTAATACTGTGAGAGACCGAATTATCTCATGAACGTGATTAAAGATGCTTTTGTAGAGCGTTGTAAAATAAATAAATCCACTCTAAACATCCTCTGTGTCTTCTTCCATGCATTGTAATGAGATATACACAGACAGAAATGTACTTTAAGCTTTAAAGTACATAAATGGAAAGTATAATGGAAACAGCAAAATAGTGCCAACATTTCTAGAATTTCGATAAAGTTTTGTGTATCCCTTTATATGTTTCCTATTTTGAAACACGAGAGGGGAAGGGTTGAGCTGTCCATTGTTTTTCCAGTCTATGCAGACTCCTCACGCAATGCAACGAAGATGCAGATGGACTAGTGTAAATTCTGGGTAACTCTTCCTCCGTTTACAGAATTAACGTGTGAAATTCCAGTGGGTTCTGAAGCGGGGAAAAGCGGCTTTGCGCCAATATACAACACTTTACGGAGGGAAGTGCTTAAGCATTAAACGTAAATCATCTGACTTGTTGCAGAGAAACGCGGTTTTGTGCTGTTATGCAGCATTTTATGTTAGTGATCATGGAGTGATATTTCTGCCAAAGTAGAGTTGTTGTTAAGTTCTGCAAAACAAGACTTTTCGTAGGTTTAAGTGCAAAAGTCAGAAGATGTTAGGAAGTGGAGGATGAAGGACCGAAGATGCAGGAGACAGAAACCTAAATGTTTAATAGATAAATTGGATCTTGAACTTTGCAGGTGAGGGGAGCATCACAAATTTCCTGAAAGGAAGGGATCTTGTAAACTTCTTAATTGATGTGATGAAGAGATCGGAGGCAGAGTATGAGCACTTCTCCTACCATGATCTGCTATTTAGCTTTCTTGTCAAACTTGTGACTTAAATAAGGAAACGTTTGTCTGTAATCTGCAAACGTTTTAAACCACAGAATGTTAGTCTACTGTGATTCAAATTTGTTTTGTACATTGCCCTAAAGGACAAGTGTGGTTAAAAAAAATAGTTTTAATTTAAATAATTATCATCTCTCTGCATCATATTTGTGCAGAAAGGTCAAGGAAGAAGATTTTTAAAAATTCCAAAATTAAAAAGCCTTACATTAAATTTGTGTTAAAATGGAACAAAACAACAACAGTAATATTTTTCTACAATCCCAGGGGGGTATTCCAGAAAGCAGTTTATGTGAGTTTCCATGGTAAGTTTGATGCTAAGGAAGCATATAACCTCAGCTTTCTGTTCCAAAAACAGAGGTTTGTTTTAGGGTATGCTTAGTTGCCATAGCAACTCATGCTCTGAACATACTGGTCTGGAGCAGGTTTAGTTTAAGGTTAGTTTGTTTTCAGAGAGGTGAATCAGCATGGCGTGTCCATTTGAAGATGATTTAGTAGATGAAGAAGCTCAGATAATACTTTTTCAAATGTGAGAGGGTGATAAGACCACATATGGATGTTGGAAAAATAAACCTTTTTACTTTGATCTAACTTAATTATTTGCTTCAGTTAAGATAAATAATTTTTTGGAGTTCAGTCAACTTAAAAATAACACCTAGTTATCAGACATTTATTTTTCTTTCATTCTAATTAATTCAATTAAGTAGATGTAACTTTGGCGGTGTTGTTAGATCGGCAGTGCAAGGAATTGTGGGATACCATTCCCTTTGCCTGTCTGGACGGATTTGGGTACAAGTGTAGGTTTTTGTGTAAATATGTTTAGTTGTTTAGCTGTTTTGTTTGCCGAGTTATTTTACCCTGTTATGTTTAATTCTTTCTTTCTACCATGAGTGAGAGGAAGGGAGAGTATGATGAGCTTATTTAGCACCACTAGTGAAGCAACATGGTATAAGTCCTGAAGTTACAGTTGGAGCAATGATAATAAAATGATAATTAAATGCATATTGTAGATCCTCACTCTATCATTTATTTTAATTTTATAAAAATGAGAAAATCTGCAGCCTCTAACTTAGACATATGAGAGTTCAAGAAGTACAATAAATTAATATGGAAAAACATTTAATTGAATTGGAGTAATGTGACATTTAGTCAGATAAACATTGAGAATGTCTTTATGTACTTGTCGTGCACATGCATTAACCCAGGGTTACCAAGTCGAGCGTAATTACGCTAACTCATATCCGGTCTTTTGGAACCGACATACCCAGAGTAAGCAAGTTCAGGCGGACTTCAGTGAGAGTTCAGGGTTAAAGTATGGGTAGTTTAAACGGGCCTTCTGGAATACCCCCCAGATCTTTCAGTGACAGTTTATGCAAATGGTCTCTCACGGTGGGTGTCTAGGAGGAAAATGTAGGTCTACAGGTGGCATCTTTGGACAGGCTTATAGCCAGGCTAGCAAGTAATCAGAGAATATTCAACTTACTATTAACATGTTTGAATTAAACTAAACAATAACAATAGTAGGCTGCTCCAGATTCTGCCTGCATCTCAACCCATGACCCTTTCACCACACACTCTTCAAAGGATGATCTGATCTCACTGCAACCACACGAATATTTGCAAGAGGCCTCCAGATCCCGCCTGCCCCACAATCTATCCATGACTATACCCACAGGCCACCGACAACACTCCCCCCCCCCCTTTTTTTTAAAGCCTAGCCCTGACCTGAACCCTAAGCTTAACCCTCAACAGAAGCTGGGGAAAGTATGGTGCACCGGGGTTCTGTCCTCTACTGTCATCTACTTCTCCTCTCCTTTATTCTTGATAATTTATTTATCGTTCAGTCCTCCATGCCTCTGTTTGGTGCAGTGCAATTCATGCATTGTCCCTCTTTCCCACTCACCTCCGAGTGAGTGGGAGTGATTCCAGATTCCATTTGGCTCATCCGTGCTCCTTTACCTGACTGTGTATCTCGTCTCTGGCTTGTCTCTGCTCCTGCACTTGATTGTGGACCCAAAGAAACCTATGAAGCCCATCTGCTGGACTATTTAAACATGTAGTTGTGGCTTTAGATGGGCTAATTCTTCTCTAAGACTTCTGGTACATCGCCTGTCCGTCCTGGGGGAGCATCACTCCTTCATGCAGATACCCCTGAGGCTGCTTCTCTTTTTCTTCCGGAATCCGGTTTTTGTAGGAGTTTTTCCTTACCGAGAATGACGGTCTAAGGGCAGACATGCCCAGTTTAGCTTAGTCTGTTTAGATTAGTTTTGCCATTACCTATTGAACTGTATGATTTCATGTTCTTTATGATTTCATGTTTATTAGAAAGCCCATTGAGACAACTATTGTTGTAATATCGGGCTATATAAATAAAATGTAATTGAATTGAATTGTTTCAGCATCTTTTCATTAATCCCGCCAGCTACCTACTGTGAATCTGCTGCTGGGTGGGAGCATTAGATTTCACTGATGGGTCTTTTGACCAGGCTCACAGGGGATGAGAGGGGATCCTGAGCATTGCAGATGCATTTATGAAGGACGTACATTGTTGCCAGCCCTGGGGAGTAAACTGAGCAGTCTGGCAACAGAGGCGGAATTTCCTACTGCGATGTTATCTCACACAAGACATTTAGTTACAGCCAAAGGAAGGAGGGGGAGAGACAAAGGCAATAGGGAAGAAGGGAGACAGTAGGAGGTACAGAAGCATAGGGAAAGATGAGTGAACACGTAAGGTCAAAATAGAAAGATCGATCTCAAACTATCCCACTCCAGGACTCTTAACTTCAACTTATGAAAAGAAAAACCGTTTCCACAGTCAGTCTGGAAGAAAAAACAATCTTATAAATGCAGCAGTTTAGATATATAGATAGATCTTTATTTGTCATTGTCACACGTACAATGAAATTAAAAGTGCCTCGTGGTCAGTGCAACATTCATACCTTAAAAAAAAACGTACTAGTAAAAGTAATAAATAATACATAAAACTACATTAAAAAGGGCTTCAATATCTTAAAATTGTTAAAAACCACAGAAATGATAATAATAATAATAATTAATTTGAAGAAAACTTCCACAATCATAGTTTACAAGAAGGGTTCAAGGTGTGATGTTTCTTGGCCACATTTAAGTTGTTTATGTCAGTTGAATTAAAACTGTTCTGAAATCTTTTTCGTCTTTACTCTGCTTGACCTGTAGCATTTGCCTGAAGGCAACAGATAAAAAAATGGGATGTCCGGGGTCTGAAGCGTCTTTGATGAGGTTTTTTGCTCTGTTGAGGCAGCGGGAACTGTGAGGGTTTCCATGGTGGGGAGAGAGCGGCCAACGATCTTTTGGGCGTTGTTGATTACCCGCCGGAGAGTTTTCCTTTGAGCTGCTGTTCAGCTGCTGAACCAAGTGCATATGCGGTACGTTAATACACTTTCTACATAGGCATGGTAAAAGGTCACCAGCAATCTTTGGTTTATATTTTTCTTCCTGAGTAACCTCAGGAAATACAATCTCTACTAGCCTTTTTTCACCAACTCACTGGTGTTCGGAATCCAGATTAGGCTCTCCTCGATGTGGACACCTACGAAGCGGGGGTCTCCACCCTCACCACGCATACCCCGCTGTTAAATAGTGGTAGTATGTCTGTCTTCTTCTTCTTGTAGTCTATAATCATTTCTTTGGACTTTGATGTGTTGAGGAGGAGGTTGTTGGTTGAACACCATATTAACAGCCGTTCCACCTCATCTCTGTTGGCAGATTCATCCCCATCAGAGATGAGCCCCACCACTGTGGTGCCAAAAGCGACTTTACAATGGTGCCGCTGTGGTGGGCAGGTGTGCAGTCGTACAAGTACATGGAGTGGAGCAGAGGACTCAGTACACAACCCTGGGGTGAGCCGGCACAGAGGCTCAGTGCAGTGGATGTCTGATGTCCTACTCTAACTCTCTGTCTGCGAACGGAGAGGAAACTGCTGATCCACAGGCAGGTTGACTGGAACAATCCCTGGTCCTCCAACTTGGCCACCAGCTTGTGTGGGAGGATGGTGTTAAAGGCCGAGCTGTAGTCCACAAAGAGCATCCTCACATAGCTCCCCCGCTGTTCCAAATGGGAGAGAACAGCATGCAGAGCAGTTGAGTCCTCTGTGGATCGGTTCGCCCTGTAAGCAAACTGCTGGGGGTCTCCAGTCTAGGTGGGAGGGCTGCTGTTATATGAATGCAGACCAGCTTTTCAAAGCACTTCATGGCTGTTGGAGTGAGAGCCAGGTCTGTAGTCATTGAAGCTGAAGATGTGAGGCTTCTTGGGCAGGGGAACTATGGTTGAGGCAGACTGGGCCCAGAGACTGTCCCAGAGTTTGGTTGAAGATCCTTGTGAAGACTGCAGTTAGATCCCTTAGCACTTGGTCTTTGTTTCCAGACTTTTGGGCCGCATTTCTCCTTCTAAGAAGCTGTTTAACCTCCCAAGTCATCCAGGGCTTCTGGTTGGGGTAGACCCAGATCTGTTTGTCAACCGTGACTGTGTCTATGCAGCTCTTAATGTAGCACAGCACGCTGTCTGTGAACATCTCCAGGTCCTGGTGTTCAAACACCTCCCAATCTGTCCTCTCAAAGTAGTCCTGCAGCCGCTTTTTTCCTGAGTGGGATATATGCAGGAATTAAAAGCAAGGACTGGCCCAGGTGAGGTTGAGGTCTGGCCCTGTAGCCCATTTTGATATTGAAATAGACCTTGTCCAGGGTGTTGTTTCCTCTTGTGGCACATTTAACATGCTGGTGGAGTTTAGGCAGAGCTGTCTTCAAGTCTGCATGGTTAAAATCCCCAGCAATGATCTGCACAGCATCAGGAAATTTGCTCTGCTGGTTGCTACTGCTAGCATGAAGGTAGGATGTACACAGCTGTAACCATAAATGCAGTAAACTCTCTTGGGAGGTAGAAGGGTCTGCATTTAACAGTCAGATATTCAATGTCAGGTGAACATTGACTGTCTTTAGTCTCTGTGTTGACACATCAGCTGTTGTTGACATATCCACAGACACTGCCTCCTCTGCTCTTGCCGGAATTAGCTGTTTGGTCATGGCTCTGCGTTGTGTAGCCTGCTAGCTCAATAGCTGAATCAGGAACAGAGTGTTGCACCCAGGTCTCCGTAATGAGCACAACACAAACATAATTAACAGTTTTTTGCTTTGCAGTCTCAGTTCATCCATCTTGTTGGTGAGGGAACTGGCGTTTGAGAGGGATAAGCTGGGGAGGGGTGGTTTGAGCGGTTCCCTCCGTAGCAACACACCGGGTCTGCAGCCCCGCTTCTTCCTTCCACGTTGCCTACGCGTCCCTATTGATGGGATATGAAACTGCGAAGGGTAGGGGCTCCTGGCTGCCTCTACCAGAATCTTGTGCAAGCAGATAAACTCGCTTGTTACACGTCCATCAAAAAGTAATCCAATTTTAAGGAGCTCGTGTCGGCTGTGGGTTTTATCAGCCCGACTGAGTGTGCACAAAAATATGAAAATCATCCAAAAATAACACCAACCATTCACGCACCAGCCTGCTGCAACTGTGTGCGCCGCCATAAAGGTTAAGTGTAAACTTTATGCTCAGGAACGTACAAGATGTTGTTTACATAGCAATAAACCATCATGAAATAAAAACAGACATTAAAGTCTTATTACATGGAAGGATCCATCAATGACGTCTCTTACAGACAAAAAAGATTTACTGTACATTTAGTTTTAATAGAGTGTAACACAAGGACCAGGCCAAAGGACAAAAAGAAACTGTGATTGTCTTAGTGCATAAAGCCTTTATCACAACTGCCCTCATCGCTATATACAGGCTGTCTGTGGGCAAAAAATGGGCAAACCTGAGTGGCACACAAGTCGCCTGCAAAAAATACAAAATATCAACAAAAAATAAATTGAAGCAAACACTCACAGTATACAACAAGTAAGGGTGAGTAAAGGTTAAGTAAGCAGGTGTGTTGTATGAGTTTTCCTTTTTTTTAACCCCCCCAAACCCTGCCCACTGCGCAGGGAGCCCTTTCACGCTGTCACTTGTGGTGCAGCCTGACTTTTAAAAAAATCAGACAATCAGAGGGTAGTTTTTGTGGGCACCCTACAAGCGTCTTACACATCACCCTCACACCCAGTACATGCAGTATTGCGTGAGATCAGTAAGGAGTCAGTACTCGTACCCTACTAATGAGAAGAATGTGGCGTAAGGTCACCGTACGACAACATCATACTAATACTAATAATTCTTCTTTTAGACTGTATAAACAGATTCTAGGTTGTTGCTTGCTGTGAGAGCATTACGTTTTTAACAAAATGGTTATTTGAGGGCATTGACTATAGAGGTTTGTACCATTTCTACAATCTCTTCAGTTATATGAAGTAACAAATAATATCTTTGTCAGCAGCGAAAAAGCCAGTCTGAATGAAAGTCATCCTGAATATAAACCGTATCGCCCCCACAAATGTGACTGGTTTGTCAAGACACAGTAGAAACAACCCACGACTTCATTTGGTCTATTTAACGCAACCAATTAAAAGGAGTCCACATTGGCTCGGGGCAGTCATAGGCTGAACTTTGAACACTATTCAAATACAATTATTGTCAATAAATAATCATGTTGCTGGTATTATGAGAACCTTCTGGTGAGCTATATAACAATTTACTCAGCATGATGTTTATGTAACCTGCAAGGTTAAAGTGTCAAAAATTACTCTGGTTCATTGACTTTTAATTTTAGGAATTTCACCTCGGATGGAAGATAAGAGCCACAATATGTTCTTTTAGTGGGAAAATTCAAACTGTGGGTGCTAGCCACTTGTGTGTAGCATGCTACATCAGCTGCAGCTAGGGAAAAAACAACAACATGTTTTTCATTGTAGACTTTTAAGTATTGACTCTCTGTTCACACGTGTCAAAAATAATTGCTTCTAGGATTTTTCTTGCCACATGTCATGGTAAAAATCTGTTTCAATTGTGATTATGGTAATATGGGTTATAAGGGTTACATAATTAACTTACAGGAAACAACCATGTACAGTCCAATATCACCAGGGATCTGTGCACCCCACAGGAAAGACTACATCAGCTCCCCCTTTTAGGCTTGAAATAACCAGATTACGTTGAGTTTGCTATAACATCATATCTGTTTAAATCCCTTGTGATATTTAGTTTCCTGAATGGAATGGCTAATCTATTTAAAAAAAACGGCTTTTTTATGACCTGTCTGTGGAGAACATTGCCTTTGTTTATGAGAGCTGGGGAAGGATTACCCTTTGTTTTGACGTGGGTATAGAGAAGTATAGATAGTAGAAGTATAGAGAACAGATTTTTACTCCAATCAATCAAGTTTTTAAAAGTCCATATTGCTGGTTTTACCCTTGAATTTATTGTCATATTGTTGGGTTTTAATTGTTTTTCTATTTTTGCTTCTGTGATGTTGCTTTTCTTGACTTATTTTATTCTATCTTGTTAGGCCAATTTTAAAACAATTTTAAAACCTGTCATTTTTTAATTACCAGGTTAGTTATTCATTTTCTTCTGTGATGCTTTCAGACTTGTGTAGCATGTCAATAACAAACATTTTTTATAGTATTTCAGGAAAAAAACCATCAATACCTTGTAATATCTGATTGTTGCACAGAGATGACTGGGTAATTGTAGTAGAAGTAAACTGAGGGCATGCACAGCAACATTCTTTGGACCTTTGAACCAAATTCACCTTTAGAGTCAACTGCACACTTGAATACATTGCCATAAAATTGATTTTCTTTTGCTTGGGGGGGGGGGGGGGGGGGGCAGCTGTTTGACCACCGGGGGACAGTCTACCAGCTGTCCCCAACTTACCCCCTTCCTCATATAACCTCATATTAGGGTGAGTGGGTGGGGGGCTTAGCCTGCGATGATTCTTGGGGGGGGGGTTACTAGGCAGTGGCCCCCCTCCTATGGTTGCCGTATGGAGTGGGCCCCCCCTCTTTCGGTTTTATTTGCACCTTAGACATGTAGGGCCCTTGGTAGGGGGGGTGCTTGGACATCACTGCCAGCAAGCAGCAGATGTCCTCCTAGCACCCTACCTGCCAATTTTAACCGCACCTTAGACATTTAGGGCCCCTTGGTGGGGAGAGTGAGGGGACATCACTGTGAGTAATCAGGAGATGTCCCCTTAGTGCCCTACCCGCCAATTTTAACTGCACCCCCCTTAGTACACACACCCCTTCCCCCTCAATATATACATCCCAACATAAACATACACACATGCACACACACACCCTCTCAAACACACATAGGAAGGTGGGACCTAGGACCATCTGTCCCCTACCTCTTCCCTGGTGGGGGGTACAGGCCCCTTTGCGACGGCGGCCGTGTCCCCGGGGTGCCGGTTTCCTGGGCCCGGCGGTGCTCTCTCCGCGCGGTGGGGGGGTTCACATTACATCTGAGCCGGGGGTGTTCGTGTCCCTGGGGGGTGGGTTCTAGTCCTTGCTCCTGAGCGCTGGGCCCCGCTAAATTTCCAACTGTGGCCGAGCCTGGTCGGGCCATATTTACAACATCCCTTGTGGGCCCTCTTTTTTCCCCGGGGTTCCCCCCTCCGGGGCGGGGGCAGCGGGCCCCTGCCTTGCTCCTCCCTGGACCAACCATGGGCCGGGCGGATGGCTGCCTGGAGTGCGGAGCGGGTCTCCCTTGGGGGGTCCTGGCTCGTACCTGGGGTTGGGGCGGGGGGATGCCTGGAACTCCTGGGTGGTGGTGGGGTGCTCGTCTGGGGCTGTGGGCGTCCTTCTCCGGTGGGGCCCTGCGTTGGGCTCTCCCGGCGCGGCGGGGGGGCTGCTCTCCTGGTTGGGCTGGGGCGGCGCTCTCTTTCCCTCCGTGCCTCCCTGCTCTCTGGCTCTGGGGGCCTTGCGGCGGTCCTGCTGGCCCTGGCCTGGGTGGCGGGCTTGGTCGCCTGGGCGGCGGTTGTTCCCTGCCGGTTCCCGTGTGGCGTTGGGGGGATTTCGGCTGCAGCTGCTGCTGCGGTGGGGGTCTTGGGGTGGGGATGGCTGGGCACTCTCCCTCCTTCTTTTCACGTTCCACCATCCATTTTAGAAGAACATAAACACTCACCTGAGCACAGGTGTTAGCTCACCTTTGCACTAACAGTTTGCATGATTGAATGACTGAAATATTTCACACTAGTTGGTTTTAAGGCATAAGTATGCGTGTGAACACTATCTGTTTTGTGTACATGTCGACAGGTGGACATTTTTGCAGCTACCAGGTGTGTTTATAACATTTGAGTGTGTGTGTGGACAGGCCCCGCCCTTTTTGTACTACATTTTAACCTTACCATAATGATTAACAACCAGTAAACGTGTTGCTTTATGCTGCTTCATGGTCTTATCCCCTTTCCCCTCCTATTATCACCCTCCTACCCCCCCTCTCTCTAACGTCCCTCTCTCTTCTTCCCCTCTTTCCTTTTCCGTCCGGTCCAACACCAAAGATTTTCAAACATGATTGAAATTAATAAAGTTTGGCCTCAATTACAAAAGGGGTTTATTCAGACATACCTTTGGTTTGTCTGAAGATTAATAACCCCTCTTGTTAAAGTAAAATATGTCCAACACAAGAGGCCCTCAGCTCTCATCTGTCTGCCCAGCTGTTGGACAGGACAAGTAAAAAAAAAAAAAAAAAATTACAAGTCAAGACCACGAGTCAGCCACCATCTTCACAAAAACATCATAAAAATTTCACTTCTATGGTGTCTTGGTCTTCACATTAGGATCAATCGTTAGGATCAATCATTAAAAACATTTACTGAGATGAAGGCAATAAAAAATAAGGTCTGACTTGAAGGGGAGGGGTGATGCCTCATTATAAAAATTCCAGAGGATTCCAATTAGAGGGCTGCATTGGGAACCCAAATCTCGCGGGATTGGGCGTTTTGAATTGTACTGCGGGCGGGAGCGGGCGGCAAAAAAAACAACTCTCAATCTGACGCCCATGTTTGCATCTCTCTGACAGAGTTTGAAGCCAAAGCCCCTCCGCCGCCTCTTTACCTGCTTTTCCTCTCTACCTGTTCACCTGTTTACATCCTCTGCAGCTTAGAGTTATTTTCCCCGCGCTCCCAGTGTATTCTACACAGAGAGCGCAAAATACGGTCATAGCAGGTTAACACGTTAGTCGGGGCGCTCTAGCGCAGCACAAGGATGAAAGAGCTGTCAATCTATCTGGCAACACTGCGCGGGATAAGGAAGAAGCAGAGGTTTCCTGACAGGGACAGGATGTCAATGGATGAAGCAGAAAAGAACCTCAAACGACGTTCATCGTGAGACACGCGTGGTGTTCAGATCTGCGTGCCGATGCCCCACTGAGGCGCAAAACAGCAAAAACGGGAAAAGGCTGAAGCTAAAAAAAAAGTATTTTTCCGTCAGGAAAAAATTAATTCAGAGTTTTTCAGCTCTGTTGAACCATTAATGTTTTTCTTCCTGCAAATGACTTTGACCTGCATCTGTAGCAGCTGGTTCAGCGCGCTTCAGGCCGTCTGTCTGCGCGCGGACACACGCACCCTTTTTACCGAACAGGATTTGGGAAAATATATTTAATGATTATGTTGCACATTATACAAAAGAGGAATGCATGAAAAGATGAGGCTGGGGGAGGGACACGAATCTCTTTAATAATGTCAATACAAATACGTGTTTTTTCCTGCGGGACGGGAGACGATACAAAATCAATGCATCTCTATTACTGTGCGGGAATTAATTCTCTGAGTTTTGCGGTTGCGGGTGGGAGTGGACATACATATTGCGGGTGCGGGCGGGAGTGTAACGCATACGTTGCGGGAGCGTGCGGGATTGGTCAGAAATTTGGCGGGTGCGGGCGGGAGCGGGATGAAGAAAATAGTCCCGTGCAGGGCTCTAATTCCAATCTCCTATGTGTGCTTCTCTTGAGAGGTGTAAAGTCACAAAGCTTTATGATCCACCCGTTTTATTGCTGAGGTTGAGGGTTAGACTAGTGAATGGTTTACTTTTCCTGCAGGAAGTGCTCTTAGTAAAGCCAATAATGGAGCTACAGTTTGAGATTCAAACGCTTCAGTGTCTTGTAATGACATTCAGAGTTGGTAATCTCAAATCACTTCACACTGATTAGTGACTGTTGTTGGAGGGGAGCCGGTTTAGCTCGTGCTGGTTTGCAGCGGCTTCCGTCCGTGAAACCAGGGTTCGACCCCTGGCTGCTCCCTGTTCCCTTCTCTACCTTTGTGCCGGTCCCAAGCCCGGTTTGAGAAGGTTGCGTCAGGAAGGGCATCCGGCATAAAACATTGCAAAGTTTACCATGCGACTTGTTCGCTGTGGCGACCCCTGATGGGAGAAGCCGAAAGAGGAAGAAGTGACTGTTGTTGGAGATGAAGAGGAATTTATCTAACAAAGACATCAACAATGTTCTGAATTCCTCACACTATATTTTTAAAAATGCTGCTTGAATGCAAAAAGCCCAGAGGTTTGCTGAGCTTAAACAATAAAACCCAATTTATCCTTCCTGGAAATCTACTGTTTCCTAAAAGTCAAATTAACTAGATAAAACCTGAATTAAATGGGAAATAACATGACATTAAAATAATTTATTTTGGGGAATCTGATTTTGACAGATGATCAGAGTGTGATGTCCTCAAAACGAGAAACTGGACTAGAACTGTAGGGCATGCCGTCATCCGAGGTTAACACTTGGGCGGAACTTTACAGTTGATATATTTTTTTTTCTGTCATCATGGGTGACTTGAACTCAGCGGAGACCATAACACCAAAGAGTGAGAGCCACGCAGCACCAAATTATTTTTTTATAAGAAATGAATGTTTACCTATAGGACTGTGTTTTGTTGATCATTTTTGGATTATTGTCTTTGGGGTTAGTATTTTTACCTCAAGTTCCAATACAATAGTGTCTTCTGATGCATTTAATATACTGTATGCAAGTGTAAACAACTAAGTAAAGAATTTTATTTGAGAAACAAAAAAAGAAAAAAACGGGAAACTACCAAAACAGGCCAATTCAGACAATAAGTAAGTTACCATTTTGTGGACAAGTTAAAAATACCCATTCATGAGTTGTTTAAATACAAACCAGAGCACCATAAGAATTAACTTGTTAGATTTGTATGATTTGAAGATGGGGAGGCAAAAAACAAAAATAATGTAAAAGGGATTTGTTTCAGGAAGTCTCAATTAAACTGGATGAGTGTTAATCTCATTATTGTACAATGTTGAAGATGACTAAAAAAAACAAAATCTTAGAATGAGATAAATGCTCCCTGACCTCACAAAAAAAACAAAGACATTCTTTCTGAATAAAGATTTATTTTTTCTATATTTATTTCAATGTTAGTGCAAAGGCAACTGTAATATTTTGAAAAATTGTATGATTCCAATATGTTAAACAAAATGTTCACCATTTTTTGCAGCTAGCAGGTGTGTTGATAACATTTGAGTGTGTGTGGACAGGCCCCGCCCTTTTTGTACTACATTTGAACCGTAACGTAATGATAAACAACCAGTAAACCCGTCTGCTCTATGCTGCTTCATGGTCTTACCCCCCCCTCTCACTATCACCCCCCCCCCCTAACATCCCTCTCTCTTCTTCCCCTCTTTCCTTTTCCGTCCGGTCCAACACCAAAGATTTTCAATCATGGTTGAAATGAATAAAGTTTGGCCTCAATTACAAAAGGGGTTTATTCAAACATACCTTTGGTATTGTCTGAAGATTAATAACCCCTCTTGTTAAAGTAAAATATGTCCAACACAAGAGGCCCTCAGCTCTCATCTGCCTGCCTAGCTGTTGGACAGGACAAGTTAAAAAAAAAAAAAAAATGTTCACAAAAAAAAACTAACATTAGGGGGGGCGCTGGTGAGCGTAGCCATGTGAAGACGTGTTTTACAGAGCTCCTCAAAAGGGAGACTTTTTGAAATATATTATGCACTCCAAAACTACCAAATATTCTCCAGCATAAAAACTACATGCCAGTAAACAGCCTTTACGTTATTTTTCGCATTCCCAGCGCTGTTTTGTAAAATCATGAGCAAAACTCGAACTGGAAATCAACAGGCCGGGAAAGCCTCGGACCACTCTGAGAGCACAGCGGCGCCACCACCGGACATGAGAGAGGTAATGAGGGCGATCGCCATTTCCGAAAAGACTATACTGGAGCGGATTGACTCGAGTACAAAGGATCTGAACGACAAAATAGATTCAATAAAAAAAGATCAGGAGAAGCACGAGACCCGCCTGGACAGTATTGAGTTCGGTTTGAATACGTATTCAGACCAGACGGTGGAACTGGAGAATGTGGTTAGCAAGCTAAAGTTGGAGGTTGCTAAGCTAACTGACAAGGTGGATGATTTAGAGGGGCGACAGCGACGCTGCAATGCACGGATTGTCGGGGTGAAAGAAGGATTTGAAAACACTGGGAAACCGACTGATGTTATTGCCACAATGTTGAAAGAAACTCTTCATCTCAACTTCACACCGACGCTAGACCGAGCTCATCGCAGCCTGGGAAAACCTGGAAACTCCCCCAGGGCGATAGTGGTGATGTTCCACTATTTTCAGGAGAAGGAGGAAATTTTCCGGGCCGCCAGATCGCAGCCGCTACTTCTACAAGATATGAGGATCAGCATCTTCCCTGATTTCACCGCAACTGTCGCAAAGAAACGAGCTGCTTTCACAGAAGCGAAACGTCTGCTCTGGGGATGCACCGGCGTCAAGTTTGGGATTATGTTTCCAGCCACCCTGCGCATCACATCACCAACAGGACAAGACAAGCGCTTCACGGATCCGTCTGCAGCAATTGACTATATTAAAAAGGATTTACTGCGACCAGCTGAATGAAGAGGGAAGTTTTTCTGCAGCAGAGTGGACTCTCACAGAAGAGGATGACCCTGCACTGATTCCTTGACGCCCAGAAGACGTCACGTGTATATTTTCATAAGAGGGGAAGAAAAAAAAAAAGAAAAAAACTGAAAGGTATCTTTTTTTTACATTCCCTCTTGTATTTACATTGTGCATTTTGCTTTTGCAATGTTTAGGGAATTATCCAATCCTCTCTTTTTTTATTTTTCTTCTCTCTCTCTCTTTTTTCTTTTGAAACTTAGAGGGTTATCATTTAAGTTCCATTGATTGTCGTTTTAAATGCGGTATTAAGGTGGAAAACATATTTTTTAATTTTTTATTTATTTATTATTTTTTATTATTATTTTCTAATCTACAGTATTTTACTGTTCTGGAGTCTAAATACATGTTGCACAATATGCCCATTTGAGGGGCTTTCTGACAGCTAGGTGAATGTTTAGTTACTGCTTAGTACTAGCTCAGAGGGATGCGATCTCAGCGGGGTTTGTAGATCAGCATGGGGGGTTGAGGGTCTTTTCATTTCGGGGTTTTGATGAGAACACTTTTTTTTCTCTGTCTCTTTCTTTCATACATATATATATATATATATATAAATATAAATATATATATATATTACTGTTTAAATGACAGATTCAAAAAAATCAGGCGTGCCTCCGCTTTATAAGTTGTAACGTCAAAGGAATAAATAATCCAATTAAACGGACTAAAGTCTTTACACATCTAAAATCATTTAGACCTGATGTAATCTTTTTGCAGGAAACACACCTCCGGTCAAATGAACAAGTTAAATTGAAGAAACCGTGGATAGGACACGTATTCAGCTCTAAAAATGAAGCAGGACCCGGGGTGCTGCTATTTTAATTAGGAAGGGAATCCCATTTGTACAAACGTCAATAATATCTGATGCTACAGGGAGGTATATCATCGTTAAAGGCAGACTATGTGGCAAACTGGTCACCTTAGCAAACGTATATGGACCAAACTGGAATGACCCAAACTTTTTTCAAAAATTTTTTGGAAACATACCAGATCTGACTGAATCACAGCTGATTTTAGGGGGTGACTTCAACTGTGTCCTTAACCCACTTCTAGACAAATCAAACCCAAGACTTGGTAGCAAAATGTCCAAAGCAGGTACAGCTATCGCAAATTTTATGGAATCATACGCGCTTTCTGATCCTTGGAGAAACAAGAACCCAACTTCTAAACAGTTTTCATTTTTCTCACCAGTACATCGATCATACTCAAGAATAGATTTCTTCATATTAGATAATAGGATGCTTCCCAATACGTTGGACTGTCAATATAATGCAATCGTCATCTCCGATCATAGCCCAGTACAACTGGATATCAAACTGCATGAGCCCCCTAAACGCAGAACCGCCTGGCGGCTTGACCCGCTACTATTATCCAAAGACTCATTTAAAAAAATGCTATCGGACCAGATCCAATGTTTCTTGGAACTTAACCAAACTCCGGACATGCAAATGAATGTTATATGGGAGGCACTAAAGGCCTATCTCAGGGGCCAAATTATCTCTTACTCATCTTTCCAAAATAAAAAATATAAACAAAGAATTAATGACTTGACTAATAACATAAAAGAGACTGATCGCTTATATGCAGAAAATCCAACACCTGATCTTTACAAAAGGAAGTTGCTGCTAAACACAGAATACGAAAATCTGTCTACACAACAAACAGAACGCCTTCTATTTAAATCAAGACAGACATTTTATGAACATGGGGACAAAGCTGGAAAGCTCCTCGCATATCAAACCAAAACATCCATGATTGCTAATACCATTCCTGAAATTTGCAAAACCTCGGGGGAGAGAACACTAGATCTGGAGACAATAAATGACCAGTTTAAACTATTCTATTCTAATCTCTACACCTCAGAGCCAACTGATGAAAACAGTCTTAACACATTTTTTGAAAATGTACCTATACACTGTCAGAAAAAATGTGCAAAATTTGTACCTTTAGAGGTACAATGGCTTGTCACTGGGGCAGTACCCTCAAGGGTACAAATGTTGTACCCTTTCATATAGGTGCGTATCTGTACCCTTTCAGTATGTACCTTTCAAAGGCAAATATGTACCTCTGTGGACTAAATTGTACCTTATAGTGCTATGGTACCATAATGTACCTTTAAAAAAGGTACAAATTTGTTCTTTTAAGGGTACTGCCCCAGTGACAAGCCTTTTGTACCCTTTGATGGCAAATTTGTACCAGATACAGCACATTAAAAGACCAGTATACTGTTTATCACATTTATTAAACATTCAAAACAATTACAATTCTGACATTTCACAGTATGTACAGTGTCACAACAGGATGCATATATTTACAATTATTAGCAATTTTACAATAATGAAAAATCTATATTTTTCCTTCAGTTCACATTGCATTCATTGTAACTATAACCTTAACATTTGATCAATTGTAAACAGCACATAGCACTTCAGTTACCATTTTTAAACCATGAAATAAAACTTGTGACATTAACAAAAGAAGCACTAGACCTCATTTTAAGTACATCTTTCTACTGCATTCTACATTTTCTAAAAATAGATAATAAAAAAGTAAACTCAGAACCAAGTTTAAATGCATAATTTAAATAATAAAATGCATAAATGTGATAAGATAATATTGATAAGAATTCTAAAAAGAAGAACTATAAAACACACTAAAGATTACCAAGGATTACGTTTATGTCAATACCTAGTGGATCCTCTGCAAGCTTCTCTTCTCTTGATTCTTTGGAGACTTTGGCCAATGGAGCTTTTCTTTGAACAAGCTCAAGCACCTTTGGCACAATACTGGTAAACGCCGTCCTTGAAGCGCTGGCTTAAACTGACAGGTGATGGATGCATTCGGTCAACATCAAACAACTGAAAATTGAAGAAAATTAGAAAATTAATCATTCACTTTAACTAAAACAAACAAAAGACATAAAACAGTCTAATATTCTTTGTTGCCATTTCCCTTTAGTGATCTCATTGTATAAATATTACTTGGCTTGAATGACTATATATTTATATATGAGTTTAGAAAATTACAATGTTTTTACAATTGAGTTAAAGCTGTTAATGATCATTTTAGCAGATGTCTCAGCTCATATTGACATTCAAAATGTATTTTAAGCTGAGAACTGATTTAAAATGTCACTGACCCCTGAGGTTGTCTTCAAGAAAGGGTACTTCTTTAGTATATCCTCTCGCACTTTGCTGTACTGGATATGCAGGACATTCACATGACCTTCAACGGATGATGCATCCTCTCCAATGACAGCAACCACCTATTGGATCAAATTTAAAAGTCCATATTAATAATAAAAAATACAACTGCAAGCACTGATTACTGGGGTTAAAGCACTTTGAGATGATGTTTAAAGACAGTTTGTGCAGAGTGGTTTGGAGTTGATCAGAAATTAACTTCTGAGTTGTAGGCGGGGCTATTGACACAGTAGTTACCCTCTGCTGATGTCCGATCATCCCTTTGTTTACGCCCTCTCCCGCTAGCTTACAGTCCTTCCAACCTAAAACTAACATTAGTGGTGAAAGCAAAATGTTGAGCAATATTGAAGCTTTCCGGCCATAGTTTAGATCAAGCTCAGACAAGTATGATGAAGATGTTAATGGATCTGTTTGTCTGCAAGTGGACGCATCAGAATAGAGCAGAGCAGAGGGACTCTGACCCACCTCATTTCATGTGGTGCGTCACAATAGAGAGCTTCCTCAAACTGCCTTTATTTTGTCTGTTCCTGATTCATCCCAATTTGAGTGAATTCTCAGATGTGCAGTTTCAAACGTGTTCTTTTAAACGTGCCCATCATGAGAAAAATACTGCGACAAGTTAAAAATGGGGGACCCACTCCAATGAAAGTTATTTTTTAAAATGTAGCATTTTTATGATGACATATTGTTATAAGATTTAAGAATAAAACTGTGTTTCTGAATATTTATTTTCTCAAATTGGGATGAATCAGGAACAGATGAAAAGATGTAATTTGAGAAAGCTTGTAGTTGTTACGTACAAGCTACATTTGGCAGGCCACAAGCTCCCTGCTCCGCTTGTCTTCATTCTTCTCGTCTGAGTTGGCATCTGGCTCACATCTAGAAGGCTGGATAGCTCCAATATTGCACGCCAATTCTGTTGCTTGGGGGTTGTGAGGGACTGTAAGGTAACAGGAGCGTAAACAATGGCATGATGGGAAGTTAAGGCCTGTTAACTCTGCAAAACAGTCCTGTCGAGAACTTGAAGGTGAATTCCAATTGAACTGCAGAAACCATGTCCCAGAAAACATTTTTCCCCCTCAAAAACTGCATAATCAATGTCTGTCTTTGTATAATAATAATGGATTGGATTTATCTGCGCTTTTCAAGACACTCAAAGCGCTTACATTGTGTCCATTATTCATTCACTCCTCATTCATACATGGTGATGGTAAGCTATGGTTGTAGCCACAGCTGCCCTGGGGCAGACTGACAGAGACATGGCTCCCATTTCGCGCCTACGGCCCCTCTGACCATCACCGGGATCATTCATGCACATTCACACAAGGAATGTGAAGTGAAGGAGGGTGAAGTGTCTTGCCCAAGGACACAACGACATTTTTTGGCTGGTGGGAGCGGGGATCGAACCGCCAACCCTTCGGTCATTGGACGACCCGCTCAACCACCTGAGCCACTGTCGCCCGTATAGTCAATATCGTGTTAATTATGCAGATCTTTGTTGAAGGAAATACAGAAGAATTATATGTTTGTATGATGAGGACAGTATTCCAGAATGTATTCAATGTGTTGTGACTTACTCACTCGGTGCAATCTGCTGTTTCCCTAGAAAACTTTAAACTAGTTTGGATGATCTGCCTTACTGCACTGTTTGACAACTAAACTGAATTGGAAAGACAGCCTGACTTTGAATGCTTGAAATGACTGAAAAGATTATTTACTTACTTTGGCCAGAGAGGTGTCTTCAACTCTCCGTCTTGTTGTAGGACTGTGTTGTAACATTATGGTGTCATCTGAGTCCACTTCAGTGTCTCCACTTGAACTGGTATTGCAGCTCTATGCAGGACAACTCGGCTGATCTGTCAAAGTATTAAAGCTTTGAGTTGCTGTAATATTTAAATTAGTATGATAGCAAAAACAAAAAAGTAAAAACAAAGATTTTTAAATACTGACCGACTTAACAGTTTAGCAGATTTATTATCTTGTCTAAGACAGCAATAGGATATAAAACTCATACTTATTTGCCCGTGTTTTGTTCCCCACACTATCCTGTCAAATAAATCATTAACCCTCAGACTCCTATTGATGCAAATATACAATCAAAACTCTTCAGCTCAAAAATGTTCTTAATTTAGCATGTACTTGAAAGCAAAAACACAGATTATTTCCCTTGGAAATAAATTCAGGCATCAAAGGGGAATTTACCCAAAACCATTCAAAACAAAATAGATAAACTACAATTTAAAAGAAAAACTTCACCTTCTGGATTTGTATCTTCGGCCAGACAAATTTCAAACACACCAAGGTTTGGGTTTTTCAACAGGAGATCAAAAACCTGCTCATCAACTTCTGTCTTTGAGTCATCAAAGACTTTCAAGTCCAAGGTTGGGATGTTGAACTTTTTGGCAGCTGTGAACACAGCAGAATTATGTTTAGAATACAGCACAGAAATTATCTTTAAATTAAAAAGCAATTAAAAAAATCTGTTTGCATCACAGCTGACAGTTTACCCACAAAGTTGACTGATTCCTGTAAAGAAAAATGCTGGAAATTGTGATGTTTCCACTCACCGCATTCCCAAAAGGATTTGTAGGTCAGCTGAACTTCAAAACATTTTTTTTTTTTGGCGTTCGACATGTTCACGCACAGCTTGCATCTTTCCTGGTGGGAAAAATAATAATATATTACAAAAAAGAAAAAAACATTACAACACCAAAAGGTACCAACACAGCATTTATTCAGATCGAAGTCCTGTTCCAAATGAATTAATACATTTTAAAATAGTAATGGCAAATATACAGTTCACACTAGCTGCCACAGCAATGTTGCAGAATTTGCAGAACTGCTAAAAAAAAAACACTGACGACAATGCACTGGCTTCTAAGGGCCTACAGATTTATTTCTTGGAAGTTCGTTTAAATTTTTTTTTTTTTTTCCTGGTTTATAGATGAGTTTTTGGTATGGGAAATCGTGACGAGTATCTGGAATCACGGACCTCCACTTAAAAAAAATCTCTGCAGGAGAATGATCAAAATCAACAATACACAGTGTAAACTTCGCTTGACCAACAATGAGCGATCATGACAACCTAAACAGTCTGTCACTGTCTTGCATTCGAGAAATGGTGGCTGCGCGCGCACAGCAGCTAAGGCAGGCTGACATATAAATGGGAAGAACCGCCATACTGCGGTGTAAAAAAAAAAAACGTTTTTGGACTCCTACACATTACAGATTAAAATGATTAACGCATTGAATTCGACGGACCTGATAAATATCAGTAGGAATTATGGAGCTGGTCGTTTCAAAAGTAGCTGGCTTCCTTACTAAGAAAGACAGAAAGAAAAAAAAAAAAGGGGGGGGGGGTAGGCAACAACAACCGGTGCATCAATCAACGCCAGCGTACATCGGTAAAACGGCGACAGAATTATCTAGTGAAAAAATGTATATATTTCAATGTATTTAACGGAACGCGGTACAACACCAATAAAAACAACAGCTTAATTTATTTAATGGTTGCATTTAGCTGAACTTCAAACGGCTGAGGCTAACCGTTAGCAAACTCCTGGTCCTGCTCGTAGTTTGCAATCTCCTCACAGGCACATACACGGTGGAATAGCAGCATTCCACTACACAAAAGTTATTCCTTACAGATAAAATAAGCGAACCCACTTAAAACAAGTTTCCAACTTATTTTTGAGCAATTAGCAGACTTACCTCAGTCACAGCCTCTATCTTCCTCCGGCCGCTGCGGGATAACAAAATGGCGGAAGAAACGAAACTTAAGAAAGTAGAGTGGGCGTGGTCTCGCTGGTTTACTCCAACATATTTCCTCTACGTTTTTACTCCTACTTAAACAAAAATTACTGATGGTAACTCCGAAAAAAGTACTCTCTCATTTTTCCTGTGTAGGTACAAAAGCTAAAAGGTACTAATATGTACACTTAATGTAACGTAGTAACAGAGAAATTTACTTTTTTATTAGAATGCATGATAAGAAAAAAAATACCTTAAATTAACAGCTCAAAAACTAGAAATTTAAATTGAACTTAGGCCAAGTTAAAGTACACCATATAAGGTAAAAAACATCAAATAATTTTGTCTACATTGTGCTTTTGCTCTAAATTAAATATAAGTATATTTTTACTTATATATAAGTAAAAAAAAAAAAAACAGGCTCACACTAATACATGTTTAAAAGTTATTATCTTGATGCTCTGCACAATCAATAAAATATAATTTGCTTGTGTACTGTTCAGAACTAGTCATAAAAGATGTGTGGTCTCTTAAATATATTTGGTTATTTTGTGCATCTTTTCCAAATAACCAACAATGTATTAAATGATTTTGGGTGACGTTTCATACACTTTGCATTATTACTTTTGTCACACAAGTGATTGTACCTTTGTTTGTGGAATAAAGGGTCCAAATATGGGCCCTCTGATGGTTGGAAACATATTTGTACCTTTTTTATCCTTAAATGGTACATATGAGTACCCTAAGGTGTAATTATGACTCACTTAGGGTACAAATTCACCATTTGTACCCTAAGTGTTCACAAACGTACCCCAACCGTACCCTTTTTTCTGACAGTGTACCTCAAATATCCTCAGAAGATAGAGAAAAGATTGATAGAGAAATAACATCAAATGAAATAAAACAGGCAATTAAATCTATGCAGAATAACAGGGCCCTGGGACCTGATGGTTTCCCCATTGAATTATATAAAACTTTTATCGATAAATTGGCTCCAATACTCAAAGTAGTATATCAAGAGGCATTTAGTTTAGAGAAACTACCACTGACCATGAATCAGGCTACAATAGCAGTGCTGCATAAGGAGGGTAAGGACCGCCTACATTGCAGCTCCTATAGACGAGTAAGTCTATTAAATAGCGACTACAAGATCCTGACAAAAATTCTGGCTAATAGAATAGGTACTATATTGCCAAAAGTTATACATTCTGACCAAACTGTTTTTTTACCCGGCAGACAATCATTCTACAACATGCGACGCCTGCTCAACATTCTATATACACAAAAACAGACACAAAAATCTGAAACAATAGTCTCCTTAGATGCAGAGAAGGCCTTCGATCGTATCGAATGGAGGTACCTATCCACGGTCCTAGAAAAGTTCAGATTTGGTCCCTCATTCAAAAAATGGATTAAAATAATGTATCTCTCTCCAATTGCAGCAGTACGCACGAATAACCTACTATCAGATTTTTTCAAATTGGGAAGAGGTTGCAGACAGGGCTGTAGTCTGTCTCCTTATGTCTCCTTTTGACTTAGCGATTGAACCATTGGCCATAGCTCTCAGAGGGGACAACCAGATTGCCGGAATTTCCAGAGGGAATATTATACATAAAGTGTCACTCTATGCGGATGATTTGCTGTTGTCTATCTCTAATCCATATATATCAATACCTAGACTACTCAAGGTACTAGATCAATTTGGTCAAATTTCTGGATATAAATTGAATTACACCAAAAGCTTGTTGTTTCCCATTAATAATATTGACAGTGATTTTTCCGCTTTCCCCTTCAAAGTAGAAAAAGATACATTTAAATACTTAGGAATAAACATCGCCCGCACAATGGGGGAACTACGAACTCGAAACTTTGAATCTTTGTTAGAACAGACGTCACAAAAGCATAATGAGGTTTTTCACTACACCCTCTCAAAAAAAATACCTAGGAAATAGTAAATGTTGGAGGTGTGGTAACAATGGAGCCAATCACTTCCATATATTTTGGGACTGTGTGGTTATCAAGAAGTATTGGTCTGACATACATGAACATCTGCAAAATGTGTTTTCTATTGTTTTCCCCTTGTCTTTTGAAAGTCTGTTTTTGAGTAAAATTGATGGCCTAGACGACAAAAATAAGAAACTGCTCTACATTCTGCTGGCAGCCAGTAAGAAAGCAATAACCAGAAAATGGCTTAAACCTGAACAGCCAACGATAGAAGACTGGATTGATGTTGTACAAAGAATTTATATAATGGAAAGAATCTCACACTCTTTACAAATACGGCTGGATGTTTTTTACGCTACTTGGTCTATATGGACAGAATATGTTAAGCCTGTAAAATCAGATCTCATCTGAAATCATGTCATATCATTTATGTTTTGAAACTCCCTGCTTCCTCACATGTTCCTTTTTTATTTATTATTATTTTGTTTTTGTTTTTTTTGTTTTTCAATTAAAAAACTGAGAAAGCATGAACATTGTAACACGTCAAAACAATGTACAATTTATCCTGTGCTTTTTCAATAAAAAATAAATTTGAAAAAAAAAAAGAACAGACGTCACAAGACTTAAAAAAATGGTCCTGGTTACCAACCTCACTTGCAGGCAGGATAAATATTATTAAAATGTCCGTCTTACCAAAATTCTTATATACTTTTCAAATGATTCCTATTTTCATAACTAAATCCATCTTCAGAAACCTAGATCAAATGGTAGCAGCATTTATTTGGAATAAGTCAAATCCCAGAATGAAAAAGACCTATTTGGAGGTACCAAAGGACGCAGGTGGGCTAGGACTCCCAAATTTTATTCTCTATTACTGGGCAGCAAACATCACCAAATTATTGCATTGGAAGCATCTATATGAGACCAATGAAGGGGAAGTTTGGGCACAAATGGAACTGATGTCTAATCCAATACCACTGCTAACTTCTTCATCATCTCAAAATCGACCACAACAAAACATGAACCCGATTGTCAGAGCTTCTATCCAGATATGGTTCCAGTTTGGGAAACATTTTGCACTTCAACAAGCCAGCAAATTTTTCCCCATTTCCTCTAATCCATTCTTCCTGCCCTCTGTCACAGATAATGCCTTTAAAAGCTGGCATGTCAAAGGTTTAAAATTCTTCTATCAACTTTTTTCAGACAATGGTTTCTGCGCATTTGATAGTCTGATCAGGGGCCTGTTTCACAAAGGAGGTTAAGTGTAAACTCTGAGTTCATAAACCCGGAAATCAGGGAAACCCTGGGTTTTCCGTTTCAGAATCGGAGGTTTGTCAAACCAGAGAAAGCAGAGTAAGTCAAACCCGTTTCTGAAAGAGAGTTAACTTTTACTCGGAGTCAGTATCCATGGTTACTTATGCTGTGAACCTAACCTGGTCGGGAGCAGGTTTTATTCTCCAAACTCGAAGTTTTTGCCGGTCCCCTCCCCTTTTTAAAGACGAAGCACTATATATCGCTTCAACCTTCATTGCCCACATTTCCGTCACGCGATCTAAGTGACAAGAATGGCTTGTCCTTTTTTGGAGGACCCAATAGACGAGGAGGCTGCATTAATTCGTAGAGAATTACATTTACGTCGTACGAGGATTTTGAGACCTCGACTCGATGTTTTGTCATTTCCCCATACGTTTTTGTTTGAGCGTTACCGTTTTTCGTTGCAGTCAATTACATATACAAAATGAAAACAACATTAGGTCTTGCTATGTAGATGTTTCATATGTCAAATATTGTCAACAAAGCCTACATCCATGACATGCTCACATTTGACCTGATTGAATTATGTTTTTATACTTCACTTTTAGCTGCTGCCATGTTTCTTTTAATTCCTGCAGGATTGCATCTACATGAAAATGAAATCAGGGACATAGAATTAGATTAATGTAACAATTACTTTTTGGAAACACAATTTTCTAGCACTGCTTACTTTCTTAATCCCATATAAACCTATACCACTTGATCAATACAGGGGTAGTGTTGCAGCGTGTGTGTGCTGAGCGGGGTGCAATCCACGAGAGACAAGGGGAGGGGCGATTGCAGGTGCAGATGGGGGGGGGGGTGGGGTGAGCACGGATGAGGAGGACGGAGAAGGTGTCATTCCCAGAATAACTGTTTTGGAGTCATTCTTATTCCGCTCTGGAGGTTGAGGGTTTCCAACGGGAAGTGAACCCCGAAGGAGAATTCCCTTCAGCCCTGAAGGAAATCTCCCCTGCGCTTTTGACCACGCACGGTCGGAAAGACGAGAGAAAAGAAGGAAGTCTTTGCGCAGCGAAAGGTTCAACAGTAGACAAAAGTTCACTTTTAAAAACACAATTGCATGTATTAATATTAAAATGACCAACGTTTGCTAGAGGGGAAGGTTAACAAAAAAGTCCTCTAAACATTACCGACGTTAAATGCATTTTTCCCCAGATTGGTTCTGTACACTATGCAGCATTTCATGCATTTACACCAGGAATAACACTTCAAAAGTACACCTAAATATCACCATTTTTTATTTCACACCTTACGCTATTTAAAAAGTTATTACAGTCAATATTTATAACAATGATTTAAATGCAAACTTAGGCATTAACTTGAGCAGCTATGTTTTCCACGCTAACTGTCTCTGTTTTGCAGATGCAGCGGTGTTGCTTTTCTTCTGGAATATGTTCTCATATTCACTGCAACTCTGCAGCAGCACGTCAAGTTCAGCTGCCGAAAAATACGCAGACCTCTTTGTTTTCACGGTTGCCATGGTGACTCGTGATATCTGCGCTCCATTGATAATGGCTTCTTATAGACGCGGTGCGCACGCTCACCTCCGAATCAGTCCACTCAGAGTTGATTGATCTAACGCGGATCAGCTGCTCTGAAACTGAAAACTCAGAGTTGTCAATCTCTCGATTGACCAACTCAGAGTTCAGGTTTGACCTCAGAGTTGGTTGAACCTCCTTTGTGAAACAGGCCCCAGGGATTACAACATATCTGCCTCACACATGTTTAGATATTTACAAATACGTAGTTTTGCAAAGACCCTGTACTCTTCATTTCCCTATTTACCGCCTAAAAATGAAGTGGACACCCTTTTAGAATTAGATCCTTTCGGCAAGAAAAGAATTTCAAACATTTACAAACTTTTGCTGGATATGAAACCTATTAAATGGATAAAAACCAAAACCAGATGGGAAAAAGATATTGGAGTCAATGTGTCGGAAGAAGAGTGGAAATCCTGTCTGACTCGTATACACAGTTCGTCACTCTGCATTCGTCCTGGTCTAATTCAATTCAAAATACTTCACCGTCTCCATTATACAGGAGAGAGGCTAGCAAAGATTTTTCCAGGTGCCGATCCTGCCTGCCCGAGATGCAAACATGTACCAGCTACTGAGGGCCACATGATTTGGTCCTGCCCCAATCTACACAATTACTGGGGAAATATATTTCAGGTCCTGTCCCATATCTATGGAAAAGAACTGACACCTGACTTTCGGATTGGTATTTTTGGAATTATGACACCTCAACATAAAGCAAACAAATCTCAGGAAAATGCCATTGCATTTGCAACTCTACTCGCACGTAGATTGATTTTATTCCACTGGAAATCTGACAAAGCTCCGTCGGTTTCCCAATGGTTAAAAGAGTTAATTTCCTTCCTGCCTTTAGAGAAGCTCGGATACAGGATAAAATCAACTCAACAAAAATTTTCGGTGACGTGGCATCTCCTTATTGAATATGTGAAAACATTTACTTTTGACATTTGAGGATTGCATGTGGGAAATTGAGACTGTTATCAACCATATCTCTTCTGTTTCTGTTAGTGTTCCTTCATCTGTTTTTTAGAGCCTACGGTGGGTTGGGTTGGAGGTTTTTTTTATTTTATTTTTATTTCCTATTTTTATTTTTTTTTGTTTGTTTTGGTTTTCTTGTTGTCTGTTCTGGCTTATTTCTTAGTTATATTCTACTTTCTACCTGTTACCTGTTTATGTATAACAAAATTTTCTGTTTTTGTTTCTGTTTCCGGTCTATATCTAAAAATATGAGCCCAACAATACTGTAACAGGATACTGTGAATGACAAAGCTGAACAATAAAGTTTGAAAAAAAACCCAAAAAAACTAACATTTATGTTTTCTGTAGCTACACAAAAAGTGAACATGTTGAAGTTTTATTAGTTTTTCTTTTGTCTTAAGTTAAGTTAAGTTAAATTAAGTCTTTGAAAACTTCAACAAAAATGTTTTTTTTTCTTTTTAGATGATTAAATTGTTTGAATTTAGTTTAATTGTGTCTGTTGGCCACTTCACCTTCATCCTGTTTCTTAAATGTTGTTATTACTTCTTCTTAAGTTTAACATCTAAAAGAATCCAGACGTTATTAGAAAAGTGTTTCAGTTAGAAAGCTGACTTAGACCAAACTCTGGGATGTTTGGCTGTTAAGAAACACAAACCTTGAAGGAGAACTAAACTGTTGACCTCTGATTTCATCAAGAAGATTTCAAAACTGGTTGATGTGTTTGTTGTGGTATAAGACATTTAACAGGGAAGACTCATTGTAGCGCAGAGATGCTGTCACTTTACCACAATGCATCATGGGAAAATGTAGTGCAAAAACGGCCGCAGATGGCAGACAGACTCTCTTCTCTGAGCTTCATTGTTTGCTTGTTCCACAGTCTGATCAGGATTATGGAATTACATCTCTGCCATAAAGTCAAAGGGCGTAAAGACAACTAAGCGGGCGTATTTAGGAACTGAGTGAGTAACTGAGCAGCGATTCCGCACTGTCAATTCTCCTTTGCGCACTCACCTGGATTTACGCTCAGTGTTAAGGGGGCGTTTTTATCACTTTGTGGCAGTATTCAGGGGTGTGTTTGTAACTTGGGGGCAGGAACCTTTGTGGTTTATCTGATTAGCTAAAATTTGCATGTCAAGCAGCGAGGCGGGACTTTCATTTTGGGGCTTTAATAGAAAAGGAACGGCGGTTGTAACATGGATTAAAAGCATCAAAACGGTAACAAATTCAGTGATTTTCACATGAGAAAAACTTACAGCACAAAAAAACCCGCTGCACTTTCTTATCTTGGTTTTGGGTCGTTGGTTAATGTTTTAATCAAATTTACATCTGCTTTTTTTTTTTCTATGAATGCCTCTAACGGGGGGGGGGGGGGGGTGAACAAGTTTGACACGAAGAGACGACATTTCTAACTGTGATAGTCAAAGAGCCACACCACACACTGACCTGCCGGACACACACACACACACATACAATTAAAGCCATGTTATTTCCCATAACCCCCTCCTCTCCTTACAGTACAACAGCACTGGATTAAAATGCGCCGTTTCAGTTCTGAGTGTTTTTTCTGTATTTAACGTTAACACACATACCGGTGAAACGTGCATGCTGGTGTGTGTTTTAAAAAAGCAGCGAGCGCAAAACTGAGTTGGTTGTGATTTATTTTTTATCTTTTCAGTTATCAATCAGCATTTAAAATCCATCAAAGTCCTAGACAGCTGTTCACTGTAATCTGCTGGAAGTTGCTGCGCTGAGCCTCGAGTCGATCTTCCAACACAGGATACCTCCTTTTCCGTGGAAACTCAGCTGCTGCTGCATCTTCTTGTCTTGTCGGAGTTGGTTTTCCAGCATCTTCACTTGCGTACCATGGATTCATTATTTTAAATTCTCTGGCAGCTGAGGTTCGATAAGTAGAAAGATCTTCACAGATTCAGACTTCCTGCTTCAATAACTCTTCTGATCAACGTTCAAATGTGTCAGCAAGTATCTCTATCCTTTTGTATTAACACAGAGAGTGAACCACAAATGCATTTCTGAAGAAAAAAGATAGTTTTTTTGTCTTTTAATCAGAATTGTTCACTTCAAGCTGCGAATGCAGAAATGCAGCAGGGACCGTCAACAAAGTGCAACCTCTGTGAACTGTGAAACACCACTGTGTAAAAATCAATAATCTCACCAAAAAAATAAATAAATGTCTATATTTATATGAACTGGTATTGAAGACTCGTCAGCATATTCGTGTTACAATAAATATTTTGTAGAAAAGTCCATCTTTATTTTATCTTGTTTCATATACTTTTTCAAATTTTAATAGAAATGAATCATGACTAAAGTTATCAGTAGTTGTGAAGATACTGAAGCTACTGTCACCAAACCTTCTGTACAGAATAATAATGACCTTATTGTCATACTAAAATAAAGAATATGTCAATATTTCACTTTATTTTTAGGAATTTTTCATATTTACAAATGGATCAGATTTGGTTAAATATATTCAATAGCTCTGAAGATGCTAGAATTCTTTTTACATAATCTTTATTGAAGTAGGAAAATAAGGTCATGATTAGTCACTACAGGAGGTTTTTGTCAGTAACTACAGCATCTTCAACGCTATTAAGGATTTTTGACAAAATCTGATCAATATTTAAATATGAAAAACTCCTTAAAACAAACAACGGGAATTTATGACATAATCTTTGTTGCAGTTGTTGGGGGAAGGTTGAAGCACCCAGGCGCAGAGAGGAGAGGAGGCAGGAGTTCCAGGAACAAGGGCTTTTAAATATTAAAACTAAACAAACCAAAAACCAATGCTAAAGCAGGTAAACCAAAACTCGAAACACTCATTATACTCGAAAACCGGGGTAGAGCAGAATATGGACCAGGACAGGAGGAATAGAAAGACAAGACTTAAATACATACAAGGCAACAAGACACAGGTGGAAACACTCAGGACTGATGGGGAAAGGTAAAACTTGTAACAACAACAAAACAGGAAATACTACAAAATAAAAGAGGAAGTAACTCAAACCTATACAGGAAATAAAGGAACCAAAAACAAAAAAACTGAAACCATTACAGCAGTAGGACAATAAGGTCATAATTAGTCAGTACAGGAGGTTTGGTGACAGAAGCTTTAGTATCTTCAGAGCTATTGTGTATATATGTTATGATTCATATCTCTATTAAATTAAAAAAACTACATGCAACAAAATAGAGATTGACTTTCTAATAAAATTTAGTATAATAATAATGCAGCATGACTATGCTGACGAATCTTCATTACCAGTTCATATATATATAGACATGTATTCGCTTTTTAAAAGTTTACTGATTTTTACAGAATGGTGTTTCACAGAGTTTACACTTTGTTGATGGTCCCTTGGCAGCCGGCTGCTGCATGTCTGCATTCACAGCTTGAAGCGAACAATTCTGATTAAAAGGCAATAAAACCAATCTTTTTTCTTCAGAAATACATTTGTGGTTCACTCTCTGTGTTAATACAAAAGGATAGAGATACTTGCTGACACATTTGAAAGGTTATCAGAAGAGTTGTTGAAGCAGGAAGTCCGAATCTGTGAAGATCTAATTTAACCGAACTGCAGCTGCTCTATTCCCGTGTTCCTCCGCGTAGCTGATAGCTTGCAGTTTAAACTATGCCTCATAATCGTGTCTCTTTGCATTTCAAGGGTTTCCAAAACGAAGTTATTCTGCATAATGCACATATCTGCACCTTTGTACTATGGGGGTGGGTCTTCTTTCACGTCTCTCTCCGTACCGTCATCATGCCGTTCTCTCCTAGGTCCTCTTTACCGAAGTCACACAACAACACATTAGGGCCGCTCTGTACATTTTGGAGAGAAATGTAAGACTTTCGCCTTATGGTTGTGAAAGTACTGTACAGTAAACCCTTGTTTTTCGCGGGGGTTATGTTCCAAAAAGAACCCGTGATAGGCAAAATCCGTGAAGTAGGAACCTTTAGTTTTTTAAACTATTATTATATAATAAAATTAAATACTCATTGAAAAGAAAGAACAAACCATTTTACAGGCTCAAGCATTTGTTTCACAAATAAAAGTACTTTAGAAACGTTTTTTTTCAACAAAAAACGTCCGTTCTGTACTGTCAAAGAATAATTTAAACATCAATGTGAACAGAAGACTTCAAATTGCAAAGATTAGCCCCGCCCACCACGGCCCAAGTAATTGGATTAAACAGGAGAAAATTTAAAATGATTATGAAAAAGAATACAAAGTACAGTCGGACGAATATTGACTCAGGTGTATTTCACTGCTCTTCAGACTGAGCCACTAGCATTGTATTCCAACAATACAGGAGCGTGAAAAATTACATTTAATGCGTTTTTGTGGTCTTTTTTAAAAGACAGATTACAAAGCTAGGAGGGGTGTGTTTAGATTACACTTTTGTCTTTTTTAGGTGGAATTAAACATTCATTCATCTTCTTTCGTTTTTTTCCTTTCGGGGTCATGGGGCTGCCGGAACCTATCCCGGCCACTTGTGGGCGAAGGCAGGGGGCACCCTGGACAGGTCGCTAGTCTGTCGCAGGGTAGAATGTCCATAATCACACTCTCACATTCACACTTAGGGACAATTTAGATTAAACAATTAACCTATCTATGAAATATGTTTTTGGACGGTGGGAGGAAGCCGGAGAAAATCCACGCATGCACGGGGAGAACATGCAAACTCCACACAGAAAGGTCCCCCATTGATGTTCTGGTTCAGGTCCCCCAGTCGGGACTTGCTGTGAGGTAAGAGCACTAACCACTACCACTAGTTTAATAGCTAACCACTAGTAAACACTTTAAAGACCCACTCCGTTTAAAATTGTGTTTTTGTGTTTTTAACATTTTCTTGTAGAATTTTTCTGATGATAAGAAAAAGATAAGATTAAAAATAAGCTCAATATTGCATTTCTGAATATTTATTCAAATTGCTGTGAATTAGGAGCAGATGAAAAGATGCCGTTTGAAAAAGATTGGGTGACAGAAGGAGGGGACGGAGTTGCTCTGCGCCAACAGACCTGCCGACAACTAAAGAGCTGAATTTCTGATGAACTACTGCCGCTCTGCAGAAACTGTGTCCCAGAAAACAACACAGGTTTTTTGTTTTGGCTATAAACAGCAGAATCATAATTAAAGACGACTGGGAACGCTTTTACAATTGATCAAAAGATGATCGGAGTGGGACTATAAACTGAAACACTTTAATAGTTTGTTTCAGCGGCGAGCAAAAATCAAATTTTTACTGTTACACTCGGGTTGTGTCTCATTGGCACATATTTTTCTGCAGCACGCTGCATTTTGGGTTATTGACTGTCTCTGATGAACCAAAAACAGTTTGAAACAAGTTGAAATAAGGATGGTGTGACTTTTCCCCTGGCTTGCAGGTTGGTTACATTAGCTAAAATCCTGCTCAGGTGAATGAACATTTGTTGGCTTGTGTCTGAGTGAAGAGGCCCGGTCGTAGTCAACTTAGCAGTATGACGCGCGATGGTCCAGATCCAAAGTGGAATGGCTACATGCTTCAACCTGTGCTTAACAGGGTCACTGAACAAAGGGGGTCCAGTCACACTGAGAGGCTCACACACACCGACGGGGACATAGACAGTGTGTGAAGTGTTAGTGAGGGCAAGCATGCCTTAGCTTTTAAAGAGAAAAATGAGTATCTCCTTCTTCTTAAACGCACTTCACTGCTCTTTTCAAGTCCTTTCGTCTCATCTCAGATCCTTTAACTGAACACATTAAGTAAAAATGTGGAGATTAGGAATCCAGGAAACGGTTATTTAGTGAAATGAGCCGTCTTTTCCTCTGAGCTGCCATCAAAACCAACATGAAAACACAAGGGTTGAACTGCCTGATCATTTTAACTGCAGTGTCTGCCACTGCCTCCAATGTTTACTTTGTCCCAGATGATGTTAGATATTGCAAAAATAACAAAGATACCAATTAGTGAACAGACAGCAGATTTGGTGGTCTTTTCGTGAAACTGCTCTTTGTTTTCCAGTTCGATGTGGTAAGAGTTCCCCTTTAAAATGCTGTGCAGGTCTGACCCATTCATCCCTAAATACTTCATTAATTAGTTTGAAGTATTAGGTTTACACTATGACTGATCTTTCGCATTGTGTCACATTTTACAAGATTTCTCATCCCACTTTTTTAGTTCTAAGGAAGATTTTATTGCCTCATTAAATAATGCCATCAAAAAAGTTAATAAATAATGATGTCCAAGGCTAAAACTTAATGACTGATTGTGCCTCTGCTGAAGGCAACAACTGCAAAGTGTTTTTTTTTTCTCCAGGAGACAGTCTTGCAGAATTGTTTCACTGTTCCACTGTTCTCAATAGAACACAAACGTGTGTTCTATTGAGTTACATTACATGTATGGTGAAATTCATTTGATCTATCTACCATTATTTAGTTTGATAAGTCCTAATCAGAGTTTGAGTTTGGTTTGTTTGGGATTATAGTCCCACTGTAAGAACTTGAAACTTTACCTCATAAACTAACAGACACACTAGAATTTTAAGAGGTCAAACTAAAGCCTTAGTCCTAACTGCCCTAATGGGTGAATATGGGCAACTTAGCATAAAAAAGCAATGTTTCTTTTCTTTGCTTCAGAATTCACTGGAAATTTTGTTAACTGGTTGAAGAGTTATGGTAGTCGAAAGAATGTAAATATTAGAGCTAGAGCTTTGGTGTAAAAGGGTGAAGATGCATCTTGAACTGGTTGCTCCTGTTTACAACCATCCATAGGCTTGGACAACCCAAAAGCCAGTACTAAATGTATGGATTGACTTTGTACGGGTAGAAAACTTAATTAGAAGTCGTCCAGGTTCTAAAGGGGCCAAGCATCTCCATACCATCATACTACCACCCCTGCCGCTCCTCTGTTATTATGATTCTTTTTAACCTTTACATAAAAGCTGTGTAGCAGCCATGGTGCAAAGGTAGAGCACTAAACTTCCAATAAGAAGAACGCAGGTTTGGTTCCTACCTTCCTGCCCATGTATTGGAGTTTCCCTGGGCAACACACAGAACCCCAGATTTCTCCTGGTCATAAGATGGCATGTGCCCAAGAGCTCTTGGACTTATTACAAGATAGAAGAACAATTATAATTGTACATCATTTGTGTGTACTCTACAAAACTTTAACTTGAGTGTCAACAGATCTTAATCAGAACACGATCATGAAGTTACAATACGTTGGTTGAGTTGCTTTATTTTTAAACAGCATAAAAACTGTAAATATATAGATAAAAAACAACTGCTGTAAACTTAAACGCATCTTTTTGTTCTGGACAGTTAGGGTTTCATACTTCAAAATCATTGGCAGGGTTTTACAATAAGTTATTTTACTGGAAATAATTAATTAAATGTTCATTAATTCAGAAAGTGGTTGTCTTGTGTTCTCGTTTGTATAGTTACTGCAACTTTATAGTTAGTTCGGCTTTTTGGTATTTCTGAATTAAATGTATGGATTATTAATCAAAAATATTAATCAAATAAATCATTAGTTTTTAAAATAATAAAAATAATCAAAACACAGTTTTTTTAACATTAAAGATTTTGTAATTGTTACATTTTTTTCATTTTTCTTGTAACTTGCTGTTTTTATAGTTTTTAATCACTGAAAACATTCTAATTTTAGGTTTTTGTTGCAGTTCCTTGGCAAACTGTGGATCAATGAGTAGCTGGATGAAAAGATCTACTTGATCATACAAGCCACACTGTTTGATGATAAACTAATTTTAAAAAGAAAATAACAGATTTAACCCTTGTGCTATCTTAGATGACCCCCCCTTCCATTGACGTGTTCTCCCTACCATGACAAAGGTGGATAAAGGTGGAAAGATTTCATGTAATCCATGGACACCAGTGAAGATCACAAATCATTGAAGAAAAAAGGTTCAGAGCACTGTCTAGTGGGTCCAACTCCCAATGTTAAAGTGCCTAGGATAGAACAAGGGTTACAATTGTTCAAAAGTTCCGCGTTTCTCATGAGATTGACATCCGGTCTGATTGACATCATGTCTCGTATTTGGTCACAGACATCAGTTGTCTCGCATATTCCTTGTGTGTGAAAATTGCACCTCTAAATCCCCAGACGCCACAGCTTGAAACAATATCTTTACTATTCTCCAGAATTAATGCAATAAAAGTTCCCATACAGTGGAGAGCTGTCTGCAAATTCTGCCTTTTTTTGCAGCTTCTCCTCAATCCAAACTTGTGCAGTTACTGTCATGCTGCTTCCCACAGTTTTGGCAGAAAGGCTTCTCAAGTCAAGGAATATTCCAGCTCTTGAGCCAAAGAGCCGGACCTGCAAAACACAACAACTGCCTCGGCTTTTCTCTGCAACTGGCACGCATCATTCAGCGCCAGGCTTTTTCCCACGCCAAATGGGCCTATAGAGCCAAAAAGAAAAAGACCAAGTGCAAAAAAAAAGGAAAGTCCTGTCAAGTTTTTTGACTTGGTTGTGTTTTCTTCTTGCTGCCCCTTTGCATTTTCGCCTCAGTATATATTTGTCCCTTTTTCTTTTCTCAGTTCCCCTCCCTCCTCAACCTCTTCTACTCTCCTCCTCTGCATATTATTCTTTGTCTTTTGTACTTACAGGCTCTTTTCCCTGTTGAACTCCCCGCTCTCTCCTCTCCTTTGGCTCTATTTTTCCCTCTCAGGGGCCTAATTATGAGGCGGCATGAAATAAAAACATTTTTATCCCCCCCCCCCCCCCCCCCCAAAAAAAAAAGGAGCTCTCTTAGAGCTTTCTGTGGACAATTAGAGCTTTTGATTCTCCCATCCCTACTGTTCATTCTTTCCGTCTCTTTCTCTACTGAGTGGCCATTCACCTGGAGTCTCAGACTGTGATTGGCTTGCTCTAGGACTCCTATAGGGCAGTAATTGTGTCTCAATAAGTCTTACAGTAGTCGCGAGATAAGTGTAGCAGAGTGGGCAGCGAGGTGGAGTTTGCTGCACAAGGCAGCTCAATTAAAAATCCCAGAGAGCTTGAATGGGTAGCCTAATCAGACCACATTGGCCAAGGCTCCCTGCCTATTAGGGCAGGAAGGAAGTGTTGCTATTGTCTAAACACACACACATTTGAAGATGCATACACGCACCAGGAATCCATGATGCACTGTGGGGATTGATGTAGTAGCATTGGTGGAGTCATCCCACAGGCCAATTTGGAAAGATTTGGGGACTCAAGAAAGCTTTTCAGTGCTTTAGACAGGACACAAATACAATAATGCACTCAGAGATCTGTGCACACACATTAACACACAGGTGCAGACACGCTTTTCCATCCATGGTGAGGCTAAAAAGGGCCTCATTAGTGATTTTCAGGAGGAGTGGGTAGTTCCCTCTCTGTTTGCTCATTTGTCACCCTGTGATTCCTCTTGCTGCTTGCTAGAGGTTTTCTGTATTTTAGTGCAGGAAAAACACTTTCAGTGTGAAACATATTTCAGTGTCTCAGTGAGGCTGGTAATAAAATTGTTGTGGTTGCATAAATAACCTGCAAAAATCCAGCTGGTCCCAGATGTGAAAACAGAACATGCAAATAACTATATGCCATAGCCATATGTCCCTAAAATGAACATGCAATGGAAAGTGGAAACTTTGCAAAGCCTTCACTTCTTTTTTTTAATCTCATAATAGGAGCAGAAAGCGGGTCTCTTTTCCTCCGTTTATCTGAGGAGCATTCCCAGGAGAAACAGTGGTTATTCCTCCTTATCTTTGTCACTGCCGAGTGCTGCAGTGGATGATGAAGTGGATTATGCAAATGTCTCACAATATATTCATATTAACAAAGGTTGAGGTTCATGAGCTCATGCCAGGAATTTATGAATACGAAAAAAGGAAGGAAAATATTGAGTCAAGGACGATGAACTCTGCTCACATCATGCTGTGGGTTTGTTAACTCATTTGTTGTGTAGTTAAATAAGCTGCATATGTAATATGAAGTCATGTTTATATGAGCCTATTGTTTTGTTCTTTTATGTTCAAATTCAGGGACTGCTAGTTATTGTGGATTAAATTTGAAAAAATTTGTATGTTTTTTTTAAAATTAAAAGTTGAAAAGACTAAGTCAATTAAATTGACATAAGTTTGAAGTTTGAAAATAGACCATTCATTGACGGTGCACCTTATAATCTGTTGCACCCTATAGTGCAGAAAATACAGTAAAATAACAGTGATAAAACATCTGGACTTTGGAGGAAAAACTAAAAGGCTTGAAAAATAAAAACCAGCAAATAAACCAGCCCAACTAGCAACTTCAAGGCTTCTTGACTGAAGCATACTTTGACATCCAAAGTAACCGGAGGTGCAGATAATCAAGAGACCACTAGGGAGGGAGGCTTACTGTACATCAAGTCAGTCTTAGCTGACCTACCTGTACAACGGTCCAAATTTCTTCAGTTAGTTTGCATAATTGCCATGGATGTTGATCTGTTTTTTCTGAAAACTTTCTACAAAACTTTCCAGCCAGTGTCATGGAATTACTTTGGCTGTTTTCATTTTTTGTGGAAATGTTCCTGTTTGAAATGGATAAATTGCAAATGAAGGTTAGCGGGTCAAAACTTGGAATCAATTACCTTTTTTTATCACCATCATATTAATTCCGTTACAGTCTGTAGATGTTTTGTTTTTGAATTCGTTGACGCTTTTTAGAACTTCTTTTGCTTCCACGGGTCTCAAATAGATCGAGTTAAGATTTCTTTTTATGCAGTGTTCGACAGTTTCTTTTTCTGATATTTTTATTTCATCGGCTAACTTTGGCCCTATTTTTTACAAAATATTCATTAAACTCCTTTGTCATGTACTGAATATTGTTGCATGTCTCATTTTTACCAACTAAAGAGGATGGGTAATTTGTTTTCTCTTTGTGTTTCCTAATTACACTGTTCAGTACTTTCCAAATTTCTTTAGTGTTCTATTTATTTTTTTCTAATTTTTCTGTGTAATCGTCTTTTTTGCATGTTCTCATGATACGGATTGGTTTGTTTTTATATTTTTAGTTTCGCTTCCCCACCCTTACCGCTATTCCCTGCCCCTACACTCATCCATCCAAGCTCAAACTCCCTAAGTACACACACCCTTCACTCCTCAAAATATACACTCCAACATAAACACACACGCATTTCACAAGGAAGGTGGGACCTAGGACCATCTGTCCCCTACCCCATCCCTGGTTGGGAGTACTGGACCCTTGGCAGCCCTCTCTCCACGCAAGGGAAGGGATCCCTGAGCTTTCTGGAAAGACCAAAAGCCAGGGATCAGGGACAGGCCCCGCCCCTTCTCTTTTTGTATTACATCTGAACCTGACCATAATGATAAACATCCAGCAAATTGTTGCTTTATGCTGCTTCATGGTTTACCCCCCCCCCCCCCCCCTCTAACATCCCTTTCTCTTCTTCCCTCTTTTCCTTTTCCGTCCGGTCCAACACAAAAGATTTTGATTAAAATGAATAAAGTTTGGCCTCGATTATAAAAGGGGTTTATTCGTACATACCTCTGGTTTGTCTGAAGATTAATAACCCCTGTTGTAAAAGTAAAATATGTCCAACACAAGAGGCCCTCAGCTCTCATCTGTCTGCCCAGGTGTTGGACAGGACAAGTTAAAAATAAATAAATAAATAAATGTCTCAATCTATAGCCATCGGTCATTGTAAAGTTTTAAAGCATTAAAGCAAAAAGTTTATTTTTAACTGAAATTTAAGCTTTCCTCGATAAGAAGTTTATTTTGAAAGAGCCATTAGTTTACATCATTTCCTGTTAAAATCTTTGGCTCTTCCCGCAAGCATGACAGACTCTTGTGAGCTTAATCCATGATCATCCACTGTCATCATCATTGAGGCAATGCTGTAAGTTTATCCAGTTGAAGTTAAAGAATTGTATAATGTGTTTTGTTGTTAGTTTGAGATAATTTGGAGAAGTTTTTATATTTAAAGTTATTTTTTAGTCTTTAAAAAGATACTTACTAAAATATAAAGCTTTATTGATAACTGCACATAGAAACATGTTTTGAAGTTACATACTGAATGTTATTTTGTAATGTTTGTTGCAGTTTTCACCGAAAGTTGTTGAAGAATTGTGGAAGTAAACGGTGAATCTTACGACGCCTTTCTCTTCATTCAACGCGGTTTAGCTGGATGTTTAGTAAGCAGTTTTGACACGCTGAACAAGAACATTACAGTCATCTATGTTAGCGCGTAGCTGCCAGCGCTCAGAAAATACATCGGTTTTATACATTTAAAAAGTCATGCAAAAACAAAAATTCAATACTTAGATGTGCTTCGGAGCACACCCACGTGAAGAAATGCCTTTTTCCTCCACCCCACAAGTGCAACACCAATCACCCTGCTGGCAGAGGGATAGCCAGCCCTAAGTTCCCACAACTCCTCCTAAAAAAAACACTTTTGGACATATTACACCTTCAAATACCCAGAAAATCGGAGCGATAGGGAGGAGTCAGAGGGGTAGGGAAGCAATTCGGATTCGGCTTAAGTCATTCATATATCGGAATAGAGCTGTGAAGGAAAAAGCGTAGGTCAAGAATCATGAAATTTGTAGTACTTTGACATTTCACACCAAGCCTCTTCTAACTTCAAACTTGAGAGATGCACCAGTACTCTCCTTTCTGTTCTGGACAAGTGTAATTGAGAATAAAAAGACACTAATACTGGACATGCTGTTATCATGGGACAAAAGTGAGAAACAGATGTTAAGAACCTGCAGAAAAGTCAAGCTGGTGCCACATGTGGAAAACTCTCAGTAAGGAAAGTTTTATACAATGTGCGACGTTTGAATTAAATTAAATACTTGACTTCCCAGCGTCTCAGTGAAGTCATCGGCCTCAGGTTTACAGTCAAAGACGCCTGCTTTAGACACATTCCAACAGCTTCTTATGCGCACAAATGTTTTACTCACAGCCACACTGTCTCATCTTCCAAACAGAAAAATGTATCCACAATGTCACGATCCGAAGCAATGCTATATTCAAATTGACCTGCAGAACAAGTGTAGTTGATGTGCCTCCGTGTGCGTATTGAATGACACAAAGTGTTTCATCCCCACAGCAGGGAGGGCAGTCCTCGGGTGGCAGCACTGAGAAAAAATCTCCCCACTAATTGGTGTCAACAGCATTTAAACACAATTAATCAGAATTCCTTCTCCCCTTTCCCTGACCTAATTGTAGGTGATAATTATTGTTTGGAGCCTAATCTAAACAAACAATTAACAGATGCATGTGGACAAATAGGCTGAGTTGGTTCTTTGGAAATCCCTGCTCCATTGTGCTGCTAATTGGGCTCAGTGTAAGCAAGATTTACCCCTCCAAGAGCAGACAGGATACTATCCTAAATCCTGGAATAAACAGACTTTGGGAGTAATTCCTCTAGTGGTATAGATGAACTCCAGCATTGCAAGTGAGGGTCAAGTGCTATTAAAATAGATGAATGTGTTTATTCCAGGCTTTATGGCCAAGTAAGCCACCTTTAATCCAAGCCATAAAGCCTGGATGGATACAGTTTACAAGGCAAAGAATGTTCAAGTAAATGGAACACCCATGTGTGATAGATAACATGCTTCATTGTTTTACATGTACTGGAACATTTTTCCTGAACTAATCTAATGATGCACAGTTCACATCTTTGTCTGCACAATACCATGACATCTCAAGCCTCATTGTGTTTGCACTGAGCAGATTCCCAAGCCATGATAAAGGCATGAATCATACTTGTAAGTTATTTGTAAGGGGTTTCCCACCCTGTCACACAAAGGAAGCTTGGCAGAGAGACGGCGTGTTCCCAGGCATTGTCCCTGGGCCAGAACCAACCAATCCCCCTGCGCTTTAAGTCAAACAATACAATGCTGCGACTCCTGTTTTGGCCCCAAACCCCCAAGTCTTTTACTCAGCAAGCCACTGTCTTCTCCCGCCACCCAGATTCTGGACACAAGAAGTAGTGACGATGCTTTTTTTGTGGTGAATGGAGCCATCAGTCAACAGCTGGGAGGTAATTGTGTCAAGTCAAGACATGGCGGCTTTGCATGGGCAGGCTTGAGCAAAGGTCAAAGGACGTCAAGAGGTCATTCACTCTGCGTTTTAATGACAACTAAAATAGATTCATTTTATTTTTTATTTTATTCCAATGAATCAAGCGGGCCGATGGTTAATCTGACTCATATGCAGGTGCTTTAATGCACAAAAGGTAAAAACTGAAAAAGTATTTCAGAATATACCAATATAGTAAAAAATACTCAGACACAGTGAATTTTAGAAGGTAATGAGCTCATCTTAAACTATATGTCTGTTTACAATGTTATACATTTAGTGCTTTTAAATGTTACTCCCATGTAATTTTGTTTGAGAAAAACAAAAACTGTATTTTAATACATTTTCTCAAAAAAAAAAAAACAACGCTTCTATATGTTAAATAACATCAGAGGACATTGAAGTGTTCTGCTGGATCTGTGCCTCACGGATGAGGCCTCTCAGTTTCTGTTGCTGCTTAGCAGTGGCAGTTCTACACTAACTTCCTCCCTGGGCGAGTAACCCCACCAGGGTCCCCCTGCACACATACAATTTGACAGCATCCTTTTGTGGTCCCTATCTTTTATTTTGGCCATTTTACACAAATAATGCGTTAATTTTCTAGACTCAAATTACAGGGGGGTCAAACTCAGTCGCACAGGGGGCCTAAATTAAACAGACAGGAATATTAATCAAAATTAACCAAGTTTAAATCAACCTTAAATAACTCTCTCCATAAAAATAGATTCTGTCAAAATTATACAAATATGAACATGCTGCAGAACAAAACACACAAAGCCTGGAAATATTAATAATTAGAAATAACAAATTATGTCTTTCCATATTCTTTGCTCTTTTATCATTTTTCATAGCTGAACTCCTGGCATCATTTTCAGCAATAAGTTCATTTCTTGGTGTGTGACGTTCTGTGTGTGTCTCTGTGAAACGGATCAGAGGGATTGGATCTAAAAAAAAACTTATAGTGAATATCATTTTTAGGTCTTATAAAACATGACAAACAAAATCATAGAACTCATCAGTGGGATTACTCCAAAAATATTTTGGCATTTCCCTAATTTTGTGCAACACCAACAGTAAAAATCCTCCAAAAACCTCAATAAATTCATTAACATCTATTGTTTATTTTTGATCTCATAAAGTGCAGCTGTTTTATTGCATTACCTGCTGTCTTTATGTGAAATACTGACACCAACTAAACCACAGAACTTACTTTCACTTTTGGCTTCTCCCATCTGGGGTTGGCACAGCGAAACAACCCTCCCTTGAGGATGAGTTGCATGGTCAATTTGGCAATGTTTTTACGCTGGATGCCCTTCCTGAAGCAACCCTCTCAATCCAACTGGGCTTGGGACCGGCACAGCAGTAGAGAAGGGAATAGGGACCAGCCTGGATTTGAACCCTGGTTTCACGGACGGAAGGCGCTGCAAACCAGCACGAGCTAAACCGGCTCCCCCAGCTCTTTAAAATAAACAATGTTGCCTAAATGCAACACTGTTTAATTTTATTTTGTTGCTAAACCGGCCCCCAACTAAACCACAGAAAAGACACCTAATAAAAATATCTACTATAGTTATTAAATAATGACAATAAAAACATGACCTGCTAAGTGATCCAACAGCATGTGATGATCAAGGTGTTGCGTAATCAAGGCCGCACTCTGCGCAGCCTGCGCCCACAACCCCTCCCCTTTTCATTCTGACATGCACGGCTCCGTCTCTATGGCTACATTCACACTGCATTTCCGATTTTTTGAAAAAATCTGATTTTTTTGCAAGGCCGCTCACATTTCCAATTAAATGCGAACGTTTGTGATCTCCTGTGTGACCGTGAAATGACCCAGAAGTGGCCCGCATGTGCAGAAGAGAACTCATCTTCGTGTCATTTTTTCACCTTTGATGTAATATTTGTCTTTTCAGCAGATCTGGTATAATTGTTACAGCTTAAAATAATAACTCATTCAAATCAGTGCTTGTATCCCCCCCACATTCTCCACCTCTCTTCCTTTTATTCTCTTCTGTCCCCCCCTCACATTCTTCCCCTCTCCCTCCCCACACACACTAAATGTAACAAATAAATAAAAAATAATAAAGTAACAAAAAGGGGTTTATACAAATTTACATTTTTTTAAGTTATATAACCTCTTTTTGTGATAGTAAAACCTGTCCAACACAAAAGGCCTTCAGCTCTAATCTGTTTGCTCAGTTGTTGGACAGAACAAGTTTGGAAAAAAAAATAAAAATAAATAAAAAACAAAAATAAACAACAATAGATGTCAACAACACTGTTGTCAACGACGGAGCTCTTTTTGCATTATTACATTTATTTTCACAAATGAGCCAGCACAATTACAATCTTCTCATTTTAAGAAGGAATTGGAGCCAGGATCGTCTGTACCCACTGTAGTGGAATGGAGATGTGAATGTGCTGAGGCCGCACGCGCGTGTGTGTAAGAAAGAGGAGAAGAGCGCGTGCAGCACAGGAGGGAATGACAGGGGGCAGCGGAAGTGTGTTGAGGGCGCATTCATTTTATGTGTTACGGAGGAAGGAAAACGATAATAAGAGAAAGCTTCCCGCAGAATAAATGCTATTAACCCGCTCTGGAGAATTTGAGGGTCCGAACTGGGAAGTGGAGGAGAATCCGCCATTCAGTCCCCTGCGCTTCGGACCACGGTCGGAAAGGAAAAAAAGTAATCGAGGGAAAGGTTCAACACCACGCTTGGACATTTCGTAGGAAATATTTTCAAAAACCTTCCGGTTGCGATAAGAGCCCTGGAGTTTGGCCTGAATAGAGCTGTCACCCCAAATATTGGTGACCTCCCTTCCCTTCCACTGACTGGTCTCAGCAGCATCGTCTGCCATGGTTGATGTTTATGTTCTAGTTTCCGCCTACTTCAACGCAGAATGATGACGTTTGTAGCTTATCAATGACGTATGGGTCGGATTCATGTGGCCTGGCCGTTCAGAGGGAGGTCAGAATCCTGCGTATTTACAGTGTCTCATTACTTTTAGAGTACTCTACACTGTTTGTTGTATGCATTGTCCCTATAATAAATAAATAAAAATAAAACATAAATTAAAAATTTCAAAAGATCGGATACGTATCGGATTCAGGACCACATACCCAAGTGATCTGGGTCACAGTTGAAAAGATGGGATCTGTGTCGTTCAGACTGTCATGAAAAGATCAGATACAGGTCGCATAGGGGCAAAAAAATCAGAATTGGGTCGTTTCAGCCTGCAGTGGGATCTTAGCCTATGACAGAAGCGTGCAGCTGCGGCCTAGAGATGATTGTTAGACTGAAAAAGACTCCCAAACACAGGGCTGTGTTCTCAGCCCAATCCTCTACACCAGGGGTCCGGAACCTTTTTGGCCAAGAGAGCCATAAACGCCACATATTTTTAAATGTAATTTTGAAAGAGCCATAATATAATGTAGCGTCCCTTTCCCACACTGAGGCACGGAGACTTAACCTCTTTTAAGGTTCTTTATTCTGGTTACTGTAGACCGCAACGAACGCCGTACAATTAATTCAGCAACTCCTGAATCTCTCCCGCCGAGACGAGAGAGATCGCTTCTCCCAACTTTATATTCGCTCCTGCCGCGTCAGCCCTCCCATTTCCCTTATTCGGCCCATAGCTGAACCCCATTGGTCCAAACTACCTAACAACCACCCGAGCGACAGAACTGAGGGCCAATCAGATCTCTGCTTGATGCGTTTAATGAACTCCAGAACTTAGAACACGGCCCGACAGCCAAGTTAAACTCAGTCCGCAACAATATGTTTAAAACTAAATATACAAATGAATATGTGCATTTGATGTAATTTCAACATTTTTAAAGTACAATAAGTCTGTGGGTTCTTTTTAATAACATCGTTATGCTGTTGCTAATAAATGATGAATATTTTTCGTAGTAGTTTTGCTGATGGTGTTGTCTGGTTGATAGGTGGTGAGTTTCTGCTTCATGCAGGCGTTGAGACTTTAAACGTGATCGTAGGTCTGAATGTTCTGTAGATGTGACAAAGACTGCTCACATAAAGACGGGGAGCCAAACACACACTCACACGCTGCAGTGAGTGACGGGCAGCGGGTTTTACGTTATCACAATCCCTGCGCGGTTCACCTTACTGGCCGTGACCCCCCCACCCCCCTGCTTTCTTCCTCTTACATCCCGTCCCCGCAACTGCGCGTTCTTTCTCAGAGACGGGAGCGCGCAGTTTTAGGCACGGCAATTCACAGGTTTCCGGCTGGTACAAACTCTGTGAAATAATAGATAATAGTAACTGATAGTGCTGGTGTAGATTTTGTTCTCCAAGCACCGCTACTACTGCGCGCCTCTGGCATTGCATCGCGCCAGACATGGACTGGTCTAATGAAAAGAAAAAAAGTATAATTAAAGATTTGTCTGCGAGCCACATGTGACCATCAAAAGAGCCATAAATAGGTTCCCGACCCCTGCTCTACACCCTGTTCACCCACGACCGTGTGGCCTCTCACAAGGACAACATCATCCTGAAGTTCGCCGACGACACCGCTGTGATAGGACGCATCACTGGCGGGGACGAAGCAGCCTACAGGAGGGAGGTGGCCAGTCTGGTGACATGGTGTGGGGACAACAACCTCACCCTCAACACAGACCAGACAAAGGAGATGATAGTGGACATGAGGAAGGAGAGGAGGAACCCTCATCAGCCGTTTCTTATCCGGGGTCTGGAAGTGGAGAGAGTGAGCAGCTTCAGATATCTGGGGTCCACCTCAGCCAGGACCTCACCTGGACACTAAACACGTCACAGCTGGTGAAGAAAGCTCATCAGCGGCTGTACTTTCTGAGGAGGCTGAGGAGGTTCGGCATGTCCCCAAAGATCCTCAGCAACTTCTACAGCTGCATTATTGAGTCTATCCTGACCAGCTGCATCACAGTGTGGTACGGCAGCTCTACCGCTGCGGACCGCAAATGCCTGCAGAGAGTGGTAAAGACTGCGTCCAAGATCACCAGGACTCCTCTTCCCTCGCTGCAGAGCATCTACAAACGCAGGGTCTGCAGGAGAGCTGCCTCCATCATCAAGGACCCCACCCACCCGCAACGAGGACTGTTCGCTCTCCTCCCCTCAGGACGGAGGTACAGGAGTGTGAAGTGCAGGACCACCAGATTTAGGAACTCTTTCTTTCCCTCTGCCATCAGACTCCTTAACAGCTGACTGGAGTCTGGAAAAACAAACTGCACCTTTGCTCGTCCTAATTGCTGCTATTGTCATTGTCACTTTTGCACATTTGTACTTTTAGAACTGCCACTCGACATCTTGTGTTTTTGTGTGTATGATGTGAGTGAATTGTTTTGTTTCCTCTATACTTTTGGCATTTGGAGCAGACAGCAAAGAAAGAATTTCATTGTGCAGGGAAACCCGTTTCTTTACTGTGCATATGATAATAAACCCTTTGAATCTTGAATCTTGAATTACCTGTATTTGTGTGTGACTCATCCAGCCACCGGTTATTTGCACTCCCCTCTAAAATCTTTTGATTTATGTTCCAAACACTACCGTAAAGAGGTGTGGGCACCAGTGTCTTTTAGCAGAGGGCGCCTTGTAACATTAAAAATGAAACCTTCAGATGGGGTTTCATTCGGGTCTGCTGTGTCGGAGCGGGGAATTGTGGGAAATAATCTCCTTTGCCTGCTCTGGTCGAAATTGGGTTGAGCACGGGTTTTTCTTTTGCCTAAGTGCCTTTTCATGTGGCAGTTTTACATTGTTTCACACTTAGTTATTTCATCTTGTTGTGTTTACTTCTTTTTTTTTTGCACCATAAATGTGGAGTGGGGAGAGGATGAAGACATGGGTGCGATGTCCATGTGTCAAATTAAAAGCACAAAGTGCCATCTGTGGTAGGCATGCGAAAAAAAAAAGCTGAAAGTCTCCTCCATCGCTGAGCTACTTCATGCCACCCCTGGTGTGTGCCGCCCTCGACGACCGCCCACCTCGCCCATATAAACAACCGCCACTGCTGCTTAGTCCAGTTAGTTGAAGCTCTGCAGCGATGTTTTGGACAATTTAACTATCGTGCTGTTTTGTGCTCGAAGCTGGCAAACAAAGACTAAAAGATGAGCTGCTCCGTGGCCCCTGAGATTGAAGCACTTACAAGAAGAACCTACCCTCACATGGCTGCGACAGTGCAGTGCGACTGTCCAGGGGCCAGTTCATTTGAGCCCTTTCCCCAAGAGAACTGCGGGTGCAGACGCAACTGGCCCATCATATTACCCTTCAAGAACTCTTGCAGATAGCGTTGTAGAGAGAATTGGTTGGAGCTTCTATGGCAGGGGTCAGGAACCTTTTTGGCTGAGAGAGCCATGAACACCACATATTTTTAAATGTAATTTCGTGAGAGCATTTGAGTGAGAATTTGACCCCCGCCACGTGCACAAAAAGTCACCAAAATTTACACACACCTAGCACCCGGCGAAACTTAATTTTAGGCATAGTGAACAACACCATCCCCAAGACAATGACATCACAGTGGGCAAAGCCATAAACCAGCTCAGTCGCCTTGTGGTAGAATGTCCGCCCTGAGACTGGAAGGTCGTGAGTTCCAATCGAGGCTGAGTTATACCAAAGATTCCAAAAAGAGGACCCAATTTCTCCCTGCTTCACACCAAGTGGTTCCCGAGCTCGGCTGTGTCTGCAGGATATTTTAAGAGCGGATCCAAACAAAAACTAATCCTAAGTGTTTTTATTGATCATTTCCTAACTTCTAGGCCATCATTAGGAAGCAATTATAGTAAAGAATGTCCCAATTAGAAGTTGTAGATTTTGAACTGCATGGGCGTGGCAAGCTTGCAAAAGTGGTGTTCTCCTATTAATTGTACATTTTTTAATGAAACACTCTAAAAATATAATGCATGCATTCATGACTAGAACTGAAGAAATTGATAAAACATTAGATATGAACATATTAGGAATGTGAGCATGGTTAGCAAAAAACCTCGTGTTGCAAATGAAATCCAAAAGTTTACTTTTGTTGATTCTTATGAAACTCATGTCGATCTTTTTGTTATCCCCAGGTGACCAAAATATACAATGGTTGCTATGGAGATAAAACCAATAAAAATGCTGCCATTTTGAAAAAAGTGTATTTTCTATCAACATACCTCATGTAGGTCTTACCAGTATTTGCATTTAAGCCAAGTCAGTTAATGATGCTGATGCAGTACTTTTAGCCACATTAGCATAACTAGCATATTTAGCATAATTATCATCTTAAACCATGTGTTTTAAGAGTATTTAACTTACTGTTAACATGTTTGAATTAAACATAATAACAATAACAATTAGTTGCTAGTAGGCTGCTCTAGATCCTGCCTCCATCTTCGACCTGACCTCATCCGAACTGACCCGACCCGACCTGACTCTTGCACCATATACACTTCAAGGGATGATCTGATCCCATTGCAACCACAAGAATATTTTAACCCTTGTGCTATCTTAGATGACCCCACCCGTACATTGATGTGTTATTCCTACCATGACAAAAGTGGATAAATGTGGAAAGATTTCATTTAATCATGGACACCAGTGAAGATCACAAATCATTGAAGAACCCAACTCCTTAACCCTTGTGCTATCCTAGGCACTTTAACGTTGGGAGTTGGGTCATCTAGACCCACTAGACAGTGCTCTGAACCTTTTTACTTCAATGACTCATTCATTTCCCAAATCCTTTGGGAAGGTAAACCACCACCAAGGATCAGTTTGAAAACTATTAAAAAATCTAAAGATGGAGGAGGACCTCCAGGACTACTACTCCGCAAAAAGATTGTTTTACTGTCCAAAAATGGACATACTCATGGTGTGTTAGATGAATCTTGGCTAGATGTAGAACAAAATCTCTGTGATAACCTAGATATTTCTAATTTACCTTTTTTCAGTTCTAAAATTAAACAACACACATGCTTCAGAAGTTTAAACATCAGCTCATCGCTAATAGCCTGGTGGGATTCTTGTGCACCCTACCGGCAACTTGGCAGGGGTTCCTGGGCTGGTGCCTTCTAGGCGCAGGGTAGGCAGTGCGGCTGACTGGGAACGGCGGCCGGGTGCCGTGCTGGCCGGTGTTTCGCCCGTGGCCAGTAGTTGGCGCATGACCTGGCCTGGCCTCCCGGAGGGCGACGTTGCATTCACAGCAGGGGCAAAGAGGCTCCCTTGGTTGGTTTATTTATTTTTCTTCTTTGAATTTATTTCTTTATTTCATTTTGTTTCTTTTATTATTATTATTATTATTATTATTATTATTTTCTTTTAATTTATTTGAATTTCTTTCTTTTATTATTAGTAGTAGTATTAGTAGTAGTATTATTTATTATTATAATTTCCTTTATTATTATTATTATTATAATTATTATTTTTAATCTATTTTGGTTTCTCCATTTATTTATTTTTGGGGGGGGGGGGGGGGGGGGGGGGGCTAGTCCCTAGGGATGTCATGGCATGAATGGTGAGGCTGGACCTCCTGCCCCTCCGTTTTGGCACCGGGCCCCTTCCTTGCTGACTGTCTCTCAGCGCTGGCGAGGCTCTGGGCTCCATCTGCGGCTGGCTTGCCGCCTCCTGACTGCCTGACCACCTACCGCGGCCGGCTGGGGGGCCAGTCGCTCGGGGGAGCCTTCTTCCCCCGGTTGTGCCCATCCGCCTGCTCCTCCCCGCTCCCACCCAAACAAACATTGCACACAGGCACATAGGGCCCCGGCAACTGGATGGGTGGGTTACGCTGGCGGGGCTCACTGGGGGTGTTTCTCTCTGGGTCGTGTCGGCGCCCGCCGTCAATCCCGCTTTTACTTGAATATTAGACACCCTGATTCATCTACGGCCTTGTGGGGATGGTCTGGTGGAAGGGGGCACGGTGAAACATCCGTGCTCATCTTTCACTGGTCTGCTCCACAATTTTAACTTCCACTTTAGACACACACACTGCATGTTAGCAACACACACACAGCAAATACACACCACACACAGAGGGTTCCTGGAGTGGGGGGGGCTCTGCTGCTTGGCAGCGGTGGGGCCCGCCACACTGGAGACCTCCTATTTTACCTGCAGCACTCACACAGCACACTTGCACCACCGTACATCGGTCATCGGTGGGGTCGGAGAGGGGCGGCCAGCCTTTTCTCGCCTGGTCATCTCAGGCCGGCCGGGCTTGTGGGTATCCTGTCGGCTGCGGTGGTGGTCGGGCGTGCGGCGCTGGGGGTCGGTCGGCCGGAGGGGGTTACTGCGTGGCGACGGTGAGTGGGGGGCAACAAGAAGATTGTGAGTATGTGTGCAGAGTGCATGGGTGGGACGGACCTGGGGGCTGGCTCGCTGGTATCCTCTGGGGCTCTCCCTCCCCATCACAGAGTGGGGAGGGCAGTGGAGGGGTTTGGGAGGAGGGGTCAGATAATATGGCGGGTGAGGAGGGTTGTAGAGGGTAGGGTTATGGGGGGCTGGTGTTGTGGGTGCACGGCGATCTCTGGGTTTCTTGGGTCGGGTGCCGGGGCTGGCTTGCGGAGACGGGGCGCCGGTTGGGTGGTGGGCGACTCATGGGTCTCGGCATCCGGTGACCCCCATGGCTGCCGCCTGGTTTGGTTAAGCGCTCCTGTCCTGTGGCCTGGGGGCCCAAACGCCGGGTTCGCCTATGCCTCTGGGCGCCGGGGGGGCATCTGTAGGGGGGCCTTCTCTGCACATGGCTGGGGGGGTGGGCGGTCCCCTCCTCCCCCCCTTCCCGGACTGCATGTGTCCCGATGCCGGGGGCGCTCCTGGCCTGGGGCTCTCTCCTCCCCTCTCCTGGTCTGGCTGGTCGGGCTGGCGAGGATCTGGTTCCCCTTATGAACACACTGTTCACTTTGGCAGCGTGCATGTATCTCCATCCCCACGTGCACATGCACACTGCCACACAGCTCCCTGTCTGCTTCATCCCTCCTCCTAACCCACAGTGTATTGATGGACAGATGTTTTCCTCTCATCTTCGTGTCAGATTTTCACCTTTGATGTAATATTTGTCTTTCCAGCAGATCTGGTATAATTGTTACAGCTTAAAATAATAACTTATTCAAATCAGCGCTTGTATCCCCCACTTTTTCACCTCTCTCCCTTTTATTGTCTTCCGTCCCCTCCCCTCACATTCTTCTCCTCTCCCTCCCCCCACACACTAAATGTAACAAATAAATAAAAAATAATAAAAAACAAAAAGGGGTTTATATAAATTTATACTCTGGTTTCTCGAAGTTCTATAACCTCTTTTTGTGAAAGTAAAACCTGTCCAACACAAATGGCAATAACAACCACTCCAGGTTCAGGTTGATTTTAAAGTGGGTTTTTTTAACTAGAGTAAAATCCAAGACAAGAATTTTTTTTCTGCTCTTTCCCTAAAAATATGCCAGAGAAAAAACACATTTCTGTTTGAATAAACAAATAAAAAGACAAGGCTGAACCAAGTGGCAAATAAGTCTACATCTAAAATAGTTGTTAGTTATGTGCTTTCCTCAGATCTAACTGCATCTGTTCTATACATCAACTAATTAAAATTTTTACATTTACCCTGTTAGTAAAGCTTGTCCAGAAGCACTGAATATGTTTTGTTCTTTACAGCGATTCTCCTGTGGAGTGTGTACCCTGATGCAAGGATGCTGCTCACCTATAAGAAAAAAACAATTCTTTATAAAAACAAAAACTCAACTCTGCTTCAATTAAAGCAAACTGAACACCTATCACAGTCATCCAGAGCTAAAGCTGTGGTTCTGAGTGAAAATCAAATCAGTATTCAGAAGCAGCATCACCAGCAAGGTACCACAACATGGCCTCATGTGTCCCTGCGTGGCTCATCTGAGTTTTTAGCCCTGGTCTCAGCCAAGGAGAAGTAAGTCTGACTTGGCAGACTTCCGTCTCTGTGCAAACAGTGCCTCTGGCCATGCTGACCCAGAGTCAGCCAGGAGTCAATATGGCTCTAGGGCAAAAGCATCAAGACCGCAGCCAAGACTACATTTTGCAATACATGTGAGAAATTAAAGTTTGACTTTTTTCCCCCCAACAACTGAACAGAGTGACATAAAACTTAGTCCCCATGGTCCTCTACCTGATAGCCAGAGAAACCATCCTGTGCAAACACAGAGACATTACTGATCACAGATAACAGGCTGGTAAAAGGAAATTGGAGAACTATGAAGCTCATGGCAATTTTGTACAAATTATCAAGACCTATTGGACAAATTCACCGTTTTTTTTCCTGCTGAAAGCAGCCGTGCACACAGCTATCATGCATCACAATGGTTGTCCGACATTTATTCAGACAGTGCTTAAAATATTAAACCACTGAGGATCTAAGTTCCTCTGTCTTCAGGCCACAGACTGGTATATTGTCAGACAGCATTTTCATGGACCAGCCTGAACGAGGCTGAAGTAGGCGTCCGATATCTTTTCTTTTTTGTTTTAGCCTCCAGTTTCCCCTAACTGCTGAGGGTAAAGTTTATCGTCATCTTCTGCAAAATATCAGCAGCTGCTTAAAACTTTATTTGTAAGCTAGATTCCATGTAGGAACCATTAAAATGTGATTTAGATTTTCACTTTAACCATAACTGTCAGAGTGGAAGCTAAAAAAACAGACACCAACTTCAGCTTTGTCTAACATTTAAGATGCGATGGATAAATACAAAAATAAACTTCAAAAAACATCACTAAAACTGGTATTTTTCTAAATTTAATCATAATTTCGGATCAACTGTTTGAGAAACTTAATTAACAATTAACAGTGTCCTTGTAGCATTAATCTAAGTTCATACTGCCCTTGGCAACACATTTAATGAAAAGTCTATGTTTACTTGTTTATTTATTTGGAACCCCATTAGCTTCCACAGAGTGGTCGCTAGTCTTCCTGGGGTCCATACACAAAAAAAATACATACATTTGACCAATTTCACAAAAACCGAAGATGATTTCACAAAATTCACTGACTAATTCATCATATTTACCTTAACCCTTGTGCTATCCTAGACACTTTACCATTGGGAGTGGGGTCATCTAGACCCACTAGACAGTGCTCTGAACCATTTTTCTTCAATGATTTGTGATCTTCACTGGTGTCCATGGATTACATGAAATCTTTCCACCTTTATCCACCTTTGTCATGGTAGGGAAAACACATCAGTGGAAGGGGGGGTCTTCTAAGATAGCACAAGGATAAAAGCTTCACATGTTAAAATAAGTTAAAAACAATTTCATTTTAATACACATACCAATATATTAACAACACATACATTTCATAACAGAAAATCATGCAAATCATTAGTTATGATAAGTAGTCCACGTATCTTTTTATTATTATTTTTTTTTTCTTACTTGTCGTGTCCCGAACAGCTGGGCAAACAGATGAGAGCTGAAGGCCTCTTGTGTTGGACATATTTTACTTTAACAACAGGGGTTATTAATCTGCTGACAAACCAGAGGTATGTACGAATAAACCCCTTTTGTAACCGAGGCCAAACTTTATTCATTTTAATCATATTTGAGACTCTTTTGTGTTGGACTGTAGTCCACGTATCTTAGCTTTAAAATCATTTTGAAATAATATTTGTTACTAATAAGCCTTGTCCTTCCAGACACTTGAATCCATGCAACAGAAGATCTAAATAGCACTGTTCTTCTCATACACTTAGACCTTGGAAAAAGAACAATCATATCACCAGAGCTGACCTGACGAGTTTGATATTGATGACAATACCCACTTTATAAAACTGTATTTACCAAATATTGTGGGCATTTTTTAAAAATGACATTGTGCGAGAGTGCATGGGTGGGACGGACCTGGGGACTGGCTCGCTGGGATCCTCTGGGGCTCTCCCTCCCCATCACAGTGTGGGGAGGGCAGTGGAGGGGTTTGGGAGGAGGGGTCAGATAATATGGCTTGTGAGGAGGGTTGTAGAGGGTAGGGTTATGGGGGGGTGGAGCTGTGGGTGCGCGGCGATCTCTGGGTTGCTCGGGTCGGGTGCCGGGGCTGGCTTGCGGAGACGGGGCGCCATTTGGGTGGTGGGCGGCTCATGGGTTCTCGGGGCCCTGGTTTTGTCCTTGGCCCTTGTCTCGGCATCCAGAAGCCCCCATGGCAAGTTGTGATTTTTTGGATGCCCCTGTTTAGCATTAGACCAAATGACTGGGCAATACTCCGGATGTGACAAGACCTGGGGCCTCATTTATAAACGATGCATACGCACAAAAGAAGGCGTACGCCACTCTCTACGCAATAAGTGATATTTATAAAAAGCAAACTTGACGGGAAAATGTGCGGTCCTTCACGCAAGCTCTGACCCAGGCGTACGAACAAAAACGGGTGAAATGAGAAACGGCGACACCGTCGACAGATGGAAGAAACACGTGAAAGTGAAAATGACAATACTGCCTCTCATAAATAACATGAAGACTTCACAAAGTAAGTCTTACAATTAACAGCCTACACGAACACCCGTTTGATCGATCAGCAGTGAAACAAACAAAAAAGTCAAACGAAAATTACAACAGAAATTCAAATGAACACATATTTGCAAAAAGAAAAGTGAAATATGTTCTGCAATATTGGCATGTTGTGCAATTCATCCTCATAAATAATATAGTTAACAGAATGAAATAATGTACAAAACTGATATTCTCGTCAATGTGTCCGTCTGGCGGAGCAGATATAGGTGCAACTAGATAGCTAGCTAGCTATCTATCTAGCTAGATAGCTAGATAGCTAGATAGCTAGATAGATAGATAGATTGTATTAATTGTCCACTGGGGAAAGTTGTTTTCATAGTAAAACCCCATCCATCCATCCATCTTCCTCCGCTTATCCGGGACCGGGTCGCGGGGGCAGCAGACTGAGCAAAGATGCCCAGACTTCCCTCACCCCAGCCACTTCCTCCAGCTCCTCTGGGGGGACCCAGAGGCGTTCCCAGGCCAGCCGAGAGACGTAGTCTCTCCAGCGTGTCCTGGGTCTTCCCCGGGGCCTCCGCCCAGTGGGACATGCCCGGAACACCTCTCCAGGGAGGCGTCCAGGGGGCATCCGGACTAGATGCCCGAGCCACCTCAGCTGGCTCCTTTTGATGTGGAGGAGAAGCGGTTCTACTCCGAGCTCCCCGCGGGTGACCGAGCTTCTCACCCTATCTCTGAGGGAGCGCCCAGCCACCCTACGGAGGAAGCTCATTTCAGCCGCTTGTATTCGGGACCTCGTTCTTTCGGTCATGACCCATAGCTCATGACCATAGGTGAGTATTGGAACGAAGATCGACCGGTAAATTGAGAGCTTTGCTTTTCGGCTCAGCTCTCTCTTCACCACGACGGACCGATAGAGCGACCGCATAACTACGGACGCCGCTCCGATCCGCCTGTCAATCTCACGCTCCGATCTTCCCTCACTCATGAACAAGACCCCAAGGTATTTAAACTCCTCCACCTGGGGCAAGGACACTCCACCCACCGAGAGATGGCAAACTACCTTACTCCGGTCATAGTAAAACATTTCTTCATAAGCCATGGAATTATGGTATTCATGCATATTTTTTAGTTTGTTTTATTTTTGATAAAACAATGTATGGCGTATGTCTCAACCATTCAGAAAGCAACAAGAAATTACATTTGCGCTGAACAATTTCCCATTTCCACGTCGATTATTACCGACATCTGTTGCTTGTCAAATGTAATTAAATGGACGGAAATAAAATGCCCCATCACAATGCGTAATGACGCACAATGGCTGATCTTGCGCTCTTAGAAGATGGAAGAATGGAAGAATTCGGAGTGAACGCATCTTTAGACAGCAAGTAGACTTGCTGGCAAACGAGGACGAGTGGCCTATGAGCCGGTTCCGACTTCCTTGAGCCGTCCTGTTGGACCTCTGCGGGCTTTTGGGCCCGGCGTTACAGAGGAGCACTCGGAGGAACCACATAATTTCTTATCGGTGAAAGAGACAACTGTGAAAATCCATAACATTTGAGCTTTGCCAACAGAATATCATGGTCGATTACATCAAAAGCAGCTGTGAAATACAGCACCCACTTATTTTTTAATCATCTAAATGTGTTAACCACTGGTCCACCATATGCCGTATTGGTTGAATGACCTGGTCTGTAGGCATGCTGTGCACTAGTAGACAGATTTAATCGTAAGTATATGCCAGTACGCAAGTTTCTTTGATTTAACACATTCAAGGTTAAATCAGTTGAACTTTGACCAATCAGAGACTCTGATTTAGTTGTGACGTATGGATGGCATCCTATTTTATTCATGGAAGTGTCAACCAGTAGAAAATAATTTAACACAGAGCAAAGATCGTGCTGTGACAGGAAGTTGGGTACTAAGTACAAAATAAAACACCAGGGAAATTTCAAAATAAATTAACAGTATTTATGGATAGTCCATCACCTTCCTCACTATGGGTCTGACACTAAATTTATCTTTTTAACGTAATATTTTCTGATTAGAAATACCTTCTATAAATTCTGTATCAATCAGTTTCACAATCTTTTGTATTAAAATCTTGTGTTTGGAGGATAAGGCGCACAAGAGAATTTAGCTGTGAATCCCAACATAGAACAAGAGTCACATTTAATTCAGCTGTCAGGAGCTGGAGGTGTAGGAGCCAGAATGCAGTAAACTTGGCTTGTTGGCAGAAACACAAACATTTAATAAATAAACTTAAATGGGACAGAGAGCAGATAATGTAGAACTGAAAACTACAAACTTCTACTCCCTGAGTACATTTAACAGAAAGAAAGGAAGACAGTTGTGGATGATTAACATGAACCTTGAGTGACTGACAGAGAACTGAATATGATCAAAAACACCTCTGAAAAACCAAACTAAACCGCAAAATTCTCATAGCAATATGTCTGTGTTTACAGCACAACCATTTGCATTAAATTTAATTCTTGTTGATTATGCCTGCAGCACATTGTGCCAAAATAAGTAGCCTCCAGTGTTTTGTTGCTTTGATGTCTTCCAAGTCTGTGATAAAGTGAGTGAACCTATGTTGACAACAATTTGTTTAAATAAAAAAAGACTATTCCCTACCCCTCTAAACTCCTGTGCACGTCCCAGACTCCTGTTTTCTGTCTGTTAAATGGGGTGTTCCTTTAGTTTCAAGTCAAAGCCTCTTCTTTTGTTTCCTCCCTCATACTATTATTCAAAAAGAAACTTTCCAAAGAAGCTTTTTGTTTTTTGTCACCTTTGCTAACTTTGGGGTTTCAATGTGTTGGGGGTCGACGCACTCACCTTAAAAAAGTTGTGGATGGATTTTTGACATGATTTGACATATGTCAAGAATGAGTCAGATGTGGTGAAGAGAATCCAGTAGTTTTTCAAAGTAAGACTACCTTCAGAATCTGATCTGAAATAAAACAGAAAAAATGTAAGTCGTGTTTTTCTTTTTCTGTGGCCTTGAACCAATTGTCCCACTACGGACTATTTGGGGACCACTGTTCCACTGGCTTCAGGAACAAGTTTTTCGGTCATTGTGGAGACAGCACTGTCCTGAAAATGCTTACATAACCCATCAAATCGCTGAAGTAACCTAAGTAGAACAGATGTTTTACAACAAATCAAATCTACTTTAGATTTGAGTAGTAGTAGTAGTAGACAACAGTAACACACAACCATCATTGAGAATTGAAGGCATCAGATTTTGTTCAACATGCTTTACAAATTTGGAGGTCTAATGTGGAAAAAAAGTCTGTTAAAAGCTAGCAGGGTGTCTGTGGGTCAGACTGGGAGACACAGCGGCTGCTTCCTGCTCACATCTTGATAATTTGGTGCGGTGGAATGCTAATGTCGGTGAATGATTGTGGGAGACCACCCAACACTCCTCCCCTGTCTCCCTCAGATACACCAGCAGAGTAATTATAAGGGAGTGATGTCTCTCTGCAAATAAATCCCAGACAGGTAGAGATCCTTTTTAAGAGGCTGCATCTAACTTTACTTTAATCATAACTGAAAATTACATAATAATAGCTGTTCACTAGCATGAGTACTGTAATTCTAGTATTCTAGGCACAAAATCTTTTTCCTTTTCAATTTCTGAGATTTTATTTCATTTAATTATTTTCTGCTTTTGAGAAATAAACAAACTGATTGCAGAAAAAAACCTCTCTTTGATTATATTTAGCCTTTCTCTTACGTTATGTCTAATTTTAAACATAAAATGTTAAGTATAATTTTGTTTCACATGTGTGTATCTTGTAACAAAGAAAAAAAAGTAACACCAAATTTTCAATAGTTATAGTTCATTTGTATTTATGTGACAGATTTCTTGGTTTTAATATTGATGTATCCCAGAACAATGTAGATTTTGTAATAGTGTCCCACCAGGTTCTGTACTACAATCAAATTTATTGTGTGCGCAATAAGTTTTGATAAGTATCCAGAAGCATAGCATATGTTCTTAGTTTTATGATGCAAAAACACAATATTCTCTGTCTATGGAAACAGGTAATTTAACAAACCACTTAAGTTATAAACATTTCTGAGAGATGTTATATTCTAGATGAGCTTTAATTTCTTCCCTGTGACACCCGCTGACAATGCAGCTTATATTTGTTTCCAAAACCTTCAGGGAATCATTCTTCAATTTAATTATTATTGATGGAATATTTGTCTCAAAATATCACTATTTGGACTCTTTGTGTTAAATTTGACCACAATTTTAGTCTATTTTGCCTTTGTTGCTTTCTGGGTTTATAAATGGAATGCTGCCTAATTCTGGTTACCAAACTCTTCAACCAAATCACTTTATCTTTTCTTAAACTGGATCAGTTCCTGCTTTAGACACTGTTTTTGCCAAAATAATAATATTAATAAATGTTAAACACCGCTTCAAAAAATAAAATCCCCTATTATTTTACATCAACATTCAATAACCACAAACAGTCCTGATTTTATTGTGGTTCTCATGTACCCAGAAAATACCTGGTTACTGAACAGTGCAGGTGAAGTTTTCCAGATTCCTAGTATTTCTTGCAAGATAATTGCAATTCATTTAAGTGTAAATTAAATATGTATACAAACAAACAAGTAAACAACATTTATTGTTCACCATTTCTTTGGTAAAAAAAGAAGCTAATTTACTAATTTCCTGTTTGAATGTGAGAAAGCGGCAGGGTAGGCAAAGGCAGCTTGTGCCTCACCTGTGCCCAGTCTACACCGCACACACACCGATGGAGCTGCAGCTGACGCATGCGTTTTACTGTTTTAGTCTTTCTATCGTCATTACTTCAATTGCTTATGTCTCGCCAACTGTGTGACAACATTGGTGCCACTTTGTTACTCATTTAGTCCTTTTTAAAAATGTGCATTAGAAATACAGAAGTGGTGAACAACAGCCCAGAAAGGTAGCAGACATGCCACTTAACTAATTAGGTGTTAAAAGGGTGGATGTATGTCAAAATTGGTTGATATTAAGAGGATACCAAAGCAAAAACAGATAAGTTAACTCTGGGCTAAAGTAGGCTAACTGGCAGTCGACCGTTGCTGCACTAAAAAGAGATTTAAAAAAATGACTGCAGGATAAGAAAACCCTTTCTTTTAACTTTCTTTTGAAATTTCTTTCTTTTTTAACAATCAATACGGTCAGCTACCAGTTAGCCTACTTTAGGTCTGAGTCAGCTTTCTTGATTTTAGTATTTTCCATCCATTGTCCTAACCCCAAATCTCCCTTTCGGGATCACGGTGCTGCCGGAACCTGTCCTGGCTACTGTTGGGCGAAGGCAGGGTACACCTGGACATGTCCAGGCGCCCCACCTGTCCTGGGAATTATACTGGCTGGCGAAGCAGGCTCCCCCCCTCCCCTGCTGACCTCCCGCAGACAGGAGAGTGGTGGCAGTTGGGAAGCTGGGATCCCTCAGCTCAGGTTTTACTTATTTTCCCAGCCAACACGGCCTACCTAGCTCAGCCCCTGGGACGGGAATCTCACTACGCTGTCCACCAGGCGGCTGGCTGGTGTAGCAGCCCACTTAGTGCCCACTTAAGCCTGTGTGGGCAAACACAGATGGGGCCACTACAGAACCTGCAGACAAACTCATTCAGGACCCACATTTTCTGCCCACTTTTAAACTACAGTAAATGGGGCCAACTTGGCCTTGCTGGGTTGGTTGTTTCATTTTCTCTTATTATCATCTCTCTTTTTTTTTTTTTTTGACGAATCTGGACTTCTTTTTACACCTAGTAGCAGGGATATCTGCTGCTCTTTTTTCCCAAAATTTCCGGGTCTGGTGCATGTTTATTCAATCAGCTGCTCTCTCTTGGCAAAAAAAAAAATGCGGCAGAACATGGCTGTTATAATCAATAATCAATCTTTTCAACAGAGCTATGGTACTAAAATAATTTGCCTGGCAGTAGATCCATAACATTTTAAAAAGTGTCATTCTTTTTTTGTTTAATGAATGAGCCTCTGTGCACGTGCTCATTCAGTTAAATCGATGTTTCGGGACTCAATCTATATGCCTGTGACCCCTTGATGTATTTTTGATACTTTGTAAACCATGGAAATATGGCATTATAGACAAGCAAGAGTCCCATTTAAAACATAGACAAATCATATTCAAAACAGACATGTCAAATATAAAACTGAATGCTGTATTCATATTGTTTTTAATTTGTGCGCAAATTATTTATTTGTGCAAAATTTTGTTTCTATGCATATGCTTCTTTTTGCTAGTTCTCTTACCCCATAAATTAACTGAAAACAAATAGTGTTGAAGAAAGTGCTGTAAAAGTTAACTCTATATTTTATATCAAATATAAAATTCCTTTAATTCAGTAAAAATCTTTCCAACTTTAAGGGAATTAAATCTTGAATATATATACAAAAATCATTAAACTGCAAACTCAAGGTAATTAAAAATGTACTGCAGATAATTAAAGCAATTTTTCTCCTTTACTCCTTTGTTTTAAAAGAAAAAGTATTGCAGGAGCTGTTGTTATGAGGAGCTCTGCTGTGCACTCTACTTCTTTCCTGGTGACGTGTCTTCCTCTGTTCCCTGAAACTTTATATCGTGTTTGGTTGATCCAATAAACATCTGCATTCAAAGCAGCAGAGGTCCCACAGCCTGCTGCGACTATTCCTAATCTTTCCTGAGAATAGTTTTGGTTTACAGAAAACAATCAAAAACAAACAGATTATTCAGAAGCATTGACAATGCCGTGGTGGCTGCCCTGGGACCCCTGCACATTCCTCTCCATTCTGGTTATTATTCTGGGAAATTCTGTGCTTAATGTAATTACTGGAGGAATGACAGCTTCCCATGCTCAGGGAGACTGACTGCAGGAATGCATCGTGCTACAATGCTCTTCCCAGAATTCCAAAGGAAAGGCTTGACAGGGACTGTATATTAAGATGACATTTTACCTCAGAGAGGCCAGAGAACTGAACTGACTGCAAATCAAAACAAATTCAATCTGAGTTTCAACTGCACCAATTATGAATCTTCGAGCAGCTACTAAACAGGGAGCTCAGCGGGTGATGAGGAGCAAGCCAAGCTAAAAAACAGATGTGAATAAACTATTTGAGCAGTAATGAAGACATTTCCTGGTCTCAGTCAGCTTCTTAGAGTTTAATGGGGAAAAAACTTAAATCTGTGCGATGAGATATCAAAAGAAAGCTTTACATGTATGATAACTGTTCAAAGGCATGACTAAGGAGATGTCCAAATTCCCTCCATGCCCCCGAATTACTAAAAATAATATATACAGTTGTGCAAGACTATCTAATGCCCTTGATTTTAAAGGCAATTTGGACACCATGCTCACTACTTTTTTTCTCTCTCTTTTAAAAAACAAATGAGACGTCACGAATTTCCTGAAGCAGATATCTAATAAATGTGAACAATATAACCCTTGTGCTATCTTAGATGACCCCCCCCCCCTTCCATTGACGTGTTCTCCCTACCATGACAAAGGTGGATAAAGGTGGAAAGATTTCATGTAATCCATGGACACCAGTAAAGATCACAAATCATTGAAGACAAAAGGTTCAGAGCACTGTCTAGTGGGTCTAGATGACCCAGCTCTCAATGTTAAAGTGCTAGGGTAGCACAAGGGTTAAGAAGACAATTTATGACACCACTGTGTTCCAATACTGAAAATTTTAATACTTTATAAAAACAAATTTAAAATAACATTTTTCCACACGAAAAATCGTTCAAACTCAATGTATTATGGTCTATATTCGCCAATGTGGGGCGGCAGTGTCTCAGGCAGTTGAGCAGGTCGTCCAATGATCGAAGGGTCAGTGGTTCAAACCTCGTTCCCCCCCTGTCAACTGCTGCTGTGTCCTTGGGCAAGACACTTCACCCTACCTGCCTCCAGTGTGGTTCACTGGTGTGTGAATGAATATTCCAGTGATGTTCAAAGGGACAGTAGGCGCGAACTGGCAGCCACGCCTCTGTCATCACCAAGTATAAACAAGGCGTGAATGAATAATAAACACATTGTCAGCGCTTTGAGTGTCTGGAAAAGCACAGATAAATCTAATCCGTTAGTATTATTTATCGATGCACTATCGATGAACTAAGTAATGGATTAATTTTGACACAACCTATGGTGATTTAGAATTAAGCAGCATAAAACTCACTAAAGCAGCTTTTTTTTAATGTAAACTAAAAATCTCAGATTATTTGGTTCATGCCACAAAACCAGGCTCTGGCAAACTCAGTTAACAACCTAATTTTTCTTAGTTTAGAATGGAATGGAATTTGAATTTAGAATCTTTCTTCCTAATCTCCCATAGAACAGAGCTTTAAGTAGATGAACAGTATTGGATGTACAGCAAGAGAGCACTAATAATCAGTAGCACAGATGACTTTTATTGCTTCTTTATCCTTCCATTGTCTGTCACTAAGGCTACGTTCACACTGCAGGCCGAAACGACCCAATTCCGATTTTTTTTTTGCCCCTATGCCTGTATCTGATCTTTTCATGACAGTCTGAACGACACAGATCTGATCTTTTCAAATGTGACCCAGGCCACTTGGGTATGTGGTCCTGACTCCGAAACGTATCCGATCTTTTGAAATGCGACCGCCGTCTGAACGGCCAGGCCACATGTATCCGAACCGTACGTCATCGATACGCTACAAACGTCATCATTCTGCGTTGAAGTAGGTGGGAACGAGAACATAAACATCAACCATGGTGGATGATGCTGCTGAGACCAGTCAGTGGAAGGGAAGCTAGGTCACCGATTTGATTACTATTTGGGGTGACAGCTCTATTCAGGCCAAACTTAAGGACTCTTATCGGCGGATTTTGAAAACATTTTCAGCAAAATGGCCGAGCGTGGTGTTGAACCTTTCCCGCGATTACTTTTTTTTCCCCTCAGATTCTCCAGGGCGGGTTAATAAAGAGTCAATAGCATTTATTCTGGGGTAAACCTTCTTTTATCACCATTCTCCTTCTTTCGTAAAACACCACATGAATGCTTGTACCCCCCACTCCCTCCGGAGCTCCACGCGCTCTCTCCTCTCTCAACACACACACGCACGGCTCCAGCACATTCACATCCCTATTCCACAACAGTGGATACAGACGATCCTGGCTCCAATGCCTTCTTAAAATGAGAAGATTGCAATTGTGCTGGCTCCTTTGTGAAAATAAATGTAATAATGCAAAAAGAGCTCCGCTGTTGACAACAGTGTTGTTGACATCCATTGTTAACGTTAGCCACTTCCACAAACAACGAGTGACGTCGTTCACCATTGAGGACTCTTCTACGCATGCAGGTCACTTCTGGGTCATTTCAGGAGATCACAAAAGCTCAGATTTAATTGGAAATGTGCATTTGAAAAAAATGTGCATTTGCAAAAAATGTGCATTTGCAAAAAAGTCGGATTTTTTCAAAAAATCTGAATAGAGCATTAAGCCCTGCAGTGTGAACATAGCCTAAGTAGTTCGATCATAAAGTCGATTTATTTTCACAGTGTCAGTGGGTGCACACACTGTTCAGCTGCAAAGCTATACCATTCATTACAATTCACTTTTTTACCCTGTGAAAAATAAACTTCAGTACAACTACCAAAAGTATTCCCACCCCAAGCCTCTCATGAGAATGGAGTTTGTTTTCAGAGTTTTTGTGTTTACAAACCACCTATATGTGATAGAATGTAATAATAATGTAAAATTATAGCTGTAAGTGGCGTTGTATGGGCCGCAAGCGCTTGCCGCACCCGCTGCTCGCCTCTACGCACCACCTCTGCCATCGCTGCCCACCTCTACGCAGCACTGCCGCCCTCAGAGCCCTCCTTTGGGTAACGCTTTATAATAAGAGCCCTTAATAGACTCTGTATAAGACATTAACAAGTCCTTAGTAAACTATTTACAAAATTTTACTTCATAGCATTACTTTATCATAAAAAAAAGAAAAAAAAAGATAAATAAAAATACAAAAAAATAATAAAATAAAGGATTAATCAATCATTGAAAATTGTCAAATTGATTGACTTCACTTGCCCAGAAAAAAAATGATAAGTTGATTCATGAATTTTTCCTAATGTAACATAATTTTGCAAATATTATAAAATTTTGATACTTGATCAAATTTTGCTATGAAAATTTCTGAAACAGTGTTATGTCTGTTATACTGATATAGTATTATTTTTTAATCATATCAATGACTTTTATAAGTACCATAATCTGCATATATTTTGGATACTTCATTGCCATGTTGATTTCTAAAAGTTATTTTTTACAAAATAATTTAAGTAATTCATCTTTGTCATGTGCTTTATTGATAGATTCTTTAGTCTGTCTGATAAAAGTAATGAACCGGATAATGATAAATCATGTAATAAAATTGTTATGGTAGAACAGGGGTGGGATTATATAATTTCGCTTCTTTCCACTCCCTTTCAAGCAATATTTAAGTTTGATTAGTTATTGTATGAATGTATAACTGATGATTGTATTGTTTTTGTGTATTATTCCTATTTTATTGCTTGAAATAAACCATTTCAAATCAAAAAATCAAATAAAAAACATTAACATGCACTAGAAATGTTTTAGTAAGATGCTTATAAGTACATTAATTAGCATTTGTAAATGTCTTACAACTGACTTACAAGTTTAAAAAAGCTGTTTATAAATACAATAACATATTCCTTAATAAACTACTTATAAGACATTAACAAGCATGAGTAATGTGGTATTAAGCTGCTTATAAAGACATTTATTAGCATTTGTTAATCCTATTCACAAGCTATTCATAAATTGCTTGTATGGGATTAATAAATATATTAACAGTGTTCTTATTAACAGTTTATTGAGTGTTTTGCAGCCCCTCCAATCTAAAGCGTGACCAAATAGGGGGTGATCTTTATAGGCCATTTATAAATTGTTTGTATGGGATTAGTAAACCCATGTCAAGTTGGACTTACATTTTTTTTAAGTCCAGCTGATATAACTCAACCTCCAGACTACACCACCTGGATGGACGAGAACCTTCACAGACAGTTTAAGTGTTTTGCAGCTTCCTAAACTGTTGGCTATGTTTTGCCACAAAGAACCACAAAGTACAGAATCAGAAGAATGACATTTATAACATTAACCACAGCCACAAACATATAAGAATGCTTCAACACATCACAACCACATAACAGATTGTGCCTTTTAGAACATTTAGAACTAAATAGCTTACAATACACTTTTTTACAATGTTTGAACTCAGAATCTGCCTTTTCCAAGGGGCAGTAACTTTCCATTTTTTTTAAAGTGTCAATTGTATCTCCAATCTGTAAATCAACATGAATAATGTTGATGCACGCCTTTGTAAAGTCACTTTAGAATACTTTAAAATCGCTTCTTTTTTGGACTGTGAAGTTGTGTCAGCTCTGTGATTTTCTGTGGGGCTACAATGGCAAGTTCTGCACTGCAAAAAATTGTGTTCCTATCGACTCCCACTTTTTGAAATGCTGTGGACAATGTACGTCCTTTGTTGTAGGCCATGAGCACCTTTCAGTAACGCTCCACCACCTCATCTGGGACACGTGCTGAAACATAGAAATGGTGGTTAAGCAATGCTTTTGAATTGTGTACTCATGTCTATATATATCAACTCATGTGGTCTCTGCATTAACTCTGCATTCCCTGAACCTGTTAATCAATATGCTGACAAACTCCCGCTGACTCAAATGGTCAAACATATATGTTCCTGATATTATGGTCCATCTGTCTGTTAGGGGACACACCCGAACAATTATTTCTCAGCCATGAACCTCTTCTGACACGTTTGCGGGCTTTGTTTTGTGTCTTCTTTCCACTCTTGCCTCTTTTTTTCTTCTTTTTTCCCTTCTTTTTCGTCTTCTTCTCCTCTTCATCCGAAGATGAAAACTCAGACGAAGAGACAGACGTTGCGTGACGAGTCACTCCAGTCGGAAGAACTGCTTGATGAACTTGCAGATAAACTTGAATGAACTTTGGAAGTTTTTTGTTGTTTGCGATGCAACATTATGTCACTTGTGGAGGCTTGTGGAGGATATTTTGCTGCAGAACAAAAATGTAAGTGTTGGAACCCAAAAGCACAGTGTAAATTTGAATCTATTACTTTTATCAAGGAAAGACAACAACACTGCTTGTAGAATAAGGTGTTGCTTGCACATACCTAGCTGTTCTTTCAGAAAATATTTCTCATCTAACAGCTCTTTGATGAGCTCCTTCTGCCTCTGAACTTTTTCTGTCAGCTTTTTTATGTCTTGTTGCTGTTTTTTTTGCAACAAGCTGGGTTGTAGCTGACACTTCAGCCAGATCTGGGAGGGAAAAAAATAAAAGTTTACCATTCAAAAGACTATTTGATTAGGGATGGGTATCGAGCCCCGGTATTGAACGAGCCCTGTGGCAACATCCTTCTAGACCGCAGTATCGGTAAGATTTGACCTCAACGGTTCTGCTATCGGTACTGGAGAAGTCGCATTTTGTTTGTGTCACACAAGATATAGCTAGAGCTGTAACGGTGTGGGATTTTTGATGAAGCAGAAGAAGTCGCGGTGTCTCGGTTATCCGCCCCCGTTAAAACCTTAACAATACCCATCCCTATATTTGATATTGGTAAACAACATTAAAACAATTCAAAGAAAAGAAATGATCAATAAAAAAATGATCAATTGTTTATTTATGATCTCAGAAAGTGCATCTGTTTTACTGTGTTGTGGAGTGGGGGTGTGTAATGCTGGGGACCGCACGTGCGTGTGCGAGAGGAGGAGGGAGCGAATGCAGCGAAGGAGGGAGAGGAGCGCATGCAGCGTGAGAGGGGGGGTGAGAGCGCAAGTATGTTGCTTGATTGTTGTGTTTTTCGGAGGAAGGAGAACCGTAATAAAAAGGTGTCCCCCCAGAAGAACTGTTATAGAGTCTTTATTAACAGCGTAATTGCAGCTGTGCTCCTCGTTGCCTGCAACCACCACCCCTCCCCTTCTCCTTCTCACACATGCACGTCCTTCCCTAAGACAGGAGCGCGCAGCTGCAGGGATGGCAATTTGCAGGTGTCAGGCTGTTACAAACTCAGTGATATATAACAATTAAAAGTAAACCAATAATGTCGCAGATATTTTTTTCCAAGCACTGAGCTGCCGCCCCCGTTAAATTTGCCGTATTGTTCGTGCCTAAAACCGCTACTAGAAAGCCTTGAAATATTTGTTTGTAACTTACCAGAGAGACATGTCTGGCCTGTTTGCTTCCTCTTCATGCTTTTCTTCGGCTCGGGTGACTCAGCCCTGGCAACTCCAGAGCGGGTAATCATGACTTCACACTTGCGGGACGGGCAGGTGGATAGCTATAGCGAGCAGCAGACTCTTCCTACGTTTAGCAACAATTGAATAAAAGCTGCGCCTGCGCACTAAGAAAAAGTAAACAAATCAGGTAGCATTTATTTTTATCAACGTTTTCGATAATAATTGGACATTTGAGCATGGGCGGCAAAAGACTGGCGGCAATAAATTCAAACTGGTTGTATGAAACTCCGGAAGGAGCTTTTATTACAGTTTTTCTCAGTCGCTTTGGTACAATTCTCAGATCAGAATGAAATTCCCAAAACTATTTCTTCAATCTTCACATCATGATGTCACTTGTGCACATCATATAAGCAGTTTCTCACTTCTTTGAACAAGTTGCAATTGCTTTTGTACATCCATACAAATGATTATGTACAATTCTCTGCTCTTTGCTACATTATCAATTGTTTATGTCATGTTGATCAAAATGTATTATACAGTTCACTGTGCAATAGTCTTGCTCCTCAAAACACCTAATCATTAGTTCATCGTATAAGTCATTAACTGCAAAACGGTTGACCAAGTTGTCATAATCTGACAAACATATTTCGCTGCATTGCAAGAGAGGATATTCGCTGTGATGTGGATGAGAATTTGTGTCCTAACATACAGGAACGACAAGAGGTGTAGGAAGACCACATCAATTCCTACTGCACTGCCTGTACTGTTGGACAGAATATTGTCCTATCTTTTTTTCCCTTTGTGTTACTGTTTGCAGTGGGTTTTTTCTATGTTGGTATGACATGGTCTGTCAACAAATTACAATAGGAACAATAAAAGTCTAAATGTGAATCTTGTCCAGTCTCTTGGAATCAAACAAAAAAGGTGTAACTTCCATTTTACAATAATTGTCATCCAAACTTTAGCCATAGTTTCCATCAGAACCTCCCTCTAAAGTACACAGTTATATTGACAACATGACTAAGTCATTGGACTGTCTTGTTCGTAGACAATGACACAAGGACTTGACATTCTGATGGCACTGACATGTTCAATTACATAAAGACTTAGATTTGAGAGATGAACTAAAGATTTTGAGCAAGTTACAGGCTTTTGCACGAAATCCATAGTGTTTTGCTGTTTGTACAAATTGTTTTGAGAAATGCACACACGTATTTGCAAACTTCAATTCTGATCTAAGAATTGTACTAAAGCGACTGAGAAAAACTGTAACATAAAAAAATGGCCCTTGTTACCAAACTACGGAGGCTCATTTTTGCAGGCAAGTCTAAAAGAAAACCATTAAAACTGATCAAATAGATGCAAAAAAATCATCTTTTAAGAAGGGAAATGAAATGCAGCATCTATCATAGGAAAATGACATAGAAAAAATGGAAGACAAAAGACCATTACACCTGGTATGTATGTTTTTTGTTGTTTTTTTTAGTACATGATGGCTGCAGTTATTAAATGTAAATGTGTTTGGAATTTAGGTGAAACAGATAAGGTTTATATAGTTTTTCTTTGCAGGAAATGTCAGCGTGCTATGCATAGAGGATAAAAAAGGGTGAAATCGATTCGACAAGGCTCTATTCCAGCGTTCAAAAATATCCCTTTTTGACTGGAAGCAGTTTATATACAGGTATGTGACGGCCTCAAATTTGATATATTGATACCATTGCTTTTTAAGTTGGTCGTCATGGTGCCTCTGTCAGACTCCTCCCCCTCCACCTGCTACTCCTTGCCTGACGCAACCAGCTGAGCCACTCTCCTCATCAGCCTGCAGCCTCTTAAGGAGATCCAGGACCAGTATCCTACGCCAGTTCGTTGTACTCCTATGGTGCTTAGTCTGGCCGTCTCATGTTTTTGTTCATGCCTGTTTTCACCCACGCTAACTCCTTGTCTGTCTGCCGCCTTCAGGAACATTCACCACGAGTGCTCACCTGGTTGCTGTCATTCTTCCATGCTCCTCGCCTCGCATCCTGCTCAGTTCCCGTCATCCGGTTGCTGCCGTCAAGACCCTCCAGCCACACAACCTCTCTGCCTTTTGAACTCTGGACTTCCATCTTGCTCACAATCCCACCATTGGCAGTGAATTAAATCCGTTAAACTTACCTACGGTTTCCCTGAGTCTCCATTCGGGTTTTAGCATTTGGGTCTGTCTAGTCTCGCGTGATCATGACAGAACGAACTGGCCATACTCCTGACCCAGCTGACCCGGAAGAGCTCCCTCACTCCATCGCTCAGCAAGGGCTCTTCCTCGAACAACAAGCGGATACCATAACTCAGATGTTTTCTGCGCAATATGACCTTTACCGCTGTAACAATATTACTCAGCCCCTAAATATTTTATCTGATCATGTTTCCAAATCCACAGCTACTACGGATCATCTTCCTCCCGGAAACACTTCGGCAACTCCTTATCGACCCGAAAATGCTCCAGCCCTTCTCACAGTTCTGTCACCAGAAAACTTCCGTCTCCAACCGGAACCATTCTATGGAGACGTCAAAGCCTGCAGTGGATTTTTACTTCAGTGCCAACTCCTATTCCAATTAGCACCTAGGTATTATCACACCGATCACAGCAAAATCCCACTTATTGTCAACGCTCTTCGCAATAAGGCGCTCGAGTGGGCCCAAGCATTTTTAGCCGCTCATCCCATCACTCATCTCCCGTTTGACTGCTTCATCGGGGAGTTTCGTCTAGTATTTGACCAGCCACGTAAGCAGGAAGAAGCAATCCGACGGTTGCTTAGCCTCAAGCAATGCAACCGTTTGGTAAGTGACCACGTCATAGACTTCCGCATCCTGGCGGTAGAGGCTGGCTGGCCCGACACCGCTCTCAAGGGGATATTCTATCAGTCATTGAATGAAAAACTCAAAGATCATTTATGTACTCACCCCGAAGCTAACAATTTTGAGGAGCTTGTTTCTGCAGCTCTCCGGTCAGACATCAGACTCAGAGTACGTCAGACTGAACTAAGCCTAGTAACTCGCAAATCTCCATCAGACACTCCACTCCTTCATCCCATAATGCACAATCCGGCTCCGCCCGGTCCTGACACATCGGATTCACCCCAAGATGAACCCATGCAAGTAGGTCACTCCAAGCTAACCGCAGAAGAAAGACAAAAACGCAGAGTCGAAGGTCTTTGTTTTTATTGTGGAAACGCCGGTCATGTTGTGTCACACTGTTCGCTGCGTTTGAATTTTGAAACCCCCCACTAAACGACAGGCAGCGGGGGGACAATTCTGAAAAAGCTAAACCCATTAAAACCTTTCTCTACGTTCCTGTCAAGATTTCCCATCTCAGTCTAGTCCACGAATCTAGTGCGCTCATAGACTCTGGTGCTGAACACAGCTTCATCGACCTAAACCTTGTTAAGCAGCTCCAGCTACCGGTTGAACCCCTAGACTCCCCCAACAATGCTGCTGGGTTAGGGGGACAACAACTCTCTAGAATTATACATCGCACCAAACCCATTCTCATCCTTACTTCCGGCAACCATTGCGAATATCATAGGTTCTTCATCACACAATCACCCCAGACCTGGTTATATTGGGGTTTTCCTGGCTGCAACTCCATAACCCCCAAATTGACTGGTCGTCACTACGCATTGCTAATTGGAGTACGTTTTGCATGGCTAACTGTTTACATTCCGCTATTCTTCCCATTGCCGTTTCTGCCGATCCCGCTAGTAAAGACATCGACCTGTCTGAAGTTCCCCCTTGCTACCATGACCTTAAGGCAGTATTCAGTAAATCTAAAGCCACTGCCTTGCCGCCCCATAGGCCTTACGATTGCTCGATCGAACTCCTTATCATGGGGAATGTAAACTCTCTACAGAACAAGTGTGAGGAGCTGGTCACCTTGATAAGAACTGACGAGGCATACCGTGTGAGTTTATATCTGCTCACGGAGAGCTGGCTGCCTGACGTGATCCCCGACTCAGCTGTTAGCATCCCCGGCTACGCACTCGTCAGAGCGGACAGAGAGGTGGAACTATGCAGAAAAACGAAGGGCGGTGGACTTTCTGTGCTGGTCAGCAAAAAGTGGTGCCATCCCGGTAACATCACGGTCAAAAGCAAGATCTGCACTCGTGATGTGGACCTCTTGGTGGTCGGTATAAGACCATACTATCTTCCACTAGAGTTTTCCAACGTAGTCGCTATTGTTGTTTACATTCGTCCGCGGGCGTACCCATCGTCAGCGTGTGACGATGGGTGACGATAGGAAGTGGCGGCGAGGGCTCAGTCTGCACACCCAGAGGCGCTCATCATAATATCGGGGGACTTCAATCATGTTGATGTGAGCTCTCACTTAGGGGTTTTCACATCAATATGTGAACTGTCCAACTAGACACAAAAACACTCTGGACCTGTGTTATGTGAATTTAAGATCTGCCTACACTGCAGTGGCTCTACCCCCCCTTGGTAGGTCTGATCATAACCTCATTCAGCTCAGACCATCATATAAGCCATGTGTGATGAGGCTGCTTAAAGCTATCAGATCCTTTAGGCAGTGGACTCCGGAGACAGCAGCCATGCTAAGGGACTGTTTTGAATCCACTGACTGGGACTTACTGGTGGGAGACAGTGACAGTGACATCGATCAGGCTGTGGTGTGTGTCACTGATTACATCCACTTCTGTACAGATGTGGCAGTGCCTCTGAAAAAAGTATGCTGCTTTCCCAATAATAAGCCTTGGATTAAAAGCAGTATGAAGCACCTGTTAAATCTGAAGAAGCAGGCCTTTAAGACTGATAGACTGGTAGAAGAAAGGCTAAATATTTAAGAAGGGCTTTGGATGAAAAATTTTGTGGTAGAGTATTTTTAAACCATAGGTTTTTGTCTGTTCTTGATCCATCACATCTTCACAGCAAATTCTACCAGGCTGATTCAACTCCTCAGGAGTCAATTTCGACACTTATAAAGTGACTATATGGGTCCACACCACAAAGTGTCAAAATAACTCCTTTGAAAGCGTTGAGTCTTTTACACTTAGATTGAGTTGTTTTTTTACTCTGTCAGTGTAAAAAATCTAACACTTTCCAACTCTGGTCAGTGTTCGATTTTTTCAATACTTGTACATAGAGGTACAAATTAGCACTGTCAAGAGTTTTTTTATTAAACACCAAATATAGTTGGTTGAATGCTGTAAAGCATTCAACCCTTTGTTTTCCTCTTATGCTATCTTCCGCCGTTTTTCGGCACTTAACTCCTTCTACAATTTTTAACCTATTTTAACCATTCAACTTTTAAAATGTTCAGCTCCTTCATCTTATTGATGCTATGACTTTTGGTTTTTCAAATCCTTGTACTTTTTAAGATTTTCCAGGTTTTCCTGGAATTTTTGCCCTATTAAAATACATAGGGAAGTTATGGTACATGAGGTCGCCGGTTCAAGACCACGTTCGGACATTTCAAATTTTTCCACCATTCAACTATTAAAATGTTCAACTGTTTCAACTTATTTCAGCTATGACTTTTGGAAATTCAAATCCTTCAACTTTTCAAGATATTCCAGGATTTTCCAGAATTTTCCAATATTTTTCTCCATTAAAATACATGGAGACTCCTTGAAACCTTTGTTTCTTTCAACCATTATAACTTTAATATGCCCTTAGCTAGAAACACCGCTCAAACATTAAACTGCTCACAAGACTTTGGACTTTAAAATACATTTTGAAATGATTATGGGATGGCAACACCAACTAAGCTTTGGCAGCCATTTTGTGCCTAAAATTGAGGCTATTTTAAACTTTAGTTTTTACCTATTTTAACCATTCAACTATTAACATGTTCAACTCTTAAGCTTAATTCTTTGAGCTATAACTTTTGGTCCTTCAAATCCTTGAACCTTTCAAGATATTCCAGGATATTCCAGGATTTTCCAGGATTTATGCTCCATTTAAATACAAGGATAATCCTTGAAAACCTTTGTTTCTTTTAACCATTGTAACTTCAACATGCTTTCAGCTACAGACACCATTCAAACATTTAAATGTTCACAAGGCTTTGGATTTCAACATAGGTTTTGCAATTATTATGGGATGGCAACACTACCTACAGTTTGAAAGCCATTTTATGACAAAATGTGAAGCAAATATTGCAATAAACATCATTCATGGCTGGAACTGAACATATTGAAATTCACTGGATCTGGACATATAAGGAATGTGGGCGTGGTTAGATAAAAAACTTCATTGGTAAGGACGTCCAAAGGTTTACTTTTCCGATTTGTCTGAAACTGACGTTGATTTGTTCGTCATCCCCAGGCGACCCAAACATAAAATGGTTGCTATGGAGATAAAATTAATAACAAAGCCGCCATTTTGAAAAAAGTGGATTTTCTGTCAACTTAGAACATGTAGCTTGATACTCTCAAACAATGTGTTTTTTGGAGTCAGTTGATGATGCTGATTCCAATGCTAACACTTTTAGCCATTTTAGCAACATCTTCAAATTTTCAACAGTTCAGCCATTTTTTCATCAACTTAAGCTTTCAGTCTTAACTCCTTCTACAATTTTTGACTTATTTTAGCCATTCTACTATTACAATGTTCAACTTTTTCAGCTTATTCCTGCTATGACTTTTTTTCAAATCTTTAAACTTTTAAAGATATTCCAGGATTTTTGCTTCATTAAAATACATAGGAAATCTTATCGCTTGACTTCTTTTACAGTTTTCTACCCACTTTAACCATTCTACTTTTAAAATGTTGAGCTCTTTCAGCTATGTTCCACCATTTCTTTAGCAAATTCAACTTTCATTCACCAATACAGCATTCAACCCTGCATTTTCTTCTGGAAATGCAGCTCCTTCTAGTTACCAATTTGAATCAGTCAGTTTATTTCAACACTTTTAAAGTGTTTATATGAGTCCAAACCAGATATTGTCAATTAAACTGTTTTGGGGGTGTTGGTAAATAAACACCTACAAATAAAAATTGTCACAGTCACTGATCTACTGATCTTCCTACATGCGTAGGAACTGGAGAGGGCTTCATCATGGGAGATGCTGAAGACAAAATGTGCTTTGAACAGCACATCAAATGGAGCTACTGATGTCAAAGCACTGCATGGGATTGGTTTCTGGTCAACCATGATGAAGAACCTCTGGATTTCTGGACAAAGATGTATTGCTTGAATATTTGCATTTACTTTGAAAACAAAGAAAAAGTAGCATACGACACAAACACACAGACATTGTTAATTGTAATATCTAGAATGGTAATGGAACATACTTTTACAAATCTTACGTGCTTAAGTGTTGATCCAAGATGGCGCCAGTGTTCACGGCCTGCCGTCTGTCAGCGGTGTTTTTGTTTGTGCTACTTCTGACAACTGTCATTAAAAACATCAACTCTTTACTGGTGTTTGATCGCCAAACGCTCCTGGATCTGAGCTTTTTTCCACCAAAGCTGGTGCAGTTTAGTCACGATGGTCAGGAGACGCCGCACCCGTTACTCAACTCAACTCAACTCAACTTTATTTATAAAGCACTTTAAACAGAACAAGGTTCACCAAAGTGCTGAACAACACAAAAATTAATAAAAGCACATGAAAATATAAAGCATAAAACACATAAAATAGGTCCGGATTCCAACTCAGTTAAAAGCCAAAGTGAAAAAATATGTTTTAAGAGCAGATTTAAAAATACTAAGTGAGTCTATCTGTCTGAAGTACAGGGGCAATTCGTTCCAGATTTTTGGTACGAAGACCGAGAAGGCTCGGTCACCTCTCAGTTTTCTCCTGGTCTTCGAGACGACCAGCTGTGTCTAAGGGAGCGGGGGGCAGTGTACACTTGAATCAGGTCAGACAGATATTTTGGGGCGAGTCCATGGAGACTTTTAAAAACGAATAGGAGAATTTTAAAATCAATGCGTAAGCGAACTGGGAGCCAATGAAGAGATGCTAAAATGGGAGTGATATGTTCTTGTTTCCGTGTACCAGTTAGAAGACGGGCAGCAGCATTTTGGACTAACTGCAAACAAGCAAGTAATTTCTGGGAAAGCCCAACATAGAGAGCATTACAGTAGTCCAAACGTGTTGAAATAAAAGCATGGATTAAAATCTCAAAGTCATGGCGAGAGAGGAGAGGTTTAACCTTGGCCAGTTGTCTCAGGTGAAAAAAACTGGATTTCACCACTGAGTTGATATGTATGGAGTCCTATACTGTTCATAATTAAATAAATAAATATTTAATTAAATAAATAAATAAATATGACCTTATGCAAATACACAATCAACCAATAAATATCTCATAAATATATAAAAAGATCATGAAATTGTGAAAAACCTGCACACTGATTTTAAATTGGCCATCAAATTATTCAAGATATTTCATTTTGCTTTAAAAACCTGTTCATTATTTTAAAACAGCATTTTAAAATATTCATTTTTAATCATGTGGAATATTATTATAATTCTGTCTTTTTTCAGAAGCTCGTATTTCAAAATCAATATTTTCCAAAGTAGCTTTGTTTTTATTAACATGTTTGTTTTTCACAATGGCGTATTTATTTCATGAAGAGCTTTTTCAGGAGAATGAGTCTGTCAATCAGTGAAAGTGGGCGGGATCTAAACGCTCATTGGCTCATCCATGGAAATCGACTCATATTCCTCGATACCCGCTCAGCAGTGTACCAGTCAGAGAGATTACATGTTTCAGCGATGTCTGCACGGCTTTGCTTACATTAGAGATCAAATAGAGACAATCTGTCTGCTGCAGAAGATGCAAACATCTACGACTCTGTTTTTGTAGTTTGAGGGTTTGTGTGGACCAAACCACAGAGGAGCTCCGGTCGTCCACGTCGATAAGTCCCCCGTTGAAACACTCCTCATTCTTACACCATTCACTCAGAGCTCACATCGTGCCTTATGTTGGCTCGCGGGAGGCAAGCTGCGCAAAGCGGAACAAGCCTGCTCAGGCCTCCTGAACCTTATATTTTTTCTATTTTCATTGAGACAATGATTATAATCAGGTCCTCTGATTTTATTTTTCGCTCCCGGGAATATGTTGAACCTTTCCTGCGATGACGTTTCTGACCGTGGTCGGAAAACGCAGCGGAGATCCGGGATTGATTGAGCAATTCTCCAGCCAGGGCTTACTCCAAGAATCAGGCTCTGTACTTTGGAGGAAACCTTTTTTTACTATTACTTTTCCGGGGGACAGGGCAACAGACCCTTAACTTGCGCTCACACACTCACTCTCGCGCTGCCTGGGCGCTCTGATTTACACGTAATTTAAGAGGTAGTTTGACTGCAGGAGCTGAAGCAGAGGTTCTCTGGGATGATCTCATGAACTCAAACATGGAAACATTGTTATCATGTGAAACTATTCAAAATAAATAAACATGATCTTTTAACACTCCATGCACATTGTGCATCCATGCATTTTTACTGATATAAGCGCAGGCAACCGCTCCATGTGGCTATCAGGCTAAAAACATTAGGTGGCAGCCCCTCCCATACGCGGCATGGTGCGTTCATGGAACTCCAGTTCAAAGAAGATTTGTGGAACTCCAACAGCCACCCAGCCTAACTTAGGCCACTACTAGATATTCATGAGAAGATGAAAATTTCCGAACCGACCACAAAATCACCCGAATTATGCTGTCGTGGGTCCCACCAGGGAATAATTGGGCAGAGGCGCCAAGGTGAAAGTATTCTTGATTTTAATGCAAGAACAGAGCACACCAATTGCTCCACAAAGGTTAACCAACATCTGTTTCTCTCCTCTCAGACTCTCCAACTTCTCCACTCAGACTCCCACACTGATAGCTGTATCTGGTTCTCTTTTAAGTGGTAAGCCCCTCCTCCTGGGCGTTGCTCTCCATCAGTCCAAAGAGAAAACAGGGAGAAGTGTTTGCATTGTTCAACAACATAAATAAACATACAGAAATAAACAGTTTCATTCAACTAAACATTCTGTGTCGTGTACAGAAAAATAACAATAATCATCAATAAAAATAAATACAAAGAGTGACCGATGCGTCACATGACCCAGGGTGTCCATGACCACTTCCGGGTTACCGGGTTACTTCCGGGTAAACAAACAAACAGACAGACGCTAATGTTAGCGTCGTGTGTGCTTCGTGTGAATGTATGCGCGAGGATTATAATTCGGCAACCTAGTGTGCACCCAGGGCTACCTGCAGAGGGATAGGGACGGAATGAAAAGGGTAAGCTGATGTAAATGACGTGTTACCGGGTCCGAGCGTGCGCGTCTATGCGCACGTGTGTGTGTGTGCGAGCGTGTGTGCATGCGTGTGCGCCTGCAGCGGCAGCTGACGGTTCTACACCGTCACATCATCCCCCTCCTCTGGGAGATTGGCGATGTGCGGCAATCTGGACAGGAAATCTGCCACTATGTTCTCTGTTTTCCGGGTCGGTGACATACGTTGAATTTGTACGGCTGAAGCGCCAGATACCAGCGCGTAAGCCGGTTGTGGTGGTCCTTCATGGTATTTATCCATGTCAGGGCCCTGTGGTCTGTCTCAAGGTCGAATTCTCTGCCAAGTAAGTAGTACCTTAAGCTATCCAGCGCCCACTTAATGGCAAGTCCTTCCTTCTCCACAGTGGAGTACCTTGTCTCTCTCGGCTGCAGTTTCCGACTGAGGTACAGGACTGGTTGCTCTTCTCCTGGGTCTCCCTGAGCCAGGACAGCACCAAGTCCGACTGCTGAGGCATCCACTTGGACGAGGAACCTTTGATCAAAGTTAGGACTCTTGAGAACAGGACAGGAACACAATTTATTTTTCTATGCTTGGAAAGCCTGTTCACACTCATCTGTCCAGGTCACAGAGTTTTTCTGCCTCTTCTCCGTAAGGGCAGTGAGAGGAGCTGCAACGGTGGCGAACTGATGGACAAACCGCCGGTACCATCCAGCTAACCCCAGGAAGGAGCGTACCTCTTTCTTGGTGCGTGGTCGAGGGCAATTGCGGATAGCTTCAACTTTATCCACCTGCGGACGCACCTCATCACCTCCCAGCAGGTACCCCAGGTAACGAGTTTCCTTCCGGGCCCACTCACACTTGCTCCCGTTTAAGGTCAGGCCTGCATTTTGTAGTTTCCTCAGGACCAGACGCAGGCGATCCAGGTGTTGCTCCCAGGTGTGACTGTAGATCACCACGTCATCCAAATAGGCTGCACTACAGTGGTTACATCCCTGCAGCACCCTGTCCATCAGCCGTTGGAACGTGGCTGGTGCTCCATGCAGACCAAAAGGCATAACTGTAAACTGAAACAGTCCAGCAGGTGTTTTGAATGCCGTGTATGGTCGACAGGTGTTGCTGAGAGGTACTTGCCAGTAACCCTTGCATAGGTCAAGAGTGGTGATGAAATTAGCAGCCCCGATCTTCTCCAGCAGGTCGTCAATCCTCGGCATTGGATATGCGTCGAACTCCGAAACTGCGTTCAGTTTCCTGAAGTCGATGCATATCCGCAGTGAGTCGTCTTTTTTGGGAACGATCACCACCGGACTGCTCCACTCTGAGTTGGACGGCTCGATGACACCTAGTTCCAGCATCTTCCTCACCTCATCGTTCAGCCTTCCCACCAACTTCTGTGGTACCCGATAAGGCCGTTGCCGGATTGGTTGTCCATCTTTGAGCCGTATGGTATGGCTAATGAGTGTCGTTCTTCCTGGCTGTGCAGAAAAAAGAGATGGCGTTTCACGAAATAAGTCCATTATCTGTGTAGTCTGTTCCGGAGGTAAATGTGACAGAGGGGTTGAGTGAGTCAGTGCTCCCAGATCAGAGTCCAAGTCTTACTCAGCCTTCGCAGCTCTGACTAGCAAAGACTTCTCTGTTGGATGGTTAGCACCTTCCTTCCACTCTTTAAGTAGATTCACATGGTATGTCTGCTTTTCTTTCTTTTTGTCAGGATGGTGCACCTCATAGGTGACAGGTCCCATCCTGCGGAGAATGGTGTATGGCCCTTGCCACTTTGCCAGTAGTTTGCTGGTAGAAGAGGGAAGAAGTAGCAGAACCTTCTGACCTGGTTGGAGTTCACGGTGTCGGGCCTGCTGGTCGTACCATGTCTTCCAAAAGGATTTGGTGGTCAGCATTGTCGAATACAGCTGCCAGATCTAGCAGGACCAAAACAACATGGTGACCGGCATCCGATGCTAGAAAAATGTCATTTGAAACCCTCAATAGCGCAGACTCGGTACTGTGACCGGGTTTAAATCCTGACTGAAACACCTCAAGAATGCTGTTCTCCTCTAAAAACATTGTTAACTGGCAGTACACAATTTTCTCCAAAACCTTTGAAAGGAAGGGGAGCTTAGAAATTGGTCTAAAGTTTGACAAAATGAAGGAGTCCAGGCCAGGCTTTTTAATAAGTGGTGTTACTACTGCATGTTTGAAGCACGAGGGCACACTCCCGTGAATTAAACTGCCGTTAATTAAACTGAGAACATAAGGAGTCATAGTGGGAAACACTTCTTTAAAAAGACGAGGTGGAACTGGATCATTGGGAGATCCTGATGGCTTCATCTGACTAATTAATTTTTCCAAGTAAGACAGACTGACAGGCTCAAACCGGTGGAGAACAATAGAACATGAGGTGGAGATGGAGTGACTGAAAGAGGGGGGGCTAATGAGGGTCCTAATGTTCTTGATTTTATCAATAAAAAAGGTCACAAACATCTCACAAACCTTAGTTGAGTTCTCAAGAGAGACCGGTTGTGGAACATTTAAAACAGAGTTAATGGTTTTAAATAAAACCCGAGGATTGTGCTGGTTACTTGCAATAATGTCTGAAAAATGTTTAGTTTTAGCAGCCTTCATGGTCTTTTGATAAGGTCGCCAGCTGCCTCTCAACAACTGGAAGGAAACTTGCAGCCGGTCTTTCTTCCATTTCCGCTCGGCTCTCCTGCACTCTCGCCTGACGGCACGAGTGGTCTCATCTAACCAGGGCTCAGACCTCAACCTGGAGAACCTTGTTTTTAGCGGAGCTACATTGTCTAAAACAGTTTGACAGGTTGAATATAAGCAGGATGACATGTTCTTAACATCTGAAATGCAGCTCTGATATTCTGGTAAAATGATGGTAGAGTTAAAAGCTGCAGAGAATTGAGCGGCCGTATGGGAGTTAATAGTGCGACTGCATAAAACAGGGGCTGGAGGTTTAACTGTGTGACATGGCAGCTGCACATTAAACAAAACAGGCATGTGGTCAGAAAACACAGCATCACAGATTTCAAGGTCAAAAGTTGTTAAGCCATGGGTTAAAATTAAGTCAAGTGTGTGACCATGTTCTTGCGTAGGGGCAGACACAAGTTGAACAAGATTAAAAGAGTTGATAAGATTCAAAAAGTCTCTGGCCAGTGATTTATCAGGACAGCAGACATGAATATTAAAATCCCCAACTATCAAAATTCTGTCATATTTTGGCATTATTCCAGCCAAGAACACAGCGAAATCATCAATGAAGTCCTTGTTGTATTTTGGCGGCCTGTATATAAAAGCACAAAACATTGAGAGAGCAGGGTCTAGTTTAAAGACGCTTGCCTCAAAACTAGAGTGGGTCTTTGTTAAAATCACCTGTTACAGTTGTAGCTGGTCCTGTAGACGGTGGCCACACCCCCTCCTCGACCAGAAGATCTAGGAGCGCTAAAATATGAGCAATCCGGTGGCAAAAGTTCAGTGAAAGCGCTACTATCGTCTCCAGAGATCCAAGTTTCAGTTACATAAAGGAAATCCAGTCGATGGGTGACGAAAAAATCCTTTAGGATGAAGGTTTTATTGGCTAGCGATCTGGCGTTCACGAGCGCCATCCTAGCCGGGATTGGAGTGCCCTTCATTGGCAGAGCGCGAGGAAGCTGCCGCAGGTTGTGGAGGCCTCTCCCCCGCTTGCGGAGGTACGGCAAGGTGGGTTGACGGCCCCGCAGCTCCACGTCCACGCCGACCAGAGAAACCAAACAGGGAGCGACCGGGTCCGTACAACGTACAGCTTTCAGTTTCACCAGTAAACCGCTACGTTTCCCTCGCCGCCTGCGCCGCCATCGCGTTAGCGGAGCACGATACAGGTGAGCTGGTATGCTTGAGAAAAGCGGGGGACAGCGCGATTCTTGCCCGGGGAGTTTAAGTTGAAGCGGATTTTGAAACGGGTTTCGGAAGGGGGGACGTAGATTCAGAAGAGTTTGGCGATCGTAGATCAGCAACATCCGTCACTAAAGTCAGTAAACAAAGCGCAAATACAAACAACACTCGTAGAGACAGAAGGCTAGCCAAGCACACCGGCGCCATCTTGCCATAATCATCGCAAGATGGCGTTACTGTCCGAGGTACCTGTTTACCTGTTTACCTCAGTGACGTTTCAGTGGAGGAAACGCCGTCGTCGTTATCGGGGAAAACGCGGGGGTAAGCTGCCGAACCTGAAGTGGATGCTGACGACCTGTCTGAGGCGCTCTGCGGTGGCCTCGCTGGATGAGTTTGGACCGGTTCATCGACTCTTTCCTTCCCGGCGCTCATTGGAGCCTGTCAGCACCTGGCTGTTACCAGTCGCCGGCTCAGAGCAGCTTTTCCAGCCTCGCGGTCCCTGTTTTCCTCGCCCCAGGCAGTGCGGGGTGAACCTGGAGAGCTTGCGGCCGCTCCCCCGGGCCAGCCGGACCATCAACACCCCGCCACCCCCCGCCAGATTTGGCCTGGTGAACACTAGGTCCCTGGCGAACAAAACTTTCATCCTCAAGGATTTTTTCACCTCTCAGGGCTTGGATTTTCTTTGCCTGACGGAGACGTGGCAAAGACGCCGGACTGTGATTATTTCAACTCCCCGCGCACATCAGGCCGAGGAGGAGGAATCGCCACCGTTTATAAATCTGCATATAAATGTCTCCCTCCGTCTCTGCTGGTCTCCTTGTCCAGCTTTGAACTTGAACTTTTTACAACTGGGCTGCTCTCCACCGGTGCTGTGTGCTGTGGTTTATCGTAAATCAAAATACAGCAAGGACTTTTTAAATGAATTCTCTGGGCTGCTGGCTGAAGTCCTGCTTAAATATGATCAAGTTCTTATAGTTGGAGATTTTAATATACACGTGTGCTGTTCAGCATGTGTCTGAACCCACGCAGGAACGTGGACACACACTTGATCTGGTGCTAACATATTGTAGCAACGCTACGAAGAACGAGGTAGAGATAGGAACTTTGCAGAACTGGCTTTTTTATTATCCCAGAACAGTGTAACATGCAGTGGGGTCATTCTCCTCGCCCCCCTCCTCACTTACGGTGCAGGACAAAATAAACCACCAGGGTAAAATAACTAACAATCAGACAATAAAACACAGATTAAACCCACACACCCACTCAGATCAGGCCAAAACCAGCAGAAGAAATTGCATCCCACAATCCTTTGCGCTACCAGATCTGACAGCAGACCAATGGGTGTGTGACCGTCACTACAATATGGACTCTCTGTTTCTAACCTGGTGGTATGTGATGCAGTGTTTTCAGATCATATGCCTGTTTTATTTGACATCTCTCTGCCCTGTAGCCTCTGTAGGCCTCGAGCTCCGGCTCGGTGGGTCCGTATCATCAATCCTTCCACTGCAGCTCTTTTTCTCTGCTTCTTTTAATCAAACCAGTGTCATCCCACAGTCCACATGTTATAGTACGGATGAGCTCAGCTCCTGGTTACACTCCACCTGCCTGACAGTACTGGATGCAGTGGCTCCACTTAAATCCAGGCAGCCTAAAGTTAAAACTGAGCCGTGGTTAAACAACGTAACTCGTGCTGCTAGACGTGAGTCCAGAAAAGCTGAACGGAAGTTTGAAAAGGACAAGCTACAGGTGTCACTACAGATGTTGAAGGACAGCTGGCATCATTATCAGGCTACTGTAAAAGAGGCAAAAAGGGAACATCTGTCAAATGTTATCCTGTTAAACCGACACAACCCCTGTGTCCTGTTTAGCACCATAGATGCAGCTCTTAATGCCCCCAAGTCAGTCTGTGTCCAACCTACGCTGGAGACATGTGAAACCTTCCTTAAGTTTTTTGTGGACAAGTTGAATAATGTCAGGGCCCTCATATCACCACCTGCATTTGACCCCTCTGTTGTTGTGTCTTGCCCTGTAACCTTTGACCAGTTTGAACCAGTGACTGTCCGTTTTATATGAGACTGTGAAACACCTGAAGCCCTCAGGTTCCCCCTCTGATGCGATTCCACCCCGATTATTTAAAGAGGTTATCACTACTCTGGGACCGGTAGTTCTTGCTGTTGTAAATGGCAGCCTTTCCTCTGGTGTGTTTCCTAGAAACTGTAAACATGCTACATTACAGCCATTGATCAAGAAGCCTAACCTGGATCCCTCTGTGCTGTCCAATTTTAGGCCCATTTGAAAACTTCCTTTCCTCTCAAAGATTCTGGAAAAAAATGTGTATGTCCAATTGAAGAATTTTTTAGATGAAAATGGCAACCTGTATTTACTGTATGGGGTCCCGCAGGGTTCAGTCCTTGGGTCTATGCTTTTCTCCCTTTACTTACTCCCCCTGGGTTCCATTCTTAGAAAGCATAACTGTGCTTCTCATTGCTATGCGGATGATACCCAGATATACGTGCCAATAACAAAGAAGGATGCCCACTTCATCAGCCCTTTAATTAAGTGCTTGGAGGAATTAAAAATCTGGATGGCTCTTAATTTTCTCCATCTCAATGAGGAAAAGACAGAGGTGATTGTCTTTGGTCCCAGTGGCAACAGTGAGTCACACCCCATAGCTCTGGGCTCTCTCACTCCATCTGTTAAATCTATTGTCACAAATTTAGGAGTGAAGATGGACAATGGTTTTAATTTGGACAAGCAGATCAGTTCAGTGGTGAGATCCAGCTTCTTTCAGTTGAGGCAGCTTGCCAAAGTCAAATCGTTTTTATCAAGAAAGCACTTTGAGACAGTAATCCACGCCTTTGTTACAACTCGGCTGGATTACTGTAATTCTCTTTACTTTGGTGCCCCTCACTCATCCTTGTCCCGTCTCCAGCTAGTGCAGAACGCTGCTGCACGCTTGTTAACTGGAACGCGGAAGAGAGAGCATATCACACCAGTTCTGGCTTCTCTCCACTGGCTGCCTGTCCATTTTAGAGTTTGTTTTAAAATTATTTTATTTGTTTTTAAGTCTTTAAATGGTCTGGCTCTGCCCACCTCTCTGAGCGGCTACACCTGCATTCCCCTTCCCGCTCACTTAGATCAGCTGACCAGCTGCTCCTGGATGTGCCAAGGACACGGCGGAAACTCAGAGGGGATAGAGCATTTGCCGTTGCTGGCCCCAGCTTGTGGAATGCAGGATAGGCAGGCCCGTTCAGTGAATGATTTTAAATCCAAGTTAAAAACTCACCTTTTTCTCCCTGGCTTTTAACTCAGTGTGAGTTGATGTTTTTATTGTTTTTATTTATTTTTATGTAATTTATCGATTTTATTCTGTTTTAGTTTGTTGTTTTGTTTTTATGCTAGATTGTCAAGCAGGTCAGCTTCTGCTGTTTTAAAAGCGCTTTATAAATAAAGTTGACTTGACTTGACTTACAAGACGGTGGGCTGCCTGTGCTGCTGTGCCGTCTTCAGTTTCCAGACAAGATTGCCAGAATTGGCGTCCGGATCATAATAATGTTCATGCATATAGATAAATAAACACACATGGAGAGAGACACACAAACGTTACAACACAGCAAAATCTACAGTGTTGATTTGTGTTGAATTTTCCAGTGTTAAATATTTTGAGTTGATAAGTGTTGATCTTAGTGTTGTTTTGAGCACATCGAGTGTTAAAACAGAATTGGGGGCGGAGCTTTGTGCTGCAACGGCTGACGGAGTTATTTCAAACTCTGTTGGCGTTTTTTTCTTGGAGAGCGGAGGAGGAAAGTCGTCTGCGACATTCATTTCAAAAGGGTAAGAACAAAAATATAAATCTCTTCACTTTTATAAACATAAAGCATGCTTGTAATGCGATAGATATTAGTTAGTTTCGATGTATATATTGCTCTTAATATTAAGTAACGCGCTATTTTTCTTTAGCTAGTTTTTCAGTGTTACATGGCGACCCACTCCAATGAAAATCGCCTTTTCTTGAGTATTTTTAACATAGTTTTGTAGCATTTTTCTGATGATATTGGAAATTAAATAATGTAATATGTAAAACTGTGTTTTTTAGTATTTCTTTTTGTAATTGTAGCAGACAAAAATGCGCCGTTCGGAAAAAAAAAACCCCTCATATATGTGACGCAGTTACTAACTAAAATGGGCGACCCGGTCTCTCCACTCTGCCCCCCTCATGCGTCTACCGTCAGACAAATAGATCCATGAACGCTTTGTCTCGTCTGCGCTGGAATCTGGATCTAAACTGTACGCACAACGCAGTGTTGGTTGGTAGTGTTACCGGTTTCCAGCCCAAAGTAATCTGAAAACCGCCAATCTCTTCTATGTCCCCGGGGTGGGGGCGCTGCATACGCTGACACAAGCACACACACGCCCACCCCACAAACAGTTCTGCTCCCGAACTTTCATTCATTTTCTTAACCCAATTTTGGACAGGCGGGGCGGGGCGGCAAACCCCCAACAAAAGGTTGTATGACAGAGCCCGGGTCCGTTAAGCGCCGTCTCTGCCTGTTGCGTCTCCAGTTTAAAGAAGATAGCGGCACTCCGGCGGCCACACAGCCTAACTTAGTCCGGTACGGTCTCTTCATGAGAAAAAAGAAAACGCTGAACCGACCCTAAAAAAATGCCAAAAATGCCCCCAACATAGTTAAAAGACAACTGAGCGCTGTCACAACAAGGATCCGAAATATAGTTGTAGTAGTGGGACTTTAAAAATCTAATGTTATAACTATGGTACAAGGTTGGACTTTTTCTCAGTTACAGGTGTGAATAAATCAAAAGCACATTTTTAAATTGAAAGTGATTTGAGCATTTATAAGAAAAGTAACTTCTGCTGCGCGCCATTATTATCTAAAGATGGGGGAGGAGAACGAGAATGGACATTGGAGGCTTGACAGGGGCGCGAGACAAAAAAATACACAGTAATTTTATGACCTTTTTGCTACTTATTTATTATAAAATACTTAAATGTCACAGGATGGGTGAGATTCTGTGTGCATGTGCGTCAATTAAATAGAAAATCACTCCAGACACGTTTTTGATCAAGTAATAGTTGTTTTATGAAAGAAAGCTAGAAAAAGTTGATTTTGCATATTACACATTTTTAAAAGTATTACTGATATGAATTCTGTTCATTAGAACAAAAATGTTTATCTATGCTTCAACTTGTCTGAGAGCAAATTAATTCTGTGAAACTAAAGTACTGTTTTTCCTTAACAGTTTCTGTTAACTGCCACTATGCTGCTAAAGGTCAAATATGAAAGTACCAAAAAATGCATCCGATTACAGTCAGGATTTACCTAGCAGATCTCATCAGTGAAGGTGAGCGGGCATTCTGTATAATTAAATATTTCCATCATTTGGTCTTTGCAAAAATGCAAGGAAGCTGGGAATATTTGATCAAATGTAATGACATTTTTTTATTACTGCAGATGTTATTACTTTTTTTCTTTCTTTCGCTCATGCCAATTTTTTCTTCCAGTAAAAAACAAGTTTGGACTTCCGGGTGGAACTGAGCTTCACATTTTTGACGACTCTGACACAGCAGTGGAGGAAGATGTTCTTCTTGAACTTATAGAAAGCAAACCTGACCTGTGTCTGACTGTTTGTGACAGCATATCAGATAGTAAGTTTCAGTAACTTTTTGAAAGATTTCACATAACTTATCATTAACTCTTGTCCAAATTTCACATTTTTTTCCCTTTCTCTCCCTTAGAACATTCATGTCCATCCACCCTCACTGAAGAACAGTCAGTCACTTTAAGTGTGACTGACTTCTTTAGAGAGCTAGGAATTCCCACTGTCAGAGATGGAACAAGCTGTGAGGTCTTAAGTAAATCAACCACTGAGATTTCTGAGTCAGATGCTGCAAAAGAAGTATACAATTTGAAGTTAAAAAATATATTTTTAAAAATATTTGGATCTCTAATTACAAAAAGAAACATGACAATGTTAAATGTAAGGCCATTTGTGCTATGTAGCCTTTGGTTATAGTGTATAGAGCCAAGTCTTATAAATGTTCAGAATAGTCTCAATTAGGCCTGCACAATATACCGCAAATTTATCGTTATCGCAACATCAAGCTGTGCAATATGCATACCGCAAAAGATGTCAAAAATCGCAATAAATGGTTACCTTAAATGTGCTAAAAAAAACTCGTGGAAGCTTGAAATATTGAACAAATGAAATAAGCATTTAACCAATAAGAAGGACCCGTTTACGTTGTTGATCAATCAGATGAGCCCTTTTATGTTTGATGTTTGCCTCCTACGTCGACAAGGGTCATTTGGAGTATAATTTTTAAACTGTTGCAGTGAAATGGAAATTACGTTTTTGGTTGTTTTGCTATTTGTTTATATACCGCAAATTATATCGTTATCGCAATATTAATCACCAATATCGCATATCGCGAGTTTTCCTCATATCGTGCAGCCCTAGTCTCAATGTAAGCTTAACATTGTTATTTCATTTTTAATCAATTTTTATGTGTATGTGGGTAGATGGTTGAAAATGCCTTACATGCGAAGCCAGGAGGTGAGGATGTTCTAGATGAGTACAAGTCAGAAAATTCACTAAAGCATGGGACCCGAAGGAAGCTTGTCAACATATTGGTTAGCCATATGGCTGAGTTACATGGGTTAGTGTTTTTTTCTGTTATTTACACTGTTGTCACACAGTTTCTTCTGGTAGTTTTACAGAAAAATGCCCTTTTTTGTTGCTCTATTTTATTTTTTTAAATTCACAAGACAAAAGTGATGTTTGGTAGAACTGGTTGTAGTTTAAGTAACTTGATTTCTTCATTTTATGTTGTTTTATTTTTCTTTTGAATTTTGAAGGAGGATTCCATCTCACAAACAGAAAGAGAAGTATGCCCTTGGAATCATAACACTTTTTCCTTCACTGCGGGACCCCTTTTCTCCAAAGGGCTATGTAAGTTTATTTAAAATTAGACAAACAAGAAGACAGCATTTGTCTGCAGCTGTGTTTTGAAATGTTTGTTATTCTTAAATTATTTAATAGGAACACTTTTATGATGCACAAAAGGGCACTGGATATTTAGCATGGCGCCTCAAGACCATATCCAGAAAGAAGTATCAGAGGCCGGTCAAAGTAGCTGAAGATCTTGAAGCCCATGGACCAAACCGCAAAAGATCAGCAGATGGAGTGCCTCAGCAACTTACTGGAGATGCCTGCAAAGAGGCAATATCATTTCTTCTCCATTATAATGACGACACAAGTGTTATGGAAAAGATGAAGAAGACCTTTAAACACCGCCAGGAACTGATCCATGACCCACAAAGAACAGAAGAAGTCTTCAAAGTCTTTCCACGTTTTTTAGATGTCAAAGGACTTGTAAGCGTTTGTAATGATCTTGACCTTTTTCAAATATTGGTAGATTTTGACAGCTCACTGTAAAGTATTCATTCATATAATACATTTTCCCTTTTATGTAATTAACAGCTTAACCAAGACTTTGTGCTGGTGTTTGGAGCAGAAACTGCCTCAAGGATGCTTGAAAAGTGGGACACGACATTTAAGCAAAAGATCATTGAGGAGGCCAAACACCTGACACAGACAAATGAATTGTTTCATCTTTTGAAAGCTGCTGAAAAATTAGCAGAGAATGATGAGACCAGTAAGCATTACATTGTCTATAAATATGATAGTTTACACTGTATTATCTCTGTGTTCAGAGTGGATAATAATAATTTCTTCCCAAATTCTCTGTTATTTTTTTATATTTTGATAGACTGGGACAGTGATATGGCTTCACTGCTCCTTCTTCATCTGTTGCCACCCACAGCAGGACGAAAGAGGATTAAAATAAGCCCCAATGATGCTGTGCCTAAAATGGTGCACTTTCATAAGGTATGTGTTTTACAATATTTACAAATTTTTTCAAGATGTCTGAGCTATCTCAGTCTGGCCTGAATTCTCTAAATTGGAGATAATGTTTGCACCCAAGAAGTAACACTCATATCCTAAAATATCTATTTATTTTGAAATCTTTGTCAATGTTTTCTTTTTCAGTCATGTTGCAGTACTGGTGAACACCTGCAAAAACGTGAAGGCAAGCAACCCTACATCCTTGCCATTGGCCGAACGCAGAACAAAATTGAGACCTTCTACATAGTTGTGGACAAACAGCTCATTCCCTGCCAAGCCACTAGTTCACTGGGCGCGTTTGATGAACTCTTTAAATCCCACTATGTTTTCAACTTGTCCTATGAGGAATCCCTGGTCCAGCTCTACACTTTTGTTCAAACAACAATCTTTAACATTGATGTCACAACAACAGATGAGTCTCCGAGAGTTCGTGAGTTGCGTGCTAAACTGCTCAACTAGCTTAAAATATGTTTAAGTGTTTAATTTGTCAGGCTGTTCATGTGACCTGTAAGTCTTTGACAATCCATTTAAGGCTACGTTCACACTGCAGGCGAAAACGACCCAATTCCGAATTTTTTGCCCCTAAGCGGCCCAATTCCGATCTTTTCATGACAGTCTGAATGACACAGATCCGATCTTTTCAATTGCGACCCAGGCCCCGTGGGTTTGCCGTCCTGATTACGAATTGTAGCCGTTCTTTTCAATTGCGACCGCCGTCTGTCCGGCCAGGCGACTTGATTCCGAACTGTACGTCATCGACACGCAACAAACGTCATCATTTTGCGTTGAAGTAGGCGGGAACGAGAACGTAAACATCATCCATGGTGGACGATGCTGCTGAGATCAGTCAGTGGAAGGGAAGCGAGATCCCCGATTGGATTAATATTTGGGGTAATCGCTCTATTCAGGCCAAACTCCAGGGCTCTTATCGCAACTGGGCGGTTTTTGAAAAATTTCCAGATAAATGGCAGAGCGTGGTGTTGAACCTTTCCCGCGATAACTTTTTTTTCTTTCTCCCCTTTCCGACCGTGCTCAGAAGCGCGGGGGACTCGATGCGATCTTCCTCCTCCTCCCTGTTCTGATCCTTAAATTCTCCGGAATGGGTTACTAAAGAGTCCATAGCATTTAATCTGGGGGAAACCTGCTTTTATTACCGTCCTCCGTAACACACAACATGAATGCGCGCACACACTGCCCCCCCCCCCCCCCCCCCCCCCTATTTTCTATCGCGGCACGCGCTTGCGCACACACACACGCGGGGGCGCGGCCCCAACACATACACATTCCTATTCCACAACAGTGGGTACAGACGATCCCGACTCCATTGCCTTCTTAAAATGAGTAGATTGTAATTGTGCTGGCTCCTTCGTGAAAATAAATTTAATATTACAAAAAGAGCTCCGCTTTTGACAACACTATTGTTGACATCCATTGTTAACGTTTGCTCCGCAAACAACAAGTGACGTCGTTCACCGTTGAGTATTCTTCTGGCTTCTGCGCATGCGGGTCTCGTTTGGGTCGTGTCACGGTCACAGTGGAGATCACAAAAGTTCGGATTTACTTGGAAATGTGAACGGTCTAGCAAACAAATCAGATTTTTTCAAAAAATCCGAATTGAGCATTAAGCCCTGCAGTGTGAACGTAGCCTAAGACTTGACCATAGTTTTTATCCAAGCACCAGGTTTAAGTTGCTTTGTGCACAAGGTTGTTTTAGGCGTCAGTTTTCAACTTATTCTGGTTTCAAAAAGCATTTGGAAACTGTTCACAGGGACAAGTTACAGAGTGGTAATTCAGCAAACTTAGAACCATTTGAGGCCACTTCTTTCAATGACACAACAGAAGTAAATTCGGCAGATGAAACTCTGAGGTCAGAGGCTGGATGTTCTGAGAATAGTGGATCAAGTCCTCAAAAGGAGAATGTTAAAATTATCTGCACTTCAATTATAGCTAAACTCCAAGGAAGTGGAATGGCAAACAGTGCTGTTTCAACTATAATTAGTGATATGCAAGAACTTACAACTGAAATGCAGTCTCAAATCAAAGTTGAAGTTTTGTCTGCTTTGCCTCCAGACAACCCTATAAGACCTTCACTAGAAAAAACTTTTGACAAATTTGAAAATCCCTTTTTGAGCTTTAACACAGAAACAAAAAGAGTAAAATACTTCAAGAACAAATGGGGGATAGTTGAGCCTGTAGACATAATGTTAGGTGTTCGATTTGACAATCGTAAAAATAAACAAACAGGCACTTATGATCAAGTTCCAGTTAAAGATACATTTGTTTACATTCCGATTTTAGAAACAATTAAATTTATATGGCGAAATTCTGAAATATGTAAACTTCTCAAACATCATCACTTCTCAAAAACTAATGTACTTGAAGACTTTTGCGATGGAAGTTATTTTAAAGCACACCCACTTTTCTCAGAAAAGCCAAATTCTCTACAAATTCTGTTGTATTATGATGATTTCGAAACGGCTAACCCACTTGGTTCAAAACGCACTGTTCATAAAGTTGGTGCCCTCTATTTTGTCCTTAGAAATTTGCCAGCCAAGTTTAATTCTGCTCTCATGAACATTCATTTGGTTGCACTGTTTCACACAGATGATGTTAAGAAATATGGCTTTGATCCTATTCTGCAGCCTCTGATTAATGATATCAAAATATTGGAACACGAAGGCCTTTACCTTCCATTCTCCACAGAAAAAGTCCATGGAACCATCTGTCAGATAACTTGGGACAACCAAGGAATGCACACAATTCTGGGTTTTACAGAGTCTTTTAATGGGCATTATTTTTGTCGTTTGTGCTTGATTGAAAAAGATGATGCCCAGAGAATTTACAATGAGGACGATTTCCAGGTAACTCTTCGTGAAAGAAATGTTTTTGAAATTCATTGCAAACAATTACAGTCGGAGCCACAAAAGTCATCTCTGCCTTCCTCCTGTGTTGGTCCATTACCCCTGTTATGGTGTTCATGCCTTGTTCCTTGTCCCTCGCCATGCCACAGTAAGTTTTAGCTTTGTTTTGTCATCCTGCTCTGCAGCGCTTTTTGTTTCTATTAAACCCCTTGCCCTTGAACCGTGTGCCTCTGCATTTGGGTCCAACCGGCTCTCGAGCCACCCCACCACCGTGACATTCATAAGCCTATAACTTTGTACATCCTCATTTTGTGTTAATCCTTTTCTTTCCTTTTTTGTAAAAAGTATGGGAAAGTAAGAATGGCGGGGCATAGAAGAGGAAGATGTGGGTTTTTGGAATGCTAGTAGTCCAGGGACAGAGGAGTGGAAAGCCAGTTTTACCACTTGTGAAGGAACGTACTTCGAAGGGAACTTTTACCACTGATTGGCCGCCACGTGAAACCCGGGTCCACTGTTATCAGTGACGAGTGGCGAGCATTTCGTATCTTTCCTGCACTTGTATACAAACACCTAATCACAGTCAGTTCTACGTAAATCCACAGAACAGTGCTCACACACAACAGATAGAAAGGGCATGGCGGACCTATAAAGAGCAAGTATGGAGGCTTAGGGGGAATCAAACTGAAGACATGCTATGTGAGCACCTCTGTTTGTCTGATTGAATGGAATGAACGGCTTGGTAAGAAACATCACAGTGGTCCGCTGGGAAGGTTACTACATGACATAAAGAAAAAGTACAATTGATGCACTTAATGTTTTTCTTTGGAAAGGGCAGATTCTGAGTTCAAACATTTTAAAGAGTATTGTAAGTTGTTTAGTTCTAAATGTTATATAAGGCAGTGTTTTTCAACCTTTTTTGAGCCACGGCACACTTTAACCTTGACAAAAATCCCGCGGCACACCAGCACCCCCCCCCCCCCCCCCCCCAAAAAAAAAGCAGAAACTCATAGTCTGTTTTGATTTTCACCAGCTAAAGACGAGCTTTAGCTGGTGTTTTTGTTGGAAATGAGTGAGTTATGAGCTAAATTGGAACAAGGAAGTTTAGACTTTAAACACTTCTGATTGGTCAGACTGATGACATGTGATTAAGCCTTCAAGAATGATTGGTGGAGTCGTGGAGACAATAAAAGCTGCGGGACTTTTCAGAAAACAGTTATAGCTGCAGGTAAATCGCGGTGCCGTCATTCTTATCAAAATGTCTTTCATAGAATCAGTTAAACACAAAGAAATAAGTATTTTATGATCTTTCATATTCCTAACTACTCAGTGTTTTATCAGGACCTGTTTGGATGAACAAAGAGCTGATTTCCTGGAGATGGTTAATGTTTTTAGATCAGTTAATGAGGGCAATTTTCCACGGCACACCTGACCATCTCCCACGGCACACTAGTGTGCCGCGGCACACTGGTTGAAAAACACTGATATAAGGCACAATCTGTAATGTTGTTGTGATGTGTTGAAGAGTTGTTATATGTTTGATGGCTATGTTTTGCCACAAAGAACCATAAAGTACAGAATAAGAAAAATGACATTTATAACATTAACCACAGCAACAGTTTAGGAGGCTGCAAAACACTCAAACTGTCAATGAAGGTTCTCGTTATTCCAGGTGGTGTAGTCTGGAGGTTGAGTCACATCAGCTGGACTTAAAAAAATGTAAATCCATCTTGACATGGGAACTGTTAATATATTTATTAATCCCATACAAGCAATTTATGAATAGCTTGTGAATAGGTTTAGCAAATGCTAATAAATGTCTTTATAAGCAGCTTAATACCACATTACTCGTGCTTGTTAATGTCTTATAAGTAGTTTATTAAGGAATATGTTTATTAAACAGCTTTTTTAAATGTGTAAGTCAGTTGTAAGGCATTTACAAATAATAATTAATGTACTTACAAGCAGCTTACTAAGACATTTCTAGTGCTAGTTAATGTTTTGTAAATAGTTTATTAAGGACTGATTTATGCTAATTAATGTGCTGATAAGAAGCTTACTAAGACATTTCTAGGGCTTGTTCATGTTTTGTAAATAGTTTACTAAGGACTTGTTAATGTCTTATAAATAGTCTATTAAGGACTCCTAATATAAAGCGTTACCGACAGAACATGCCATTTAACTCCTTACTTAGGCAGTTTTATTTTGCCTAAATCACGAGTCAATGTGATTCAGGCAATTTTATAAGCATTTCATAATGGCTGCTGATTCAAGAAATAGAATTGTTATTTTCTGATTTTAAGATTATTTTCATAATTCATGGCTCCTTCCATATTGGTAGGTAAAAATGTTTACTTTGCTATACACTAGGCTAAAAGTATGCCATAAGATTTTATCTTTTGATCAGTTTTTTTAATTTAAAATTTCAGTTTAGGACATCAGCTAAAAAAGGAAAAAAGGAAAATTGCTTTTAATGGCTTTTAGAAGTGATACTATGTCTTATTTAACAATCTTTGAATGAACAGTAGGATTTTGATTTCTCATTTTCTCAACAGTCCATAAGCCAGTTAACATTTTTATACTGTATTGCAATCTACAATCTAAAAAGAATCCCAAAGGACCCTCTTCAATTTTGTGCTTTTTTAGTCAGACTGGTGTAATTGTATGCTGTTCTGGTATATCTAAAGGCAACTTACAAACCATTATCGGAGTCCTAAATGTGGCTTAATAAAATAGCCCGACAGATAATGTTTTTTCAGAGTAATCATACATCTTTGAAGAGTCATACGGCCAGTTGCCAGTACTTTGGTCACAAAAATTAACTTAAAACAAAAAAAGTTGCTGAAAGATCTTGGCACAATTTAGCATTTTCTTTACCAACTGAAGCTTAAAGATGGGAAAAAAAAGTGTTAAAGCGTGAAAGGCAATATTTTCTTTTCTTTTTCTCATGGTCTTCCTGAAAAAAAACATAAAAAATTGGTTGAACAATCCCATTGACTGTAAAAACATGCACCAGCCCCATCTAAGTCTGGACCTAAGAGACACTAGCAGATAGAGGTTTAACCTAAAGTTAAGGATTTCACTAAGACTGGGTTGAGGGACCTGCCCAGTGTTGATTCACACTATACTGCAGAGGCAGACCTACAAAGACTAGAAGTTCCTTTACCCAGGTACAACCATCTCCTAACTACATTGTGAATACCAACAGAAGGCTACAACTTCTGGGGTGAGGGCTGTTGGAGTCCAAAAGTTCCCATAAGAACTATTATGTATTATTACGAGAAAAGATCAGTGGGACTTTTGTGTTTCATTCCAACATGGGAATATTAGTAGGGATGTTTTTGACTCATGTGCCTCCAAGAAGATGAAGCGTGGCAAGAGAAGTCTGAGGACAAGGATTTGGCCAAATAAGAGAAGTCTGTTTGGACAATGAAACTTGTGCTGCTGTGTCCAAAACCCCCAGCCAGCAGTCCATATTGCAAAACAAAACTGCAGGTCCATACCTTTACCCTTTTCAACTTAGGTTCAAAGAAAGCTACTGCTACATTTGAGACAAACCAGAAGGTGAAATGTGCAGTGAGGTATTTGTTCATCTTTAATATTGTCATTTTGAAGGTGTGATCAAGGCTATTCAGAACTCAAGCAGATCATAGTGTAAAGTGATGGTTGCCATTATCAGAATCCCAATGCATGTGGGGCGAATGCATACTCTGAGCTTGCAAGGAAATATGGTTTACATACAAAAGGCTACAGGCAAAAAAGCTTGATATCCAACTGTGGATTACTTGCGGGCTCTTCAATTTATCAGTAATGATAATTCAGACTGTCCTTCTCAGAAGCCACTGTATGGAAACAACTGCCACAAAGGGTACAGATGTCAAATGGGCCATTGGAATGGACAAGAAAAAAAAAAAAACATGAGGGATGTCCACATGACGGAGGGATCCTCTCCCAGGACGGACAGGGGATGTACCAGAACTGTTAGAGAAGAATTTGATTGTCTAACTCTGCACCTACTGCAATACTGTTTAAATAGTCCAGCAGATGGCCTTCATCCAGATGGAGTTGGGGGACGGCTGGGGGTGCGAGACAAGCCAGAGGCAGGATCCACAGCCAAGTGTAGGAGCAGGAGCAGAATTTTATAATATTTAGAATTTTATAAATAATAATTTTATAAATAAATTATGTATCATTAAATGAGCTGCTTTAGAGAAGAATAGTGCAAAATAAAGGTTTTCATTTTTTCTTCTACTTTTAATGTACAGAAAATAGAAGAAAAAAGTAAACTGGATGAGAGTCAATGGATGGATGGATGGAGGGAGGGAGGGATGGACGGACGCATAAATGAAGGAAGAAATCAAATAATGAAATGGATGAAAAAAAATGAATTACTGAAAAATGAAGAACAAAACAATGAATGAATGAAGAATAAATGGAGAGAAAGAATGAACAAAGAATAATTGAATAAAGAATAATTAAAGAAAGTAAGAATGAACAAAGAAAAAATGAATAAAAAAGAAAAAAATAATTAATGAAGAATAAATGAATAAATTAGGAATGAAGTAATGTGTCATGACTGGAATGTGGGACACACCCAGATGCTGAAACAGGTAGGGGAGTGTTAAGTAAGATGTTTAATAAAGTTCTTGTTGGTTCCTGGCGAGACTGTGGGTAACGTGGCTTGAGTTCTTGGTGCGTGGCGTGGCTGGAGATCTTGAGGAAAGCTGTGGCTTGATACGTGGCGTGGCTGGAGAACTAGAGGAGCACAGAGACTGTGGCTCACATTCACAGGTGGTTTCAGCACAGGAAGGTTGTGGCTGCTGCTGCTGCTCGAGGTGGTAGGACTCAGGTGACACTCTTGGCATGAGGTGAAAACCTGGAGTGCAGAAAACAGACAAGATTAACTCAAGACGAGACAAGAGGCCAGGTGTAGAGAGCTTCAGGAGACTAAGCACCATCAGGGTTAACGGACTGGTGAGGAATGATGAAGCTGGGTCTCCTTAAGTAGCAGGTGTCTTGATGAGTTGAGTAGTCACAGCTGAGATGAATGAGCAGCAGAGCTGGAGGGGGAGGAGTCTGACAGGCCACCATGACATTATGAAAAGAATAGAATGGATGAAAAAAAAGTACTGAAAAATGAAGAATAAATAAAGGAAGAGAAAATAAATAAATGAATGAAGGAATAATAAATGAATGATTAAAGAAGAAATGAATACATTTGGGATGAAAGCAGAATAAGGATTTAATGATCCCTTCTGTTTCTATTTTCTACTTGCCGAAGTATTGCACACACAACAATGTTAGTTAAGACATTTTCTCATGTTTCATAGCTTCTTGTCTGTTTCTTGATATTTAACTCTTAATGACTGTCCAGCACAGAGGTCTGCAACTTCAACATTTAAGAGCCTTTCGGGTGAATTTCTTAATGTCAACAACCCAGTTGGAGCCATAAACTCAGACTTCACTTTGAAAAAAAAAATTATTTATGTTTTTGTTATTCTAAAGACAACTAGAAAAGAACTGTTGTTTTTACATAAAAACATAAAGATGAACAGAAAAAAGTATTTTCCTCAAAATATGAACTAGTTTAAAACTTTTGATAGAGGTTCACATGACTTTCTTTCAAAATAAAAGAGACTCTGGGTCACATATGATCATCTCAGTGCAGCAGATGTGGTAGTGTCTCGGTGAAAAATGTTTAAATAAAACTAACAAAAATTAAATTAGAGTTAATTAAGTAATCCTTACCATATTTTTCAAACCACTTAAAATCCTTTAATTGGTTCAAAAATTTGAAAGCCACCTTACGAGTGCCACAAGGCTCAGTTTAGGGACCTTTTATTGTTCATTTTATACCTGCTGCCTTTGCAGCATTTTTAAGTTCTTTTAACCCTTGTGATATCTTAGATGACCCCACCCTTACATTGACGTGTTCTCCCTACCATGACAAAAGTGGATAAAGGTGGAAAGATTTCATGTAATCCATGGACACCAGTGAAAATTACAAATCATTGAAGAAAAAAGGTTCAGCGCACTGTCTAGTGGGTCTAGATGACCCAACTCCCAACGTTAAAGTGCCCAGGATACTACACTAATTGAGCATTTATTTTTGATAGAAGATTCATAACTCCCCAGGAACTACAAGACAAACATGGATTAAATAACTTCTTGGAATATCAGCAACTTAAATCTATAATTACCAAAAAGTTTAAATACAAAGACAATGAATTAAAGCCACCAGAAGTAGTTACTTCTTTGGCAAATTTTTCAATGAATAAAACTCCAAAATATACAAACTCTTATGTGACCTAGATAATAATATTTCACTTTGGATAACAAAATGGGATGCAGACTTGAGCAGCAGCACAGATGAAAGCTTCTGGTCAGAAATTTGTCTCAACACATATAAACTGTCAAAAAGTCCAAAACCAAATTTAAAACTCTTCACAGCTTGGCTTGGGGGGTGATCTTTTTGCCTATGCTGGTGGGTGATGGCGGGGGCCCTGCCCTCGGGGGGGTTCGCCTGCGCTGGATGGGCTGCTCATCTGCACCTGGGGCTGGGATCATTCCTTCCCTGGCTCTGGTATGGGGCTGGGCAACTCTCTTGGGGCCCACGGTTGCTCCGGGTGAGACCTTTAATGGCCGCTAAAGACTGCTTTGGTGAGACCCATTCTGAAGAAGAGTGGTTTAGATGTGTCCAATTTAAATAACTACCGGCCGGTCTCCAACCTGTCATTTTTAAGTAAAATTTTAGAAAAGCTTGTTTTTACACAGCTGAATGATTTTATTAACAAAAATAATATTTTAGAGAAGTTTCAGTCTGGTTTTAGATCTCATCACTAAACAGACATGGCACTTGTCAGGGTCTTACATGATCTCAGGTGAAATGCGGACATGAAGAAAGTATCTGTACTAGTTTTATTGGACCTGAGTTCAGCCTTTGACACTGTTGACCACTCTATCCTTTTAAAAAGACTTCATGACATGGTTGGAATTACTGGGACAGCTTTTAGTTGGTTTCAATCTTACCTCACAAACAGATATTTTATTGTTGATTTAAATGATTTTTCATCTGAAAGGCATAATCTGACATGTGGGGTGCCACAAGGCTCCATCCTGGGTCCCACACTTTTTAATCTTTACATGCTTCCACTTGGTGATGTCATCAGGAGACACGGCATTAACTTTCATAGCTATGCCGATGACACTCAACTCTATGTAGCTGTGTCTCCTGATGACACTGGACCCATGGATAGCCTGTTAAATTGTATTTTAGACATTAAAATGTGGATGGAAGAGAACTTTTTGCAGCTCAACCAAGACAAGACTGAAGTCTTGGTAATCGGTTCTGAAGCTGAGAGAGATAAGGTCCAATTTTATCTGTCAACCAATTCTATGATTACACGAAACAGTAAGGAACCTTGGTGTGATTCTAGATGCAGATCTTAGCTTTGACCAACATGTGAATCAACTAACTAAATCTGCATTTTACCATCTAAAGGATATCGCCAGAGTGAGACCCTTTTTCTCTAGAGCCAGTGCTGAAATCTTAATCCATGCTTTTATTAGATCAAGATTAAATTACTGTAATGCCCTCCTTTCTGATGTAAAGAAAACTACTCTCAATCGCCTGCAGCTAGTCCAGAACTGTGCTGCACGCCTTTTAACGACAACCAGGAAGAGGGAGCACATTACACCGATCCTTAAATCTCTGCACTGGCTCCCTGTCAGCTTCAGGGTTGATTTAAATTTTTTTTTAATAGTTTTTAAGAGTGTCCATGGTCTTAGTCCTTTTATATCCGACTTGCTTTTAACGTATGAACCTCCTAGAGCCCTTAGGTCCTCAGGTGCAGGCCTGCTGAAGGTCCCCAGGGTCAGGACAAAAAAACCACAGCAAGGACTCAATTAGATACTATGGGCCTCGTCCGTGGAACAGTCTACCTGAGGATGTGAGGGCCTCATCCAATGTGGATGTTTTTAAAAAGAAATTAAAGACACACCTTTTTAAATTAGCCTTTAATTAGATTTTATTTCTTTTTATGTTTTATGATGCCTTATTACATCATTTTAGCATTTTACTTGTTCAATCTACTATTTTTTTCACTCTTATATTTTATGATATTTTATCACACATATATTTATTATTCATTCTTGTTATGTTTTATGATGTTTTATCACATCATTTTATTATTTTATTTGCTTTATCTAGAATTTTTATTCTTGTATTTTATGACATTTTATCATATACATATCTTTTTAATCTAGAATTTTTACTCGTATACTTTTATGATATTTTAACACATTTATTTTTTTTATGTCTCAAATTAGACTGTTCACGAGTGTTTTCTCAACCTCGGCTGGGGTGTTTGGGTCTATACTAACACCCCTGCCAATAGGAGGACAGGACAGACGGCGCCTTCTGATTTCTGTCTTTTTAAAATTTATTTATTGATTTATTTTTTCCACTGGTGTTTGTCTTTGTGTATTTTATTGAGCGGGGCTAATTTAATGTGTTTTATTGTACGAATAGTGGTTGGTGTTTCTCTGCATTTGTTTTTGTTTTTTTGTACAGCACCTTGAGCTGTCTTTCTTTTCATGAAAAGTGCTATATAAATAAAATTAATTTGAATTTGAATTTAAAGTGACAATGTGCAGCGGCAAAGGAAAGCGATATATATGCTGATCGTCTTGATGGGTTAAATAAAGAATCAGTTCAGAGAGGAATTTCACCTCTTACCGCTGATGAAGCAAAATAACTTCTTTTTTAGGCATGCATTATCACTGTGCATTGCCATTTTTTAATACACACCCAGCAGCAATTCAGAATCGAGTATTCCCAGACCCAAGTTTTTTTTTATACTGTCAATTGCTCTGGATATAAAAAAACTTTATGTTAAGCAATATTCCAATGTTGTTTAACAAGTATTTTACAAAGCATCAGAAATGTTTGAGGAGTGTTTTTGATAAGGATCGCTGATGGACATTCTTCGGCTGCAGGGGTGGGTTCTCTGTGTTAAAGCACATTATACTCCCTGCACCATTTATACCTTCACACGAACACGTTTTGGGTACACAGCCCTTGTTTAGACAGCACCTTAAATATTTGCCTGTACCCCCACCCTCCCTAAAAGCACATCTCTTTTTCTGTCAATATCTTTTTCACGACCTGCCTTTCTTTCTGTCTCTAAAACTCACCTCGGGGATCCAAATGTGGTATAGTGTGTTTCCACTGCCTCCTCATTTCAGAAGAGAGGTGGAGCTGAGCCCTTAGGGCACGGCTGACTAATGAGACGTCGGCTCCTTTGCACTCGTCCTGTCAGCACACAGAAAGGATACCATGCTGCTGCTTCTGAAACCATGCTATCTTCCTTTCTCTTTGGGAAAATAAAAGGGCTGCAACATCTTTATAATAATTCAGTGCAGCTGAGAATGAAATCCCAGTCTCTCATGGGGCATAGTCCTATTGAAACAGCTGTTAAAATCAAAACCATCTAAAGTCTTGGATGTTTAATCACCTGAGGGATTATCTGTTCTTCTTTATTTATTTGCTCGTCAAATTTTGGTATACGTTCTCAGTCATGTCTGAATTCTGCAGTGTCAAAGTGGCCATATATTATTCTTTTTGCAGAACATTAGCTGCGTTTACATGGACAAAAGTAATCGTAATGAATGCCTGATCAGAAGAAAAATGCATCATGTAAACACGCCGTTCTGAATAGTCTGCCCCAATCAGACTCTTTCGGATCTAAATTTCTTCCAGATCGAGATAGGTGGGTTATGCCGATTGTTGACCCAACCATGGTGCATGTAAACAGTTTATTCAATCGTGTGTCACTACTGCCCTGGTTTTACGTCACGCATAGACGGCGCGGTGCTCCAGGGAAAGCTTTGGAGCGCAAACAGGACCGGCCTGCTCTTCGCAAGTGAAACGTGTCTGCACAGGAAAAATGAGAGAGTACTTTTTTCGGAGTTACCATCATTTTGTTCTAATTGAGTAATTTTTACCCCTTTTAGAATAAAATCATTTCGATTTGCTGCTAAAGTCGGTGTAAAAACGTAGAGGAAATATGTTGGAGTAGACCAGCAAGACCACGCCCACTCGACTTTCTTAAGTTTGTTTCTTCCGCCACTTTGTTACCCCGCAGTGGACGGAGGAAGACAGAGGCTGTGACCGAGGTAAGTCTGCTACTTGCTCAAAAATAAGTTTTAAGCCTGTTTTAAGAGGATTTAGTTATTTTATCTGTAAGACAAAACTTTTTGTGCAGTGGAATGCTGCTATTCTGCCCTGTATGTGCCTTTGAGCGGGAGTTTGCCAACGGTTAGCCTCAACCATTTGAACTCTGTAGCCATTTTAAATAAGTTATGCTGTTTTTTACATTGGTGTCTTTCCGCATTCCGTTAAATACATTTAAATATATTTATTGTTTTCACTAGATAATTCTGTTTCCGTTTTAAGATAAAATAAGATAAGATAGGACGGAGGGAAATTAGGTTGTCACAGCAGCTAAAAACAACAAGAATAGCAATTGGAAAAATACGAAGAACAAAGTAGTAATGAGTAAGAATAAAAATAGTGATAATACAAAGTGGAAGTTAAAGTACAGGTCATAAATAACGTATTCTTCTTCTTTCTCTTTCGGCTTTTCCCATCAGGGGTCGCCACAGCGAATCATCGTTTTCCACCTCACTCTGTCATGGACATCTTCTACTCTAACATTAGCAAACTTCATGTCCTCTGTTAAGACATCCATATATCTCCTCTTTGGCCGTCCTCTTGCCCTCCTGCCAGGCAGCTCCATCTCCAACATCCTTCTACCAATATATCCACTATCCCTCCTCTGAACATGTCCAAACCATCTCAGTCTGGCTTCTCTGACTTTGTCGCTAACACAGGCAACATGAGCCGTCCCTCTGATGTACTCGTTCCTTATCCTGTCTAACCTGGTCACTCCTAAGGAGAACCTCAACATCTTCATCTCCGCTACCTCCATCTCAGCCTCTTGTCTCTGTCTCACTGCTACCGTCTCTAACCCATAGAGCAGAGCTGGTCTCACCACTGTCTTGTACACCTTTCCTTTGAGTCTTGCTGACACTCTTCTGTCACACAACACTCCTGACACTTTCCTCCAACCGCTCCAACCTGCCTGCACTCGCCTCTTCACCTCTTTTCCACACTCTCCATCACACTGAACTGTTGACCCCAAGTACTTAAACTCCTGCACCTTCTTCACCTCAGCCCCCTGTAACCTAACGCTTCTACCTTGATCCCTCTCGTTCAGACACATGTATTCTGTCTTACTACTACTGACCTTCATGCCTCTTCTTTCCAGAGCAAACCTCCACCTCTCTAGCTGTTCCTCCACCTGCTCTCTACTCTCACTGCAAATTACGATGTCATCCGCAAACATCATTGTCCAGGGAGATTCCTGTCTTACCTCATCTGTCAGCCTGTCCATCAGCATAGCAAACAAAAAAAGACTCAAAGCTGATCCTTGGTGTAGTCCCACCTCCACCTTGAACTCCTCTGTCTGACCTACAGCACATCTCACCACCGTCATACTTCTCTCATACATGTCCTGAACTACTCTGACATACTTCTCTGCCACTCCAGACGACCTCATACAGTACCACAGCTCCTCCCTCGGCACCCTGTCATACGCCTTCTCTAAATCTACGAACACACAATGCAGCTCCTTCTGACCATCTCTGTACTTTTCCATCAACATTCTCAAAGCAAAAATGGCATCAGTGGTGCTCTTACAGGGCATGAAACCATACTGCTGCTCACAAATCTCCACCTTCTTCCTAAGCCTGGCTTCCATTACTCTTTCCCACAGCTTCATTGTGTGGCTCATCAACTTTATTCCTCTATAGTTGCTGCAGTTCTGCGTGTCACCCTTGTTCTTAAAGTTCGGGACCAGAACGCTTCTCCTCCATTCCTCAGGCATCTTCTCACTCTCTAGAATCCTATTGAACAAACTCGTTAGAAATTCCACTGCTGTCTCTCCTAAGCACTTCCATACCTCCACAGGTACGTCATCAGGACCAACAGCCTTTCCACTCTTCATCCTTTTCAGAGCCTTCCTAACCTCCTCCTTTCCAATCTCTGCTACTTCCTGCTCCACAACAACCACATCTTCCTCCCTTCTTTCCCTGTCATTTTCCTCGTTCATCAGCTCCTCAAAATACTCCTTCCATCTTTTCTGTACACTCTCCTGGGTTGTTAGCACCTTTCCATCTCTGTCCTTAATCACCCTTATCTGTTGCACGTCCTTCCCATCTCTGTCTCTCTGTCTGGCTAGCCTGTACAAGTCTTTCTCTCCTTCCTTTGTGTCTAACCTGTCATATAGCTCATCGTAAGCTTTCTGTTTGGCCTTTGCCACCTCTCTCTTCACTCTACGATGCGCTTCCTTGTACTCCTGTCTACCTTCCTCAGTCCTTTCTACATCCCACTTCCTTTTAGCCAACCTCTTCCTCTGGACGCATTCCTGTACTTCCTCATTCCACCACCAAGTCTCTTTACCGTCTTTCCTCTTTCCAGATGACACACCTAGCATCTTCCTACCTGTTTCCCTTATAATATCTGCTGTAGTTTCCCAGTCATCTGGAAGCTCATCCTGACCACCCAGGACCTGTCTCAACTTCTGCCTAAATTCCTCACAAGTTTCTTCATTCTGTAGCTTCCACCACTTGGTCTTCTTTTCTGTTTTCCCTCTCTTCTTCTTCCTGACCTCCAGAGTCATCTTACACACCACCATACGGTGCTGTCTGGCTACACTCTCTCCTACCACCAATTGGCAGTCATTAACCTCTCTCAAATGACCTCGTCTACATAGGATGTAGTCCACCTGAGTACTCTTACCTCCACTTCTGTATGTCACTCTATGTTCCTCTCTCTTCTGGAAGTAAGTGTTGACTACAGCCATTTCCATCCTCTTTGCAAAGTCCACCACCATCTGTCCCTCCAGATTCCTTTCCTTCACACCAAACCTGCCCATCACCTCCTCATCACCTCTGTTTCCCTCACCAACATGCCCATCAAAGTCTGCTCCAATAACAACTCTCTCTCCTCTGGGGATACTCTCGATGACCTCATCCAACTCACTCCAGAATCTCTCCTTCACTTCTAACTCACAGCCAACCTGTGGCGCATACCCACTGACTACATTCACCATCACCCCTTCAATTTCTAACTTTAGGCTCATCATCCTGTCTGAGACTCTTTTCACCTCTAGAACACTGTTTACAAACTCCCCCTTCAGAATCACTCCTACCCCGTTTCTCTTCCCATCAACACCATGATAGAACAGTTTATATCCTCTTCCAATACTACGTGCCTTGCTGCCCTTCCACCTTGTCTCCTGCACACACAGTACATCTACCTTCCTTCTGTCCATCATGTCTGCCAGCTCTCTGCCTTTCCCTGTAATTGTGCCAACTTTAAGAGTCCCTATTCTCAAACCTATGTTCCTGCCTTTTCCCTTCTCTCTCTGGCCACGGACCCTTCTGCCTCCCCTCTTTCTTCGACCAACAGTAGTCAAATTTCCATCGACACCCTGTAGGTTAACAGCATCGGTGGCGGTCGTTGTTAACTCGGGCCTCGACCGATCCGGTATGTCTAAAGTGTTGTGGATGATTCGCATGGTTATTTTGGCAATTTTTACGCCGGATGCCCTTCCTGACGCAACCCTCTCTATTTATCCCGGCTTGGGACCGGCACAGAAGTAACTGAATGCAACCCCTGTGGCTAGATTAATATATCATCAATATATCATCATAAATAACATATTAAATAAGGCAATAAATAGCAGCAGCGGTTTCAACAGTCCTAGACCGTGTTGTTGAATAGTCTGACTGCTGTTGGATGAAGGACCGTAACGTTCCTTCTAGCACTGCAGTCTCTGGCTGAATGAGCTACACATGTTTTTTAAACCAATGTTCGCTGGCAGTGCTTACCCCCCCCCCCCTTTTTTTATTTCTTTTTTTTAGTAAGTCAGCTACTTTTGAAACAACCAGCTCCATAATTCCTACTAATATATTGATTTTATTTATCAGGTCCGTCGAATTCAATGCTTTAATGCTAATGTTTTGGAGCCCATCAACCTTTTTTGTCTTTTTTTTTACCGCGCGCTGTGTCATGGTGCCTCTGTCAGATTCCTCCCCCCTCCCCTCTCTGCTTGGCCTAATTCACCACAGCTGCCACCACTCAACTCATCAGCCTGCCAGACCTTCATAAGGAGCTCCAGGACCAGTATTCAACACGAGTTCGTTGCCTCTAATGGTGCTTAGTCTGGTCACGTCACAGTTCCTTGTTATGTACCTCTCGCCTTTGTCTTACGTACACCTTGTCCAGTCCCCAGGAATCTCATGCCCACGAGTGGACGCTCAAATCTGGACTCGCCAAGCAGACGCCCATCGGGAGTTACCTACCTCACTGGGAAACCTCGCCAAACGCCAAGCCGCCTCACGAGCCTTAGCCGGACCTCCAGCCACGTCTCGAGCCATCGCCGATCCTCAGGTCTCGCCCCGGACCCTCTCCGGCCACGCCGCCTCCCTGCCGCACCGGAACATCCCCATCAGCGGAGCAAATAAAACTCTTACTAATTCAAACTCACCTTCTGTCGTCCTTCCGGGTTTCAGCATCTGGGTCTGCCTAGCCTAGCTAGCCATGACACGCTGAAAGAATGGCGGTCCTTCCCATATTTATGTGTCCGCCTGCCTTAGCTGGTGTGGGCGGGCAGCCACCATTTCTCGAATGCAAAAGTTACAGAGACTGTTGGTTGTCATAATCACTCATTGTTCAAAAGAAGTACGCACTGTGCATAATTGTTCCTGATCATTCTTCTCCTGCGGAGATTATTTTTTGAAATAGCGGTCTGTGTTTCCAGATACTATTTTTCATGCCAAAAACTCATCTATAAACCAGCACAAAATAAATAAAAATAACTTTCAAAAAATATACCTGCTGGCTGTTTGGAAGCCAATGCATTGCGGTCAGTGTTTTGTTAGCAGTTCTGCAAATTGAGCAGCATTGCTCTTTCAGCTAGTGTGAACTGTATATTTGCCATTACTATTTTCAAATCTATTAATCTATTTGGAACAGGGGATAGATCTAAATAAAACTTGCATTTGGTACCTTTTGGTGTTGTAATGTTTTTTCTTTTCTTTTTTGCAATTTATAATTTTTTTCACACCAGGAAAGATGCAAGGTGTGCATGTGAAACATGGTGAACGGCAGAAATATATCTGTTTTGAAGGTCAACTGACCTACAAATCCTTTTTGGAATGTGGTGAGTGGAGACATCACAATTTACAGCATTTTTCTTTACAGGAATCGGTAACTTTGTGGATGAGCTGTCTGGTTTTTTTCTTTTTCTTTTTATTGCTTTTTAATTCAATGTTGCTGTGCTGTATTCTTAACATAATCTTGCTGTGTTCACAGCTGCCAAAAAGTTTAACATCCCAACCTTGGACTTAAAGGTGTTTTATGACTAAAAGACAGAAGTTGACGAGGAGGTTTTTGATTTCCTGTTGAAAAATCCAAACCTTGGTGTGTTGGAAATTTGTCTGGCTGTAGATACAAATCCAGAAGGTGAAGTTTTTCTTTTAAATTGTAATTTATCTATTTTGTTTTGAATAGTTTTGGCTAAATTGCCCTTCAATGCCTGAATTTATTTCCAAGGAAAAAAAATGTGTAGCGTTTTTGCTTTCAAGTACGTGCTAAATTAAGATAATGTTTGAGCTGAAGAGTTTTGATATATATTTGCATAAATAGGAGTCTAAGGGATAGTGTGGGGAACAAAACACAGGAAAAATAAGTATGAGTTTTATGTCCTAATGCTGGATAATAAATCTGCTAAACTGTTAAGTCTGTCAGTATTAAAAAATCTTCATTTTTACTTTTCTTGTTTTTGTTTGGTTTATGCTGTCATACTAATCAAAATATTAAATTAACTGAAAGCTTGAATATTTTGACAGATCAGCTGAGTTGTCCTGCATAGAGCTGCAATACCAGTTCAAGTGGAGATACTGAAGTGGACTCAGATGAGACCATAATATTATAACACAGTCCTATAACAAAACAGAGAGTTGAAGACACCTCTCTCGCCAAAGTAAGTTAAATAATCTATTCACAAAGTCATTGTAAGCATTCAAAGTCTGGCTGTCTTTCCAATTCGGTTTAGTTGTCAAACAGTGCAGTAAGGCAGATCATCCAAACTAGTTTAAAGTTTTCTAGGGAAAAGACAGATTGCTATGAGTAACTCACAACACATTTGAATACATTCTGGAATACTGTCCTTGTCATAAAAACACATAATTCTCCTGTATTTCTTTTTATTTTTTTGTGTGGTAGAGACCCTTTAATTGAAGTACTGGTGATTATAATTTTCATTAAAATTGAAGCTAAACTAAGAAAAATTATGTTGAGTCTGAACATGTATTTTATTGATATGTATGATACATGTATGATATTGATAATGCATTTTTTTTACTGTCATAGATGATTGAAGATATTCTAAAAGACAAACCAGGAGGAGAGAGTATCATCAATGAGAATGCTCGGACACAAAGCCTAACAGACAGTAGACGGCGTGACATGATTAAGATATTGGTTGCACACATGACAGCTGAACATGGGTATACTAAAAGTTTTGTATGCTCTTCACTACATAATATTTTCAAAATGTTTCATCTTCAACTGTGCCAATTGTCTCTCTTAAGGACAAGTCCATCAAGGTGTGCAAAAGATGATTATGCCAAGGGTATCATCGCTTTGTTCCCTTACCTTGCTGATCCTAGGAACAGATTTGGCTATGTAAGTACCATGGCAGAGATGGAGCATTTGAAAAACATTTTTTTGTTTATGTCAAAAAATGTACCCATTTAATTAACATTCTATACACAAGAGTTTTCTGTAAAAGCTCTGTATGTTATGTCTTCTCTGTGTTTTTCTTTTAACGGCTTTAAAAATTTCTTTTCATTGACACTGTCAGCAGTCAGGTGACACTGACTGAGGAACTCTGACTCATTTCCAGGTGAGCCTTTTCCAGTGCTAGTCGTGTTTGACTGCTCTTCTCTTGTTTGGTGTTGCTTACTCTAAGGGCTATCTGGTTTAATATTCACATCTAGCACCTTTTAGTAGCGAATACACTACTGTTAAACCGCTTGCTGTTCACTTTTCTCATTTTGCTAAATAAACCACTTCTCTTTACCTAAACACCGCTAGCCTTAGCTGAGAACCTAGCATGGCCACCACTCCTTCCGCCTTTCCCCCTCTCTCCTGCTCCATGTGCCATATGTTTAGTGATGATCCTGCCTCCTTTAGTGAAGACAGCGGTAGGTGTGTTAAGTGTAGTCTTGTGTTAGACTAGGAGGCCAGGCTGGAGCAGTTAGAAGCGCGGCTCCGCACAGTGGAAGCTAAGCCGGCTAGCCAGGTCGTCACTCGTTGCGTGGGCCGCCCCACCAGGGCTAACTTAGTTAGCACCCCAACGCCCTCCCAACAGCCGGGAAACACACAGGGGTTTGCACCGGTTCGGAGGAAACATAGTGCTAAACGCAAAAATTTAGAGCACCCGAGACTCCACGTTAGTAATAGGTTCTCCCCCCTCAGCGACACACCCGCTGAACCCTCAACTCTGGTTATAGGCTCTTCTGAAGTTAGAAACGTGGAGCTCCCAGCGGCTACAGTCAGGTGTTATCCGGGGGCCAGAGTTGGTGACATCGAGGGGAACCTTAGGATGTTAGCTCAGAGTAAGTCCAGGTTCCGTCGAGTCGTGTTTCACGCAGGCGGTAATGATGCCCGACGGAGACAATCAGAGGTGGTTAAGTTAAACGTAGCTTCGGTGTGTAAACTGGCTAAGACGATGTCCGACACTGTAATTTTCTCTGGTCCCCTGCCGAACTTAGTCAGTGATGAAATGTACAGCTGCTTTTCATCATTTAACCGCTGGCTTTCTAGATGGTGCCCAGAAAACGGCGTTGGTTTTGTGGATAACTGGAGCGCGTTTTGGGGGAAGCCCGGTCTCATGCGGAGAGATGGCGTCCATCCCACTCGGGACGGTGCCGCTCTTCTTTCTAGAAACATTTCTGCTAGCCTTAGTCTGTTAACCTGACAATCCAGAGACGAGACCCGGGCGCAGAGCAGCAGTGGAAAACGCTCCTCTGAGCCTCCCTTAGGGTTAGTGCCGGTGCAAAACCCATGCAGGGAAAGTCAAGCAAGTCTTAGCTTTAGCTTATGTGCTGAAAGACAAATGAAACGAGCGCGTCATAGAAACTTAAAAGCGACAGACAGCAGTTCTCACAAGCAGAATTATGATGTCATTAAATGCGGTTTATTAAACATTCGATCCATTTCCTCCAAGTCCCTCTTAGTCAATGAGTTAATCACTGATAACAACCTCAGTCTTCTAGCCTTGACAGAAACTTGGCTCCAACAGGATGACTATGTTAGATTGAATGAAGCAACCCCCCCCCCCCACTTATGCTACCTAAAGACATCCAGGATTTCAGGGAAAGGAGGTGGTTTGGCAGTAATATCACAGTCTAGCTTACTTCTCAGCCCTAAAGTTAAAAATGCTTATAATTCATTTGAAAGCATCATATTGTCTATAAATCACCCAAACAGGAAGACTCGAAAACCTGTTTTACTCATAATTATTTATCGCCCCCCCGGCCCATATTCAGAATTTCTATTTGAGATTTCCGACTTCCTATCGACTATTGTCTTAGATTTTCATCAAACTATAATATTAGGGGATTTTAATATTCATGTTGATGACCCCAGTGACTGCCTAGGAAATGCTTTTGCAGCTTTATTAGATGATGTTGGTTTCACCCAAAGTGTGAATGAACCCACTCACTGTCATAAGCACACCCTGGACCTTGTTCTAACCCATGGTATAGAGATCAGCCAGCTGAGTGTCCTTCCTCTTAACCCCATCATTTCTGATCTATTTCTGATTACCTTCCAGTTTACATTAAAACATCATTCTGCCCCAGTGAATAAGAAACAGCTTAGAAGAACCTTGTGTCTGAGTTTAAACACACAGTTCAGCCAGTACTTAGTGATATTCTGAGAAAATATTCTGAGACCAGCTCCCATAGTATCAGTCCTAGTGACCAGTTTGTTAATAATGCCTCACAAGCCCTCTGGAGTACACTTGATGTTGTTGCCCCCCTGAAACCTAAGTTTGTTAGACAAAACCGAGTAGCACCATGGTTTAACGCTCATACACGTTCTCTTAAACAAGAAACCCGTAAGTTGGAAAGGGAATGGTGCCGCTCCGGTTCAGAGCAGTCTCTGAATACCTGGAAACATAGCCTATTAAATTATAAAAAAGCTCTGGGTAGAGCTAGAAGCCAGTACTATTCAACCTTAATATCAGAGAATGGAAATAATCCAAGATTTCTTTTTAGCACAATTGCTAAATTAACTCGCAGTCAGAGCTCAGTAGAACCACATGTTCCTGTTTCTCTCAGCTCTGATGATTTTCTTACATTTTTCGATAGTAAAATCTCAAATATTAGACATAAGTTAAATCAAGTTATTCCTACTATCAGCCCAGAGCAGGCTGAAGTGGAGGCATCCATAGAAACCTCTGTAACATTAGACTGCTTCACTGCTGTGGATCAAGTGGAAATAGCATCAATTATTACGTCCTCCAAATCCTCAACGTGTCTGTTAGACCCAATTCCCACTAGACTTTTTAAAGAAACTTTTCCCCTAATTAATGATTGCATATTAACAATGATAAATACCTCTCTGGAAACGGGTTACATGCCACAGTCTTTTAAATATGCAGTTGTTATCCCTCTTCTGAAAAAGCCCAGTTTGGATCCTAGCATCTTGGCCAACTATAGACCAATATCAAACCTGCCCTTTATTTCTAAAATCCTAGAAAGAGTTGTAGTTAAGCAGCTTTACCGCCACCTACAGGACAGCAGCCACTTTGAAGACTTTCAGTCGGGGTTTAGACCTCACCAAAGTACGAAAACTGCACTAGTTAGAGTCTCTAATGACTTGTTTTTGGCCTCAGAAAAGGGACTACTTTCTATTCTGGTCCTGTTAAACCTCAGTGCAGCCTTTGACACTATCGACCAGGGTATTTTACTCCATAGATTAGAGCATGACATAATGATGAGAGGATCTGCTCTCCAGTGGTTTAAATCCTATCTGTCCGATAGGTATCAGTTCGTTAATGTAAATGGACAGTCCTCTCAGTGCACTCGATTTAACTATGGAGTCCCACAGGGCTCAGTCTTAGGACCCATCCTGTTTACGCTTTATATGCTAACCCTAGGAAACAATCAGGAAACACAGCATTGATTTTCGTTGTTATGCCGATGATACGCAGTTGTATTTATCCATGAAACCTGACCAGAATGAGGATATAGAGAAACTGAATGCCTGCATCAGAGACATCAAGACCTGGATGACAATTAATTACCTCCTCTTGAACACAGAAAAAACTGAGGTCATTATACTAGGTCCTAAAAACCTCAGAGATGCTCTGTCTGCTCAGATAGTCTCCCTGGATTTAAGGCTCACATATCTCAGGCGTGTAGAACTGCCTTTTTTCACTTAAGGAATATTGCTAAGATCAGAAATATACTTTCTAAGAGTGATGCTGAAAAACTAATCCATGCATTTGTTACGTCGAGGCTGGATTACTGTAACTCCTTGTTAGCAGCGTGTCCTAAGAGTTCCTTAAGAAGTCTCCAGCTTGTTCAGAATGCAGTTGCTAGATTGTTAGCAGGAACTATTAGAAGAGATCACACCACTCCTGTGTTGGTTTTGCTCCATTGGCTCCCAGTTGATTCTAGAATCAAGTTCAAGATCCTCCTGTTAACCTATAAGGCCTTACATGGACTGGCCCCGTCCTATATTAAGGACCTCATAGTCCCTTACCATCCAATGAGAACACTTTTCCACAGTTTCTACATTCAAAGTTAGACTAAAAACATTCCTCTTTGGACAGGCTTATTATCAGACTAGCCAGTATTCAGAGATTATTTTACTTAATGTTAGTGTTTTAAAATAAACTTAATAACAATAACTATTTATTTAAAAGGCTGCTAGAAGTTGAAGCTGGGGTAACTATGGTGCACTGGGGTTCTGTCCTCTTTGCTCATCTACTTCTAGCTTTCCTCTCTTCTCTATTTTTGATCATCATTCATCATTTATCATTTAGTTTTCCATGGCTCTGTTTGGTACAGTGCGATTCATGTACTGTCCCTCTTTTCCTCTCCCCTCCTGGGGAGTGGGAGTGCTTCCAGACTCCAGTTGTCTCATCCGTGCTCCAGTTCCTGACTGTTTACCTCGCCTTTGCTCCTGCTCCTACACCTGGCTGTGGTTCCTGTCTCAGGCTCGACTCGCGCCCCTGACTGTCCCCCCAACCATGGCTGGATGAAGCTCGTCTGCTGGACTTTATATATGTAGTTGTAGGGTTATATAAGTTAATTCTTCTCTAAGAGTTCTGGTAAATCGCCTGTCCGTCCTGGGGGAGGATCCGTCCTTCATGTGGGCACCCCTGAGGTTTCTTCGTTTTTTCCGGAATCCAGTTTTTTAGGAGTTTTTCCTTACCGCGAAGGGGTCTAAGGGCAGGGATGCCAGTATAGCTTAGTCACTTTGTTAGTCCATTTTAGTATTTTCCTATTGAACTCTTTGTATTCATGATCCTTTTGAGTTCATGTTTACTTCGAAGCCCATCGAGACGACTGTTGTTGTGATTTTGGGCTATACAAATAAAATTGAATTGAATTGAATTGAATTAATGTTAGGAGCATTACTACAATGCAGAAGATGGGAGGGGTTATTTGGCTTGGAGATTGAAGTTTGTCCAAAAGGAAACTTGTAACGGACAAAAGAAGGCTGCAAGACTGCCAAGGACACTAACTGGTTTGCACATTTCTACAAGTTAAAATTTACATTTTGTTCACTGTCCACTTTTTATTATGGAAGTTCTTGAGCTTTACTCATTGTTATTTTCTTAATCTATTTTATAGGGGGACCAACAGCTAATAGAAGCTGTTTCAAAGAGGAAGAGTGCCAAATGACTGACAGCTTGAGGCCATAGCAACAATGAGACATACATCAAATGAAGGAACTGTAAAGAGGACGATGAGACAGACCTTCAACTACTGCCAAAAAATGATCCATGATCTAGTGAAATCATCTGAGATCTTTTTAGACTTCCCAAGATTCCTGGACATAGAAGGATTAGTATGTTTAATTTTCCTTCAACTTCTGTCACTGTTGCATGCTAAGTGCATATGAGAATTAGTGGTTGAAAAATTTATGTGACAAAGTGTTTATATTTATTTGGCAGATTGAGCAAGACTTCACATTGATGTTTGATGAAACCATCTCTGCAAAGTTCCTGGAGAAGTGGCCCACAATCTATAAGCAGAAAGTTTCTGAGCAAAGCCGTGGTCTCACACAGTCTGAAGACCTTCAATACCTTCTTCAAAATGCTGAAGGCTCAACAGAAGTGGAAAACGGTAAGACAGAATTAATTATCATAAGGGTGCTCTATAATATAATGTTACAGAAATTTGCATAAATTGTTTTGTGCAGAATTACCATTTGCCATCAGTATTTGGTAAGATTTTGTGAGGGCCATATATTGTGTGCGTGTGTGTGTGTGTGGGGGGGGGGGGGTATCGATGCATTTGCAATTGAGATGTTTTGGCAGCTCATATTTGTTGGATTTCCCAGGATGCGACTGTGACATATCCATTTTGATCCTTGTGCACCTGCTGCCACCATCGCCTCATGGCCGCAAGAGACCAGGCAAACTCTCAGCCAGACGAGCAAGTGAACATCTTGTCAAGTTCATCAAGGTAAGGTTTCAGTGAAAGAAACATTTGCCTTACTCCCAATATTTCTGGTCAGCAAGTTGAGCGTTGAAAGGCAAACTTGCACTTTAGGAGTTTCTATCAGTCCCTAATCCTTGTTTTTGTTTTCCAAGGTTTTCTTGATGGGATCACAGAATGCCAACAGTGAGAGCTAGGATGCTGCGTTAATTAGAGTTGTATTTTTTTTCCATGGGCTAATAACATGACATTGAGTTGAAATGTTTTGTTTCCTTTGTAAAAAATCTTACCCAAATGCTAACTCTCTGACTAAGCACTTGAAAGTGATCCATGGGCTGTGCTCTGGTAAGAAACTTCGTCTAAAATGTGGACAGGCTGGTTGTGCTCAGGTTTATGGCATGTTTTCTGGGTTTAGAAAGCATTTTAATAAAGCACATGATGCTCATTTTTGTGATCCTGGTGAAGGCCCATCAACAACTGAAGAGTGTTTGGGAAGTAGTTTTGTTTTGCCCTCCACAAGTGCTTCTTCTGATTCAGTCCTGCTCCAAAAGACACTTGTACATAGTTATGCTGCAACAGTAGCTGAACTTGAAATGGCTGGTGTAAGCAATCAACTCTTTGGTGATTTCCATGGAAGAAATTGTTAATGATATTCAACAGCAAGCAAAACAATCTATAAAAAACAGTCTGTTTTACAAGAATCTGTCAAAACTGACATTGACTTAAAAATTGACCAATGTTTTGAGAAATGGGAAAATCCCTTTTTTGCATTAAATTCTGAAACTAAAAGAACACTATATTTTGCAGAGAAGTGGGGCCGGGTAGATCCAGTAGAGCATGTACTTGGTTCCAGATTTGATACCCTGCGCAATTGAACTACAGGAGGCTATGATCAGGTTGTTGTTACCAATAATTTGTTTATATACCCATTTTAAAAACATTAAAATTTCATTACAGTCACCCTAAAATCAAGGACATGATGGCCAAGTCAAGTTCAACAAACAATCTTCTTAAAGATTGTGCAAAGCAGAGTCATGCTCTTCAGATTCAACTTTTCTATGATGATTTTGAGACAGCTAATCCTTTGGGTTCAAAACGAGGAATACATAAATTAGGAGCTATTTATTTGACCTTGCAAAACTTTTCTAAAATTCAGTTCTACATAATATTCCCTTACACTGACCAAAAACATAAACACAACCCTTTTGTTTTTGCTCCCATTTTTTAATGGTATGAACTCAAAGATGTCAAACATTTTCCACATACACAAAATAACCAGTTCTCTGAAATATTGTTCACAAATCTGTCTAAATCTGTGATAGTGAGCACTTCTCCTTTGCCAAGACAATCCATCCCACCTCGCAGGTGTGCCATATCAAGATGCTGATTAGACAGCATGATTATTGCACAGGTGTGCCTTAGACTGGCAACAACTACCGGCCGAGGCCGTCCTGTGGAAACGTCACACAGGAGAGTTGGACCGCCATCTTCACACACAACCTCTTCGAGCTTGAGGCCTGAACTACTGGAGCTGAGGGGAAGAATGTCCATCACCAGGCTGTTCGGCGGCCACAGCAGAAAAATCAGTTCCAACAAGCAGAGACGAGTACCCGTGAGAGGCAGTCAGCAACAGTGTTGGACTTTCCGGCTACGTGACGTATGTCAGTCGTAAATTCTGAAATGGCTGCCAGATGGCGCTGTTGGCGCGCAGACCAAGGTTCACTCACCTTAGCCATGGCAAACGTAAGCGGTTAATGATCCGCATAGTCAACGACAGAACGTCCTTCCATAAAAAAACGGAAATGTCGAGATGCCAAATAGAGAGAAAGCAACTCGCGGTCAAAACGCTATATTTGCGTTCCCGAGTCTGCAACTTGCGGCTAAAAAATGCAAGAGGCATTTTGGAAGGAAGGTGGGACCTGGGTCCATCTGTCCCCTGCCTCTTCCCTGGTGGGGGGTGCGGGCCCCTTTGCAACGGCGGCCGTGTCCCCGGGGTGCCGGCTTCCTGGGCCCGGCCGTGCTCTCTCCGCGCGGTGGGGGAGTTCACATTACATCTGAGCCGGGGGTGTCTGGTCCCTGGAGGGTGGGTTCTGGTCCTTGCTCCTGAGTGCTGGGCCCCGCCAAATTTCCAACTGTGGCCGAGCCTGGTCGGGCCATATTTATAACACCCCTTGTGGGCCCTCTTTTTTTTCCCGGGGTTCCCCCCTCCTGGGCGGGGGCGGCGGGCCCCCTGCCTCGCTCCTCCCTGGACCAACCGTGGGCCGGGCGGATGGCTGCCTGGAGTGCGGGGCGGGTCTCCCTTGGGGGTGTCCTGGCTCGTACCTGGGGTTGGGGCGGGGGGATGCCCGGAACTCCTGGGTGGTGGTGGGGTGCTCGTTTGGGGCTGTGGGCATCCTTCTCCGGTGGGGCCCTGCGTTGGGTTCTCCCGGCGCGGCGGGGGGGCTGCTCTCCTGGTTGGGCTGGGGCGGCGCTCTCTTTCCCTCCGTGCTTCCCTGGCCTCTGGCTCTGGGGGCCTTGCGGCGCTCTGCTGGCCCTGGCCTGGGTGGCGGGCTTGGTCGCCCGGGCGGCGGTTGTTCCCTGCCGGTTCCCGTGTGGCGTTCCCCCACCGCCGCTGCTGCAGCGGTGGGGGTCTTGGGGTGGGGATGGCTGGGCACTCTCCCTCCTTCTTTTCACGTTCCACCATCCATTTTAGAAGAACATAAAACCTCACCTGAGCACTGGTGTTAGCTCACCTTTGCACTAATAGCTTGCATGACTGAATGACTGAAATATTTCACACTAGTTGGTTTTAAGGCATAAGTATGCGTGTGTGAACACTATCTGTTTTGTGTACATGTCGACAGGTGGACATTTTTGCAGCTAGCAGGTGTGTTTATAACATTTGAGTGTGTGTGTGGACGGGCCCCGCCCTTTTTGTACTGCATTTGAACCTTACCATAATGATTAACAACCAGTAAACTTGTTGCTGTATGCTGCTTCATGGTCTTATCCCCCTTCCCCTCCTATTATCACCCCCTACCCCCCCCTCTCTCTAGCGTCCCTCTCTCTTCTTCCCCTCTTTCCTTTTCCGTCCGGTCCAACACCAAAGATTTTCAGACATGATTGAAATTAATAAAGTTTGGCCTCAATTACAAAAGGGGTTTATTCAGACATACCTTTGGTTTGTCAGAAGATTAATAACCCCTCTTGTTAAAGCAAAATATGTCCAACACAAGAGGCCCTCAGCTCTCGTCTGTCTGCCCAGCTGTTGGACAGGACAAGTTTAAAAAAAAAAAAAAAAAAAAAAAAATGCAAGAGGCTGCCAAGCGTCCGCCACTTGCTGCTCTACCACAGCACCAACTGCTATGTCTGAAGCGTCGGTAGTCAGGGTGATCTAACCATCTGGGTCTGGGTACGCGAGGAGTGCAGCCTTTGCTAAGGCTGACTTAGCTCCGTCAAATGCAGGAACGTGGTCTAGGGTCCAATCCACAGGGTCTGTGGCTTTCTTTGAACGCAGCCCGGGGAATGAACCGGTTGTAAAAGTTCACCATCCCCAATAACTCCAGTAGGGACTTTACCACTGCAGGACGGGGAAATTTTGCCACGGCCTGGACTTTGGTGGGAAGAGGAACCGCACCCTGCGCCGAAATTCGATGGCCCAAAAAATCAATGGCTGACAAACCAAACTGGCATTTGACCGGGTTAACAATCAAGCCGTGGGTTTCCAACCGCTGAAAAACTTCCTTTAGGTGCACGAAATGCTCATCAGGGGAGGGGCTGGCCACCGAAATGTCGTCTAGATAGACGAACACAAACTCCAGACCGGGTAGCACCGAGTCCATTAACCTTTGAAAGGTTTGGGCTGCACCTTTAAGACCGAGGGGCATGTGCAGGAACTCAAAAAGTCCACAAGGAGTGATCACCGCAGTCTTAGGCACGTCTTCTGCCCGCACCGGGACCTGATGCGCACCAGGTCCACTTTAGAAAAAATTGAGGCGCCGCACAAACGAACCGAGAAATCCTGAATGTGGGGAATGGGATAAACGGTCAGGTGTTGTAGCGTTGTTCAGACGGCGAAAATCCCTGCACGGGCGCCAGGAGCCATCTGCCTTCGGCACCATGTGGAGGGGCGACGCCCACGGGCTGTTAGAGCACCTCACGATACCCAAACTTTCCATGGTGGCGAACTCCTCCTTAGCGATGTTGAGTTTTGCTGCATCGAGGCACCGTGCACAAGCAAAAACTGGCGGGCCCTTAGTGGGAATGAAATGCTTCACTCCGTGCTTAGCCACAGTGGAGGAAAAAGCTGGGGTGGTCAAAGACGGGAACTCAACCAATAAACTATGGAAAACATCATCGCATGACAAAAAATGTGCGCGCATGACAGGCCCAGATCCCGCAGCTGCACATGGGACAGTGGCAAAAGTGATTGCGTCTATTAGTCTGCGGTTAGCCATGTCCACTGAAAATCTGCAAAATCTGCACCGATAATGGGAACCGAAACAGAGGCAACAACAAATCCCCAACTGAACTTACGTCCATGAAAACAAACAGTTGTCCGTGTGGTCCCAAAAGTCCCGATCGCATATCCGTTAGCCGCACATAGCGGCGGAGGGGGGAATCAAACCTTTCTGGGCGCCAGAGTCCCCCAAGAAGCGACGTCCGGAGCAAGACTCCATAACAAACAGCAGCTCTCCACGTTTGCCAGCACTCACAGCTGCTACTGAGTGCCGGCCGCTGCGTTTCCCGAACTTGAAAACGCACACGGTGGGACACAGCGCTTTGCTTTCCTTCCGAACCTCTCATGCAAAAGGCTCAAGGACCTCCCGCGCCGCGCGCCCACGCCGACTGCAGACACCCTCACCGGATCGTCCTCTGTCTCCAGCAGGCGGGCATCAGACGTCACATGCTGCACGGTGAAACGCCTGGTAGCCAGTAGAACTCGGTCCGCTTCCTCAGCCAGTCCTCTGTAATCTCCCGCCGCCAGGGGAGGAGAGTTGGTCAAAGCCGCAGGCACAGGCGGCGGGAGCTGCCGCAGAAAAATGTGCTGGAAATGAAAACCGCCCTCATCCGAGCCGAGCAGCGAGAACATGCTGTCCATCAAGTCCACAGCCGAACTGTCTCCTAGGCCTGACATGCTGAGGATCTTCTCTGCTCTCTCTGAAGCAGACAGGCTGTATCTCCTCGGCAGAAGCTCCTTCAGAGCCGCGTACTTTTCCTGCGGGGGCGGGCTGTGCAGCAGCGGCATTGCCCTGCGTGTGGACTGCTGATCCAGAGCAGCCATCACCAAGTAGTACCTGGCGTCATCCGTGTGCACCCCGCGTGGATTGGAAAAGGGCGTCGACATTGTGGAACCAGGAGGCGGGATCGCTCTGCCAGAACTCGGGCAGCGTGGGAGATGGTGAAGTCACTGAAGATGACGTTGAAACTCGTGCGTCTGCTGGTTCTGACCATTATTCATGATTGGGGTCACCAATGTGGCAATGATGAGGAGACACGTATGGATTTCAATACGTGAAGCATTATTCACTCACATGCCAACAACTGGAATAAAGCGGGCAAATCATCTTATATATGAACACAGAATTGGACCGTGCCCATAGCAACTGCAAAGCCTGTTGGGTGTGAAGCCCAAAGGCAAGGATAACACCACAAAGGTATTGAATGTTTGATGGGCCAAACACCATGGAAATGTGTGTCATGCTGGCTTAGTCGTTTGTTTGAAAGTTCATTTTGAAATGCCAGTTTTTCACAAAGGTTACGATGTTGTCATGAAAGATAACCGGTTACTGTTGGTTACCTTTGCAATGCAAACACTGTGTCTGAATGAGCATTTCAATGCTTTTCAAATTTGTGTACCAATGACGGACCTCATGTGATTTCTGTTGAAGACCTTTTCTGTTGCAAAGCCTTTGATTTGCAGATGTCATACAGTGATGGTGATGCAAATTATTATATCATACCATACTGTTTCTTGTAAAAAAAAAGAAAGAAATTAAAGCGCAAGCGGCGTTGTATGGCCCGCAGACGCAACCCGCCTTCCATGCCCAACTCTACGCACCACCGCCGCCCTCAACGCCCACCTTTGATGAGGGCTAGTAAAAGCTGCATATCCTAATAATGATAACTATGCCAGTTATGCTATTTATGCTAATTTGGCTAAAAGTGCTAGCATTGTGATCAGCATCATCAACTCTCTCCCAAAAACATATTGCTCAAAATGCTAATTATGCTAACTATGCCAGCTATGCTAATATGGCTAAAAGTTCTAGCATACCGATTGGCATATTCAACTCTCTCAGAAAAACACATTACTACAAATGCTAAGTATGCTAACTATGGTAGCTATACTAATATAGCTAAAAGTGCTAGCTTTGCATTCAGCATAATCAACACTCTCAGAAAAACACATTACCTAAAATGCTTAGTATGCTAACTATGCTAGCAATGCTAATGTGGCTAAAAGTGCTAGCATAGCGATCAGCATCATCAATTGACACAGAAAAACACATCACTCCATTGGTGAGAGCTATATGTCATAAGTTGATAAAAAATCCCACTTTTTTCAAAATGGCGGCTTTTCTGTTGATTTTATCTCCGTAGCAACCATTTTATTTTTTAGTTGCCTCGGGATGACAAACAGATTGATGTCAGTTTCAAACGAATCAGAAAAAGTAAACATTTGTTGTCCTTAGCAATGGTGGTTTTATGCTAACCACGCCCAAATTCCTTATATCTCCATATCCAGTGTTTTTATAACAGTGCGCCAATTTGCTACGTGCACACCGTTCAAAATCTACAACTTCAAATTCAACCATTTTTTCCATAGTAGCTTGCCATTGATGCCCCAAAAGTTTCGAGACGATCGTTGAAAATTCCAACGACAAGTTTACGTTTGAATCCAGCGGTGAAGGTGTTTTTTTATAGAAAATTCAAGATGGCGGCCTTCTCCCGAGGTCAAAGGTCGAAAAAAACTCCAGAGGTAGTTGTGGACTTGCTCTAGCAACATGTGTGTGAAATTTCATGAAAATCCCTGGAAAAAAAGTTCATTTTTTCATACTGTCTAAAAACGCGAAATTGGCAAGATTGCAGATTTTGGCACAAACTGGCCGCCAAACCGTAGGTCATGTCGCCATCCCTTAATGATTTCAAAACTTCATTTGGATATCGCGGACAAGGGTATATTGGTTTCGTTATTCGATTCTCAAAAAAAAAGTTCTGAATTTTTTCGTTTTTGCCTAGTCTGCACATTTTTTTGCGACGGTTTTTTGCTTACCACGCCCACATTACTTTATCGATCTTGTCGTGCGTAACATCGTTTTGTTCAGCGTGGGCCAGGGAATCGCATATTTTCTCTTCACAACATTCGGATAAAAAATGCGTAAGCTAGCTAAGATGGCAACGGTTCTAGCTCGCCACACGCACGCCGTTCAAAATCTACAACTTCTAATTCCAACATTTTGTCCAGAGTCGCTGGCCGTTGATGCCCGAAAAGTTACGAAACGATTGATGAAAATTTCAACGACGAGTTTTCGTTTGTATCCAGTGCTAAAGGTGCTTTTTAGAGAAAATTACAGATGGCTGCCTTTTCCCAAGGTCAAAGGTCAACGACACTTCTGTGGTGTTTGTAGACTGGAGCTGGCAGCAAGTGTGTGCAATTGCGGGAAAATCGCTCAAACAAAGGTGTCGTTTTCCCATATCGTGGGAAAACACAAAAATCGCCAATTGTCAGAATTCGCCACAAAATGGCCGCCAAGCCGTAGGTCGTGTGGTCATCCCATGATGATTTCAAAACTTCTTGGGGATATCTCCAACACGTGTGTTTTGTTTTCGCAACTGTATTTCGAAATACATTTTGTTCTGCCCCATACGCTTTTTTAGGCCCATTTATTTTTTTGACGGGATCGCTGGCTGTGATGTCATCGTCTTCGGGGGGGTGGGGGGGTGGGGGGGGGGGGGGGGGACGTCGACTTTGTGGAAAATTCATTTGCAATTTATCCCAGGTGTGTGCGCATTTTGGTGACTTTTCGAGCATGCGGCGGGGGTCACATTCTCGCTGAAAGGCGTCAAAGTCGTTCCAAATGCGAAAACAATATGGTCCTTGCAGTCAGTGACTGCTGCTGTGGGCCATAATAAAGGTGGCTGTTAAAACATTGATTCCTGTCAGGAAACAACCACTCTTTTATTCATTCAGGAGGCATACGTGATGTTAGCATAACCGACTAAGTCCCCCACAGCCAGGAGAACTGTCTCCACAGAGACCTGCGGGTCGGGCTGGACAAGGACGGCGACAGAGACGCTATCCCGGCGAGGCAGGCAAACCGCTGATCTCCCACACTCACCAGTTAAACCTCACTAGAATAAGGAAATAACTCCAAAAAGAAAATGGAAGAAGAATCACTGAACCACACAATCTGTCTTCCAACCTCTTAAACTCACTCACCCACCTCGTTCAACCTCTTAAACTCACTCACCCACCTCGTTCATGCTGTCGCCGCCACCACCAATGTCCCGGCATGCAAAAGTATAAGCCTCCAGCAATTCCCAGTGGCTGGTCTCTCTGAGAAAAGAACATAGCAACCTCCCTGAATAGAATCCAGTAACCATCGCAGTGGCAGAAATCCAAGAAAGAATCTCAGGTATGAAGAACTGGACAGCACCGGGCCCTGACATGATACATGCCTACTGGCTAAAGAAACCCACCGCACTCCACGAGCGCCTGGCAGCACAAATGAACCAGCTGCTAAGAGATGGGACTCACCCCGAATGGCTAATAGAAGGGCGAATGATCCTGATCCAGAAGGATCCCTCAAAGGGTGCAGTCCAATCCAACTACCGGCCAATAACCTGTCTGTCCACAACATGGAAGCTCATGTCGGGCATCATTGCAACCAAGATAAATAGGCATATGGATCAATACATGAGCAACACACAGAAGGGCATTGGTAGAGACTCCAGAGGAGCCAAACACCAACTCCTGGTTGACAGAACAGTCACTCAAGACTGCAGGTCACGACACACCAACCTGTGCACAGCCTGGATTGATTACAAGAAAGCCTATGACTCAATGCCACACATGTGGATAACTGAATGCTTAGAGCTGTACAATATCAACAGGACTCTAAGAGCCTTCATTGGAAACTCCATGAAGCTGTGGAAAGCCACCCTTGGAGCCAATGGCAAGCCACTTGCACAAGTGTCCATCAAATATGGGATATACCAAGGTGATGCTCTCTCCCCACTACTGTTCTGCATAGGTCTGAACCCTCTCAGCCAATCAACCAGACTGACTATGGATACCGACTCAGAAATGGGGCCAACATCCGTCACCTCATCTACTTGGATGACACCAAGCTTTATGCAAAGAGTGAGCCTGACATGGACTCCCTGATCCACACCACCAGGATCTACAGTACTGACATCGGGATGTCATTCATGCTCGAGAAATGCAGCCGGATGGTGACAAAGAGAGGCAAGGTAGTCCACACAGGAGCGGTCTCACTCCCAGAAGGAACAATAGCAGACAGGCCTACAACACCTGTACGACCTCGCTTTGCCGCTCTTCTAAATATCATGAGTTAAAGCATTAAGTCAGAGGGAAGCCTTATAAAAAACAAAGTCTAAATAGTTGAATTCCTCTGGAGTCACCTCCTCATGTCTTATCTCCTTCGATTCTTTACTTTCTCTATTTTTCTTCTGCTGAATTCAAGTCTTCAAAATGTTCAAATTCACTCGTCTTTTCTACTGTTGTAATAAACTGTGGAATAATGTGTGTCAAGTAATGGAATTAATAGCAAGTAAATGGTCATTATTTTTTTGATTGCTCAGAAATTATTCTTACTGTTTTTTGATGTGACATTGAACACACTGAAGGAGGGTTTGGGGAAGAGACGGAGAGAGTTAAAATTGTGTGCCCTGTCTAGGCTACCCCACTTTGATGGGACACAGCCTTAGTAAATAGATAGATAGAAATTAGAGCACTCTGGACCTGATTTTTCTTTTTTCTTAATTGTTCGAGATTGAAAAAAATAACCCTAACCCTAATCTTTGGTGGTAAAGTAAAGGTTGGAAGTCTGTCATGATAAAAAACTTCACAAAGCCATTTTTTTTGTTTGTTTTTTTACAGTGCCACAATGTCACGAATTGAAATGAACATACCTTAAAATTAGGCTTTCCATTGCAATTATTAGGTTAGATTAAAAATAGGTTAATTAGATCAATTACTACAGGTCACAATTAAGCAAGTTACAAAAAAATAATAGCACAACGGCATAACTTTTGGGTTTGTTGTACTTTTTTGTTTGTGTTTTTGACTAAATCATTACTGTCTTTTCTGGCCTCCTTCAAATGCCCACCCCATGAGTGAATGAAGGTCACACACACTTATCTGGAATTTGAACAGTCACAGGGTTTTGCAGAATCTATTTCACCACACAAATCTTTCCCATTTGTCTTATCACAGCTGGCAATCGCAGTACTGATCCAATTTAGATTACTGTTCCAGGGTAATACCTGCATTATGGTCGATTGAAATCACGGTTCCTCATCAACTCGTTTCCCCACTCATTTGTTTTTGTATCACTGACCTCTATTTCTTTAACATGTTTCCGGTGTCTTACAAATGAATGCCCTGCTGCTAAATATACATTCTAAATCATGCAGGGTGAGAAAAAAGTGTTTTCAGTTTGTGGTCATAATTTCATCTAAAGCACTTAAAGAAAGAAGCAGGAGAGGTTTATTTTAACATTTATCTTCAAGTGATGAAATGTTTTCCCATTAACGAATTAGGAAATGAAAACAATTTCTGGGTTAATTAGGGACCTGACCCCCTGGAGAAACCAACTCCCCAGTTTATCTCCAGCTCTAAGAAGCATCTAGCTAACTGCCACCACTTATTTACATTTAGAGTGAGTGGCATGGCCTCAGAAACCCTTGATGGGAACTTTCTGACTAAAAGTTAAAAAGAAACAACGGTGTTTAGGTGATAGCATTTAAAAAAGTAATTAACCCATTCGTTTAAATGTCATAGTTGGACATTTTTCTCTTCTTTTACTCTAAATGAGGGTTTGATTAGACAGGTTAGGTTTTTATCCGTGTTGGCACGTCTATGTTTCATGTCTCCACCGAGTCCAGCGGCAAATTTCTATTTCATCTGGCACTCTGGTTGCCACGAGACAGAGATGTTTTTAAGGCGAGTGTTCCTATTTAGAAAGTAGCATAATAGTGTCTTGTATCTTTCCAGCTTGCTTATCAAATCGTCCCTGCTTGACACTCAATTCTGTTGTTAGCATTTGTGGATTGCCTGTTTCCTCCAGAACCTATTCATACACATCCTGGAGGAGGATAGCCGGTGTTTCATTTACCTATCCTGCAAATATGATACCAAAACTGACACATAATGGGTTGCTGTGCAGAACACAGAAAGATCCTTTGTTTTAGGCTTTCTTAAAAGTTAATAAAACAAGCATAAAGGATAATGAAATCTACTTTTTATGATAACTTGTACTGAAAAACTGAACAACATATCCATATTTAGGTTTATTTTATATAAAAACTGAAAACAACTTGTGGAATCCCATGTCTTCGCAAAAATAGCTTTCATGTGCATTATCACACAGATAGCAGGAGGAAAAAAATGTTATTCCTGGACTGTTAGATTAATATTCATTCATTCATTCATTCATTAATGGAAAAAAAATAGAAAAATTGAATAATGGTCAATCACCAACAAAGTGATTCCAAGGTGCCCCTTATGGAGTCTCTTCAGCATTTCTGGTCTTAAAGACTGAGGAATGACAACTCTGGTGTTTATAAGTAAAAGCCAATTAGTGAAACTTAACTATGAACAAATATATGTAATACTGATTAAATCCACTTCTTGGGCAAGCTCCTTTCATTTATTTGATGACTTTTTCAAAGTTACCACCTTTGTTGGTTTTAGCTGCCAGTGTTGGGTAAATTACTTTTATAAAGTAATTGATTACTTTACTTTAATTACTGGATTAACTTGTTATGAAATTACTTTTATTCATTTTTTTGAAAAAGTAATTCACTATTCATTTCTTAACTTTTTTTCCCTCACATACAATTTCTTAAGGGAAAAAAGACAGCACAAATGAGATCCTCTTGTCTTTCATTTAACTTCATTTTTTAAACCAATGACTTTGTGCAAAGTATGAACTTGGATTAAGAATAAACTGGCATCATTCAAATTCAGACAACAGCGTAAAAAAATGATACAAAAATAAGTTACAACACATGTGGTTTCTGCCTCAGCAGAAAGTGATATGTGGAAAAAAGCTGTTACACCTATAACTATGAAGTTAGATTCATATCTGTTAAATCTGAAACTATCTCTTGTCTATGACTAGAAAGACTATGTCTTTTGAAAACACAAACTAAAAAATGCCTCTAACAGTTTGCTCTTCTCCTCAAGTGAAAAAAGGTAATTCTGACTGGAGGCGGAAAGGTATAACCAGATAAAATGTAAAGAGTAAATGCTAAAATCTAAAAAACACGTTTTTTTCAATTCATAAATGTTTAGGTTTTTATCTTTTAAACAAAGTTTTTTTTGCAGACTCCACATTCTGCCTTTGTATTATCCGTACAAGTGAAATGGTCCAGATTTAGATTCTTTTCCTGCTGTCACTTTCTGCTGTCAAAAGGTGAAAGAATTTAGAAAAAAACGGCTCCGGATAATGTCGTTCTCATAACAGTGTGGGACTAAGAGTGGAGCGGTTCTCTGCTCTGCTGATCCTCGCAGAAGTCTTTCTTTGTCTCATCTTTGAGCCTCAGACTTTTTATTTTCAGAAATGACTGCAGCAACGACGGCATGTCTGTACTTTGACCAATCTCCAACTGCATTAGCATGCATGCACTAGTTTTTCATTTTGTTTTAATTAATCGAGGGTTTCTGTATTCTAGTAATTGTAATCACTTACCAAAATTTGAACATCATTTTTTTTTACTTTACTCCATTACTGACTAAAGTAATTAATAATTCATTTATTCATCTTCTGCCGTTTAGTCCCTTTTGGGGTCACGGGGCTGCCAGACCCTATCTCGGCCACTTGTGGGCGAAGGCTGGGGACACCATGGACAGTTCACCAGTCTGTCGCAGGGCTGCAATCATACAACCATTTCAATCACAATCACAGACAATTGAGAGATGCCAATTGACCTATGAAGCATGTTTCTGGACAGTGGGAGGAAGCCAGAGTCCCCAGAGAGAACCCACACATGCACAGGGAGAACATGCAAACTCCACACAGAAAGGTCCCCCATTGATGTTCTGTTTCACGTCCCCCAGCCAGGACTTAAACCAGGGGTCTTCTTGCTCTGAGGCAAGAGCGCTAACAACTGTGCCACCGTGCAGCCTAAGTAATTAATTTACAGTAATTTGTTACTTTGTAATCTGTTACCCCCACCACTGTCAGCTGCTATCTGCTTGGATTTTGTCAGTCATTGAGAAAATTTGAGTGATAAGATCCACATTAAGATCCAAATTAGTTTCAGTTTAACTTGCACTGCAACTCTATTTCTTTGCTGCTCTGAAAAGGGCATCAGACAGCATAAATTTTATTTTACCTCGAGTATAGATCAGGTTGAAACCATATCTCTGCAGCTTCATCATCAGTCTCTGGATTCTTGGTGACATCTCATAAATTATTACTATATAATGGCTATTAATGGCTTCTGATCAGTCTCTATAACTGAAGTTGGCAAACCATAAACAAAACTATAAAATCACTCAAATCCAAACACCAGCCCCAGACATTTTTCAATATGTGCACAATGACACTCAATAGAGCTCATTGCTCTTGAAGCATAGGCAACTGTACACCGTGATCCACATCCTGAACTTCTTCGATCAGAGAGTGATGTTTCATCCACAGTTTTCACACGTACAGCCACTGATGCATTGTCCCCTTCCATGTCCCTGGTCCCTCCGCTGAATATCTTGTTATGCTGAAGGGCCAGTTCGTTAGCCTGAAAAATCTTCACACCGTCTGGCAAAATGAGGTCAGTCTCATTCAGGAGTCTGTCTCATAACTTCCGGTCCCAAATGCCAAAGTGATCTGGTCGCAACACTCCAAAATTTACAGTTTCAAGTCCATGAGAAAGGCATCAAAACTCTCCATAAGCAGCTGCACACAAGAATGGATCACATACAGCTCGAAGGTTTTATTCTTCTTCGGAAAAGAGGGTTCAGAATCAGAATCAGAATCAGAAATACTTTATTGATCCCACACGTGGGAAATTTGTTCGTTACCATAACAACTGACAGGAAAAAAAGAGTAAGAATAATATAAATAAAAATAAAAAAAGAGAACAAGGAAAATGTGGTATAATTTAAAGAGCTATTTACAAAACAGTGCAGGTAAAGAGATGTGCAAAAGAAATGTGCAAAAGAAATGTGCAAAATGAAGAAAAGAGAAAAAAAAATGTGCAAAGGTTATCTTCTGCATTGTGAGTTATTGAACAGGGTTATAGTATTTGGCAGGAAGGATTTCTGGTACCGGGCAGTTTTGGAGCGGAGCTGTCTGAGCCTTCTAGAGAAGGAGCTCCGCTGTTTGTCCAGAACAGGGTGGAGAGGATGCTCTGTGTTGTCCATGATGGATAAGAGCTTGTTCAGTGACCTCCTCTCCATCACTGCTTCAAAGGTTTCCTGTTTGCAGCCAATGACAGAACCCGCCTTCCTGATCAGCTTGTTCAGTCTGTTGGTGTCACTGACTGCAATGCTGCTTCCCCAGCAGACCACGGAGGAGAACAAGGTGGTGGCTACCACAGACTGGTAGAAGATCCCCAGCATCTTGCTGCACACATCAAATGACCTCAGCTTCCTCAGGAAGTAGAGTCTGCTGCAGGCCTTCTTGTACACAGCAGTGCTGTGGCTCCTCCAGCTCAGTCTGCTGTCGATAGTCACACCCAGATATTTGTACTCCTCCACCGCTTCCACATCCCTGCCCAGGATGCAGAGGGGTTGTAAGACAGTCCTTTTCCTCCGGAAGTCGATCACCATCTCCCTGGTCTTGTCCACATTGAGCAGCAGGTGATTCTCTCCAGCCCACTCCACAAATCCGTCCACCAGCCTCCTGTACTCCTCCTCCCTCCCACCGCTTATACAGCCCACAACCACAGAGTCATCAGAGAATTTCTGTAGGTGACATGACTCTGAGTTGTGCTGAAAATCTGAGGTGTATAAGGTGAACAGGAATGGAGAGAGCACAGTGCCCTGTGGGGCTCCCACACCACTCAGCACCACGTCAGACCGGACGCCGCCCAGTCGGACAAACTGTGGCCTGTCTGTCAGGTAATCAGTGATCCAGGAGACGGTGGACGCACCAGCACCCATCATCCGCAGCTTATCACCCAGTAAAGAAGGCTGGATGGTGTTAGAGGCACTGGAGAAATCAAAGAAGGTGATTCTCACCATGCCTCCGCCACCATCCAGGTGTGAGTGAGCTGCAGCAGATGGATGACAGCATCATCCACCCCCAGGCGTGGCCGGTAGGCAAACTGCAGGGGGTCCAGAGAAGAGCTCACCACCGGTCTCACTTGAGCCAACACCAGCCTCTCCAGCACCTTCATCACATGGGAGGTGAGGGCAACTGGACGGAAATCCCTGAGGTGAGATGGAGACGTCTTCTTAGGAACGGGGACCAGGCAGGAGGTCTTCCAGAGGAGCGGCACCTTCTCCAGTCTGAGGCTCAGGTTGAAGAGATGCTGGAGAACCGCAGACAGCTGGTGGGCACAGGTCCTCAGGGTACGAGGGCTGACGCCATCCGGGCCGGCTGCTTTGTGCTGGTTAAGTTTCTCCAGCTGTTTCTTCACCTGGCAGGCTGTTACAGTCAAACAGGGAGGGAGGGGGGTGGTGGTTGGACTGGGGGGAGGGGTGATGGACTGTGGGCCCAGTAGGTGTGGTGTGTTAGAGGGGGAAGGAAGGTGAGGAGGTGTGAGGTTCATCAAACCTCTGCAGTACGGTGTCAAACTTTTCCTCTCTGTGTTGGCGTAAACAAACGTATTAAAGACGTCTACAGTTTGTGGACCAGCAACAGTGAGCAGCAGAGAAATCTTCTCTGCGTCCGGTTAGTATCCAGCCCACTGGGTTGAAATGCTGCTTGCATGATCTCCACTCACAGTCCACATTCCAGGTTACAGCCTCCGGGGGTCTCATACTTTCCATGACTGCTGCAACTCCACTCCTGGTACCATATTGTGTTTCTTGTTGATAATAAAAAGAAGACGAGGATCTTTAAGTTAATTTCTCGTTTTTATTTTCAATGCCACTTTTCTATTTACTTCTCATATTTTACACCCCATTTTGCATTAATCGACAATGCAGAGGCATGAATCATCCAAGAATACTAGAAATCAATTAACTTCTGACAATGAACACCTAGAAGAGCATAATCTTGCTTACTGTGGTCACTTACAGTGAAATAAATAAATAACAGAAAGAAATATTAAATCATGGATTGATTGTTATTTTTTAGGTTTAAATTGTTTTTCACAAGGAGTGGACTATTAGATACGATGCTTTGTCATGGCTACAGATCCTGGATTGACCTCCCTAAGCAGCAGCGGACGAAATTGACTTTTTAAAGTTATTTTCTATCAGACATAGTTTGTGTTTTTTCACATACTTTACATGTTTAGGTGGAATACCTTCCATCTTCGTCAGACTCGTCATCAGGTGGTAGTGTGTGACGTCTTTAAAAACAAATGATTGTGACTGAGGCGGACTCACCTGTCAAACTTTGACAAGTGACCCCGCCCCTTGATGTCAGTTTTTTGCTTGAGGATATTACTCCAGGTATGAGAGAGCAGGACGACCCCCTCATCCCGGTTCATGGAAGTATTCATCACCGATATTTTGATACCCCTACTAGGAAACACAGACTACCATTGTGAGAATGCAAAACAGCTGGCAAAAGAACTCAAAAACATAAAGTTGAAAGCAAACTAAATATTCATTTCACATGACGTAGTATCATTTTTCACTGGGGCTCGAGTAGAAGCCACACTACAAATAGTGCAGGAACAGTTAACAGTAGACAAATTGATAAGGAAACGTACAAATCTCACGGTTGACGACATTACACAACTTCTCCGTTAAATTACTACATCCACCTATTTCCAATTCCGCAACACAATTTAAAGACAAAAGGAAGGCTTTCCCATGGGTGACCCACTATCAGCCACTATGTACAGTTTCTTCATGGAGGACCTGGAAAAGAAAGCAATAACATCTGCACCGAAGCACTGCCGTCCAACCCTATGGAAATGCTACGTCGATGACGTTCTGGAAAAGATCAAATCTGGACACACACAGGAGATCACAGACCACCTGAACACCATGGACGATACGGGACAAATCAAATTCACACAAGAAGAGGAAAAAGACAACTCTATCAACTTCCTGGATATAAACATCACGCACGCCGAAAACAGGGACATAAAAATAAAAGTATACAGGAAACCAACTCAGACCAATATTTATTATGGACATCTGGAACACCCTACCACTCACAAAATATCAAAATAACCTTATTTGATCGTGCAGAACTGGTAACGGAACGGGAAGAGAAAACGGAAGAGAAGAAATCCAAACAAAATGCACTAACCAGGTGTCAGTATCCTCAATGGGCCATAAAAAAGGGCCAAAAACAAGTGGAGCAGAGGAAATACAAGGAAACAGAGAAAAGAAACAGACAAAGACAAAGAAATCAGAAAACAAAGGAAAGGTTACATTGCCATACATCAGAGGAATAACAGAACGCATCCTAAGGGCCATTAAAAAACATCACATCAGCCCCCCAGTTAAACCATAAAAACAACTCAGGCAACTACTGGTTCACCCAAAAGACAAGATTGAGCAAACTTTGAGCAAACTAGGAAATGCAATATCATTTATGATATAACATGTCACACCTGCAACAAAACGTACATCGGAGTGACAGGACGCACCTTCATCACAAGAAAAACAGAACATCAAAAAGATTGCGAAAAGGAAACAAATAAAATACTAACAAGACCAAGACAACAACAGGCAGTTCAGCCATAACGGACCACTGCAAACAAGAAAACCACATCATGGACTGGGAAAAGGCCAAAGTCCTCCGCACTGAAGACAACAGACACCACAAATGTATCATGGAGGCGGTGGAAATCCGAAAGCGAGCCCATACTCCCATGAACAGGGATGAAGGGGCCTTCCTGCTCTCTCATCCCTGGAGTATCATCCTCCAGCAGCAAACAGACATCAAGGGATGGAGTTGCCTGTCAAAGTTTGACAGGTGACTCCGCCTCAGTCACAACCATCTGTTTTTAAAGACGTCACACACTACCACCTGATGACGACTCTGATGAAGGCAGAAATGATTCTGCTGAAATATGTAAGGTATGTGAAAAAACACAAACCCTTTCTGAGAAAAAATAGCTTTAAGAAGTCAGTTAACCTTGTAGACACAATGGACTTTATTGAGGAAAGGGAAAGATAGGGCTAACCGTCCTCAGGGTATACCTCCAACATTTGCCTCTCGCAAAACTAAAGGAGGTAATGCACATGAAAATTGGTGCTTGTTGAGGCTCCTTCCTCTGATGATTGGTTGCAAGGTCCCAAAGGATGAAGAAGTATGGCAACTTTTGATGACACTTAAAGATGTTGTTGAAATAGTAATGTCACCTGGCCACACAGATCAAAGTATTGGTTTCCTAGATAGTCTGATTTCTGAGCACAGGCAAAGATTTACCATTGTGTTTCCAGAGGAGAAATTGATTCCCAGACACCATTTTGTTGAGCATTACCCACAATTTATTAAATCCTTTGGTCCACTAGTCTTCATGTGGACAATGAGGTTTGAAGCCAAGCATCACTTTTTCAAAAAGGTTGTCAAGTGTTTCTACTTTTTTGTGTACTTTTCCCACACTTGAAAAGGGCTGAGTGTCCAATGTTGAAGATTGATTTACTCAGACTGCCACTTGAGATCAATTTCCAAACTTTAATTCATTTCCGTTTGATCCATCAGCAATCAATAGGTAAAAACCTTAAACACACACAATAACAGTAATAAATATTTACAAATTCAACATACACATTAACAACAAACATTTATGTAATTTAAATTGCCTCAGTTAATTATCAACATCACTCATTTACTTTAATAACATTCTCATTTAAGTTCATGTATTAATTCCAAATTTATTCAGGAATTACTTTAAAATCTCATTATTTAGCAAAAATTCACATTCATAAAGAACTTCCCAGTGTAAATTTTACAAAAGTTACAAAGCACACCGACGAAATAAACATCTAATTCCTTAATGCTGAAAATTCCCACTGGTACCTGGAGTACACACAAACATTTGTGAAGCGCACACTCCGGTCCCACCACATACCAAACAAACAAGGAAACAAGTGATCGCGCAATTTTAGCGCTCAGATAAAGTCTCTTCTTACCGGCTGCCTCTTCAACAGATGAACATGGACTACTCAATTGCACACAGGTAAGAAAAAAGCTTTACGCACGGACTGACAAGGCTTGTGTCTCGCCGGTGCTTTTTCCTGAATGAAGTGCGTGCGCCGCCATTAAATAAATGACGAAGCACGCTCAGCTGTTCAGTCCACATTACGTGACTCAGTCAGATGCTTTGCGCAACAAAGGTAGTGAGACAGACCAGTTGCTTTCGGAACATTTTAAAATCAATGGCAAAAAAAACATCATTCCACGATAGCCTTCCACCTTCATGGTTCAAAACTTAAAAGTCCTGCCTTTTCTGTGTCAAAAATACACTCAAAAAGCTGTTCGCTTTACTTAACAATGTTATGTCAAGTGGTTCCACATAAGTCTGTCAAGTAGGTATTACTGCAATCGTTTACTTCCGATTTACTCATTTCAGTTAAGTTCGTTGTACAAGGCTTTCTTAAGTTGGTGCTACTTAGATGGATTGCTTTGTTTTATGTTCAACATTCACATTGAACTTATGTGATAGGGTTAAGTCAAGCCAATATAATGAATATACATTAAAGCTATACAATGTTATTGAGTAAGAATAACTTAGTGCAGTCAAGTTGAACTTAATTGACTTTTTCCTAAAAAATAAGATGGAAGGGAGAAATGGAAATAGACAAAATTAGTCATAATATCCCTTTTATTTAGACTGCCAACAAGCAAAATAGTCTTTTCCTTAAAAAACAGTTTACAAAACAGTCAACTGGTCCAGCCAGAAAATGCCCCAATGTTCATGCACAATGAACAATGGGGTAACAGCAATAAAATTAGTCTTAACAGCACCTTCTAGAGTTTGACCACAACATCATCAAAACAGGCTTTTCCATAAAAAACTATTTATAAAAAAGTTAACAGGTATAGCCAATCAGCAGAAAGTACCATAAAAGGTTTTAGGAAAAAGCCAAAATCTCCAACCACAATGAACAATGTCCCGGGTAACAAAAACTGTGTGTGTAGACCATTAGTTCAGCAGCTTATTCTTCAACATCTGGACTTTAGATGAAAAAGCTGATGTGACTCCAGCTCCATGAGGACCTTTTGAATATTTTCAAAAGTGTACTTGATGTCAGGGGGGTATCTCAGGTTAAGGTCATGCACGAGGCCAAACAGTAGTGCATGAGCACTGGCAATCTTTGAGTTCATGAAGGACTGTAACACCTTCAACGTTGATCCCAAAGTACTCTGGTTACTGAGCAGCATCTTCACCTGGATGTTTGATCACATAGATTCCCATCATGATCTGTTCCAGTTTTCCACTTGTTTCGTCAGGGTTCTCGCTCTAAAAAACATACAGAGAAAACAGTGCTTCAATTAAATGTTTCTAAAACCGTGTAAGGAAGTTTTTAATTCAGTCAGATTCTGAAATTTTTCAATCTTTTAATATTCATCTTTTTCATTCATTTTCTTAACCGTTTTTCCCTTTCGGGGTCACGGGGTTGCCGGAGCCTATCCCGGCCACTTGTGGGCGAAGGCAGGGGGACAACCTGGACAGGTCGCCAGTCTTTCTGAATCTTTAAAGCTTTGAATTTTCTTTCTGATTTTTTTAAACCTTTGAATTTAAAAACAGAAACGCCCTTAAATTTTATTTTCTATCTTTAACATTTCAGTGTTCTTAATTTCGAGACTCAAAATTTCGATGGTCCACAAATTCGATGGAAAAAGATTCAGAGCTTAAAATGCGCTTTTGTCCCAGTGGCACAGCTGTCTCACCAGAACAACTTATCAATCTGAGAACACATTGATAACCAGCCAACCAATAGTTTTATTGGTCTTAAAAACGTGTCACCTTTCCTGTAAATTTTTAAATATTTCTTTCAGTGGCATTCAGCCATTAAAAGTTTAACTAGTTCATCTTTAACCAGATAGCAACTGTCGCCTTATATTATGTGTTGACGAGTGTACAAAAGAAATCACCACACTTACGTTTTCATCTTAAAGCTAACTATATGTATGTCTCTGTGTGTTTGTGATTGGATGATGAAAATGTAAGTGTGGTGATTTCTTTTGTAAACCCATCAGATAGTTGCTATCTGGTTATTCGTGGTTGCTCCTTCTAAAAAATCCACCTTAGGCCCTTAGAGGATCTTCCCTGCATTTTCCGACCACAGTCAGAAAGTTCAACAACAATAGCATTCATGTTTTACAGGTGTAACATGCCCTAACACCTGGTGCGACTTTTGTATGTGTCAAATACTGAAAAATCTGCCATAACTTAGACTGCGCCCAATAACCCAGTGAAAATATGGTAGTTAAAAGTTTTAACGGCTGAATGCCTCAGAAAAAAATATTTTAAAAAATTACAAGATAGGTGACACATATTGTGACCAATTAAACTATGTAAATGAGGAGAGAATCAGGAGATATAAAGCAATTTCTGCTGCCATATTGGGCTCCAATAGAACATAGCACACGCTGACGTTACTTTGGTGTCATGATGTGATTGGCTGAATATCAAGGTATTCTCAGATTGATTAGTTGTTCTGGTGAGACAGCTGTGCCACTGGGACAAATGCGCATGTTTAACCTCCGAATTTCTTTCCATCGAATTTGTGGACCATCGAAATTTTGAGTCTCGAAATTAAAAACACTGAAATATTAAAGATAAAAGGTAATATTTCTGAGCGTAACATTTTGCCGTTTTTAAATTCAATGGTTTAAAAAACAAAATCAGAAAGAAAATTCAAAGCTTTGAAATTTCAGAATGAATATTAAAAGATTGAAAAAAATTCTTAATCTGATGGAATGAAAAAAACTTCCATAATCGTACAGTATCAACTAAATCACACAGCTCATGAACCATAAATCATTTCAAAGTTAAAGTCAAATTAGCTGTAACGTTATGTGTTTGTTCTCCGCATTTGACCCCTCCCCTGGGGGAGCGGTGAGCTGCAGACACAGCCGCGCTTTGGGCTTAGTCTAGCAGGGAGGCATTGGCATTGTTGTAATCCATCCATAATTTTATTTTGTCTAACTCTGTGTTCACCACCTTGATAAGTTCCCTATGATTGTCTGTAGAATAGAATATGTTTGTGTCATCAGCAAATAATATGAGTTTCATAAGCTTTGAAACATTGAATATATCATTTATGTAAATATTGAATAGCAGCGGGCCCAGAATTGATCCTTGTGGGACACCACAACTTATCTCTTTGGTTTCTGATGTAAATTCATCAATCTTGACAAATTGTTTTCTTCCCGTTAAATAGCTTTTGACCCAAGTTAACGCTAGTCCTTTTATCCCAGACACTTCCAGTTTGTCAAGTAGGATGTCATGATTGGGAGTCAAATACTTTTTTAAGTCAAAGAAAATTCCAGCTGCATATTTTTGTTTGTCCAGAACGTTTGTGATTTCCTCCACAGCATCAATGATAGCCAATGAGGTGGATCTGTTTTATTTAAAACCATATTGGTTTTCATTTATAATGTTGTGTTTTTCAAAAAATGTCACTAATTTATCATTGAATATTTTTTCTAAAATGTTTGAGAATTGTGGAAGAAGAGAAACAGGTCTATAGTTTGTAAATTGGTGTTTGTCTCCACTCTTATAGAAGGGAATCACTTTGGCTATTTCCATTTGGTTTGGGAATCTACCAGTTTGTAATGATGTATGTTAGAGGCTTAGATACACTATAAATGATTTTTTTTTAAAACATTCATATCTATATCCTCACAATCTTTTGAGTTTTTACTCTTGAAATTATTCACAATTGATATCAGTTCATTTTGGTTCACATCAGAGAGAAAGATTGAGTGTGGGATCCTTTCGATGGATGGATTATTGTCTTTGCTAGTTTTGCATTTTGGAATTTCCGCTGCCAACTCTGGACCCACGTTTACAAGATAGTTATTGAGTCCGTTTGCTACTACACTGATGTCATAGCTTTGACCCTTCTCATCAGTAAAGTAATCTGGATAAGTTCGGTTTTTTGTGCCATTTTTGATGATGTTATTTAATATTTCCCAAACTCGCTTTACGTTGTATTTATTTTCATTTAGTAGATTATTGAAGTACACTTTTTTACTGTAAGGTGTTATTTCAGTTAGTTTATTTTTATATGACCTATATCTTTGTTCAGTTACTCTTTTCCTCTGTTTTAAGAATTTTTTATAGAGGTTATTTTTCTTTTTACAAGCATTTTGTAGACCGGTGGTTAACCAAGGGCATTTGGCAAATTTGTTCTTGAATTTATAAATTGGACAGTTCTTATTGTAAAGTGAGCTAAATATTTCTAAAAAACATTTATAAGCAATATCCACATCTTTCTCTCAGTACACAGAGTTCCAGTTATGTCTGGATAAGTCATTATTTAGAGCATTCATGGGTTTTTCATTTCTTAACCTTTTGTAGACTGGTTCTTTTATAATTTTATTTGTCTTCACCTTGATGTCAAATAGTGCAAAAACTGGTAAATGATCATTTATGTCACATATCATTAGTCCAGTCATATGAGTGCATTCTATATTATTTGTAAAAATATTATCAATAAGAGTAGCACTTTGAGTAGTGATTCTGCTGGGTCTTGTTATGGTTGGATAGAAACTCATTCCATACATTCTGCTGATAAAGTCATCGGTTGCTTTATTTATGTTTGCTGGGGTTCATGAGATCCATATTGAAGTCTCCACAGATTTATAATATTTTGTTATTTAGAGAGGTAAACATCTTTTCCATCCAGTCACTGAACACTTCTAAGCTTGACCCTGGCGACCTATAAACACAGCTTATAATGACATTTTTCCATGAATTTTTACATATTTCAATTGTAAGACATTCCAGTATTCCATCCCCTGCGACAGACAATTTATCAATTACCGTAAACTTCATATTTTTTTCCACATATATTGCGACTCCTCCACCTTTTTTGTTTACTCTGTTCACATAGTTAAGTTCGTAGTTTTCCCATTCAAAGTCAGCGTCCTTGTCGCGGCTGAACCAAGTCTCAGATATGGTTATGATATCAAAGGAATGCCCCATATTCTGTAGATAGTCCTTGATGTCTTCAAAGTTGGTATACATGCTTCTGCTGTTAAAGTGAATGATTGACGGTTTTTCTTCTGGGTTAACAGAGTTTTTAAAGTCATCTATGCTGTAGTATTTGCAGTCTATATTAACAGTGGAAAAGAATTGATCAGGGTCAATGTCTTGAAGCTTGTTGTCATTAACACTGAATATTTGAAGGTCGGTTTGCTCACCATTCAGATCTCTCTGAGAGTTGTGGTTGCGGTGACTGTTGAAGAAAAAGTATTGTTTTTTTTTAGAAGCCATGGATAGAGTTCCAGTATTCCAGGATCTCCCTGGACCAGCATCTTCGTTTATCTCTTGTTTGGACTGTAGTGGGTAAATATTCCAAATCTTTTAGGCTCCTGATAAGAACAACCCTGGGCTGCTCAGGAGAGCCACAGAGTTTGGCAAAAATTTTACAGTCTTTTACCCAGGTTCCTTGAATTTTCCCCTGCTTTTTCAAGTAACGTGCTCTTCTGGCGATGTCGGCATTCCTTTTCGTGAGGTTGTCATTCATGAAAACGTTGGTTCCCCTCAGATTTCTTCCTTGCTTCAGTAAAGCTGCTTTGTGTTTCCGATTGACAAACTTTAAGAGGATTGCCGGTTTGCAGATTCTTTACCCATTGTGCACTCCAGTGTGGCTGTTATTTGGTAAGTACATTTAACATTTTAAATTACTCATTTTCATTTGTGTTCTCTTCATTTGTTGTTTATCCAGTTAATGTGGCAGTGTAAAGACTGTGGTACTGAGGTAGCTAGGCGCTCAGAACTTCTTAAGTTCTTAAGAACTTCTTAGGTGAGAGCATCACTATTTTGGGCGTGGTCATCGTATCAAGTGCATTTATTCTGAGTGTCCATGCATCTTTAAAACTTGGAATTTATTTTTGACACATTTATCAAGAAATTAAACAAAATCCTCTGACAATCTTGAAACATTTCAGTGTCAGTTGTGTGATTGTGATGGCCTTGGGACAGAATGTGAATATTTTGCTCATATAAGCCATCATTTAAAAAAACAACGAGACAGTAACATGCATGTTCAAAGAAAAAACTAACGTTTACAGTACTTTTGGATCACATAAAAAGTCGAACGCACAGCTCACAATCATTGTTGGACTTCAAAGAGGATATTCTCCGAAAAACTTTGGCAGCTGAAACGGAATTGGAAGGTGCAAATATTAGAGAAAGGATTGAAGAATTGCCTGATGTTTTTACTTGTGATGCATCAAAAGATCAAGAAGATGTAGTAGAACACAAACTTGCAGCTGTCTTGTTAAACTAGAAAATATCTTTCACGTGCCCAGTGCTGCAGTTGATGAATTTCTTGAGAAACTTGAATATTTGCTGAGTACAGGATCTTTGTCTAATACAGAAAAAGTGATAAAAAACTCGCTGAATAAAAAAAAAAAAAAAAAAAAAAAAAAAAAAAAAAAAAAAAAACTCGCTGAATAGCAATAACTTACAGGTTGATAAGTCAGTCATTACCAAGTTGGCATTTGCACTGTGTACATCTAATCCAGTGGATAAGGCTGTTGGTAAGGGTGGTCCCCAGGCAACATAATTTAAATGGAAACAATACTAAAAATACAACTTTAAGGTTGTAGAACCCATTGAATATATATTGGATGAGAGGGCTAAGAAAACTTATCAGTATGTTCCAATTTTGAAGGTCATACAGCAACCGTTCACTGAAAGCTGTTTACTTAACAAAGTTTTGGATAGCAGTCTTGCATCAGACCAAGGTGGAAAACCAGCAATATATTGATCTTTTAGGGATGGTTTATTTTTTAAAGAAAACACTTTTTTGTCTGAAGGGGAATTGGGGGTGTTATTAAATTTGTATATTGACGATTTTGAAATTTGCAATCCACTTGGTACATCTCGCAAAAAACACAAGATATTTGCTGTTTATTGGAAATCCTGACAATCTACAGCCTGGTTGTCTTCCATTCACTTAGCTGTACTCTGCATATCAGATGATGTGAAGAGTCATGGCTATGAAAACATTTTGAAGCCCTTGCTACAAGATCATGTGACTTTGGAAAGTCGAGGGCTTTTTATTGCACATCTTGGAGAGTTTGTAAAGGGCACTATACAGTGTGTCATAGCAGACAACTTGGCGGCACATGGTATTTCTGGGTATATTGAGAGCTTTTCTGGCAGATACATTTGCAGATTTTGTGATGCAAAAAAACTGATATTCAACAAAAGGAAGTTAGCTCAGGAGTGTTTACTCTTCGAAACAAAGAGCTGTATGACATTCATGTAAGTACAGCAAAATGCGATGCCAAACCATGCTGTGGTGTTAAAAGACAGCAGGTTTTCTCTGCAAATCTTTTTTATTTCAACGTTTGTACTGGTTATCCTCCAGATGTTGCACATGATATTCTTGAAGGCATATTGCCTGTCGAGTTGGCATATTGCCTAAATCTCTTCATTGCAAAAAGGTATTTCACTCTTGACATCCTTAATGAGCTCATTCTGACCTTTGCTTACAAATCAATCAACAAGCGTAATCTTCCCATGGCATTCCTTAGACTTTTGTAAAAAACAAAAGTATTGGTGGAAATGCTCATGAAAACTGGAGTCTCCTACGTTTCCTTCCATTTTTGATTGGCCATTTAGTGGTTCCAGATGATCCTGTCTGGCAGGTTGTTTTGGACCTTAAAGACATTGTGGAGCTGACTGTTGCACCAGTACACACTGAAATCTCACTTGCTTTCCTTGAAACCAAAATCACTGATCATAGATATTGTTTGAAAGAGCCGTTTCCAGAAATGAAGCTCTTACCAAAACACCATTTTGTGGAACAATATCCCCAGATGATCAGATGTTTTGGACTACTTGTTTGCACTTCGACTATGAGGTTTGAGGCTAAGCACAGCTTTTTAAAGCGGGTGGTCCGTCACACACGTTGCTTTAAAAACCTACTCTTGTCACTGGCAGTAAAACATCAGTTCATGATTGCATACCACATGGAGTCTACTTTAGCTGAAAAGTCTTCCTTGAAGCTACATTCAAAAAAAGGAAATCAACACCTTGAACATCAAATAAAAATGTTTTATTTAATATGTACATAAAAAAATGTTTTAACGTAAAGATATTAAATTCATGTTATATTCCCGTGATTTTGCTTCATTTCATATTTATTAAATTTAATCATGTTGAGGTGGCTTGAAAAAATCATGTTCGAACTCAAAACCGGAAGATGTGTAAAGGGAGGGAAGAAGACGGAAACAGTCTCAGGCTGTGTCCGAATTACTACCCTAACTCCTATAAAGAGCACTATATAGCGGTCGCCATTTTGTAGTGCTGTCTGAATCTACAGTTCAAAAAGAAGGCTAAAAACAAACACAGGAGGTAGTACATCCAAAAAGGATGAGTTCTAACCGCAGTTATTAGTTATTAACGCGTTTTTCAATTTTTTTTTACATATGTAGGGACAGACGAGGATGTGGAGAGATTGAAGGAGAGCCTGTTTTCAGGCAAAAGATTCGCCTATGCTGCTGGATGGGAGTAAAGATACAGCTCAGATTTTTATTCATTTACCATTAAAGTGTTAATCGTTGTCATTTGGGGTAAAGGTTTTTGCTGTTACCTTGTATTTAGAGCAGTGATACAGGAATTTGGGCTGACAGAATTTATTAGTCCAGCCAGAGCTGCAAAAAAATGGGAGAACCTAAAGAAAACATACAAGGTTTGTGAAGAAATAAAGGCCTAGAAAAGTCTGTGTAAACTTAATTAAGATATTTTTTCACAAGTGTCCTTTTGGTATTTCAAGGAACTTATAAGGCCTCCCACCGGCAGTGGCACTGAGGCAGGGGAAGCTTCAGCAGCATCGTGGAAGTGCTTCTCCTTGATGCATGAGGCAATAGGCAGCAGTATCTATTAGTCCTCCATGCCTCATTGCCTCATGATGGGAGAGCCCTTCCAGATCCTCTGGAGCATCCTCTGCCTCAGTCCAACAACAACAGCAGCAGGTAGGGGAAGATGAGGAGGAGGAGGAGGAGCGACCGCCAGCTAAGAGGCCACGACGGGGCAGCCTTTTCAGTATTTTAGAAAAGGCAGAGAGCAGAGAGGGGGAAAGGGCCAGAAGAGAGGAAGAGATACAAGAAAGACTCTTACTAGTTCTGGAAAAGATTGTTGAAAAAATGTAATGTTGTTTTTATTGTTCCAATATGTTTAATAAATTCATGAACAGAAATGAATTATTAACAAGTATTATTTAAACCTGAGCCATTTTTAACAATCTCAAAAACATTAACAATCTCATAAACATCAAAGGTAACTTTTTACAATTTCATCTTATATTTAACCCCTTTTTTTTATATATCTTAACAATAATCGTGGTCTCCTAGAGCCATTTGTGGCACAGTTGGAGCTGACAGGAAACCAGAGATTTGTCCTCGCAGACGTATGCCACTCTGCTCGTCTTGCTGGTTCCTGGCGTTGTCCTGCTGTGGCTCTACAACTGTGGGCTCCAACCAGTCCCTCTCACTGATGCACATATTGTGCAGGATGGCGTTGCAGGCAATGATTTTGACGGCAAATTTTGTTTTAACTTCCAACGCCCCCAAAAATATGGCTCTCCACCTCGTCTTCATCATTCCAAAGGCTCTCTCCACCACAGAGCGTGCCTTGGCGTGGTGCCGGTTGTATCGGGCCTCAACTGGATTTCTCAGGGTTTCCCTGAAGGGTGTTAGCAGCGTGATGGGTTGCGCAATGCAGGGATACCCACCATCACCTAAAAGGATGTATCCTTCAGGTGGGTACGTTTTATTGGTGTAAATTGGGCTGTTGCACAGAACCCGTGAGTCATGGACCGATCCAGGATATCCCACAAAAATGTCAAAAAATTTGGCATTCGAGTCACAAACAGCCTGAATTTGAATTGAATAAAAAAGCTACCGGTTAAAATAAGAAGCTGGATCGTCTTTTGGGGCCTTGATTCCTATATGGCAGCCGTCGATGCTCCCCACAACTTTTTGGAAGGCAGCCGACCCAGCGAGCTGCTCAAAACCTGAGGCAGTTCAGCCCTACTGGGAAGGCGGATGACCCTGCTCATCAGCTGGAGGATGCGGTCTGCCGTCCTGTGGACAATGTCACTTACAATGGACCGTGGCATATCAAAGGCCCTGGTTACCACACGGTAAGATGTTCCACACGCCAGCCAGAAAAGAAACACCAGGACCTCAGTCTCCTGTGCCCCCCCAGAGTGTGAAGAACCCGAAGCTGCTCCACCAGATGCTCGATGGTCCTGCGGGTCAACCGAAAATCCGGTCTTGTGTCAGACTGACCGTCAGCGTAAAGGGCCAGGACAGAAACCTTTATGTTGGGAAGGCAGTAGATACGCAGAAGACCCTGTAAAATAGAACATTATTTCATTTTGGAAATTAAATCTCAGTTTTGAAATGTTTCTATTTATTCTGATGTCTTACATTTTAGTTTATAAAGTATTTATGAATGCTGGAAGTTTTTTGGCTGGGTTTTTGGGTTTTCATATAAATTTTTAAAAATGGAAGCATTTTTGTATGAAACAAGTGTGCTGTAAATCTTTTTTCTAAATAAACTGGTATAGAATATTTTGTGTTGAAGGCTGATACGGTTTGACTCTGAAGAAAAAACACATAACTTTCACTGAACTTACAAGAGTGTTACATAGATTTATACAACTCATACTCCAGTGTTGAAAAAGAATGTTAAACTCTTGCCCATTAGATGGCGTACCCCCAAATGCTAAAGTTTAACTCACAAGTTGTTCATGTCTGGCTAGGGCAGCCAGAGGAAATCTTCTGAAAATGAGACGCCTGGTTCTCCTCCTTGCCGCCCTGTGTAGAATGTCAGCTCGTTTTTGGACTGATTTTGCAAAAAACAATCGAATTATTGCCAACAGAAAAACGGCCAGATTAATATTCGCCATTTTCTCCTCGCACGGGACAGAAAAGGGTTCAGCGGCACAAAAATAAATATAAACATTGCCATGGACTAGTATAAACTTGCCGCTTTATTTCTGAACAAATACATTAAATCCACACCAATGTGTTTGTAATTATATTATTTATAAATCAGTCAAATTTTACATCATCAGAACACAGCAGATTCGTAAAATGTTTATATATATATACATATTTTTTACTTTGGAAAATTGGTTTCGTCCTAATCTGTTAAAGTATAATTAGTTCACCTCCAGACCATGTGGTGGCGGTAATGCGCCACTTTGTTTTTGTGTCAAGCGCCATATGAATAACACCCGAAAGAGAAAAGTAGTGAGCACGGGTGTCCGAATTGCTTTGAAAATTCAGAGAACTACAGAGAACTATAGTGCAGCACTATATAGGGTTTTAGTAGTTAGGGATTAGGGTAGTAATTTGGACACAGCCTCACTTTTCACGGATCCCGAGCACTGAACAGGTAAGCTGAAAACAATCGTTGTGAATCCTCGTGAATTCTTTCGGTATCTTGTAACGGTTCCAGTTCTTTGTGTTTGGTTCCTTGATTTCCTGTTTTATTTTGTAGTATTTCGTGTTTTGTTGTTGTTCAAGTTTTACCTTTCCCCCTCAGTCCTGAGTGTTTCCACCTGTGTCTTGTTGCCTTGTATGTATTTAAGTCTTGTCATTCCCTTCCTCCTGTGTTGGTCCATATTGTGTTGTTCCCTGGTTTCGAGTTTAATGTGTTTTCAGAGTTTCGATTATTCTAGCCTGCTTAAGCAGTGGTTTTTGGTTTTGTAGTTTTGTTTATTAAAGCCCCCGTTCCCCTGCAACCTCCTGCCTCCTCTTCTTCTCTGCGCCTGGGTGCTTTCCTTAACCCCCCGCAGTAACATATCTTGTGTTAATATGCTATCTATGGTTCATTTATAAGTTTTACCAACATTTAAATGCATTAGTGAACATGAGACAGAGTTTGTCTATAATTACGACCGTTAGCATGTGCACGCAGGGTAAGCTAGCTGCAGTGAAATGACTCACGTAGGCCTTCTTACTACTTTCTTTTTTTCTCTCTCTTTTTTTTCTATTTTCTTTTCCTTTTTTCTTTTTCTATCTCTGTTTTCCTCTGTCACATTTAGTGTGTGAGAGGGGGGGGAGAGAGTAAAAGGAAGAAAGGTGAAAAAGTGGGGGATAAAAGCACTGATTTGAATAAGTTATTATTTTAAGCTGTAACAATTATACCAGATCTGCTGGAAAGAAAAATATTACATCAAAGGTGAAAATCTGACACGAAGATGAGCAGAAAATGTCTGTCCATCAATACACTGTAGGTTAGGAGGAGGGATGAAGCAGACAGGGAGCAGTGTGGCAGTGTGCACGTGCATGTGGGGATGGAGATACATGCACGCTGCCGAAGTTAACCGTGTGTTCATAAGGGGAACCAGAGCCTACCCAGCCAGACCAGGAGAGGGGAGGAGAGACCCCCCCAGGCCAGGAGGCCCCCAGCATCCGGACCCCAGGCAGCCCGGGAGGGGGAGAGGAGGGGACTGCCCACCCAACCAGCCAGGCGCAGAGAAGGCCCCCCTACAGGGGCCCCCCAACGCCCAGAGGCATAGCGAACCTGGTGTCCGGCCCCCAGGCCACAGGACAGGAGCGCTTAGCCGTACCAGGCGGCAGCCATGGGGGCCACCGAGACAAGGGCAAGGCTTTCTTACTACTTTCATAAGTTCTAAAAGAATCTGTTTAAAATAAACTTTCCATATTGTATTATTATTTTTTGTGTATATATTTTTTTAATTTTTCACAACTGTATATCTTATTTTATAATTTGTGTCCTTCACAAGTGATAAAGCGTTAACTTTTTTTTCATATAAGTTGTCCTCAAAATATAGAGTTGTTTTTTTTTCTTGGATCATAAGCGCAGTCTTAAATTTATAGTTTTTTCTCTTATGTGGCCGCGGACCGGGTAAGCCTTGCGGGGCTGGGGGCAGTATTCTTGTATCTGATTAATATTGTAAAAACAGGCTCAGTGTGTTTGAATCACCTCTTCTTTCTCTTTCGGCTTTTCCCATCAGGGGTCGCCACAGCGAATCATCCTTTTCCACCTCACTCTATCATGGACATCTTCTACCCTAACATTAGCCAACTTCATGTCCTCTGTTAAGACATCCATGTATCTCCTCTTTGGCCGTCCTCTTGCCCTCCTGCCAGGCAGCTCCATCTCCAACATCCTTCTACCAATATATCCACTATCCCTCCTCTGAACATGTCCAAACCATCTCAGTCTAGCTTCTCTGACTTTGTCGCTAACACAGGCAACATGAGCCGTCCCTCTGATGTACTCGTTCCTTATCCTGTCTAACCTGGTCACTCCTAAGGAGAACCTCAACATCTTCATCTCTGCTACCTCCATCTCAGCCTCTTGTCTCTGTCTCACTGCTACCGTCTCTAACCCATAGAGCAGAGCTGGTCTCACCACTGTCTTGTACACCTTTCCTTTGAGTCTTGCTGGCACTCTTCTGTCACACAACACTCCTGAAACTTTCCTCCACCCGCTCCAACCTGCCTGCACTCGCCTCTTCACCTCTTTTCCACACTCCCCATCACACTGAACTGTTGACCCCAAGTACTTAAACTCCTGCACCTTCTTCACCTCAGCCCCCTGTAACCTAACGCTTCTACCTTGATCCCTCTCGTTCAGACACATGTATTCTGTCTTACTACGACTGACCTTCATGCCTCTTCTTTCCAGAGCAAACCTCCACCTCTCTAGCTGTTCCTCCACCTGCTCTCTACTCTCACTGCAAATTACAATGTCATCCGCAAACATCATTGTCCAGGGAGATTCCTGTCTTACCTCGTCTGTCAGCCTGTCCATCAGCAAAGCAAACAAAAAAGGACTCAAAGCTGATCCTTGGTGTAGTCCCACCTCCACCTTGAACTCCTCTGTCTGACCTACAGCACATCTCACCACCGTCATACTTCTCTCATACATGTCCTGAACTACTCTGACATACTTCTCTGCCACTCCAGACGACCTCATACAGTACCACAGCTCCTCCCTCGGCACCCTGTCATACGCCTTCTCTAAATCTACGAACACACAATGCAGCTCCTTCTGACTTTCTCTGTACTTTTCCATCAACATTCTCAAAGCAAAAATGGCATCAGTGGTGCTCTTACGGGGCATGAAACCATACTGCTGCTCACAAATCTCCACCTTCTTCCTAAGCCTGGCTTCCACTACTCTTTCCCACAGCTTCATTGTGTGGCTCATCAACTTTATTCCTCTATAGTTGCTGCAGTTCTGCGTGTCACAATGTTCTTAAAGATCGGAACCAGAACGCTTCTCCTCCATTCCTCAGGCATCTTCTCACTCTCTAAAATCCTATTGAACAACCTCGTTAGAAATTCCACTGCTGTCTCTCCTAAGCACTTCCATACCTCCACAGGTACGTCATCAGGACCAACGGCCTTTCCGCTCTTCATCCTTTTCAGAGCCTTCCTAACCTCATCCTTTCCAATCTCTGCTTCTTCCTGCTCCACAACAACCAAATCTTCCTCCCTTCTTTCCCTGTCATTTTCCACGTTCATCAGCTCCTCAAAATACTCCTTCCATCTTTTCTGTACACTCTCCTGGGTTGTTAGCACCTTTCCATCTCTGTCCTTAATCACCCTTATCTGTTGCACGTCCTTCCCATCTCTGTCTCTCTGTCTGGCTAGCCTGTACAAGTCCTTTTCTCCTTCCTTTGTGTCTAACCTGTCATATAGTTCATCGTAAGCTTTCTGTTTGGCCTTTGCCACCTCTCTTTTCACTCTACGCTGCTCTTCCTTGTACTCCTGTCTACCTTCCTCAGTCCTTTCTACATCCCACTTCCTTTTAGCCAACCTCTTCCTCTGGACGCATTCCTGTACTTCCTCATTCCACCACCAAGTGTCTTTACCGTCTTTCCTCTTTCCAGATGACACACCTAGCACCTTCCTACCTGTTTCCCTGATAGTTTCTGCTGTAGTTTCCCAGTCATCTGGAAGCTCATCCTGACCACCCAGGACCTGTCTCAACTTCTGCCTAAATTCCTCACAAGTTTCTTCATTCTGTAGCTTCCACCACTTGGTCTTCTTTTCTGTTTTCCCTCTCTTCTTCTTCCTGACCTCCAGAGTCATCTTACACACCACCATGCGGTGCTGTCTGGCTACACTCTCTCCTACCACCACTTTGCAGTCATTAACCTCTCTCAAATGACCTCGTCTGCATAGGATGTAGTCCACCTGAGTACTCCTACCTCCACTTCTGTATGTCACTCTATGTTCCTCAATCTTCTGGAAGTAAGTGTTGACTACAGCCATTTCCATCCTCTTCGCAAAGTCCACCACCATCTGTCCCTCCAGATTCCTTTCCTTCACACCAAACCTGCCCATCACCTCCTCATCACCTCTATTGCCCTCACCAACATGTCCATTAAAGTCTGCTCCAATAACAACTCTCTCTCCTCTGGGGATACTCTCTATGACCTCATCCAACTCACTCCAGAATCTCTCCTTCACTTCTAACTCACAGCCAACCTGTGGCGCATACCCACTGACTACATTCACCATCACCCCTTCGATTTCTAACTTTAGGCTCATCATCCTGTCTGAGACTCTTTTCACCTCTAGAACGCTGTTTACAAACTCCCCCTTCAGAATCACACCTACCCCGTTTCTCTTCCTATCAACACCATGATAGAACAGTTTGTATCCTCCTCCAATACTACGCGCCTTGCTGCCCTTCCACCTTGTCTCCTGCACACACAGTACATCTATCTTCCTTCTCTCCATCATGTCTGCCAGCTCTCTGCCTTTCCCTGTCATTGTGCCAACGTTAAGAGTCCCTATTCTCAAACCTATGTTCCTGCCTTTTCCCTTCTCTCTCTGGCCACGGACCCTTCTGCCTCCCCTCTTTCTTCGACCAACAGTAGTCAAATTTCCACCGACACCCTGTAGGTTAACAGCATCGGTGGCGGTCGTTGTTAACCCGGGCCTCGACCGATCCGGTATGTCTAAAGTGTTGTGGATGATTCGCATGGTTATTTTGGCAATTTTTACGCCGGATGCCCTTCCTGACGCAACCCTCTCTATTTATCCGGGCTTGGGACCGGCACAGAGGCAACTGGCTTGCAACCCCTGTGGCTAGATTAGTGTGTTTGAATCACCTGTTGCGATAAATTCATATTTTTAAAATCCTAGCCTACAGGTTTTTTTTTTTTCTTCGTGTTGCATGCTGCCAGACTTCTTTCAGCGTTGTCGTCATTAAAGGTTTTTCAGAAAAAAAGGTTGTTCAGACGTATGGTATTTTCACGACCATAAGGTGCATTTAAAAGTCGTAGTGTGTATGTGTGTGTGTCTCAAATCATGCGATGTAGGAAGGGAGGGGGGAGTTAGCACTTGTGAGTGTGTGCTAAAACCAGTGTGTCTGAGCTCCAGGAAGGGAGGGGGGCAGCATGTGTGGGTGGTGGAGCGCATACATGCGCTGCCATCCGCTGTTTTGGAGTTGTGAAAAATAATAAAGTTCCTCTTCCTATTCTGTAAGATTTGCAAATTGGAAGGTCAGCAAAACAATGACTTCAACGTGTCATCAATGATGGAGAAGGCCTTTTCATGTAGAAGGCAGGAGGTTGTCTTAGAGGCACCCATGATTCCTGATTTCAAAACAAGGTGGCCACCAATCCTCAACGTGTGTCAGGTAAGCAAATTAAGTTGTGAAGAAATAACACTTTTTTGGGAAAGGCTGTTGAGCTCATCAATTGGGAAATGTCTGTTACTTTGTTTTCTTTGTGTTTGGATTTTTTTAAAGTTGAATGCAGAGTTCCAGAGAATCACAACAGTCCAGCTGCACTCAAAGTTCTTCATGGAATTGGATGCTCTGTCTCCTCGTCTATTGAAGGTGGATGCCAAGAAAGGTGGTTTACAGGGACAGAAGCTTAGAAGAGTCTTGGTACCCATGACCCAGGTAAAAGATAATTAAAAATGTGAAATCCTCCGTAGAAGGAAGATCCTGTTCCAGCTGAGGAGGAAGCATCTTGCTGCTGGTTCTAGAGCGATTGTGGCCGTTGACAAACTGTATGTGGACGGCCGGCTGTTCCAGGACCCGGAGATCACCCCCTGGCTGTGCTGAAGGCTTTCAGAGCCGCGCTGAGAACATCTGAGCTGCCCAGAAGAAACCAGCTAAAATAACTTCAATGAATGGAAAACCGGATCATCAATAATCCACACCTCGATCTCAGGAAAACAGCAGGGCTCCAGACTGCGACCATTTGCTCGCATTTTGCGACCAAAATTTGAGACTGTGCGACTGAATTTTACATCCAGTCGCACATGCGCGACCAGTAAATTTGCCTCCCCCACCCTCCGTATTTTTTTATTCATTAAACGTGAAAGGGGCCTGTCAATGATCAATGAAATGAGCAATGAAATCATCAATGAGACGCGAGCCCACACGCACGCAGACAGACACACACACACTCGTGAGACTGGAGCACACGCGAGCGCACACTCGCATGTCATTGAGTGATGCCTGAGGCGGCCAATGCGTGTGAGAAGAATAGGGAAAGTCACTGCAAGTGGCTAAAATATGTGGAGGGGCGGGGCCTAGAGATAATCGAGTGCGCGTTAACGTCTGTGGGAAGGAAACGGAGACAAATCATCACAACCTGATATGTGCGTCTGAGCTATGAACAGCTAGCGAACTATTGATTCGTTCTTTCGACCTGCGGCTAGTGTACCAGTACCAGAGTGTACAGCAGGGGTCTCAAACTCGCGAAGCAAACCATGGCTCTCATGCACGGCTGTAACGACAGCACACCGCTCCCGCGGGAGATGGTCAGCTGAGGAGCATAAATGTCCCACACCTACATGCGTGACAACTAACGGGGCTCGAACATAAACACGTGTGAGCGACAACACGATTTAGTCTTAGACGCACTTAAAACACGTGTGGAAAATGCAACGATAGACGTGTTTGAGATGAACCAGCGCCCCCGGGAGGGGGGGGGGGGGGGGGGGTGCATGAAGGCGAAGCTGCAACAGGAAGTTGGAGTTGTCCTTAACATTCAATTTAATAATTATGCCTCTCCCCCTAAGTATGATCTGTGATATTACATCTTTTATAATTATTTCAATGTTTTGTGATGTATGTAGCCTTTTTTTAGTCAGTTGGTATTTTAAATTATTTTAATTGATCAGTGAACTACAAAAACCCATCAGGACGCATGTCCCATAATGCATTGTTTTGTAGTCTGTAGGGCAGCTTTCAGTCAGTTCAGTACTAAATTTCCAGCTGTGTTTGGTCAGGTTGGGGTCTTGCTTCCGCCCCTTTCTGGTGATATTTTGGTTTTGATTGACAGGTGATGTTAGAGCAAAAACAAAAATATGTCTCACACCAGGTGATCTGTGCAGCGTTACGTCCATCTGGGTGATCTCAAATTATTGTGCATCTTGGCTGCACCTATTTGGTGTCGCCAACATGAATTTCCATCTCCTAATGTTTACATACATTTAAGTATTGTTCTTAACTGTGAAATGACCGAAAGGTTATTACGGTAATCACTTGTTACTAAAAACTTTTTTTATTCTAAATTTATGGTATTTTGTTTACTATTTTTTCTGTCATGACAGCGATGCTGCTGTCAGTTTACCTTCTTGTTGCATCTTCAAAAGTGCAGAATAAAATCTGACACTGAATTTGAAAAAGCAGATTGTAATTTTTGCATCTATAATTAAAGTATTTATTTACTTTATTTATTTTATTTAGTGTATTTATAATACAGTGGAAATTAGAAGATCTGGTTTGCATGTTGATTTACGGTATGCGCCCCTAAATTTTCAGGTTGTGCCCCTAAAATTTTCATTTAGGGGCCACAGTGCTCCTAGTGAAAAAAGTTAGTCTGGAGCCCTGAACAGTCTTTTTTTTCTTCTTCTTCACCTCAGTCCCACTCATGTTTCTGTTGTTGTTTTGTTGTTGTTTTCGTTTTCCCTTCTATCTCTTTTTTCCTTTCCTTTCCTCCCCCCCTCCCCCCCCTCTCCCCTCTCCGCATATGTAAATCACCTGGGAGCAACTCATCCTCGGAAAGTATTTTTATGCACGGAACGGGCGCGCGCGCACACAGGCGCACACATGGGCATGCACATGCGATCCCGCACACACACGCCGACATACTGCAAACACATCACACAGGCTCTCATAGGACGCACGCGACACGCAGCTCACATAGCCAGAAAACGTTCACGCGCACACATGCACAGCGCTTCTCAATGCGGGCACGCGCACACGGACTGGTACACAAGCACTACTTAGCTTTACACCTTTTCAGTCAGAGCAGTTATGAACAGTCTTAACATCGCTAGCTGGAATGTGCGTGGACTTGGCTCTGGGCCAAAGAGATTGAAAGTGTTAAATCACCTGTGTGGTCTAAAAGCAGATATAGCTCTACTGCAGGAGACCCATTTATCGAATTCATTGAATCACCTCATGTGCTGCTTACAATTTCCAGTTATATATTCTGCCAGTTACAACTCCAAACGAGGAGTTGCTGTTTTAATTATTAAAATCTTAAATTTACTCATAAGGATACAGTTACTGACCCAGAAGGCAGATTTGTAATCATTAATATATCCATTCAGAATAAGGACTTTTGTATAGCGAGTGTTTACGGCCCTAATGTTGACGACTCTTCCTTCTTTCACAGATTCTTCACTAAGGATGGGTATCGTTAAGGTTTTAACGGTACTACTACTCTTATCGATACTGCTTATCGATCCGGTATTTTAACGGTACTCTTATTGATACTTTTTGAGGACGAAAAATAATTACATAAATAACAAATTAAGAACATAAAGTGTTTTATTTCCTCATTTTGCAACAACACTGTTTTTTTTAACAAAATATTTTACTTTATACATGAGAATGTTCCAGACAGGATATTCATTTTAATTATTTAGTCTAGTTATTTTTATTCTTTATGACTGTGATTTTCCTTTTGATCTTTTGTCCATTTTCCACAACCTTGAATAGACTTTTCTGTCTGTCAAACACCAGAGTTAGGATTGAGTGAGATGATGGAAACAAATTCACTTTGATGCAGACTCCTTTCTATTTATTTATTTTTGTTTAAATCCAGTAAACCCAATAAATTATATTAATTTTACGGATGACAACTATCATTAGTCCTTAATGATTATTAAGTATTAGGAAGCAGCTGATAGTTTTTCACAGGTCTGGAATCATAAGCGGTGAATCTAAGCCACGCCTCTCTACCGGTTTGTTTTGTGTAGAAGTTAGAACACGCCGCTACAGCGTGTTCTACACAAACAGCGCAACATACGGTCATCGTAGCAGCAAGGTGACAGGAGAAAGGGGCTCCTTGATGCAAACTTCATTAATTTTACGCAGAAACGGGTGTTCTTAGTCTAGGGTGCTCACGTGTCCCCTACAAGATCGCCACTGACTGTGTGCGCTGCCTTGTTTTGTGTGTGAGCACGCGCAGCGCGTGCTGTCTGAACAACAGCGCCGCCCCCCTTGCACACAAATAGACAAACAGAGCTCTCTGCTTCAACGAGAATAACGAAATTAATATCATCATAAATTAACGGAAAATTGACTGACTTGGTGAGTGAAATATGGCAGATAACGCTTGTGGGACACAAAAAAAGAAAAAGTAACTTCTCCAGTACCGATAGCAGAACCGTTCAGGTCAGATCATAACGATACTTTGGTCTTGAAGAACGTGGCCCCGGGGCTGGTTCAATACCGGGGCACGGTACCCATCCCTATTCTTCACCTCACTCTCAGTTCACTCTGACTCCACAATCGTTATCGGAGGAGACGTCAACCTTGTTTTGGACCCTGCACTTGACAGACTAAGCACAGCAGCAAACCAGCGTACATGGCGGTCTGCAAGTATTCTAAAGCAGTACATGAATGATCTGGGTCTCTGCGACGCATGGCGCTCATGTCATCCAAGCACTAAAGGGTTCACCTTTTTCTCTCCAGTTAACCACTCACACTCCCGTTTAGACTATTTATTAATCAGTAACTCTCTTTTAAAAAATATTCAAAGTTCCAATATCCATCCAATTATTATCAGTGATCATGCACCAGTCTCTGTAAATATCTCTAGGGAAATATCGACACACTCAGGTACAACCATGAGGTTTAATACGTCTCTGTGAAAGGACCAGGAATTTCTTGAATTCTTTAAAAAAGAGTGGGCAACCTTCTTAGACTTCAACAATACTCCAGACATCTCACCGTGCATTCTTTGGGAAACAGCAAAGGCAGTCATGAGAGGGAAAATCATTTCTTATTCAACGCACAAAAAACGCAAAGAGAAATCAGATTTCTTAGAACTACAAAATAAAATCAAAACCCTGGAGACTGCTTATGCTGCTTCTGCACAAGAAACACGTTCTGGGAGATCTGAAAAATTTAAAGCTGCAGTTAAATGACATCATTAATAAACAAACACAATTTCAAATACAAAGGCTACGACTTGAAAGATTTGAAAACTCTAATAAATCTGGCAAATTTCTGGCTAATCAGCTTAAAATTAATAGAGAAAAATCATCAATCACCTCTATTATGGACCAAACAGGAAATGTCACTCACGACCCGGTCAAAATTAATAACGCATTTGAAAACTTTTATAAAAATTTGTACACATCACAGATCAATCCGTCAGAGCAAAGTATTGACTCATTTCTTAATAATGTAAACCTACCCAGGTTAAATGAGGATCAAATCACAAACTTAGACTCTCCGCTCTCGTTGTCTGAACTTCATGAAGCTCTGTTACTTATGCCTAATGGTAAAGCACCAGGGCCTGACGGCTTTCCTGCTGAGTTTTATAAGGAATTCTGGGAAGAGCTGGCACCAACATTTTATAAAACAGTCACATCTATCAATGAGAGCCAATCAATGCCACCTAACATGAACTCAGCCTACATAATTCTTCTTCTAAAACCAGACAAAGACCCCACTAGTCCTTCAAGCTATCGCCCTATTTCTTTAATCAATGCAGATGTAAAAAATATCTGCAAAGCACTAGCACAGAGAATAGAAAAAGTCACTCCTCACATAATTGACTTTGATCAAACTGGATTCATCAAAGGCAGACACTCGGATGACAATGTCCGCAGACTCGTTAACATAATAGACTTTGCCACCATTGAAAACCAGGAAATGACGGTACTATCCACCAGACAGGGTTTCCCACTCTCTCCTTCTCTTTTTGCTATATTCATTGAGCCTTTAGCTGCAGCAATAAGACAGAATGAGAGCATTGTAGGAATAAAAACCACACACAGCCATCATAAAATTAGTCTTTATGCAGATGACATATTACTGTTTTTAAGGAATTTACATTCTGTAAATGAAACAGCAATGATCATAAATGAATTCTCCTCCATATCAGACTATTCCATTAATTGGAATAAGTCTGTTTTATTACCACTCAACAGGAATATGGAACAAAGACCCACAATTCCAGTTAAAACAGGAAATATCAAATATCTGGGTATCTACTTTTCCCCCAAACTATCAGAACTGGTGCAGCTAAACCACACCCCATTACTGAAAACCATACAGGACGATCTAACACGCTGGACCAACCTGCCTCTGTCCCTTATGGGCAAGGTAGCCACGGTTAAAATGAAAATCTTACCCAAGGTTAATTATCTCTTCTCAATGATTCCCACACAACCGCCATTAAAATGGTTCAAAACATTAGACTCATCCATATCAAGCTTTCTATGGAACAATAAACCTGCAAGAATTAGTCTAAAAACTTTAAAATCTGCAAAAAGCTGTGGAGGATTAGAATTACCTAATTTCCACAAATACCTTCTTGCAAATAGATTACAATACATCTTAAAATGGTTCAAAAATAATCCAGAAACCAACTCATGGTTAGACTTGGAACAGGCGTTATGTGGAAAGATCAACCTCTAAGAGCTACCATTTATTAGCCAAATAGTTAAAAAACAGGATTGTTTCAAAAGTATTAATATAAACGCCACTTTAACTGCCTGGTGGGAATTTCTCAAAATATCAAAATCATCAATTCAACAGTGCAAAATGACACCCATCTGGAACAACCCGGACATCCTTAAAAACAAAAAAATGATTCACTTCCCAGCTTGGCAAGCAGGGGGCATAAAACAACTAGAGCACGTAATTATTGATAGAAGATTCATAACTCCCCAGGAACGTCAAGACAAACATGGAATAAATAACTTCTTGGAATATCAGCAACTTAAATCAATTACTATTACTAAAAAGTTCAAATATAAAGACAACGATTTAAAGCTACCAGATGTAGTTACCACTCTGATTAATTTTTCAATGAATAGAACTCTCTCCAAAATATACAAACTTTTATGTAATTTAGATAACAATATTTCCCTTCCGACAACAAAATGGGATGCAGATTTGAGCATCAGCACAGATGAAAGCTTCTGGTCAGAACTCCTTTAAAGCTTAAACACCTTTAAACTGACAAAAAGTCCAAATTTGCAGCTAATCCATCTCAAAACTCTTCACAGAATTTACTACACTGGACAGAGGATGTTCAAGATGGGTCTCAGTAACTCAGACATTTGCGAGCACTGTGACAGTAATCTACCCGACAGCTACATGCACGCACCATCTGCACCCCCTGTCCAGGCTCTCTGGCAGCAGGTTTGTGCCGATTTATCGGTCTGGCTTAAGGTTTCAATCACGGCCTCAACGTCACTTTGTGTGCTTGGTGACATGAGTGCCATCGATATAGAAGAAGGATTAGCATCTATCATTTTCATAACTCTTTGTATTGCTAAAAAAAACTATTTTAATAAATTGGGAAACAAGAAAAATATAAACATAAGTCAACACAGAAATCTGCGGAGCGGGTCTCCCTTGGGCGGTCCTGACTCGTACCTGGGGTTGGGGCGGGGGGATGCCCGGAACTCCTGGGTGGTGATGGGGTGCTCGTCTGGGGCTGTGGGTGCCCTTCTCGGGTGGGGCCCTGCGTTGGGCTCTTCCGGTGCGGCGGGGGTGCTGCTCTCCTGGTTGGGCTGGGGCGCCGCTCTCTTTCCCCCGTGCTTCCCTGCTCTCTGGCTCTGGGGGCCTCGCGGCGGTCCTGCTGGTCCTGGCCTGGGTGGCGGATTTGGTCGCCCGGGGGGCGGTTGTCCCCTGCCTGCTGCCGTGTGGCGTTGGGGGGTCCGGCTGCCGGTGGCTGGGCGCTCCTCCTCCTTCTTTTCACATTCCACCATCCATTTTAGAAGAACATAAACACTCACCTGAGCACAGGTGTTAGCTCACCTTTGCACTAATAGTTTGCATGATTGAATGAATGAAAGATCTCACACTAGTTGGTTTAAAGGCATAGGTATGCGTGTGTGAACACTATCTGTTTTGTGTACATGTTGACATGTGGACATTTTTACAGCTGGCAGGTGTGTTGATAACATTTCAGTGTGTGTGTGGACAGGCCCCGCCCTTTTTGTACTACATTTGAGCCTTGCCGTAATGATAAACAACCAGTAAACTTGTCTGCTCTATGCTGCTTCATGGTCTTATCCCCCCCTCCCAATATCACCCCCCCCCCCCCCTCTAACGTCCCTCTCTCTTCTTCCCTCCTTTCCTTTTCCGTCCGGTCCAACACCAAAGATTTTCAAACATAATTGAAATTAATAAAGTTTGGCCTCAATTACAAAAGGGGTTTATTCAGTCATGCCTTTGGTTTGTCTGGAGATTAATAACCCCTCTTGTTAAAGTAAAATATGTCCAACACAATAGGCCCTCAGCTCTCATCTGTCTGCCCAGCTGTTGGACAGGACAAGTTTAGAAAAAAATAAAAAAAATAAAATAAAATGTGCTTAAAGCTACGACGGAGTATTACGGCCACCAAAAAAAAAAAATCACGAGTTTTTATCTCGTAAATTTAGGAGATAAAAACTAGTATATTTATGAGAAAAAACTCATAAATTTACAAGATTTTAAGTCGTAAATCTATGGGAAAAAAACTCGTAAATTTACGATATTAAGTGGAAGTGAGCATGAAGAGCAGCACGTGAACGCTGCGCAGCAACAGAGCAGACCGACTAAACTCAGTTGAACAGGTGAGCTGAATGAGCTTGAACGTTCAAAATATCTGGAAGTTCATTTGTTTGATTTACAATTTATTAAAGTTTTATTTATTGATGGCTGGTTTGCAGGATCACTGCAGCCCGATGAAGCCATCGATGTCCATGCAGCTGTCCACTTCAATCCTTTCTTCCTCCACCAAAAACAAGATCTCTACGTTTATGTGACGCTTCCGTCTGAGGAGGAGGATCACATTTATGGCATTTTCAACGTTCTAATGCTAATATAATAGACTATTTTCATTCATCTTTGTTGTTTAATGATATAACGGGACGTTTACTTCTGCATTGGTGTTCGGATGACAGGTTCATGACGTAAGGTGACAGATGAACTTCAGGGTTTGTGAATGAAAAGGAGAATAAAAGCTGCAGCAATCCTCTACACCAAAACATTTCTCTGAGCTCATTATTTTACATATGAAACTCTGCTTTACTGACACTGAACCCCGGAAAGCCGCCTCCACTGACAATAATCTGATTTTGAGTCGCCAAAGGTTCAGAATCTCTTTGTTTTAAACCTATAATAATCCGGAAATAAAGCTTCACAAAAGGCTCCACATCTTTCATCTTCAAGCGATGCTCCGATAAACGGACAACTTCGGTGTTTTCTCCTTGTTAATCTATGACTTAAAAATCTCGTAAATTTACGTGATAAATTGTTGTGATTTTAGTTTTTTTTTTTTTGGTGGCCCTAAAACTCCGTCGTATAAAGCCACTATTTAACATTTTGAATATATTTATAGCCTTTTTTCCTCTCTAATTTTTTCTTTAACTTGCACATTTAGACTGACGACATAGATGTAAGGCCTGAATGCATCCTCAAGGGGCTTTGTGTTGACATGAACCAAGATCCAGAGAGGCTGGTGAGAGAATACAAGGTATGTTGGTCTGATTATATGTTGTATAAAAAAATTAAACATCAAACACAGGTGGGCGGGGAAAACAGGGATGGCGATTGCAAGGATCGTTCAAAAGCTGGAAGCTTGGTGCGCATCTTGGACATGAAAACTTGTATTTTTCCCCAACTCTGTTGAACTTGCTGCTGGACTGATTTAGCACTTAAGTGATAGAGATGTAACATTTGTTTAATTTTTCAAGGTAAAATATTTTTTAAATTAAGACTCATAATAAAACCAACTAAAACCTGCAAAACTCCTTCTAAAGCAAAAATTCTCCACAATTTCAAAATCATAACCACCCAACTGTGCAGAAAATCGCAGAATCTGGCAACATGGTAAATACTTATATAGCGCTTTCTACCTTCTTATGAAGGCCCAAAGCGCTTTACAGTCACAGTCCCATTCACCCATGCACACACACATTCACACACTGGCGGTGGCTCCGCTGCCGAACACTGGCGCCAACCTCCCACCAGAGGCAAGGTGGGGTTCAGTGTCTTGCCCAAGGACACTTCGACACATGGGCGTGCAAGGCGGGAATCGAACCTGCAATCTTACGATCATGGGTCGACCGCCCTGTATTGGTCACGTAACTTTTCCTTAAGCAATATGTGCACAGACACAGTTTCACTTTAAGAGTTCGGTACGTGAGTCTATGCATCGGTATTGCCGGACCATCACTAATATATACATTTAGATACGACTATATATGTATACCGCTGGGCAGCAACTTAAGTAAACTGTCTTTTAAAGTGTTGTGAACGCAGTGCGCTGGGGCGAATGTCCGCGTGTGCCCAATAGAAATGAGGCAGCCCGCCAGGCATGGAAGAAAAGACTGCATGGCAACGCTGCTATAACTTTCACTTGTTGAGAAATGTTTCTCTAATCAAATCAAGCTGGACTGATGTCCCGCCCCTGCGAGCCACATACCCCATGGATTGGTAGGTTCAGCTCTGAACACAACGCTGTAAAATTATATGCATATCAAACTCACGGGCCACACTAACATTAAACTTTCATGTTAAGGTAGGGGCTGTTCATTATGCTGCATCACGGGGGGTCAGAAAAAAAAAAAAATCTGATCGACATGCCTGTGTCTTTTGTGCCGCTTTGCTGTTCATTATGGCCTGTCACCTGCAGCACACTCGTAAAAATCTATTTGCATGAACATTTTTGCTTGTGAACTCACCAGGCAGGCCAGGATTCTTTACATTTTGTACAGACGGTCTATTAAAATTTCAAATCGGCTACCTTCTTGTTCTTTACATTTTTCACCTGCAGACAGCTAATATCCACCCTTAAAGGATAGATATTTTGAAGATTTATGCGGATTGAGATGGTTTTGTGATGTTGAGAGGAGGAACAGTTATGATTTTGGTAAAAGGATGCTGAAGTTGGAGCTACCAGGAATGAGGCCTAGAGGAAGAGATAAGGATGGTTTGAGGAGTGACAGGATGCAAACTTGAGTCCTAAAGGGAGCACCAGAAAATGGAAGGAAGACATTTTCTTGTGTTTTTAAAAAAAAAAAAGATTTGTACATATTCAAGGTTGGAACGTGAAGACACATTGAGTTCATATTTGTTTAATGTAATTTTGTTAAACAGTTCCATCTTCCAATAACTACTTTTAAATGAGACAACTCTGACTAATATTGATTAACATTGCCTTTTTTTTAATCTCCTCTACACGTCAACTAGAGTAAATAATGGCATAACCAATGAAGCTGAGGGTCATTGTTGGAGAAAATTACCTCAGAGGACTAGATCTTCCATCGGAATTGCCGAAAACAGTGACTGGGTTGCAGAACATAGTTTGCCAAGAATTAAACATTTATCAATACTTTCACATTCAGTTCATGTATCCAGACTTCAACTATGAATTAATGAACTTCACTTCTGTACAAGATCTTAAAGACAGAAGTACAGTCAAGCTGGTTTTTATGTCAGCATCTGGATGCTCTTTACAACAAAATCCATCATCAAGTGGAAGTTCAGAAAGCATTCAGAGAAATTATTCTGTGTCATCGTTATCCTCGTCTGACTCTGAAAGTCCCATAATTCTGGAACACTCAGACAGTGAGCTCAGAACTCGTCCATGGCCTCGTAAATTTATTATTCCACAATTTCCACACATTGTTGAAATTCAGTTTCAGCCTGGAAATGAGACATTTAAAGCTGCAGGGACTACACTGAAGATCATTCCTGGATTCAAGTCTGATATCCTGGAGAAATTGGCATAAGAGATCTTCCTGTACACTGCTTATCCTCAATGTAATCAAATCGATGAAGTAGCAGCTGCACAGATCAAAATGTTTTCTGTTTGCAAGAGCCTTCCGCAACTGGGTACTATGGTTGGATGATAAGTCTAAAATATAAAATGGCAAACTAAAGGACCAAGATGCGCGGTATTGGATGTCCTGAAGTGACCGTAAATGCTCTGAAAAACAAATTGAATGATTGTCATCCAGCCAAAAATGTGAAGAAACCTAAAAAAGCAGAAGTAAACATGAAGTGAAACTGATGAAACTGTTTTATGATTTATGTGTCCTATACCCTGTCCTACTTTGTGCATTGTTATGATTTGTTATTGTTATAAATGTTACAGTTGTATTGTTATAAATTTGATGATTTTTGTGTTCTATACCTATCCTCCTTTGTGCAGTATTTTTTATGCCATTTTAAGTTAAATAAGTTATTTTGTTTTTGAACAAATGTGACAATCCAACTATAGATTGGGGGTAATAATGTTCAATGAAAGCATGGTTGGTTTGAAGAAATTTGAATATTTCACATTTGTTGAATAAAACATTTGAAATTATTTTTTGTGCATCACTGCTAAATGTATTGTAACATTTTCATTGGAAACAATTAAATGGTTTATACTCAAGAAACCCTTAAACAACAAGTAAATACTAATGAAAATATCAAGTAAAACAAAATAAAAATAAATAAGCTAAAAATACACGAATTGGATAATGTTTACTCAAATGTATTAATTAGGTTAAATTTAATTTTATCAATTAAATGCAAACAAAAATAATTAAGTGAACCAGACTAAAAATAAATTAAAGCCGCAAGCGGCGTTGTATGGCCCGCAGACGCAACCCGCCTTCCACGCCCAACTCTACGCACTACCGCGGCCCTCTCCGCCCTCACCGCCCACAAATTAAAAGCTAATCAAGGCTGGATTTGCTCATAATGCTAACTATGCTAACTATGCTAATGTGACTAAAAGTCCTAGCATAGCGATCAGCATAATCAACTCTCTCAGAAAAACACATTTCCTAAAATGCTAATTATGCTTACTATGCTAGCTATGCTAATGTGCCTAAATGAGCTAGCATTGCGATTAGCATCATCAACTGACTCAAAAAAACACATTTCCTAAAATGCTAATTATGCTAACTATGCTAGCTATGCTAATGTGGCTAAAAGTGCTAGCATAGCGATCAGCATCATCAACTGACTCAGAAAAACACATTACCTAAAATGCTAATTATGTTAACTATGCTAACTATGCTAATGTGGCTAAAAGTGCTAGCATAGCAATCAGCATCTTCAACTGACTCAGAAAAACACATTTTTAAAAATGCTAATTATGCTAACTATGCTAGCTATGCTAATGTGGCTAAAAGTGCTAGCATAGCGATCAGCATCATCAACTAACTCAGAAAAACACATTACCTAAAATGCTAATTATGCTAACTATGCTAGTTATGCTAACTTAGCTAAAAGTGCTAGTTTAGCGATCAGCATCATCAACTGACTCAGAAAAACAAATTCCTCCATTGGTAAGAGTTATATGTCATAAGTTGCTAAAAAAAACACTTTTTCCAAAATGGCGGCTTTTCTTTTGATTTTATCTCCATAGCAACCATTTTATGTTTTGGTCCCCTCGGGAGGACGAACAGATTGACGTCAGTTTCGGACAAATCGGTAAAAGTAAACTTTTTGTCGTCCTTAGCAACAGTGGTTTTATGCTAACCACGCCCACATTCCTTATATGTCCATATCCAGTGTTTTTCAATGTAATCTGTTTCAGGCATGAGTGCATGCATTCAATTTTCACTGTATTGTATTGAAATGCATGAGAGTTATAACAGTGCGCCACTTTGCTAGCTTGCCACGCACACGCCGTTCAAAATCTACAACTTCTAATTCCAACATTTTTTCCACAGTAGCTTGCCATTGATGCCCAAAAAGTTTCGAGACGATTGATGAAATTTCCAACGACAAGTTTACGTTTGAATCCGGTGGTAAAGGTGTTTTTTATAGAAAATTCAAGATGGCCGCCTTTTCCCGAGGTCAAAGGTCGACGAAACTCCAGAGGTGATTATACACTTACGCTAGGGACATGCGAGTCAAATTTCGTCAAAATCGCTCGAAAAAAAGTTCATTTTTCCATATTGTGTAAAAACGCGAAAAACGCAAAATGGTAGATTTTGGCACAAAATGGCCGCCAAACCGTAGGTCGTGTCGCCATCACGTAATGATTTCAAAACTTTCTTTGGATATACCTGACAAAGTTATCTGAGTTTCGTTAGCCGATTCTTAAAAATAAAATCCGAAAAATTTTTTTTTAGCCGAGTCAGCACTTTTTTTTGCGACGGTTTTTTGTTTACCACGGCCACATTCCTTTATCGATTTTGTCATGCGTGACATCGTTTTGTTCAGTGTGGGCCAGGGTATCGCATATTTCAGTTTCAGGCTATTCCGATAAAATATGTGCGAGCTAGCTAAAATGGCGACGGTTGCGAATTCGCCACGTGCACGCGTTTCAAATTCTACAACTTCTAATTCCAACATTTTGTCCACAGTAGCTTGCCATTGATGCCCGAGAAGTTTCAAAAAGATCGATAAAAATCCCTAGGACGAGTTTTCGTTTGTATCCGTCAATAAAGGTGCTTTTTTATGAAAATTCAAGATGGCCGCCCCTTCCCAAGGTCAAAGGTCAACAAAACTTCTTTGGTAGTTGTAGAATCGTGTTTGTGGCATGTGTATGAAATTTCGTGAAAATCGCTTGAACAAAAGTGTAGTTTTCCCATATTGTCAAAAAACACGAAAATCGCCATTTCTCTGAGTTCGCCACAAAATGGCCGCCAAGCCGTAGGTCGTGTGGCCATCCCATAATGATTTCATAACTTCTTTGGGATATCTCCAACACGCGTGTTTTGGTTTCGTAACTGTATTTCAAAATATTTTTTTTTGGCCCCATAAGCGATTTTCGGCCCATTCATTTTTTTTACGGGATCGCTCGCCGTGATGTCATCGACTTCGGGGGGGTGGCGTTCTCTTTGCCGAAAATTCATTTTCAATTTATCCCAGGTGTGTGCCAATTTTGGTGAGTTTTCGGGTATGTGGCGGGGGTCAAAATTAAGCTCAAAGACGCCGTTAGTGTGCAAGAAGAATAATAATTAAAGCCGCAAGCGGCGTTGTATGGCCCGCAGACGCAACCCGCCTTCCACGCCCAACTCTACGCACTACCGCGGCCCTCTCCGCCCTCACCGCCCACAAATTAAAAGCTAATCAAGGCTGGATTTGCTAATAATGCTAACTATGCTAGCTATGCTAATGTGACTAAAAGTCCTAGCATAGCGATCAGCATAATCAACTCTCTCAGAAAAACACATTTCCTAAAATGCTAATTATGCTAACCATGCTAGCTATGCTAATGTGCCTAAATGAGCTAGCATTGCGATTAGCATCATCAACTGACTCAAAAAAACACATTTCCTAAAATGCTAATTATGCTAACTATGCTAGCTATGCTAATGTGGCTAAAAGTGCTAGCATAGCGATCAGCATCATCAACTGACTCAGAAAAACACATTACCTAAAATGCTAATTATGCTAACTATGCTAACTATGCTAATGTGGCTAAAAGTGCTAGCATAGCAATCAGCATCTTCAACTGACTCAGAAAAACACATTACCTAAAATGCTAATTATGCTAACTATGCTAGCTATGCTAACATAGCTAAAAGTGCTAGCATAGCGATCAGCATCATCAACTGACTCAAAAAAACACATTTCCTAAAATGCTAATTATGCTAACTATGCTAGCTATGCTAATGTGGCTAAAATTGCTAGCATAGCGATCAGCATCATCAACTGACTCAGAAAAACACATTCCTCCATTGGTGAGAGTTATATGTCATAAGTTGCTAAAAAGCCCACTTTTTCCAAAATGGCGGCTTTTCTGTTGATTTTATCTCCATAGCAACCATTTTATGTTTTGGTCCCCTCGGGAGGACGAACAGATTGACGTCAGTTTCGGACAAATCGGTAAAAGTAAACTTTTTGTCGTCCTTAGCAACAGTGGTTTTATGCTAACCACGCCCACATTCCTTATATGTCCATATCCAGTGTTTTTCAATGTATTCAGTTTCAGGCATGAATGCATGCATTCAATATTCACTGTATTGTATTGAAATGCATGGGAGTTATAACAGTGCGCCACTTTGCTAGCTTGCCACGCGCACGCCGTTCAAAATCTACAACTTCTAATTCCAACATTTTTTACACAGTAGCTTGCCATTGATGCCCAAAAAGTTTCGAGACGATCGAAGAAAATTCCAACGACAAGTTTACGTTTGAATCTGGTGGTTAAGGTGTTTTTTATAGAAAATTCAAGATGGCCGCCTTTTCCCGAGGTCAAAGGTCGACGAAACTCCAAAGGTGATTGTAGACTTACGCTAGGGACATGCGAGTCAAGTTTCGTGAAAATCGCTCGAAAAAAAGTTCATTTTTCCATATCGTGTAAAAACGCGAAAAACTCAAAATGGCAGATTTTGGCACAAAATGGCCGCCAAACCGTAGGTCGTGTGGCCATCACGTAATGATTTCAAAACTTTCTTTGGATATACCCGACAAAGTTATCTGGGTTTCGTTAGCCGATTCTTAAAAATAAAATCCGAAAAAATTTTTTTTTGCCGAGTCAGCACTTTTTTTTGCGACGGTTTTTTGTTTACCACGGCCACATTCCTTTATCGATTTTGTCGTATGTGACATCGTTTTGTTCAGTGTGGGCCAGGGTATCGCATATTTCAGTTTCAGGCTATTCCGATAAAATATGTGCGAGCTAGCTAGAATGGCGACGGTTGCGAATTCGCCACGCGCACGCGTTTCAAATTCTACAACTTCTAATTCCAACATTTTGTCCACAGTAGCTTGCCATTGATGCCTGAGAAGTTTCAAAAAGATCGATAAAAATCCCTAGGACGAGTTTTCGTTTGTATACGTTACTAAAGGTGCTTTTTTATGAAAATTCAAGATGGCCGCCCCTTCCCAAGGTCAAAGGTCAACAAAACTTCTTTGGTAGTTGTAGAATCGTGTTTGTGGCATGTGTATGAAATTTCGTGAAAATCGCTTTAACAAATGTGTAGTTTTCCCATATTGTCAAAAAACACGAAAATCGCCATTTCTCTGAGTTCGCCACAAAATGGCCGCCAAGCCGTAGGTCGTGTGGGCATCCCATAATGATTTCATAACTTCTTTGGGATATCTCCAACACGCGTGTTTTGGTTTCGTAACTGTATTTCAAAATATTTTTTTTTGGCCCCATAAGCGATTTTCGGCCCATTCATTTTTTTTACGGGATCGCTCGCCGTGATGTCATCGACTTCGGGGGGGTGGCGTTCTCTTTGCCAAAAATTCATTTTCAATTTATCCCAGGTGTGTGCCAATTTTGGTGAGTTTTCGGGTATGTGGCGGGGGTCAAAATTAAGCTCAAAGACGCCGTTATAGGACAAGAAGAATAATAATAATAATAATTAAAGCCGCAAGCGGCGTTGTATGGCCCGCAGACGCAACCCGCCTTCCACGCCCAACTCTACGCACTACCGCGGCCCTCTCCGCCCTCACCGCCCACAAATTAAAAGCTAATCAAGGCTGGATTTGCTCATAATGCTAACTATGCTAACTATGCTAATGTGACTAAAAGTCCTAGCATAGCGATCAGCATAATCAACTCTCTCAGAAAAACACATTTCCTAAAATGCTAATTATGCTTACTATGCTAGCTATGCTAATGTGCCTAAATGAGCTAGCATTGCGATTAGCATCATCAACTGACTCAAAAAAACACATTTCCTAAAATGCTAATTATGCTAACTATGCTAGCTATGCTAATGTGGCTAAAAGTGCTAGCATAGCGATCAGCATCATCAACTGACTCAGAAAAACACATTACCTAAAATGCTAATTATGCTAACTATGCTAACTATGCTAATGTGGCTAAAAGTGCTAGCATAGCAATCAGCATCTTCAACTGACTCAGAAAAACACATTTTTAAAAATGCTAATTATGCTAACTATGCTAGCTATGCTAATGTGGCTAAAAGTGCTAGCATAGCGATCAGCATCATCAACTAACTCAGAAAAACACATTACCTAAAATGCTAATTATGCTAACTATGCTAGTTATGCTAACTTAGCTAAAAGTGCTAGTTTAGCGATCAGCATCATCAACTGACTCAGAAAAACAAATTCCTCCATTGGTAAGAGTTATATGTCATAAGTTGCTAAAAAAAACACTTTTTCCAAAATGGCGGCTTTTCTTTTGATTTTATCTCCATAGCAACCATTTTATGTTTTGGTCCCCTCGGGAGGACGAACAGATTGACGTCAGTTTCGGACAAATCGGTAAAAGTAAACTTTTTGTCGTCCTTAGCAACAGTGGTTTTATGCTAACCACGCCCACATTCCTTATATGTCCATATCCAGTGTTTTTCAATGTAATCTGTTTCAGGCATGAGTGCATGCATTCAATTTTCACTGTATTGTATTGAAATGCATGAGAGTTATAACAGTGCGCCACTTTGCTAGCTTGCCACGCACACGCCGTTCAAAATCTACAACTTCTAATTCCAACATTTTTTCCACAGTAGCTTGCCATTGATGCCCAAAAAGTTTCGAGACGATTGATGAAATTTCCAACGACAAGTTTACGTTTGAATCCGGTGGTAAAGGTGTTTTTTATAGAAAATTCAAGATGGCCGCCTTTTCCCGAGGTCAAAGGTCGACGAAACTCCAGAGGTGATTATACACTTACGCTAGGGACATGCGAGTCAAATTTCGTCAAAATCGCTCGAAAAAAAGTTCATTTTTCCATATTGTGTAAAAACGCGAAAAACGCAAAATGGTAGATTTTGGCACAAAATGGCCGCCAAACCGTAGGTCGTGTCGCCATCACGTAATGATTTCAAAACTTTCTTTGGATATACCTGACAAAGTTATCTGAGTTTCGTTAGCCGATTCTTAAAAATAAAATCCGAAAAATTTTTTTTTAGCCGAGTCAGCACTTTTTTTTGCGACGGTTTTTTGTTTACCACGGCCACATTCCTTTATCGATTTTGTCATGCGTGACATCGTTTTGTTCAGTGTGGGCCAGGGTATCGCATATTTCAGTTTCAGGCTATTCCGATAAAATATGTGCGAGCTAGCTAAAATGGCGACGGTTGCGAATTCGCCACGTGCACGCGTTTCAAATTCTACAACTTCTAATTCCAACATTTTGTCCACAGTAGCTTGCCATTGATGCCCGAGAAGTTTCAAAAAGATCGATAAAAATCCCTAGGACGAGTTTTCGTTTGTATCCGTCAATAAAGGTGCTTTTTTATGAAAATTCAAGATGGCCGCCCCTTCCCAAGGTCAAAGGTCAACAAAACTTCTTTGGTAGTTGTAGAATCGTGTTTGTGGCATGTGTATGAAATTTCGTGAAAATCGCTTGAACAAAAGTGTAGTTTTCCCATATTGTCAAAAAACACGAAAATCGCCATTTCTCTGAGTTCGCCACAAAATGGCCGCCAAGCCGTAGGTCGTGTGGCCATCCCATAATGATTTCATAACTTCTTTGGGATATCTCCAACACGCGTGTTTTGGTTTCGTAACTGTATTTCAAAATATTTTTTTTTGGCCCCATAAGCGATTTTCGGCCCATTCATTTTTTTTACGGGATCGCTCGCCGTGATGTCATCGACTTCGGGGGGGTGGCGTTCTCTTTGCCGAAAATTCATTTTCAATTTATCCCAGGTGTGTGCCAATTTTGGTGAGTTTTCGGGTATGTGGCGGGGGTCAAAATTAAGCTCAAAGACGCCGTTAGTGTGCAAGAAGAATAATAATTAAAGCCGCAAGCGGCGTTGTATGGCCCGCAGACGCAACCCGCCTTCCACGCCCAACTCTACGCACCACCGCCCTCACCGCCCTCACTGCCCACTTTTGATAATGGCTAGTCAAAACGGCATATGCTAATTATGCTAACTATGCTAGCTATGCTAATTTGGCTAAAAGTTTTAGCATTGCGATCAGCATCATCAACTGACTCAGAAAAACACATTACTTAAAATGCTAATTATGCTAACTATGCTAGCTATGCTAATGTGGCTAAAAGTGCTAGCATTGTGATCAGCACCATCAACTGACTCAGAAAAACACATTACCTAAAATGCTAATTATGCTAACTATGCTAGCTATGCTAATGTGGCTAAAAGTGCTAGCATAGCGATCAGCATCATTAACTGACTCAGAAAAACACATTACCTGAAATGCTAATTATGCTAACTATGCTAGCTATGCTAACATAGCTAAAAGTGCTAGCATAGCGATCAGCATCATCAACTGACTCAGAAAAACACATTCCTCCATTGATGAGAGCTATATGTCATATGTTGGTAAAAAAAAAAACCTTTTCCAAAATGGCGGCTTTTTTGTTAATTTTATCTCCATAGCAACCATTTTATGTTTTGGTCCCCTCGAGAGGACGAACAGATTGACGTCAGTTTTGGACAAATCCGTAAAAGTAAATTTTTTTTTGTCCTTAGCAACAGTGGTTTTATGCTAACCACGCCCACATTCCTTATATGTCCATATCCAGTGTTTTTCAATGTATTCTGTTTCAGGCATTAATGCATGCATTAAATTTTCACTGTTTAGTATTGAAATGCATGGGAGTTATAACAGTGCGCCACTTTGCTAGCTTGCTACGCGTACGCCGTTCAAAATCTACAACTTCTAATTCCAACATTTTTTCCACAGTAGCTTGCCATTGATGCCCAAAAAGTTTCGAGACGATCGCTGAAAATTCCAACGACAAGTTTACGTTTGAATCTGGTGGTAAAGGTGTTTTTTATAGATAATTCAAGATGGCCGCCTTTTCCCGAGGTCAAAGGTCGACGAAACTCCAGAGGTGATTGTAGAGTTACGCTAGGGACATGCGCGTCAAATTTCGTGAAAATCGCTCGAAAAAAAGTTCATTTTTCCATATTGTGTAAAAACGCGAAAAACTCAAAATGGCATATTTTGGCACAAAATGGCCGCCAAACCGTAGGTCGTGACGCCATCACGTAATGATTTCAAAACTTTCTTTGGATATACCCGACAAAGTTATCTGGGTTTCGTTAGCCGATTCTTAAAAATAAAATCCGAAAAAAAAACTTTTTGCCGAGTCAGCACTTTTTTTTGCGATCGTTTTTTGTTTACCACGGCCGCATTCCTTTATGGATTTTGTCGTATGTGACATCATTTTGTTCAGTGTGGGCCAGGGTATCGCATATTTCAGTTTCAGGCTATTCCGATTAAATATGTGCGAGCTAGCTAAAATGGCGACGGTTGCGAATTCGCCACCCGCACGTGTTTCAAATTCTACAACTTCTTATTCCAACATTTTGTCCACAGTAGCTTGCCATTGATGCCCGAGAAGTTTCAAAAAGATTGATAAAAATCCCTAGGACGAGTTTTCGTTTGTATCCGTTACTAAAGGTGCTTTTTTATGAAAATTCAAGATGGCCGCCCCTTGCCAAGGTCAAAGGTCAACAAAACTTCTTTGGTAGTTGTAGAATCGTGTTTGTGGCATGTGTGTGCAATTTCGTGAAAATCGCTTGAACAAAAGTGTCGTTTTCCCATATTGTCAAAAAACACGAAAATCGCCATTTCTCTGAGTTCGCCACAAAATGGCCGCCAAGCCGTAGGTCGTTTGGCCATCCCATAATGATTTCAGAACTTCTTTGGGATATCTCCAACACGCGTGTTTTGGTTTCGTTGCTCTAATTTGAAATATTTTTTTTTGGCCCCATAAGCGATTTTCGGCCCATTCATTTTTTTTACGGGAACGCTCGCTGTGATGTCATCGACTTCGGGGGGGTGACGTTCTCTTTGCCGAAAATTCATTTTCAATTTATCCCAGATGTGTGCCAATTTTGGTGAGTTTTCGGGTATGTGGCGGGGGTCAAAATTAAGCTCAAAGACGCCGTTAGTGTGCAAGAAGAATAATAATAATAATTAAAGCCGCAAGCGGCGTTGTATGGCCCGCAGACGCAACCCGCCTTCCACGCCCAACTCTACGCACTACCGCGGCCCTCTCCGCCCTCACCGCCCACAAATTAAAAGCTAATCAAGGCTGGATTTGCTCATAATGCTAACTATGCTAACTATGCTAATGTGACTAAAAGTCCTAGCATAGCGATCAGCATAATCAACTCTCTCAGAAAAACACATTTCCTAAAATGCTAATTATGCTTACTATGCTAGCTATGCTAATGTGCCTAAATGAGCTAGCATTGCGATTAGCATCATCAACTGACTCAAAAAAACACATTTCCTAAAATGCTAATTATGCTAACTATGCTAGCTATGCTAATGTGGCTAAAAGTGCTAGCATAGCGATCAGCATCATCAACTGACTCAGAAAAACACATTACCTAAAATGCTAATTATGTTAACTATGCTAACTATGCTAATGTGGCTAAAAGTGCTAGCATAGCAATCAGCATCTTCAACTGACTCAGAAAAACACATTTTTAAAAATGCTAATTATGCTAACTATGCTAGCTATGCTAATGTGGCTAAAAGTGCTAGCATAGCGATCAGCATCATCAACTAACTCAGAAAAACACATTACCTAAAATGCTAATTATGCTAACTATGCTAGTTATGCTAACTTAGCTAAAAGTGCTAGTTTAGCGATCAGCATCATCAACTGACTCAGAAAAACAAATTCCTCCATTGGTAAGAGTTATATGTCATAAGTTGCTAAAAAAAACACTTTTTCCAAAATGGCGGCTTTTCTTTTGATTTTATCTCCATAGCAACCATTTTATGTTTTGGTCCCCTCGGGAGGACGAACAGATTGACGTCAGTTTCGGACAAATCGGTAAAAGTAAACTTTTTGTCGTCCTTAGCAACAGTGGTTTTATGCTAACCACGCCCACATTCCTTATATGTCCATATCCAGTGTTTTTCAATGTAATCTGTTTCAGGCATGAGTGCATGCATTCAATTTTCACTGTATTGTATTGAAATGCATGAGAGTTATAACAGTGCGCCACTTTGCTAGCTTGCCACGCACACGCCGTTCAAAATCTACAACTTCTAATTCCAACATTTTTTCCACAGTAGCTTGCCATTGATGCCCAAAAAGTTTCGAGACGATTGATGAAATTTCCAACGACAAGTTTACGTTTGAATCCGGTGGTAAAGGTGTTTTTTATAGAAAATTCAAGATGGCCGCCTTTTCCCGAGGTCAAAGGTCGACGAAACTCCAGAGGTGATTATACACTTACGCTAGGGACATGCGAGTCAAATTTCGTCAAAATCGCTCGAAAAAAAGTTCATTTTTCCATATTGTGTAAAAACGCGAAAAACGCAAAATGGTAGATTTTGGCACAAAATGGCCGCCAAACCGTAGGTCGTGTCGCCATCACGTAATGATTTCAAAACTTTCTTTGGATATACCTGACAAAGTTATCTGAGTTTCGTTAGCCGATTCTTAAAAATAAAATCCGAAAAAATTTTTTTTAGCCGAGTCAGCACTTTTTTTTGCGACGGTTTTTTGTTTACCACGGCCACATTCCTTTATCGATTTTGTCATGCGTGACATCGTTTTGTTCAGTGTGGGCCAGGGTATCGCATATTTCAGTTTCAGGCTATTCCGATAAAATATGTGCGAGCTAGCTAAAATGGCGACGGTTGCGAATTCGCCACGTGCACGCGTTTCAAATTCTACAACTTCTAATTCCAACATTTTGTCCACAGTAGCTTGCCATTGATGCCCGAGAAGTTTCAAAAAGATCGATAAAAATCCCTAGGACGAGTTTTCGTTTGTATCCGTCAATAAAGGTGCTTTTTTATGAAAATTCAAGATGGCCGCCCCTTCCCAAGGTCAAAGGTCAACAAAACTTCTTTGGTAGTTGTAGAATCGTGTTTGTGGCATGTGTATGAAATTTCGTGAAAATCGCTTGAACAAAAGTGTAGTTTTCCCATATTGTCAAAAAACACGAAAATCGCCATTTCTCTGAGTTCGCCACAAAATGGCCGCCAAGCCGTAGGTCGTGTGGCCATCCCATAATGATTTCATAACTTCTTTGGGATATCTCCAACACGCGTGTTTTGGTTTCGTAACTGTATTTCAAAATATTTTTTTTTGGCCCCATAAGCGATTTTCGGCCCATTCATTTTTTTTACGGGATCGCTCGCCGTGATGTCATCGACTTCGGGGGGGTGGCGTTCTCTTTGCCGAAAATTCATTTTCAATTTATCCCAGGTGTGTGCCAATTTTGGTGAGTTTTCGGGTATGTGGCGGGGGTCAAAATTAAGCTCAAAGACGCCGTTAGTGTGCAAGAAGAATAATAATAATAATGAAACGAAGCAGAAACAATATAGAAGTTTTTGCAGTCAGGTGGCCTATGTATTTCAATGCGGCCTGTCTTTTACTATAGGCTGGGCATGTCTTTTTGGCTTTAAACCCGTCTTTTGAGGGCTTTTTGGGGCTTTTTTGGGTTTTTGTCATCATTTTTGCGACTACAATTTTGACGTTTGTGCGTTGGTGTTGTGCGTGTGTGTGTGTATTTTTGTTGCGTTACACAATTGTCGTGTCGGTGTGTGCTTTGGGCGACTTTTGACCCCATTTTTTGGCGTTTTGACGCGTTTTTTTGACGTTTTGGACTTTTTGAGTGTTCGACCCTCGTACCAGTTACAATATGGTCCTTGCAGTCTATGACTGCTGCGGGCCATAATAATAATAATAATGAAACGAAGCAGAAACAATATAGAAGTTTTTGCAGTCAGGTGGCCTATGTATTTCAATGCGGCCTGTCTTTTACTATAGGCTGGGCATGTCTTTTTGGCTTTAAACCCGTTCTTTGAGGGCTTTTTGGGGCTTTTTTGGTTTTTTGTCGTCATTTTTGCGACTACAATTTTGACGTTTGTGCGTTGGTGTTGTGCGTGTGTGTGTGTATTTTTGTTGTGTTACACAATTGTCGTGTCGTTTTGTGCTTTGGGCGACTTTTGACCCCATTTTTTGGCGTTTTGACGCGTTTTTTTGACGTTTTGGACTTTTTGAGTGTTCGACCCTCGTACCAGTTACAATATGGTCCTTGCACTCTGTGAGTGCTGCGGGCCATAATAATAATGAAACGAAGCAGAAACAATATAGAAGTTTTTGCAGTCAGGTGGCCTATGTATTTCAATGCGGCCTGTCTTTTACTATAGGCTGGGCATGTCTTTTTGGCTTTAAACCCGTCTTTTGAGGGCTTTTTGGGGCTTTTTTGGGTTTTTGTCATCATTTTTGCGACTACAATTTTGACGTTTGTGCGTTGGTGTTGTGCGTGTGTGTGTGTATTTTTGTTGCGTTACACAATTGTCGTGTCGGTGTGTGCTTTGGGCGACTTTTGACCCCATTTTTTGGCGTTTTGACGCGTTTTTTTGACGTTTTGGACTTTTTGAGTGTTCGACCCTCGTACCAGTTACAATATGGTCCTTGCAGTCTATGACTGCTGCGGGCCATAATAAGCTAAAATTACAGAAATTTATTAATTAATGTAGACACATTTTTTTATGTTGAATTTACTTAATTGATTTACGTGCAAATTGAAAGAAGCATTTTTTTCAGTGAACATATTTATCTATGCCCTCTATGCTTCAAAGCGGCCAAATTGTAACACAGACCGATTGAGCCCGAGACAAACACTTGAAAGAAAACAATCAGACGGTGCAAAAGGCAAATGGTGGCGAGCACTGCAAGAACAGGAGGCAGTGAGAGGACTTTTGAAGAGCCATGCTGGCGGAGCTGACATTCACCAGCTCACCAGTGTGTACTTATAGTGTGTACTTCCCCCTTCCAAATGATAACACTTGTAACGGTGAAAATAAATTCTTCTGCCTCACGCAAAGTTTATAGACACTAACTTCTGCTTCTGAATCTTAAAAAACATGTTTTAAGATATTTTTTAACTAGGTAATGAAGCTTTTTTAGCTCATTAAATAGATATTATGTCTTTCATTGATTAAACTGTTCAGTACATTGACCTCATCGTGGGAGATCACAGAGGAATTCATCCAAACTTTGGAATGAAAACAAACTGAGCTCGAGCAGGCGCTGTAATGGATTCTTGGGAGAAATGTGACTTCTGTGTTTAACTGGGACATTCAAGTTAAACATCAACACAAGACAAATTGACAGAAAGTGTTGACACAGACCTACTTATGACTGTTAAAATAAACCTTTCAAAGCCTTAGTCTGGTTTAGACACAAAACATACACTGTTGCATAACTGTTGCTTAGGATAGTAAATCCAAATAAATTAGCAAAAGAACAAAATAATTTGACGCATCAAGTTATGGATCCAAACTAAAACTTTGATCAACATTACAGCAATGTCAGAATAATACTGCAAATATTCATAATATCTAGGTTAAAGTCAACACATTACACAGATTTCAAGTATAAAATATGTACTAGCATACGTTTCTAATTAAATTGGGGTTTCGGCTGCCCACGGCAGGTGTTTCGCCCCCGGCTGGTTGTTTGGCACTTGGGCCACTGGCCACATTAAATCGCCCGGGGGTCGGCGATTTAATTATAATTTAATTATAATTTTTTTTTTAATTTAGAAGTCGATCACCATCTCCCTGGTCTTGTCCACGTTGAGCAGCAGGTGATTCTCTCCAGCCCACTCCTCAAATCCGTCCACCAGCATCCTGTACTCCTCCTCCCGTCCACCACTTATACACCCCACAACCACAGAGTCATCAGAGAATTTCTGTAGGTGACATGACTCTGAGTTGTGCTGAAAATCTGAGGTGTAAAAGGTGAACAGAAAGGGAGAGAGTACAGTGCCCTGTGGGGCTCCCACACCACTCAGCACCACATCAGACAGGATGTCGGACAAACTGTGTCGGACAGTCTGACAAACTGTGGCCTGTCTGTCAGGTAATCAGTGATCCAGGAGACGGTGGATGCACCAGCACCCATCAGCCTCAGCTTATAACCCAGTAAAGAAGGCCGGATGGTGTTAAAGGCACTGGAGAAGTCAAAGAAGGTGATTCTCACCATGCCTCCACCACCATCCAGGTGTGAGTGAGTTCTCTGCAGCAGATGGATGACAGCATCATCCACCCCCAGGCGCGGCCGGTAGGCAAACTGCAGGGAGTCTAGAGAAGAGCTCACCAACGGTCACACCTAAGCCAACACCAGCCTCTCCAGCACCTTCATCACATGAGAAGTGAGGGCAACTGGACGGAAATTCCCGGGGTGAGATGAAGAGGTCTTCTTGGGTACAGGGACCAGGCAGGAGGTCTTCCAGATGAGGGGCAACCTCTCCAGTCTAAGGCTCAGGTTAAAGTGATGCTCGAGAACCGCAGACAGCTGGTGGGCACAGGTCCTCAGGGCGCCATCCGGGCTGGCTGCTTTGTGCTGGTTAAGTTTCTCCAGCTGTTTCTTCAGCTGTTACAGTCAAACAGGGAGGGAGGGTGGTGGTGGTTGGACTGGGGAGAGGGGTGATGGACTGTGGGCCCAGTAGGTGTGGTGTATTATAGGGGGGAAAAAGGTAAGGAGGTCTGTTCCTCAGCTGATCCCTAAGCTGGTGCTGCACCCTCTTCAGCTCCTCCCGGTCTCCAGACCTGAAGGCTCTCTTCTTTCTGTTCAGGAGGTTCTTCAGGTCACAGCTGATCCAGGGTTTGTTTTTGGGGAAGCATCGAACAGTTCGAGTAGGCACAACGGACTCCTCACAGAATTTAATATATTCCGTAATGCAGTCCGTCATGCTGTCAATGTCCTCCACATTATCATTATTATTATTATTATTATGTATTTATTCATTGTTTAGTATTTTATTTATTTATTATTTTATCTATTTTAGGTTCTCTATTTAGGGGGGGGGGGCGCCCTGCAGGGGGCGGTGTGCTAGTCCTTATGGAAGTCAGGGCATGAATGGTGGGGCTGGACCTCCTGCCCCTCCGTTTTGGCACCGGGCCCCTTCCTTGCTGACTGTCTCTCAGCGCTGGCGAGGCTCTGGCCTCCATCTGCGGCTGGCTTACCGCCTCCTGACTGTCTGGCGGCCCTGGGAGGGGGGGCGCCTACCGCGGGCCGGTCGCTCGGGGGAGCCTTCTTCCCCCGGTTGTGCCCATCCGCCTGCTCCTCCCCGTTCCCACCCAAACAAACGTTGCACACAGGCACATAGGGCGCCGGTAACTGGATGGGTGGGTTATGCTGGCAGGGCTCACTGGGGGTGTCTCTCTCTGGGGTCGCGTCGGCAACCACCCTCCATTCCACTTTTACTCGCATATTAGACACCCTGATTCATCTAGGGCCTTGTTGGGATGGTTTGGTGGAGGGGGGCACGGTGAAACATCCGTACTCATCTTTCACTGGTCCCCCCAACAGTTTTAACTTCCACTTTAGACACACACACTGCATGTTAACAGCACACACACAGCAAATACACACCAAACACAGAGGGACCCCGGAGTGGGGGGGCTCTGCTGCTTGGCAGCAGTGGGGCCATCCACACTGGAGACCTCCTATTTTTACCTGCAGCACTCACACAGCACACCCACACCACGATACATAGGTGGGGTCCAGGAGGGGCGGCCGGTCCTCACCCGCCTGATTATCTCGGTGTGCGGCGCTGGGGGGTCGGTCTGAGCGGGTTACTGAGCATCACCGCTTGATGGATTATTGAAACATTATGGGTACTGTAGTCAGGAGTCTGGCACAGTAATATTTACTTTGCTTGACTTATCTTTTCAGGGATGCCGTGTGGACACAAACCCAGGACGCATGATTTCTCAAGATAAAGTCCAAATTTAATTGGTAGACGTGCTGGAATGACAAAATTACTCGTAACGCTGAGAAATGCACAAAACAATCTGGCAACAAGTGCATGAGAGACGCAGACTATAAACAACAGATTAACAATTACAAACAGGTGCGCACATCAGGGAGAACAGGTGATGATATTGAGGGAGAATTACACTGGGGAGAAATCAAGACACCCAAAATGAGAGGACATGTGAGAAACTGAAAGTGACAAAATAAAAGCAGAAAAAAAACCGCCCTGGCCCCAATACCTCACATACAGTATCTAACTTTTTGGTTGTACTTGCTGCGCTGTGTAGTCCGAAAAATAGTACAGTTTTGTTAATTAATAATATTTTTATTTTTCATCAGTCAGAAAACCACAAAAGAGGGGTCAAGGAGCCATGCTGCAGAGGCCTCCTCTAAACAATTATGGTTTGACTATGATTTTGAGTTTGATTTGACTCACCACATTTATTTATCCTGGTATTATCAACAAAGTTAAACACCCGGTCCGATGGAAATCCTGTTTTGTCCTTATTGGGGGACATGTTTAAAAATATACATATCCAAAATAATGTAAAATTTAAACTGTTTGTAAGTATTTCTGATATCAGGAGCAGATAAAACTCGATGTGTGAAAAAGCTTACAGTTGTGACGCTGCAACTGGCATGAACAGCCAAAGTCTCTTTGCTCCTCTCCAATTCGGTTGCATTCCCTAGACAAATATATCCATTGTTGTCTTGATTTCCCCTCGTCGGAGCTTGTATCTGGCTCGAAACTGTACAGCTGGATAGCTCCAATATTGCTCGCTGATTTTTTGCTACGCTAATGTCAGCTTGGGCTTGTGAGGTGCTATAAGCTAGCGGGACAGAGAATCAACAAATGGTTGATGGGAAATTTACAGAGGCTAACTTGTGCACCAACAGTCCCGCCCACAACTCTGAGGTGAATTTCTAATGAACTCCTGCTGTGCTACAGAAATGTGTCTTAAAAAAACTGTGTTTAACCCTTGTGCTATCTTAAATGACCCCACCCTACTATGACGTGTTCTCCCTTCCATGACAAAGGTGGATAAAGGTGGAAAGATTTCATGTAATACATGGACACCAGTGAAGATCACAAATCATTGAAGAAAAAAGGTTCAGAGCACTGTCTAGTGGGTCTAGATCAGTGTTTTTCAACCAGTGTGCCACGGCACACTAGTGTGCCGTGGGAGATGGCCAAGTGTGCCGTGGGAAATTGCCCTCATTAACTGATCTAAAAACATTTCCCATCTCCAGGATTTTAGCTCTCTGTTCATCCAAACAGGCCCTGATAAAACACTGAGGAGTTAGGAATATAAAAGATCGTAAAATACCTTTTCTTTGCGTTTATTTTATTTTATTAAAGACATTTTGATAAGAATGACGTACCGCGATTCAGCTGCACCTTCGGCTGTATTTTGGAAAAGTCCCGTGTTGGGGGGGTTAATCACATGTCATCGGTCTGACCAATCAGAAGTGCTTAAAGTCTTCACTTCCTTGTCCCGATTTAGCTCGTAAAGTCGCTCAGTTCTAACAGAAATACCAGCTAAAGCTCGTCTTTAGCGGTGTAGCTTTCCACAGAATCCGGTATCAGACCGTGGAACAAGTGAACAAAACAATGAAGCCCCGTAAACCGATCTTCGGCCGTTTTATGTACTACATTTCCCATGATGCATTGGGTTGTGAGAGTGACAGCGCAAAAGGAGATCTGTTGTTAAACGTCTTGAAACTAACGAACACACAAACTGTTTTTAAATCTTCTAACTTAACTTTTATTGCATCTTTTAGAAAAAAAACAGCTGCAGTTTCCAGCTTTTTCTGTAACAATTATCTCAAAAATGCATGTGAGATTGTGCAGGGGCTGTAGATCAATACACACTATGAGTTTCTCCTTTTTTTTTAAATTTTTGGATGCTGGTGTGCCGCGGGAGTTTTTTTAAGGTTAAAGTGTGCCGTGGCTCAGAAAAGGTTGAAAAACACTGATCTAGATGACCCAACTCCCAATGTTAAAGTGCCTAGGATAGCACAAGGGTTACAAAATGCTTTAGTTTTTCACATTTTTATGCAATCTTTTTATTCAACCCATGGAATAAAAGCTGAAAGTCTGCACTTCAATGGCAGTGGAGTTGTTTTATTTAAAATTCACTTTGGCAATGCACAGAAACTAAATTTGAAAAAATATGTCTCTGTCCAAATATTTATGGTTGACTGCATATGTAGTATTTGTCATACTACAGAAAAGATTTGGTCAGAAAATTACTTTGTTAGCTTCAGTATCTTTATTTAGCATTTTTGAGCAAATCTGATCCATATTTAAATTGTAAAAAATTATTTAAAATAAAAAAGGGAATTAATGGTGAATAATATTATATTTGTAATATTTGTTCTAGTAGGACAATAGGGTCATGATTAGTCATTGCAGAAACTTTGGTGACATTAGCTTTAGTATCTTTAGAACTATTGAGCACCTTTATTATGAATCATATCACTTAAAATGTGGAAAACTATAAAATATATTAAAGATGGAATTTCTCACAAAATATTGATTGTGGCCTGAATATACTGACTGAAGTCTTTATTACCACCTCATATAACTGTAGACATTTATCCATTTTTGACAGATTGATTATTACAGAATGATGTTTTCATGGAGGTAGCACTTTGTTGACGGTCCCTTGGCAGACATCTCGCTGCTGCAGTGTCTGCATGTACAGCTTGACTTCTCATTAAAAGGCAGGAAAAACGCTCTTTTTTCTTTTGGAATGCATTTGTAGTTCAATCTCTGTGTTAATACAAAAGGATTGAGATGCTTGCTGTCACATTTGAACGGTTATCAGAAGAGTTATTGAAGCAGGAAGTCAGAATCTGTGAAGCTCTTTCTAACTTTCCCAAGTCTTCTGAGTGCTGCACTCTGATTGGTTTACTCCTCGCCCTCCAACCCTCCCTCCTCCCTAGTTCAATTATCGGACACAGATCAGTTTTGACAAGATTTTCGCAAGGAATGTGTCAGAAGTCAGAGCGCAGTTTTAGCACACTTGTGATTTGCGCACACGCAGAAGCACATTTGAGCAGTTGCAATCACAGATTTGACATTGTAACTCACATGCAAATGGGAATTTGTCAGTTCACAGCAGAAGATTTTTACACATAGATGTAGATTTTTTGGCGCACAAGTTTTCACATTCTGTTTTACAAGTTCTGACATCAAATCCACAAGCTCGTCCATTTAGACACATTATTACCTTGATAAAAGACTGCTGTGTTTTTGTGTTCACCAAAACTTGGCTGAATAACAGTATCGCGGACGCACACTCACACACGCACACAGACTCGCGGACCATGGTATTCAACTCGACCAGCTAACATGCTACCAAGCTGATAGGATGCTCGCGGGAAAAAAGCAAGGCGGCGGACTGTGTGTTTACATCAACAATTCCTATTGCCCTGATGCTGTTGTGGTCGCCAAACAATGCTCAGATCTGCTGGAGTTCATGGTTATAAAGTGTCGCCCGTTCTACCTTCCGAGGGAATATACAGCAATGTTGCTTATTGCAGTATATTTCACCCCCAGCATCAAAAATGACGGCAGGAAGGAGGCACTGCACGACCTGCACCTACAGATCAGCGAGCAGCAGACTGCACACCCATACGCATTATTCCTCCTGGCTAGGGATTTTAACCACGCAGACCCCAAAAGTGTGTTTCTAAATATGCACCAACACATTAACTTTCCAATACGTGGAGAAAGCATACTAGACTGTGTTTACACCTCACAGAGAGGAGCCTACAGAGCCCTCTCCATCCCCCACCTTGGCTTCTCAGACCACATCACTGTGATGCTAATGCCTGCATACAGACCCCTAGGGAAAGTGGCTAGACCAGTTCGGAAAAGCATACGGGTATGACCAGAGGGGTCCACAGAAGCTTTTCAGGACTGTTTCAGCTCCACAGACTGGAACATGTTCAAGCAGGCTGCAACAAACAACACCAACACACCTCCAGGAGTACTCAGAGGCTGTTACTGCCTACATCGCCAAATGTGCTGATGTTGTCACAGTGAATAAGACCATCACATTTTGGGCAAATCAGAAGTCATGGCTAACAGGAGAGGTCTACAGACTCCTGAAAGTTCATAATGCTGCCCTCAGAGCTGGAGATGAGGTGGCCTTGAGGTCAGCTAAGGCCAACCTGTCCCGTGGCATCAGGGAAGCTAAGAGACAATACTCCAGAACGATCGTCCATCATTTCAGCGACAGCAGAGACACTCAGAGCCTGTGGCAAGGACTTCGGACCATCACATACTACAAACCTCCACCACAGACATGTGACAGCTCCATCTTCCTGCTGAATGATCTGAACTCTATGCTCGCTTTGAGGCAATGAACAGCTCAATGGCCCAGAAAACTCCACCCTCTCCTGGTGACCAGGTGATGTCACTGTCTTCAGACAGCGTGAGGAGATCCCTCAGTAGGATCAATGCACGAAAAGCCTCAGGTCCAGACAACATCCCAGTCGGGTGCTGGGAGACTATGCGGGGGAACTGTCTGATGTCTTCACAGACATTTTCAACATCTCTCTGAGTCAGGCTGTCATCCCCACATGCTTTAAAGCGACAACCTTCATACCTGTCCCAAAAAAGCCATCTCCCTCCTGCTTTAACGACTACCGTCCGGTTGCTCTGACCCCCATCATCATGAAGAGCTTCAAACGGCTGGTCATGCGGCACATCAAGTCTGTCCTGCCCCCCTCCATGGACCCATTTCAGTTTGCTTATCGGTCCAACCGCTCGACTGATGAAGCCATCTCAACTGCTCTTCCCTCTGCACTCACTCACCTGGAGAATAAGGACTCAGGATACTGTTCATTGACTTCAGTTCAGCTTCAACACCATCACCCCCCCAGCAGCTCACTCACAAACTGGCCCAGCTGGGGCTCAATGCTCCTCTGTGTAACTGGCTGCTACACTTCCTGACGGGGAGACCACAAGCAGTGCGAGTCAGCAGCAACACATCCAGCACCATCATGATGAACACGGGGGCTCCCCAGGGATGTGTGCCAAGCCCCCTCCTCTTTACCATGCTGACCCACGACTGTGCACCGTCACACAGCTCCAATGTCTACGTTAAGTTTGCTGACGACACCACAGTGGTGGGTCTCATCAGCTTCGGCAATGAGACACTACAGGAGTGAGGTGAGCCACCTGTTTGGTTGGTGCAGAGACCATAATCTCCTCCTGAACGTGGAGAAGACGAAGGAGATGGTTATGGATTTCAGGAGAGGCCACACTCAGCATGCTCCTCTGACCACCAACAACACAACGGTGGAAAGAGAGAGCAGCACCAAGTTCTTGGGTGTGAACATCACAGACAACCTCTCCTGGTCCGATAACATCGCATCACTGGCTGGGAAATCACACCAGCGTCTCCCCTTCCTCAGCAAACTGAAGAAAGCCAAAGCCCCTCCCCCCATCATGCACACTTTCTACAGAGGCGCTGTGCAGAGCATCCTGACCAGCTGCATCACGGTGTGGTATGGTGTCTGCAACGCATCCTGCCTGAATTCCCTCCAACGCATCGTGAGGGCGGCTGAGAGGATCATCGGTGCCCCCCTCCCCTCTCTCCAGGATATCTACAGCACCCGTCTCACCCGAAAAGCCCTCTGCATTGCAGATGACCCCACCCATCCATTCCACAGCTCCGCCAGTCTGCTGCCATCCGGGAGCAGAACTCGTGGTCTTCAGGCCAGGACCAGCAGACTCAAAGACAGTTTTCTCCTCTAGGCTGTCAGGAAGCTGAACTCTCTCCAGGCCCTGCCCCCCCTCCCCTCTTGTTGCCCCGTTGCCCCCCTGCTCTGCTGAACTCTGACACGCACACGTCATTCTACCTAATCAACAATGAACTGCACCTTCCACCAGTTTACTGGTGCTGTAAAAATATACACTGACTTTATTTTTTTCTCATTCTTACAGTCACTTTATTTATTTATTTATTTATTTATTTTTCTTATAGTCACTTTATGTTTTTCGTCTTATTCTATTTTATTTTGTGTTTTTGAAGTTAGATTCCCCCCTTAGACTGGAGTTTGAAGAGAAACAGAATTTCAATTTCCATGTATGTGAAAATATCATAGAGATTGACAATAAAGTTTACTTTGACTTTGATATTTGAATGTCACTTTTGCTGTTTGGATGTCACTTTTGCTATTTTAAATGTTACTTTGCTATTTGGATGTCTTTTTGCTGCTGCAGACAAAAGAATTTGCCCATTGTGGGATGAATAAAGTCTTACCTTGACTTATGGCACAAAGCTACATAATTCAGCTAATTAAAACAGCTTGAACATCTTCCTAAATTCAGTAGATAAGCTGTTTAAACTTCTGCATTCTGAGAGCCAACTGAAGTGCCAGCCCCAACTTTCACTGCTATCTTTCTTTTTATAAAGCTGGAGTTAAATGGCTTAGTGACAAATTAGAGTGTAACTATAATAGTTGCAATGGTTAACAATGCTTGCTTCTTGTCAAACAGAAGAAAGAATTTCCAATGCTGCTTTTCTCCCATTCTTATCCTGACCTATTTCACACCATCTCAATGTGAATTACAATTACTGCTGCCAATGTGAATGGAGCCTTGAACTTTGTTTTCTTCTTTATCTTCCTGGAGTTTAATGTGACAATCCAGACACAGAGATCTGGTTATGACTGAAAAAGCACATAATACCATTGTGTGTGTACGTGTGTGTATGGGGGGGGGGGGGTTCTAAGAGTAGGCTTGGTTTGAAAAAATAAAACCAGGGGTCAAGAATCAAAATGGATTGGGATTTGCCATCAGCGAAGGTCTGCTTTGGCCTAGTAAAGGCTTTGGCCTTTACAGGGACACATCTGCATTGCAAATTGGCCCTGCACTCGGCTTTTTCACAAGTGGACAGGCGGGCCAGGGCACAGTTCCCACGCACACCCCATCAGTCACTCCACAGCCTTGCCAAATGCCCACCCTCCAACCTGCTTACTAATCTCAGCATGCCCGAAGGGCCTCAATCACAACCACTGGTGGAAATGGCGGTGTGTTCTCCCAGGCTGACACCCCCAAAACAGGCATACACAGTGGGGGCTTTGTTCCAGCTAGGGGAGGAGACAATCATCTGTGACAGGCTGTAACGAAAGGTGTAGTCTAAGCTTCCACTCAGACAAACAAGATGTTTGTTTGCTTGTTGCTCTCTTGTGTAAAAGCATTGAGTCACTGGTTCCAATAATTTTACTCATGAAAGAAAAGAATGAGGTCTTTTCAGGCTGCAGCAGCTTTAGGGATTACATTTATTTTAAAGCATAAACGCTTCTTAAAATAGCAGCAGAATGAGATTTATTTTGTCCTTTTTCAGAGTGAAATAAGGCAAACGTAATAACCAAATTAAATTCATATTAGAACTATTTTCTCAAGTATGCAATGAGTTTTATTCCTTGTCCTTTAAATACCACAGTAAGGAGTAAAAGATTTTAAGCCTAGTCAAAACTGCAGTGACGGGTCGATATGGGCAAATCTGTACGGAACACTGAGCTTTGCTTTAGGATGGAACGTTGTAGACTGGTTGGTGAGTCCATAGAGAGAAAATGTTTATGTACTTTTTCTATTGGTATGCTGCGAGTGACAGGTTGTAGGCAACATTTAACCCCTTGTGCTATCTTAGATGACCCCACCCTTACTTTGACGTGTTCTCCCTACCATGACAAAGGTGGATAAAGGTGGAAAGATTTCATGTAATCCATGGACACCAGTGAAGTTCACAAATCATTGAAGTAAAAGGGCACACTGTCTAGTGGGTCTAGATCAGTGTTTTTCAACCTTTTCTGAGCCACGGCACACTTTAACCTTAAAAAAAATCCCGCGGCACACCAGCATCCAAAAAAAAAAAAAGAAAGAGAAACTCATAGTCTGTATTGATCTACAGCCCCTCCACAATCTCACATGCATTTTTGAGATAATTGTGTCAGAAAAAGCTGGAAACTGCAGCTGTTTTTTTCTAAAAAATGCAATAAAAGTTAAGTTAGAAGATTTAAAAACAGTTTGATGTGTGTTCGTTGTTTCAAGACGTTTAACAACAGATCTCCTTGTGCGCTGTCAATCTCATGACCCAATGCATCATGGGAGATGTAGTGCATAAAACGGCTGGAGATCGCTTCTCTGAGCCTCATTGTTTTGTTCACTTGTTCCACGGTCTGATTCCGGATTCTGTGCAAAGCTACACCGCTAAAGACGAGCTTTAGCTGCTATTTTTGTTAGAACTGAGCGACTTTACGAGCTAAATCGGGACAAGGAATTGAAGACTTTAACCACTTCTGATTGGTCAGACTGATGACATGTGATTAAGCCCCCCAAGAATGATTGGTGGAGATAGTTAAAGGGACGGGACTTTTCCAAAATACAGCCGAAGGTGCAGCTGAATCGCGGTACTGTACCGTCATTCTTATCAAAACGTCTTTAATGAAATAAAATAAACCCAAAGAAAATGTATTTTACATCTTTTATATTCCTAACTCCTCAGTGTTTTATCAGGGCCTGTTTGGATGAACACAGAGCTGAAATCCTGGAGATGGGAAATGCTTTTAGATCAGTTAATGAGGACAATTTCCCACGGCACACTTGACCATCTCCCACGGCACACTAGTGTGCCGCGGCACACTGGTTAAAAAACACTGGTCTAGATGACCCAACTCCCAATGTTAAAGTGCCTAGGATAGCACAAGGGTTAATATTACATCAACCATTTTTGCAGTCAGTCAGAGCAAAACAAATGGACATAGGAAAAAATACAAACAGTGCACATGGACTTAAAATTTATTTCGACATTGTTAGTAAGTGTCTAGTTCGGGGCCCCTAGAGAGTTGGGGGCCCCAGGTGATAGCCTACCATTGCCTAGTGGTAAGTCTGCCTCAGAGAGCATGTTGAAAGCGCCAAAAACACAATTTTCATTGGAAAGGGGCTTTTAACCCTTGTGTTATCTTAGATGACCCCACCCTTCCATTGACGTGTTCTCCCTACCATGACAAAGGTGGATAAAGGTGGAAAGATTTCATGTAATCCATGGACACGAGTGAAGATCACAAATCATTGAAGAAAAAAGGTTCAGCACACTGTCTAGTGGGTCTAGATCAGTGTTTTTCAACCTTTTTTGAGCCACGGCACACTTTAACCCTGACAAAAATCCTGCGGCACACCAGCATCCAAAAAGAAAAAAAAGCAGAAATTCATGGTCTGCATTGATCGACAGACACCCCCCCCCCCCCCCCCGCAATCTCACGTGGATTTTTGTGATAATTGTGGCAGAAAAAGCAGGAAGTTGCGGCTGTTTTTTTCGAAGAGATGAACCACCAGCTAAAGACGAGCTCTAGCTAGTATTTTTGTTAGAACTGAGCGACTTTATCAGCAGAATTAAGAACAAGGAAGTGAAGACTTTAACCACTTCTGATTGGTCAGACTGATGACATGTGATTAAGCCTTCAACAATGATTGGCGGAGACAGTTAAAGGGGCGGGACTTTTCCTTTAGCTGCAGCTAAATCGCGGTACCGTGATTCTTATCAAAATGTCTTTAATAGAATTAAATAAACACAAAGAAAAAGTAATTTTAAGATCTTTTATATTCCTAACTACTCAGTGTTTTATCAGGGCCTGTTTGGATGAACAAAGAGCTGATTTCCTGGAGATGGAAAATGTTTTTAGATCAGTTAATGAGGGCAATTTCCCACGGCGCACTTGACCATCTCCCACGGCACACTAGTGTGCCGCGGCACACTGGTTGAAAAACACTGGTCTAGATGACCCAACTCCCAATTTTAAAGTTCCTAGGATAGCACAAAGGTAACACAACACGCAAAGGTAAGTGAGAAGTAGGCATGTCATACGAAGTTTTATATTGTCAGTCCCCCAAACCCAACACTCTGTCACGGAGCCTGTTAATGCTGTCCACTTTTTAAATAAACAGCACTTATACAGCCTGACTGTCAGAAATGAGGAAATTAGACAATCAGAGTGTAGTATGTGTGCATCCTACAGGTTGCCCTCAGACTCCTGGGTCTGTCATCTTTTGGTTGGTCCCCAAGATCCTTCCTGACATCTTGTTATGATAATGTAGTAGCGCAGATATAGTTTTTTTATTATTTTAATGGCTCTGGTTACCAGAGCGAGCAGCGCGCAAAACACTGGTGATTAAAGCCTTAGTCACATACACCCGCATGGGGGTTAAAGGGTGCTGCGGATTTTTGTCACTGGGCTGGTCTGTTTTGTTCTGATTCTGTTTTTTTTCCTGTCTTGAGTTTCATCCAGCACTTTTGGAAGTACGGCTACAAATTTCTTTCTTTCTGCCTTTTTCTCTTTTTACAGCTGCTCAAATACGCTTTATTTTGCCACTTTTAAAAAATCTCTTTAATAATAATACTAAAAAACTTTATTTATATAGCGCCTTTTAAGATAAAATCACAAATTGCTTGACAAGAAAACACAAAGTAAAACACACAAAAGTAAACCAGATTTACGAGAAAGCAATTCTAGCTCAGAGAGGGAAACTGATGAAAATGTATCTAGAACTACAGGCCGAGGAGGACTAGGAACAGAACCAGAGCCAAATGCCGTATATTTAAATGCACTTTTCTACCTTCCTTGAAGGCCCAAAGCGCTTTACAGTCACAGGCCAAGTCACCCATTCACACCGGTGGCTCAGCTGCTGAACACTGGCACCAACCTTCCACCAGAGGCAAGGTGGGGTTTAGTGTCTTGCCCAAGGATACGTTGAAACATGGGCGGCCAAGGCTGGAATCAAACCTCCAATCTTCTGATCAGAGGTTGACTGCACTGCACTGCCGCCCATAATGGTGTTAAATAGCACCTCAGGATGACCTCTATTTTTAGGTAGAGGTATTCTCTACCTAAAAGGATTACCTTTTAGGTGACGTGAGTACGACTCATGTCACAGGAAGTGCGTCGAGACCACTGTGCTACCAAATTGGCATTACTCAGGTAAAACTAGCATTTCTTTTGCTTCATCAACCGACAACTTCAGACAAATATTCTTACTGACATTGAAAATATTTACTCTGGACGCTCTGGAAGATTACAAAGGTTACATTGATGAGTGTTTCGAGCAGATAGTCATCAGGTAGACGCCCGCGCCTTCATTCCAACTTCAAAGTGCGGACATCAGGATGACTCGCCCGGAGCTGCAACCTCTCCCGGCAGCAGCTTTGAAAGAATCCTGGAGTCCATAGATAAAAAGCTGTTTTGCTTTGAAGGCCGGCTTGCCCTACTGGAAATTCTCCACAAAGAATTCCAGGCGCTATGGAAGGTGCTGGAATTCAGCCAAAACCAAGTCATGGAGCTAGTGACTGAAAATCGAGCACTCAGAGACACAGTGGAGAAGCTTAAACAGAGTAAACAGCAGATCTCTGTGAACTACTGCAAGATTAATGAGATGGTGCTAGTTTTCCAGGCCAAGGGGATGAGGGGCAATCTGGTCGTCTCAGGCATTCCGGAACAGGTTGATAAAGATCCAGAAAAAAACATGAAAACCTTCATCAAAGACCAAAACAAAATCCCAGAAGACACAGTCAACATGTCCTTCATTGACCAATACCAAAAGAAGGACTTTGTCAAGAGGCGCGGACTTGAAGTAAAGGGAACCAGTCTCAGCAGAAATGATCCATTTCTGGGATATATTCTACGGAAGGTCCGTTTTCCTATCCGGAAATGGTTCATCCAGGCTGGTTCTCGGGCAGTCAAGCTCTATGTGGACGGTCTCTGCGCGGGGAAGGGGTTCACATTAGACCTGAGCCGGGGGGTGGGTTGTGGTCCTTGCCCCTGAGCGCTGGGCCCCGCCAAATTTCCAACTGTGGCCGAGCCTGGTCGGGCAATGTTTACAACACCCCTTGTGGGCCCCCTTTTTCCCCGGGGTGCCCCCCTCCTGGGCGGGGGCGGCGGGCCCCTGCCTTGTTCCTCCCTGGACCAACCGTGGGCCGGGTGGGTGGCTGCCTGGAGTGCAGAGCGAGTCTCCCTTGGGGGGTCCTGGCTCGTACCTGGGGTCGAGGCGGGGGGATGCCCGGAACTCCAGAGCGGTGATGGGGTGCTCGTCTGGGGCTGTGGGCGCCCTTCTCCGGTGGGGCCCTGCGTTGGGCTCTCCTGGCGCGGCGGGGGGGCTGCTCTCCTGGTTGGGCTGGGGCGGCGCTCTCTTTCCCCCCATGCCTCCCTGCTCTCTGGCTCTGGGGGCCTCGCGGCGGTCCTGCTGGCCCTGGCCTGGGTGGCGGATTTGGTCGCCCGGGGGCAGTTGTTCCCTACCTGCTCCCGTGTGGCGTTGGGGGGGTTCCGGCTGCCGCTGCTGCTGCGGCGGGGGTCTTGGTGTGGGGATGGCTGGGCACTCTCCCTCCTTCTTTTTACATTCCATCATCCATTTTAGAAGAACATAAACACTCACTTGAGCACAGGCGTTAGCTCACCTTTGCACAAATATTTTGCGTAATTGAATGAAATATTTCACACTACTTGGTTTGAAGGCAAAAGTATGCATGTGTGAACACTATCGGTATTGTCTACATGTTGACATGTGAACATTTTTTGGAGCCAACAGGTATGTTTATAACATCTGAGTGTGTGTGTGGACAGGCCCCGCCCTTCTAGACTTGTATTACATCTGAACCTGACCGTAATGATTATAACCATCCAGAAACTTGTTGCTTTATGCTGCTTCATGGTCCCCCCCCCCCTGTAATCACCCTACTATCCCCACCTCTCTAATATCTCTAATATCCCTCTCTAATATCCCTACTATCCCCACCTCTCTAATATCCCTTTTCCTCCCTCCTTTCCTTTTCTGTCCGATCCAACACAAAAAAATTTCAAATATGATTTAAACTGAATAAAGTTTGGCCTCGATTACAAAAGGGGTTTATTCAGACATACCTCTGGTTTGTCAGAAGATTCATAACCCCTCTTGTTAAAGTAAAATATTTCCAACACAAGAGGCCTTCAGCCCTCATCAGTTTGCCCAGCTGTTGGACAGGACAAGTAAAAAAAAAAAAAAAAAGGGAAAGGTCAGTTTCAGCACTTTTAAAATATTTCTCGTCTTGGTCTTCATTGTGTTTGCTTGTAATCTTGAAGGTGCAGGCTTATAATGTTTTTGATTGTTGAAAGTGCTCCCAGTGGTCTTTTAATTATGTTAATGCCGTTTTTAGCCTAAATCTAAATACCTGGGTTATTTACTAGGACAGTTTCTGCAGACCAGCATGAGTTTATTAGAAATTACCCTCTTAGTTGTTGACAGAGAGATGGTTGACACAGATTTGGGTCTCCTGTTAGCTTACAGCCCCTCACAACCCCAACCTAACAACATTTTTTTGCTCCTGATTCACAATTTGAATAAAGAAATACTCAAAAATGCAACTCTGAGCTAAATTTTCTTTATATATGTCTAAAGTGCAACTGGGCTAAGCCCATTGACCACTTGATTGCCTGTCACAAAGTGAGATTTAAAGGCAAGGACTTTGTGGTCACTTAAGTGCACTTTAGGCATTCCCATGCAGCTGAATAAAACTGGTAAATGATTGGACGGGGAAGTGGGCCACAGGGATCAAGGTGACCAAGTGCTGGGGGAGGGGCAAATGAAACGTTGAGACTCAAAGGAGCTGTCCCACCACGTTGAAGTAGATCCATTGGGATGGCCGAGCAGGTGAGGAGCAAGCATAGACTTTTGCCTTAAGATGAAAAATCTCCTCATGGCCAGGATGATGTGGTCATCGTTAAGCTTAATTTTCTTTATATATCCCATACATCATCAGCAAAATTTGCCACAATAACATGTTAAAAATACAATTCTTTTTGGATAGTGATTTTAAATTGTTTTACACAAATAAAAAAAAATCTGTTAGCTTTACATTTTAACTCTACAGAGCTATGTTTCATGACAATGTTGCTTCAGTTTTGTGTCTTTTGTGAAAAGCATTATAAATCATAAACCAGATGAGGGGGTTTTTATCCAAGCCCAGAATGTAAAATATGCTGCTAATTCATAACTCTGAAAAGGAAAATTTATCTCATCTGGATGTTATTCACAAATCTGAAAAAAAATGGTTGCACAGTGGCACAGTGGTCAGCACAGCAAAAAGGCCCCTGGTTCAAGTACCGGCTTGGGGAGTTTGCGTGTTTTCCCTGTGCATGTGAGGTTTTCTCTGGGGGACTCTAGCTTCCTCCCCCCTTCGAAAAATATGCTTCATAGTAAATGAATGAATGAACAGGGAAAACCAGTTTTCTTTATCTTTCACTATAAATAAAGATGTGTGTTTTATACATTTTTACTAGAATGTACAATACACATCCACTGTCTTTTATTAGTTTATTAGTTTTGTGTCTGTTTCAGGATCCGTAACGCCTGAGCCACGAGCCAAACTGTAACTTTGGAGCCAAGTTAGAGCTCAAAATGTGTCACCACTATTTTTTCATCCAAGAAATTTGGAGGATGGACTTTTTCTGCTGACTCTCCTGTGAAATTCATCAGTGACCACTACTGGGCAGAGTGCTGACAGGGGCTTTAAAGCTCCTGCTTCCAGCTCGCATATCATGGTGTCAACACAACAAGTCAAGACAAATTCCTCCTAGGATTCATCCTGAAAAAGTCTTGGGACCAAAATAAACAGACGGAGTCCAGTCAAAGCACATTCCTTAGCCTGAAAACATACATTCATTTTCCCCTAGATGAAGGTCTGCTGTTTCTGCTGCAGAGTATCTCTGCCATTGTAGAATAAGTCATTGTGTGGTGTGATGGAGTGGTCAATGATCTAATTGTGCTTCCTGAGGTCAAACCCTCTTTTGGAATCACAACATTTCTTATCCATCAATCATGTGCCACCATCACTTCTGCTGCTTGCACTCCCTGATCTGCCCTGTTTGGCTGTACCAGAATATGAAAATCTTTTTTTCTGATCATTACATCTTTCACCCTAGGACTATTACAGCACTGAAGTACTAACATATGGTCACCATAAAAGCCACTGTTATCTCTAATCAAATCAATTCAAAGTTTATTTGTATAGCACTTTTCCAACAGAAAGTACTCAAAGTGCTTTACATGATGAAATAAAAAATAAGGACAAAATAAACAAATATGTAATTAAAAAACTGGCACAATGCACCTCTCACATGTAGCATCTAATGTTGCTGTGGAGGACCTATGAGAATCTCCATTAGTGACAGTGTCTATTGTTTTGGAGAGAAATTTAGGGTTGTTTTTTTTGTGAGATTAAGTTTGAGAAGTGGAGGGTTCTAGCTTTTTTTATTGCATGGTAGTACGTAATTTGCTTTTCTTTGAAAATTTCGTGATGTACAGTTAATTTAGTTGTCCTCCACCTCCTCTCCGCTCTCCTGCATTCGCGTTTCATGGCTCTGATCGATTCATTTCTCCAGGGTGCTGTAGCTTTAGTTTTCACCGTTTTGGTTTTAATTGGAGCTACAGCATCAATGGCTGACTGCAGTTTGTTATTAAAATGTTCAACCATAAAATCACATGATGCTGGTAAAATCTGACCGAGAGTTTGATGTAAATGTTGATAAAAATTTGCTGCCACGTCAGGAGTAATGTAACACTTCCTCACAGTTCTCACTGCAGCATCCTTTCGAGTTAAACTGGTGATGTTAAAAAATATGCAATAGTGATCTGACACAGCCATGTCAACAACAGAGGACACACTACAGGACAGGGCATGGGTTATGACCAAGTCTAGAGTGCGCCCCCTGCTGTGGGTGGGCTGTGTGACATGCTGTGTAAAATCCATGCTATGCAAAAGGTTAAGAAACTCATTTACATGTCACCAGTTATTAGAACTCTACTATATTTACAGTGTATAAATGATAAAAAATCATAAATTCTTGGATAAAAAAGGGGAGGGAGGCTTTGGTGGTCTGTAAACAGTAACACATAAGATAGCCGGGCTGTTAAAAGGAAATGCATGATGCTCAAATGAGGAGTAGCTATTTAGCGTAATTGTTTTTGTTGCAAATAAGTCACAAGCAATCGATGCAGTGCCACCGCCTTTTTTATCTCCCCTAGTAGAGAATAAAAAGTTAAAATTTAGAGGGGAAGCTTCAGTGAGAACAGGAGCATCAGTACCAAGCCAGGTCTCAGTTAAAAAAAGACAATCTATGTTGTTATGTAAAATGAGTTCATTCACAATAAAAGATTTATTTGAAAGAGAGAGAATATTTAAAACGGCAAACTTTAAGGCCCTGTGTAAATGCAGATGGATTGATTCATCTTTTTTGTTCGGTGATGTGTGAATGTGATGGAGATGTCTGACTGTGGAGCTGGTGGGTCGGAGCCGGGGGTGTTCATGAAATCTGCTTGTTATGTGAACTGGGATGTGTTGTGTGATAGATGTGGTTTTAACTGAGGGTGGATTCTGGTGGCAGTCCAGTCAGTCAGTGAGCAGTTTAGTCGAGAGGAGTGTGAGTTCAATGTTCAGGGATAGAAGTTGAGATCCTGTTTGTTTTGGATGTATGCCGTCTGGTTTAAAGAGATTTGGCCTATTAAAGAAGGTGGTGAATTTATCAACATATTATTGGAAATGCAGTGTCCTTTTAACCAGATGGGAAGTTGTCTCGCAAATGGCTGACTTTAATGTCTCCAAAGCGGGGAGATGGAAGCGGACCGGAGATGTTTGTCCAGCTGCTTGATGGGGTGGATGAGAGTGATGAAGTCCTTCTTGAGGGTCTCAGATTGCTGAAGCTTAAGGTCATTCACTCCTGCATGGACTATTGTAGTGTGAACGGGGGGACTCTGATGGGCAAGCTGGTGGGCAGAGTTGGCAATGTCACAGACGATTGGCGCCTGGGTGACAGGAAGTGCGGCTCCCGATAACGCGAACATGCCTGATCATTGAGGTTCCCACGACGAAGGAGCCAGGGGTATCCCTGCGGCCGCCAGTTCTGGCTGCCGAAGTGAGCGGGCCCGTCGCAGCAGGACAAGCGGGAGTTGGCGTTACACCTGTGCCGCGAGCCGGGGAAGCAGCCGATGAGGAGTGCGAGCCGCCAGGAAGAGGAGATGTGGCGGCGCACATCGCAGCACCTGTCGCAGGGGGAGACGCAGCGGGCTTTGAACTTGACGCCCCGGTCACGACCGCAGATGGAAACCTAGTAAGTTTGTACCAGCAATTAAGAGAAACTATCACATTCTAAAGGCATCACGCAACTATCAAGACCAACTGCGAGTGATTCCTACAACTGAAGTTCAAGTTTTTGTCCTCTTCCTACCAATGTAACCCTTGTGCTATCCTAGGCACTTTTCCATTGGGAGTTGGGTCATCTGGACCCACTAGACAGTGCTCTGAACCTTTTTCTTCAATGATTTGTGATCTTCACTTGTGTCTGTGGATTACATGAAATCTTTCCACCTTTATCCACCTTTGTCATGGTAGGGAGAACACGTCAATGTGAAGGTGGGGTCATCTAAGATAGCACAAGAGTTAAAGGTCGCCATCTATGCCTCAATGATCAGATTATGGTGGGACAGATGTCTTGCGATGCTTACCCCATCTATATGAGCTGTACGGCTGCAAAAGGTCTTTTAAGTAGTCCAGTGCTTGGCTATTTAGAGCTGTGTAAGTTAAAACCAGGATTTTAAAATGCACTATGTAGCGGATGGGGAGCCAGTGCAGCTGGATCAACAACGGGGTGACGTGTTAGAAGATTTCGTTAAAAGCCTTGCAGCAGCATTCTGGACAACCTGGAGCCGTTCTAAAGATGTTTTGCCTAAACATTTGAAGATGGAGTTGCAATAATCAAGACGAGATGAAATAAAAGCGTGGATGAGCATCTCCATCTCAGAACGCAACACAATTAGAATCAGTTTTGCAATGTTTTTAAGATGATAAAAACAAGAACGAACAAATGACCCGACATAAGAGTCAAGGGATAAAACTGGGTCTAGAGTCACCCCAAGGTTCCTGACAGACGGCTTGATAAAGGAAGCAAGGGGACCGAACCACTGGACCGTCTGGGGGAGGCAACTGTCAGGAAACTGATCGAAAATGCCATGACTGTCGAGAGCAGTTGGTTAGCAACAACTTTTTCTAAAATTTTGGACATGAATGGAAGATTAGAAATAGGTCTAAAACTGCTCAAATGGGAGGAGTCAAGCCCAGGTTATTTAAGGAGAGGAAAGACGACAGCTTTCTTAAAGTGCTCAGGGACCTGACCAGACAGCAAGGACAAGTTAATTATTGACCAGACACAGGGACTGGAATGGAAGACATCTTTGAGCAGGGATGTTGGCAGTACGTCGAGAGAGCAAAAGGATGACTTAATTGTGGCAACTAAGTGGAAGATAAAAAGTCGCTGAAGTCAATTAAAAACACGCTGTGTGGTCCAGGAGGACGATAGAAAACAGCATAATACAGAGGGTTCTCATCCCCGACTTTCATCACCTGAAGCTCGAACGAAGAAAACTGAGCCACGCTCACCGAGCAGCAAGTTGCTGCCAAGTTTCAGTCAGAAACACAAGATCCAAGTTCCTGGAGACTTTAAGTTCATTTAATACAATTGTTGGCCACGGATCGGGCGTTGAAGAGCGCCATGCTCAGAGGGGCAGGAGCCCAGCTCATGTTGCCGGCGACCCGCATCAGGGGGTGCAGGAGCTGAGGGTTAGGACCCGGGCCATCCAAGACTCCACAAACCACAGGGAGAGATGACCAGGCAGAAGAAGAGCTTGGATGAACAGTCCTCAGGGAGCACGGCTTCAGGAATCTAGACCCGGGGTGTCCGAGCAGGGACTCTGGGAAAAACATCTGGATCGGTGGAATTCAACAGATGACAGCTGGCCAGGAACGCGGCTCTGTTTTCCGGGAAACTCTGCGCTTCCATTGCAGCCTGATCCTTACTTGGACGCCGGCTCTTTTTCCTTTACTCCTCCACCGAGATCTGGCACCAGGTGGATCTTGGCACCAGGTGGGCTTCAATCAGGACACCGCCTGGAGGCCCCAGATGGAGGGAACGGAGGACGCCAGCGCAGGAAGAAGAGGTATCTTTGCCATTCAGCGGCAGTCCGATAGAGAACAGTGTGAGGCAGTCATAAATTAAAGCAGCTAAAACCTTGTTTGCACAAAATAAAAACCGAAAGAACAGAAAAAACAGAACTGTAAATTTCTGTGAGAGTGTCCTGCCGGCAGCGGCTAAGCCAAACACAGGCGCCATCTTGCTGAGAAACAAACTGAAATTCGTGCAAAATGTCACCCATCTGGAACAACCCAGACATCCTTATTAGGGTTGGGCGATGTCCCCTAATTTGGCCGTTGACGATGTTTGCTGTCAACCATCGGGATGGACGATGACATCGTCGGGGGGGGGGGGGGGGGTATTTTTACATTTTTCGTTCTTATATAACTGCTATTCGTTATTTTACTTTTTTTATTTTATTTCCCAACTAATGACTAATCTGCGATGATCCAGTATAAACTGAGGGAAGTGACTTTAACAGAAAAAGTAACAAGCAAGATAGAAAATTAGTGTAGTCGCTCCCGCACTTAATTAGTGAAGTGGACCGGCGGAGCGCGGACTTAAAGCTTTGTGTTTGATGGGAAGGGGGGGGGGTACATGAGCGGTATGTGTGGGAGATTTAAGACTGCGATCCGTCCCGCAGCTCTAGGGGTACAAGCAACCGAACTCAGAACCGGGTCTAAACGTGTGTCTGAGCACAGCTCGGATCGTCAGCACACACAGCGGTTTGAGCATCAAAGCAGAAATGTCGCTCAGTCCTTAGAAAACATTCAAACAATTACGTGGATTTGTATTTCCAGTCGTGTCCCGACTAAATAAAGGCTGATGTTATTCTTACACGTTTACGTGCAGCGCCACCCAAAGCTAATGTTGTTAGCCCGTGTTAGCATACTTATTTTATTTTAACAACAGGGGTTATGAATCTTCTGACAAACAAGAAGTATGTCTGAATAAACCTCTTTTTAAATGGAGGCCAAACTTTATTTATTTTACTCATATTTGAAAATCTTTTGTGTTGGACCGGACAGAAAAGGAAAGGAGGGATGAAGAGAGAGGGATCTTGGGGGGGGGGGGGGGGGGGGGGGGTCTAGGAGGGTGATTATAGAAGAGGGGGGTAAAACCGTGAGGAAAGCAGGACCGCCACGGGGGCCCCCAAAGCCAGAGCGCAGAGAAGCATGGGGGGGAAAGAGAGTGCAAGCTCCAGCCCAACCAGGAGAGCAGCCCCCCTGCTGCGAGGGCCCAAGGTGGGACCCCGCCCCAGAAGAGTACCCACAGCCCCAGACGAGCACCTCATTACCACCCAGGAGTTCTGGGCATCCCCCCCACCCCAACCCCAGGTTCAAGTTAGGACCCCCCAAGGGAGACCCGCCCGTGCTCCAGGCAGCCACCCACCCAGCCAACGGTTGGTCCAGGTTGGTCCAGGAGAGAGCCAGGCAGGTGCCAGCCGTCCCCACCCAGGAGGAGAAAACCCAGGGGAAGAGGGGGTCCACAAGAAGTGTTGTAAACATGGCCCGACCAGGGTCGCCCACAGTTGGAAATTTGGGGAGGCGTAGAACCGACACCACAGGGACACCTCCAGGCTCAGATGTGATGTGATCCCTGGCTTCTGGCCTTGCCAGAGAGCTCAGGGATCCCTCTCCCTGCGTGGAGAGAGGGCTGCCGGGCCTGGGGGAGAAAGGGGGGGGTCAGAGAGTGCAAGCTCCAGCCCAACCAGAAGAGAAGTCCCCCCCTGCAGCGCAAGGAGGGTCCAACGTGGCGCCCCGCCCCAGATGATCACCCAACCACCACCCAGGAGTTCTGAGCATCATCCCACCCCAGCCCCAAGCACGAGCCAGGGTCCCCCAAAGGAGAGCTGCTCCACGCAGCCACCCACCCACCACAGTTGGTCCAGAAGAGACCAAAGAAGAGGCCGCCCCCCTGCACAGGAGGAGGACGCCCAAGAGAAGTGGGGGTCCACAAGGGGTGTTGTAAATTCAAATAGAAATTGAGTTTACAACACCCCATTTCTAAATTAAATTAGAAATATCTAATTTGACAGTTAGAATGGATTAACAGAAATGCTCTTTCATTTTCAAAAGGAAGCTGCGTTTGCTGACTCAAAAATAAAATGAAAATTAAATCAGTGAAACGGCTTTTTCTTTTTCTTCTTCAATGCCTCTAATTCTGTGACTTAATTACCCCTTGTGCTATCCTATGACCCCACCCTTACATTGACGTGTTATCCCTACCAGGACAAAGGTGGATAAAGGTCGAAAGATTTCATGTTATCCATGGACACCAGTGAGGTTCACTAATCATTGAAGAAAAAAAGGTTCAGAGCACTGTCTAGTGGGTCTAGATTACCCAACTCCCAATGTTAAAAAGTGCCTAGGATAGCACAAGGGTTACAATGATCAAGAAAATGGACATTTTATTTTCAAAAAATTCTGTAGTAAATGTGTAGCAAAATTCAATTAGAAATATTTAATTTGACAATTAAAATGGATTAACAGAAATGCTTCTTTATTTTCACAATGTAAATGCATCAATTGACTCAAAAATATAATATAAATAAAATTTCAAAATGCTTTTTCCTTTTTTACTTAACCATTGTGCTGTCTTAGTCACGTTAACATTGGGAGTTGGGTCATCTACGACAGTGCGCTGAACCTTTTTTCTTCAATGATTTGTGATCTTCACTGGTGTCTATGGATTACATGAAATCTTTCCACCTTTATCCACCTTTGTCATGGTAGGGAGAACACCTCAATGTAAGGGTGGGATAGCACAAGGGTTAAACATCGCCGATTCTGTGGCATAATTAAAGCGAAAATGCGAAGAGTGGATTGCATTTTCATTTCCACATCCCCCTCGCAAATAGTGTGGCATAATTCAATTCCAGTCAGCTTTTCCAGGGGAGAGGGTGTGGCGATGATATCTCGGTGTGGCCGGCTGGCTATTTTGAAACATGAAGTGAGGTGTTATCTTCAGACTGTTTTTTCCGACGCAAGTGGCAACATTTCGACTGGTATCCAGATTTGGTTGGTGAGTGCAAAGATATAATTGTGGATTAAACGTAGTGAGGATATGAGAAGAATCTGATCTGGCCCATACATGCCTGTTTGTGCATGTCCCATATGTCACTCCATTCCTGTGCGTGTGTGAATGTGTGCATCTAGGCCCGGCAGCAGAAGACTTAATATAACAACAACAGGCTGGAAACAGAAGCAGCTCTTCAGCTAACGGCAGCTGTTCACATTTCCTGCATATTAGATGTCAAGTGCTGGCTATCTCACTTTAGCCGAGTGCATTATTATCAGATGGGCTTCCTGCTCCGCTAATGTGGCGGAAATGTGAAAAGCGCTGTGGACACACAGAGCCTTCTTTGAGCAGCTGCTGCTGGTCAAGAAAACAGTGTATGCGGATATTTTTGTTTGCTGTGGCCTTGGCTTGTGTGTCAATGTGTCAGCCTTATGAACATGATGGGAGGTGCCCTGACTGAGTCACTGTCTTTCAGCAGAGCAGCCTGTGTGGATGAGCAATGTGCCCAGAAGTCCCCATGAAGAACATTCCATAGTGTCTTCCTTTATTCGCATGGGATGATTCAATTACTCCTAAATGCTCGATTGTCAGGGCCAAAGATGGAGAAGAAAGGAGCCAGTTGGATTATACCATATGTTGGATTATCAAAGAAATAACATAGCAGTGGGATTCAACAATAATATACTATTAATAAACCTTTTTAGCAAGGATAAATGTTTTAACCAGCACTTTTGAGTTTGCTGTGAGTGTTATAAGCAAAACAGCTGTAGGCTACGAGGTCATAAGACAATAAAAGAAGACTATTTTAAGGCATGTTTGGCAATTCACACATTAGTATTGTGTGTTGCAAGCAGGAAATCTGAAAATGAAGGAAGTTAGTCATTACAGTTCTGGAAGTTCATTTTTTCTAGTAGTTCTGCAGTCCCTCCTCAAACATCGTCCTTTTCGTCATTACCTTTGAAATGAGATCTATATGATGCTGAAGCAATTTGACCAGTGCTGCATCCTCCACATCATTTAAATATTTGTTTTTAAAGCATTAAAGGCCTTGAAGCTTTTGACTTTAGAGGTTGGAGTTTCTGAGTTTAAAAAACTCTGTAAAGGTATTGTTAGGTCTGGTATCACTCACAAGGCGTCGCTCTTTGCAGACGACGTTCTCCTTTATATTTCTGAGCCACTGAGCTCTTTACCTGTACTATTAGACATTCATGATCAATTCGGATCACTCTGAGATTATAAAGTCAATTACCAGAAAAGTGAGCAATTTCCTTTAAACCCTCATCCAGAGAGCTGGCTCCTTCAATAGCCCTTTGTAACCTTTGTGCTATCTTAGGCACTTTAACATTGGGAGTTGGGTCATCTAGACCCCACTACAGTGCGCTGAACCTTTTTTCTTCAATGATTTGTGATCTTCACTGGTGTCCATGGATTACATGAAATCCTTTTCACCTTTATCCACCTTTGTCATGGTAGGGATAACACGTCAATGTGAGGGTGGGGTCATAGGATAGCACAAGAGTTAAACTAGTGGAAACAGGTTTTTAGTAAGATGATGGCGCGCAGTAGTGCAGCGGCCTCTCATGCTCCCGGCACCAACACCGTTTCTAGAACTATTTTGGCAGACTATGCTTTGTTAGCAGGCTCTGCGGTCAAACTCATAAATACCGCCAGTGTTAAGAAGTGCATAAAATACAGCCGGACCGAAATAATGACCATAGAAGACAGTTTGGACACGAGCACAACAGTGGGCCCTGGACTCAAGGCCTTACTGGGCAGGCTGCATCTCCTGAGGAAACCGAAGTGGCGCAAGGATGTTCGCTGAACAGAGAGCAAGAGGAGGTGGTGTGCGCGGAAATGTAAGAGGGGTGCTAGCAAGGCTAAAGGCTAACGCCGACAGGCCGACGATCCCATCTCTGTTCCTGGCCAATGCCCGCTCCCTGGACAACAAGATGGACATGCTTCAACTGAGGCTAGGGGCTTCCAGGGAGTTGTGGAACTCTGCTGTGATTTGTCTCACGGAAACCTGGCTGAACGACAACATGCCGGACCCAGCCTTTCAGCTCGACGGGCGGCTTCTGTTCCGGGCGGACCACAACCTACAGTTGGGAAAAGCCTGTGGGGGTGGATTGTGTATCTATATCCACAAAGGTTGGTGCACGAACTGCAGAGTGGTGAACAGCCATTGCTCCGAGGCGATAGCGAATATGACTGTTAAATGCCGGTCACACTCGTCTGTCTCGTGAGTTTACGTCGGTGTTTGTCATGGCTGTTTACATCTTTCCGGGCGCTAATGCTAATGCTAACGAAGCGCTAACGGAGCTATGCAACAAAATCAGCTCACTCCAGCATAAGCACCCGGAGGCTTTTTATGTGTTTGCAGGGGAGTTTAACCATGTAAACCTGACAGACACTCTGCCCAGGTTCCACCAGCATATAAGCTTTCCAACACGAGGAAATAACACTCTGAACTGTGTCAGGCCTCTCCTCAGACGCAAGGCACCAACACAGAGGACCATCACAGTGTGGCCCAGTGAGGCTGCACCAGCTCTGCAAGACTGCTTCCAGCACACAGATTGGCAGATCTTTAGAGAGGCAGCTTTGCACGAAGCGGAGGTGGATCTGGAGGATTATGCATCAGGAGTCCTCGGGTACATCAGTAAGTGTAATGGACTATCCTAACGAGAAACCCTGGCTGAACGCAAAGGCGCACTTAACCTTTTCTACTTCCGCTTAGAGGACTCCAACCCCCCCCCCCCCCCCCCAGCACCCGACTCACCATCCCACCTGGCAAAGAGACGGGTGCTGAAGGACTGTGCACACCAGCTCACAGAGGTGCTGACAGACATTTTCAATGCCTCCCTGCAGTGGGCCCCACCTGCTTGAAAACCGCCATTATCATTCCAATCCCCAAAACATCATCAGTGACGGGCGTGAATGACTATCGGCCGGTTGCCCTGACATCGATCGTCATGAAATGCTTGGAAAAACTGGTCATAACCCGCATCACAGAATCCATTGATGTCACCAAGGACCGGCACCAATATGCTTACAGGTCAAACCGATCCACAGAGGACGCCATCTCCTCTGTGGTTCACACAACCCTCACCCACCTAGAGAACAAAAACTCGTATGTTCGACTGCTCTTTGTGGACTTTTGTCAGCCTTCAACACCATCATCCCACAGACCCTCATCCAAAAACTACACACACTCGGACTGAGCCCCACTCTGTGCAACTGGGTCATGGACTCCCTGACGGACAGACTACAGTCTGTGAAGATCCGCGACGTCTCCTCCTTCCTGATCACCCTCAGCACAAGCTCCCCCCAGGGCTGTGTGCTAAGCCCCCTCCTGTTCACCCTGCTAACGCATGACTGCTCAGCGAGTCACCCCGGCTGTCTGATCATGAAGGTTGCGGATGACACAGCTGTAGTTGGATGCATCACCAACAACGAGGAGTCCGACTACAGGCGGGGGGTGGAACCTCTGGAGCAGGGGTCGGGAACCTATGGCTCGCGAGCCATATATGGCTCTTTTGATGGTCACATGTGGCTCGCAGACAAATCTTTAATTATACTTTTTTTTTCATTAGACCAGTCCTTCTCGGTCGCGATGCCAGAGGCGCGCAGTAGTAGCGGTGCTTGGAGAGAAAACTATCAGTTTACTATTATCTATTATTTCACAGAGTTTGTTCCACCCGGAAACCTGTGAATTGCCGTGCCTAAAACTGCACGCTCCCGTCTTTGAGGAAGAGCGCGCAGTTGCGGGGACGGGATGTGTGAGGAAGAAAGCCGGGGGGGAGGGGGGGGGGCAGCAGGTGAATCGCGCAGGGATGGTAAAAACGTAAACCCGCTGCCTGTCACTCACTGCAGCGTGTGAGTGTGTGTTTGGCTCCCCGTCTGCATGTGAGCAGTCTTTCTCACATCTACAGAACATTCAGACCTACGATCACGTTTAAAGTCTCAACGCCTGCAAGAAGCAGAAACTCACCACTTATCAACCAGACTAGACCATCAGCAGAACTACCACGAGAAATACTCACCATTTATCAGCAACAGCATAACGATGTTATTAAAAAGAATCCACAGACCTATTGTACTTTAAAAATGTTGAAATTACATCAAATGCACACATTCATTTGTATTTTTAGTTTTAAAAATATTGTCGCGGACTCAGTTTAACTTGGCTGTTGGGCCGCGTTAAAAGTTCTGGAGTTCATGGAACGCATCGATCAAGCAGTGATCTGATTGGCTCTTAGTTCTGTCGCTCAGCCTGTTGTTAGGTAGTTTGGACCAATGGGGTTCAGCTATGGGCCGAATAAGGGAAATGCGAGGACTGGAGCGGGAGCAGGGGAATATAAAGTTGGGAGAAGCGCTCTCTCTCGTCTCGGCGGGAGAGATTCAGGAGTTGCTGAATTAATTGTTGGGCGTTTGTTGCGGTTTACAGTAACCAGAATAAAGAACCTTAAAAGAGGTTAAGTCTCCGTGCCTCAGTGTGGGAAAGGGACGCTACATTATTGTATGTATGGCTCTTTCAAAATTACATTTAAAAATATGTGGCGTTTATGGCTCTCTTGGCCAAAAAGGTTCCCGACCCCTGCTCTGGAGGGCTGGTGCAGAGACAACAACCTTTGCATCAACGTGAAGAAGACCAAGGAGATGATCGTGGACTTCAGGAAGGACAGACACCTAATCCCCCCATTCACATCGGCAGTGATGGAAGTGGTTTCCAGCTTCAGGTATCTGGGCGTGCACATCTCCAACGACCTTACCTGGGGCACAAACACTTCCTGCCTGGTCAAAAAGGCACATCAGCGCCTCTATTTCCCGAGGAGGCTTAGGCGTGCTCGGATGGGGATCGCAGTACTGACCTCCTGCTACAGGTGTGTGGTGGAGAGCGTCCTGACCTCCTGCATCACGGTGTGGCACGGCAGCTGCTCTGTGGCAGAGAGAAAAGCTCTGCAATGAGTGGTTAAAGCTGCACAGAGGACTGTGGGCTACAGCCTGCCGACCACCACTGACATCTTTGAGACCAGATGCAGGAAACGAGCTCCCGCATCTTGCCCCTCACCCCTCTCACCCTCTGGGATACAAACGTAACTTTGTATCCCTCCTGGAGGGCATCAGGAAAGACTTTGAGGTCGGGTTTGCCTCTGTCACTCATCGGGCAGGTGAATCTCATCAAAATGACCATCCTTCCTAAATTCTTGTATCTCTTCCAGCACATCCGTCTATTTATTACCAAAGCTTTTTTCGACAACATGGAAAAACAGATCTTTAACCTCCTAGGAAGTTGGAAAATGCATTGTGAAGTGTTTCCAAATTTTTGGTGTGCTTTTCCCACACTTGAAAAGGGCTGAGCGTCCAATGCTGAAGATTCAGACTGCCACTTGAGATCAATTTCCAAACTTTAATTCATTTACGTTTGATCTGTCAGCAATCAAAGACTTGCTTTAAAATCTCATTTAGCAAAAATTCACATTGATAAATGAACTTCCCACTATAATTTTACAAAAGTTACAAAGCACACCGACACAACAAATATCTAAGTCCTTAATGCTGAAAATTCCCACTGGTACCTGAAGTACACACAAACGCACACTCCGTTCCCACAACATACCAAACCAACAAGGAAACAAGTGGTTACGCATTTCTAGCACTCAGATAAAGTCTCTTCTTACCGGCTGCCTCTTCAACAGATGAATATGGACTACTCAATTGCACACAGGTAAGCAAACAAGCTTTACACACAGACTGACAAGGCTTGTGTCTCTCCGGTGCTTTTCCTGAATGAAGGGTGTGCGTCGCCATTAAATAAATGACGCAGCACGCTCAGCTGTTCAGTTCCACATCACGTGACTCAGTCAGATGCTATGTGCAACATGCATAGAATCTGCAAATTCGTATTACAGTCACTTAAGAATAAAGAGGTCTTGATCTTCCCAACTTCAGACAATATTACTGGGCAGCATGTATACAGAAGCTCCTATACTGGATGTGCGACAACAATACTTGTTTGGGTGCAGATGGAGAAAGAATCCGGTCCTTATTCATTGTCCTCAGTTCTCTGCTCACAACTCCCATTGACTTTATTTGAGACAATATTGTTCTAAAGGAATTGGTTGCCATCTGGAGACAATTCAGAAAACATTTTGGCCTGCATGGTCCTTCAGTACTATCTCCCCTACTAAAGAATTGTAATTTCGTATCCTCTGTTACTGATGTAGTATTTAAAATGTGGCATAGCAAAGGACCTAACAAAGTCAAGGATCTATATACTAATAATATTTTCCTTATAATCCTTCATCCAGATTTAACCCTTGTGCTATTTTAGATGACCCCCCCCCCTTCCATTGACGTGTTCTCCCTACCATGACAAAGGGGGATAAAGGTGGAAAGATTTCATGTAATCCATGGACACCAGTGAAGATCTCAAATCATTGAAGAAAAAAGGTTCAGCGCACTGTCTAGTGGGTCTAGATGACCCAACACCCAATGTTAAAGTGCCTAGGATAGCACAAGGGTTACCTTGCCTAATTCACATTTTTTCCGCTTCCTCCAGTCAAGAGATTATGTGGGGGGAAAAAATTCCCTCACTAACTTACTAACCTTACCACTAACCTTACCAACCTCCCCGAAACTTTTTTAGATTCCTTATTGGAAGTGGACCCACAGCAGACAACCCAGTCTCATCCTAAAATGTGTAGTAGCTACATTTGTCCACATGGAAATGCGTGAGAGTTTTACAAAAACGCCCCCTAAACTGTGAGGCGGATACGTTTCATTTTTCTATTCATTTTCTACCAGCCTTCTCAGGATCACGTGAATTTGGAGGTTTTGCCTGCCGTGAGCAAAAAACATGGCGGATGCACGTTCATTTTTCGGTGGAATATCCCATAAAACAAGATATTTTGAGGACTAATTTTTATTTTGACAACATTTCTAGCGAGAAATATACCATTTTCTTTTAAAATATGCTTTCATTTTGGACATACAGTTTGTAGTTCGCTTGTTTCGTTCAACTTTTTCTCCCAAAGGCTCTGTTACGTTGGAGAAACACGTTAACTTTCATTCATATCTGCAGACGTGCGCGTGGGTCACGTGACTAATATGTTTCTCTTTTTTTCCGCAGAATATTGTAAAATATGAGTGAATATGGACTGATTTATTTTTGAAAACATTTCTAGCAGTATATATCCCCTTTATTTTCGTAATATTGCAGACATGAAGTTGTCTGATCTTTTCCATTCATATGTGCGGGCTGACGTGGGTCACGTGATGTGCCTTTCTCTTTTTTTTTCCTGTGGAAAATCTCGTAAAAAGGTACGTTGCGATTTATTAATTTCTTTGATTTACATTTCTAGGGACCCGTGTATAGGTTTTCTCGTTCCGTGTTGCTGTTGCGGCGATCGGGCTTTGATTGACATGTGACAACAAACCGGAAAAATGTTAAGTTCAGGGACGGACCAAAGAGTTCTTTAAATTGATTTTTCTGCATTTTTATTTATTTACACTACGAGTCTAATGATGTGTGTTAAAAAAATAATATAAATATTATGATAAATGAGATGAAACAATTATTTTGATGGAGTTTATAAAATATTAGCATCTATTATATTCTTTTTTTCTTTAACTGTCAATTTTTTTGACGTATCTCATATATTATAGTATTATAATGAAGTGCTCTAATTTATCTATTAAAAACGTTTCATCACTGTTTCCTGTAGTGATTCTCAATAAAGTTTTAAATAGGATATATTAAATAGGATATATTATCTAAAGTAAACAGGCTTTTAAGCCTTCAATTTGCTCCAATTGACATGAAGTGCGCATTTCTACAAGGAATTTGATGATAACACTTATTTGACAACTATGGATGCTCCGTTTACCTGCTTTGAATTGGATTTAGCACTACATAAATCTAAAATTACATCACCCGGTAGGGATGGTATAAGTTATGTTATGTTAAAACATTTAGGTAGGAAAATGAAATTGAAATTATTGGACATGTATAATAGGGTCTGGTGTGAAGGTAAATTGCAGACCAATTGGAAAGAGGCTGTGGTTATTCCTATATTAAAACCTGGGAAAGATCCGAGCAGCCCAGAAAATTACAGGCCCATAGCACTCACATCACATGTTGGTAAAGTGATGGAAAGAATGATAAATGAGAGATTGCAGTATTACCTGGAAAGTAAAAATTTGCTGTCCCCATATCAGAATGGTTTTAGGAAAGGTCGAGGGACAATGGATCCTGTAATCTGTCTAGAAGCAGACGTTAGGAAAGCCCAAGTAAATAAAGAATATTTGGTGGCAGTATTCTTTGATATTGAAAAGGCTTATGATATGGTCTGGAAAGAGGGTTTATTGATAAAATTAGGTACGTTAGGACTTAATGGAAGAATCTATAATTGGATTAAGGGGTTTTTGTTTGATAGATATGTTGAGGTTAGGATAGGAAAGTCCTTTTCTAATGGTACGTAGTGGATAATGGAACCCCACAAGGTAGTGTGATTAGCCCTGTGCTGTTTTCAATTATGATTAATGATATATTTACTTCAATTGGATGTGAATTTGGGAAGGCATTATTTGCAGATGATGGAGCCTTGTGGAAGAGGGGAAGAAATATTCGTTATGTGGAGAGAAAGATACAAGACGCCATTACGGAGGTGGAAAACTGGTCTTATGACTGGGGATTCAAATTTTCAGTAACTAAAACAAAATGCATGGTTTTTACTAGGAAACGTGGAACTGTTTTGAACTTAAGGTTATATGGAGAAGCAATTGAGCAAGTACATAGTTTTAGGTACCTGGGTGTTATATTGGATACAAAATTGAAATGGAGAGAGAACATTGATAGTATAGTAGGGAGATGTAAGAAAGTCATAAATATAATGAGATGCTTGAAAGGTACTGGGTGGGGAGCTAGTGCACAGGCTTTAAAACAAATATATATTACAATGATTAGGTCAGTCACAGATGATGGAATTATTGTTTACAATACAGCGTGCAAAACGTTATTACATAAAATAGAAGTCATCCAAAATCAGGCTTTGAAAATATGCACTGGGGCTATGAGGTCAACTCCTGCTGTGTCATTACAAGTTGAAATGGGGGAAATACCATTGAAACTAAGAATTAAACAGCTGATGCTTAACTATTGGGTGAAAATACAGGGTTGTGTAGGTGTAGAGAACATGGTTAGGAGGGCTATTGATCCTTGTTGGGAAAGTGATAATGAGACAAATGAAAGTGCTGCTTGGAAATTAGCTAGGTTAGCGAGAAAAGCAAATATTCATGGCAAAACCCTAGTTAAGACGTTTTTGTACCCGACCACTCCTTTCTGGATTTTTCCAACTGCACAAGTGGATTTGTATCTCCATAGAACAATGGAGGATAGAAAAGGGAAGGGAAACTGGGATGAGATAACAGCAGACAGATTAGACACAGTCCATGCTTCATTTATACCCATATATACAGATGGATCTAAAGACCCAGAAACAATGAGAACTGTTTTTTCTTTCTGTATCCCTACATTGGACAAATCTGTTGGAGTTAAGACGTCAAAGGATCTTTCAGTTTTTGCAGTTGAAATGTTGGCAATATCATATAGTTTACACTGGCTAGAACAGAACAGAATTGGGGATGGTATAATTTGTTCAGATTCATTGTCAGCTTTGATGTCTCTGAAGTCATACTATTCTGAGAGCAGATCAGATATATTATATGAAATTTATGAGAGTTTGATCAGGTTGGCAAACTTGAAAATAAACATTAGATTTATGTGGGTACCAGCACATAGGGGGGTGGAGGGAAATGAAATGGCTGACTTCCTGGCAAAAAGGGCATTGAAACGGGGAATAGAGATAGAAATTCCATTAGGTAGGACCGAATTTAGGGCAATTATTAGGAGGCGTACACTGTAAACCCGAATAGTCCAATGAGCTAAAAAGTTTTATAATCACTGAACTCAAAAGTAACAAACAAGTTGAGTCAGCTTAAAACCTATAAGCCGATTCAACTTTTGCCACAGTTATATGTTTATTGGACTAAAACATTTTGAGTGAATGAAACCTTGGAGTCAAAACTTATGAGTAATGAGACGTGATGACGTCGTAACGTACGCCCATGAACGTGAACTCAGCCACAGAAGTCTTCAAGATGGCGGAGGTCTGATGCGAGTGTCAGCTGGCCCAAGTTGATAACGCACATACGTCTAGGTAAGTCGTATTATTTTATTTTTTATTATATTTTATGACTTTCGCCTCTGTATTATATATTTGTTACTTCTTTTGATGTTCCTTCAAGTATATCCTTTGTATTCATGACGTGCTCCATGAGTTTGTATGTATCTTCGAATATTTGTTCTGAATTAAACAATTATGTATGTTTTGCAGTATCATGTCATCAGAGAATTATTGCTTGTGGTTAAAAGAAGTTGTTGGGGCAAAGTTTCAAGTTTTACTTTTACCGAGTTGGTTGGCGCACATTTTAAATTATCTAACCGTTACTAGCTAACCGTTACTACTAGCTAACCGCTAGCTAGCTCTGGCAGAGCGGCTGCCACAGCCACATATACGACTCGGTGGGAATTGCCTTTTTTTTCTACTACTTTTACCATAGGCTCTGTGATTTGGTAATCGTTATTTTTTTGTGTAACTTGTATTTCACGTAGTAACCTAATAAATGCAAATGTGGGCTAAGCTAGCTGCCTTACGCTAACGTGTTCTCGTATCTTCTTTAGTGAACCGGCGGTGCGTTTGAAAAATAAGAGCGGAGGTAAGTTTTGATTGTAAATAACATGGCTGCAATATTTAAGACACGAGCAGCTCCCAGTCCCACGAATCCTCCGGCTATGGATAACATTTGACCTTATTGACAAATTAAATTAATTATAAATAAGTAAAAATGTCTAAGCTACCTTAATGTTATGTAGCAGTTATAACTTTGTCCTGAATTGGGCTCGAGTTAAAATACTAAATGTATCATAAAGTTTGCTTAAGACTCAAAAACTGTATTTTGACCACTGGTTTGGTTGTGATTTGTGTTTCACAATGTCAAATATTTTAAAATAACTTTTTTGTCTCTTCCTAAAACATCCTCTGTCATTCTAGCTAATGCACAAGTATTTAAAAAATATTAATATAAATCATAGATTACATATTGTGGACAGAGTATTGAGGCTATTGTGAAATGCAGCGGTTTTTCCAAGCTACCAGTAGCTTGAAAAAGCTTTAAAATGTGTTTAACATTTTAAAAAAAAATTTGTAGATGTGAGCTGAGTTTCATCGCATCACAAATGTCAAACTGTTAAAACAGTTTTATTTTGACCTGGACAGACAGACGCAGAGGATGCTGATCTTTTTGAGACAGAAGGCAGCACGAACCGGAAGGCTCTATGCGACTTTCTGCACCTCTATGATAAACAGGTGAGGTGTAACTGCATGGCATGATCAACATTATGCATTAGTATAGCTAAAAGAAGGGGCTGACTTGGATTGATTCATATTAATTACTGAGTGTTTCTAATTCAGTGAATGAGTGTAAATGTTTACTTCACTGGAGAAAAAAACATCAATGTTGATCCCAATGCATTTGTAAATATGAATTTAATGTCATCTTATGTTTGGTGTATTTTTTGAAATAACTGTACAATTTTAAGATTATTAAAAAGACTAGATGAACTGAACTGAGCCAGACCAAAGGGTGCAGTCATTTGAAATATGTTTGCCATATTAATTTGTCTTTGTCTCTGTGCAGCAAGAGCAGACTGCTGATGTCAAAGGTACTCCTGTCCTGCACTGGCTTCTAATATACAAACGTGAGGAGGACCCACAGTTCTTCAAAGTTTGGAATGTAAGTACTTTATGATGGATATGCTGGTTAATACTCCAGCTGTGTGGGTAATACAACTTAACCATAAAGTCATGCCAAAGCAATGTTGTGAGGTAAAGCACATAGTCTCCTAAAATATTGCACTCCAGCTCATCTGTGCTCCTGTACCTGACCGTGGACCTCGCCTCTGGCTCATCTCGGGCCCACAGCCGTCCCCTATTTCATCTGGATGACGCCAATCTGCTGGACTTAAAAAATGCAGTTGTTGAGCTAGAAAATGTAATTCTTCTCAAAGAGTTCTGGTACATCGCCTGTCCGTCCTGGGGAGGAGTTTTTTATTTATTTTATTTTTATAAAGGAGTTTTTACTAACTGTGTAAAAGGGTCTAATGGCAGGGATGTGATGTGTGTAAATGTGATCCTGTTTTCAGATGTCATATTTTTTTGTGTACAGTGCCTTATGGAATCATGAGGACTCTTACAAATAGTCTTATTTTGATTCCATTTGATTTTGTATTATATAAGCTCTGTTCTTCCAGATCCTTTTCAAGCAATAAATCAAGCTCTACATGACTTTAGTTAAAGATCACTGTATTGAATTAAGCAAATGTGATTTAATTGACGTTTTTGTTTTGTTTTCTGTCTTTTTAATCAATGCATTTCCTCATTTCTGTAATGAGTTTGATAAATATGTGTAAATTTTTTATTGCTTTGACTACAATCCTTGAAATCATTAATTTAAATCAATTTTAATAATTTTCCTGATGTGTAATTTCTGACCTTCTCTTAAAATGTCAATTTCAGGTTGTAGTTTTTGCATAAAGTTTTCTTCCCTCAAGCGATCAATTCTCTCTCTTTAATACTACACTGTATTTTTTCCTTTGCAGATTAGTCACCAGAGCCAGACATCAGCAGCACCTCTGTTGGCATTCTGACCGTCAGCAACAACAATACAAGTTCAGTGCATTTCTGTCCGCTCAGTACAGCAGTTGTGGTGGAAGATGAGCTTGTGGTAGGCAAATTTCCTAAATGGGTATTTTTTTGAGCGCTAATGTTTATAGGGAAATGGCAGCCTAAGAAAATACTGTTTTATGTGGGAAAAGTATAAAAAAAAAAAGGCTGATAAACAATTTTTGCTTTTCTTGAAATGTAAGAATGCTCTTTTTTATAAAGTTGTATAAGGAAATGGTGTAAAAAAGATTAGTGCTCATTTTTTGCTTTTCTTGAAGACTGATTTATTTATTTTTTATGGCTTGTGCACTTTTTCTTAACACAAATTGTGCAGTGTTTTACCTTTTTGTAGTACCACAAGTTGTTCAAATGTACTTGTGTAAGGTGGTTTAAAAATAAACTTGCAATTACAATTCTGCCTCAGTTTTTCTTTTGTAAAAATGGCCGTGACTAAGAAGGACAAATAAGACTAGTTTAGACTTCAAATGATTAATTTTGAGTTGAGATATATTAAAGTTTTTTAGTTAATTAACTAATGTATTAAGGTTCAATAAAAACAAAATATTCTAGTTCAGTAAAGTAAGAATCTTTAAAGTGTGGATGCCATGCTTTGAACAACTTTGTCAAATAAAAAAGCCCTTTAAACGCTGATTCTATTGATACCAATAGTTCGCGTCGAAAAAAATCCGAAGCATATGAATAATAGACATCTTTCGAAGGAATCAGAGATTTGGATCTGCCGCTAGAGCGCAGGCTGGAAGTGAACCCGATATGACCTGTGACGTCATGAAAGGCGTTGACTTTCGCAGTTCCGCTTCGGACAGCATGTAAACAAAACAGGTAGTCTTCGTTTCTCTCGTGTTTAAATCTGTTAATCATCAACATGCCAAGTCGTTGTGTGGCAGCTGGATGTAGCAATACATCTAGTGAAAGTGTATCTGTGTATAAAATTCCCAAAACAAGAAACGCTGCTGAAAAGGGGAAAGTTCAAGAAGGTGGACGGCGAAGGATTTTTCCCTCCAGATCTGCAGGAGAGAAGTCTGCGTTTTCGAAGAGACAAAAACCGGGACACAAACGAAGAATTTTGAACGGAGAGTTGGGAGGAGGATCTTGGCTTCTGAGTCGAGGAAAGGCGGGTGAGCTGGAAGCGAGCGAGCCGTTTTCTGGGTCGGAGAGGACGGCGCTGGAGTCGGGAGCGGAGGCTGCTAAGCTAGTGTGCATCACGATGGATCACATTGAGGCGAAGTAGTCGTGTTTTCTGTTGTCCTTGGATCCAACTGGAGTATTTCAACGCACTCAATGTTTTGCAAGAGAAGCAACAGGCCTGCAACGTTTTTTTTCTTTTGCTTTTGAGGTGCCGGTACCGTGAGTAAACTGAACTGTGTGTGTGTGTGAGCGCGCGCGCGCACGAGAAAAGGTTTCAAACGGGTTCAAACGGGTAAAACTGTTAATGTTCCACAGTTGTTAATGGTATACAGTGACTTTGTTAACTAAAGAGTAGTACCATCTGGGAAACTTTTATTTTGTGACATTTATTTTGTAAATTGGGTTGAAAACCAGTGTTTACCTTTGTTTAGATTAGGCCAAAAGGGGACATTTTGAGTATATTTTAGGGTAAGTGGAGTAATTTAATTTTATACATTTTTTAGACTTACTGGAGTCTAGCCGAATCTTCATGCTGGCTATCGTCATCGGCATGATCACTAGACCTACTACTTTCTGCTATATCCTCCTCACTTTCGCAAAAGGGTTCGAATCGATACGGTTGCAAAAGTGACTCATCATCATGATAATCTCCGCAACTTTCCTCTTCATCTTTCTGTTCATCTGATGATAAATCGCTAATAGAGACGGTAGCATCACTCTGTGCTTCGCTATCGGTGCTAGCCATGTTGTCTTCCTTGTCTTCCTTTCGTTACGTCACAAACAGGGCGGCGCGAATTCGGCGGAATGCGTGAAGCCGGCGGCCGTCCTCGTTGTTTATATTGCATTTTTCGCTATTTATTCTTTTTCGAAAAATATTAAAAACAATCGCAACATGAAATACAAACTATTTACTATATTTTGGCTTATTAAAATAGGCCATGTCACCCACACTTTAAGTTAGTTAAATAAAAAGTTATAGTTTAATTTTAGTTAAATTGTTTTATTTTATTCAACTCAAAGATTTTAAGTTCAAATAACTTATACTTTTTAAGTAAGTCAACTTAAAAATTATTATGTAATCTGTTTCCTCAAAAATTTTGAGTTCACTGAACTTATTCGGGTTTACAGTGTATTATGGAAGAATGGCAGACACAATGGGAAAAGGAGAGGAAAGGAAGACATCTATTTAATATTCAGGACAAAGTAGGGAGAGGTATGAATGTCAGAGTAAACACCAGAGATAGCTGCATAATATCACGGTTGAGGATGGGACACACTGGTTTAAATAATACGTTGCATCTGATAGGGAAACATCCAACTGGTTTGTGTGAGTGCGGGAAAGGGGAAGAGTCGGTGGAGCATGTTCTATGTCAGTGTGAACTGTATAGGGAGCAAAGACGACAACTGGAAAGTAGGGTACGGATGTTAGAGGGTGAGCTAATGACTTTAAAGAAGCTTTTGGGAGGGGAGGAGAATTTAAATGGTGCAGTTATAGGTTTTTTGAAAAGAACTAGGTTATTGAGGAGAATTTTGGTTTTTTTTTTTTTTAGTTAAATTTGGTTAGGTAATCCCCACTCTGACCCACACTCCAACACAGTAGGTGGCGGTATTGCACCTTCACGTTAGTGCCTCCCGCCAAAAAAATCACAAGAAGAAGAAGAGTTTTTGAGTTTTAAAACGTCAGTTTATTCAAGGATCACAGACAAGAAAAAACACCAATCACTCACATAAAAAAGAAGCAAAGCATATTTCACCATTTGACACACGACATAGAACATTGTCAAAGCACCAGATCTTTTTAAAACAAGACAAACGGTTCGACAGTCTAAAAAAAGAAAATTCTAATTTTAGCCTGGAACGGACATTGCAGCGCCAGACACGAACTGCATCAGCCAGAGGTTCGCCCGCTATTTTGCGCTTCCTGCTGACGTGAATCGCAAGTTATGCTTCACCAACAATAAAATTAAGCAGTTGCCACTTTTCCTTGTCTTTTTTCCTGTACCCGGACCCATAGATAAAACGAACGGAAAACATCACATTAAAAAGAGCAAATACAGACGTTAAAAGAGTGAAGAGACCTGAAAGCCTCTTACACTCACTAAAAACATGAAAAACGGTTTCCCTTACACCACAAAATGGGCAGCAGTCAGAAACAGTGGGGTTGAGAACAGAGATAAAAGAGTTCGAAGCAATAGCACCATGTAAGATCCTCCATTGGAGGTCTCCAGTTCTCTTCCGTATGGGAGCCTTGTAAAGAACTCTCCAATGTGGTACGTCCTCACCTCCACTAAGTTTGCCAGTCCACGCACTAGGAAGGCGGTTCTGCAACTTAGTTTTGTTCAAGACCTTCACACAGTTAACATACAATGTCCTTCTGTCCGCGCAGTGAAGAGTCAGGTTGTTGGGATTGCAGGGACGAAGCAGCTGTCCGGTAAGTCCACCCAGATCAGGGCTCAGCCACACCTCTGGAAAGAGTTCATAGTGGATGAGAGCAGTGGTCCCGTTGCAGTAAGCAGCCAGGAGTCCCCTCACCCTAGCACCCAGCCTGTCCCTCCAGCGGTCCAGGAGACGACGTGCCATTCTGGCGGACCGGAGACCCAGCGAGGAACACAAAACGGAGACGTCCGACAGATCGGGTCCCGCTGCAGTCACCAGCTGCTCCAGAGTCAGAACTCCAGACCTTCGAAGGGCCAACCGAAGTCCAGGGGTGGTGTCATCGCATATGTCCAACCACGCCCCAAAGATCAAGGGCTCTTTTAAGAGCCAACAAAGAGAGGGAGAGTTTTTTCATTTGACAACATTAAAAAGATGCCAGGACTTAAAAACACCCTGATAAAAAGGAGGCACCCCACGTAGATCTAAAAATTTGGTGTCCATTAAAAACAAAGCCTCATCCAGCCGCAAACCATTCACACGCCTCAAGATGCAGCTAGCCAGCTCCCTCCACATTAAATCCGTCGGCCCAGTCAAAAAACGTTGCAGGAACTGGATCCTGAAGGTGGCAGTCCTGCTGGCCAGGTGTACCAGGCCCTGCCCCCCTCCTCCCGGGGAAGAAATAACACTCCCTGTGGCACCCAGTGTAGACTGTCCCAGAAAAAATTGACAAGTTTGGACTGAATCTGAGACAGTAACCTGGAAGGGGGGTCCAAACACATCAGCCTGTGCCAAAGCAGGGAAGCAACAAGGTTATTAATAATCAAAACTCTCCCCCTAAAAGACATCTGGGGAAGCAGCCATCGCCATTTGGTCATCTTCCCCTCCAGTTTATGGACAACATCCTCCCAGTTCTTTTTTGCCGTGACAGGACCACCAAGAAAAACCCCCAGGTACTTCAAACCATCCTTCCTCCATATCACATTGGATGGGAGAGTTGGGAGAGCGTCCTGCCACTTTCCCACAGCAAGGGCCGCAGTCTTGTGCCAGTTAACCCTAGCAGATGACAATTTAGAAAATGCATGTATTGCATCTACCAACACATTCACATCTGCCTGATTTTGAACAAAAACAATCACATCATCAGCATAAGCTGATAAAACAATGTTCCTCCGGAAACCAGGCAAACACAGACCCTCAATACTCTTACGGATCTTATGGAGGAGGGGCTCCAGGGAGAGAGCGTAGAGCATGCCAGACAGAGCACAGCCCTGCCGTATGCCCCGACCCACCTTAAAAGGAGCACACAGACCGCCGTTCACCTTCAGCACACTCTCAGCCTCGGCGTAAAATACTCTGATTTTGGCAATGAAACCAGCGCAGAACCCAAACTTCTCCATAACTTTCCAAAGGAAGCTGTGTTCAATGCGGTCAAAAGCCTTTTCCTGGTCAAGAGAAATCAGACCTGTTCGTATGCCCAAAAGCTCAGAGACCTCCAAAACATCTCGAATTAAAAAGACATTGTCGACCATGAGTCTACCTCGGACACAGTAGGTCTGGTCCCGGTGGATGATCTGCTCCATAGCATCCCTCAGCCTATTGGAGAAGGTCCTAGATAAAATTTTGTAGTCCACGCACAGCAGAGAAACGGGTCGCCAGTTCGTAATTTCCTGAAGGTTCCCTTTCTTTGGCAAGAGAGCAACAACAGCTCTGCGACAAGACGTCGGTAGAGCACCAGAGAGCAAACAGTCATTGAATACCTCCAAGATGTCAGGAGCAAGGATGTCCCAGAAAGCTTTGTAAAACTCCACAGTAAGGCCATCGATCCCAGGAGCCTTCCGGCCCTTCATGCTCTGAAGGGCAGCGGACAGTTCAGGAAGCTGGAGAGGCCGGTCCAACCGGGAGTTCATCTCCTCGGCGACATGAGGCAGTCCACTGCAGAACTCGTCCAACCGGCCGTCATCACCATCACACTCACTGGCGTAGAGTGAGGAATAAAAGTCCACAGCCCTCTGTCTGATCTGGTCAGGTCCAAGCAACTCCTCTCCGGTGTCAGACAACAAGGAGTGCATCACCTTCATCTGTCCATACTTCTTCTCCAGACCAAAAAAGAAGCTAGAGGGAGCATCCATTTCAGAAACATCCTGAAACCGAGACCGAACCAAGGCCCCCTGAACTTTAGAGTCCAGCAGGCGCTCCAAAGTCAACCGTTTTGCTTTTAGGAGCTCAATATGCCCCTGATTTTGAGTGGACTCACTCAAAGACTCCAAGCCCACAATATCAGTCTCCAAGTCTTCAATAAATCGACAGTAATCACGCGTAACGTTGAGAGTGTGCTGCTGGCACAAAAGCTTAATTTCAGTCTTACCACGGTCCCACCATTGCCCAAGAGAACTAAAATCATGTTTCTTTTGTCGGAACTGAGTCCAAAAGAAACTTAAAACATCCTTAAAAACAGCATCAAACGTTAAAACTGAATTAAAATGCCAATATGCACTTTTAGGCGTAAAATCCTTCACATAAAAGACACAAACCACAAGAGAGTGGTCAGTAAAAGCAACAGGAAAAATATTACAGGACTTCAAAACATTAAGATGGTGCTTAAAACAATAAAAACGATCAAGACGTGCGAGGGTCAACCTGCTCTCATACATGCGGGACCAAGTGTATTGCCGGCAGTCTGCATGCATCCTTCTCCATACGTCCACCAGGCCATGAGAGCAGACCAGCTGCCTCAAAGCGCGCTGTGAGGCCGGATGAGGCTCTGTGTGGTTTCTGTCCACAAGTTAATTTTCAGTACAATTAAAATCCCCCCCCAAAAATAAAAAATCCTCTGAACTGCAGCTATCCAGTTTTACACTGAGTCGTGCAAAGAAACTCTTCCTCTCAGCACCAGCAGTCGGAGCATAAACATTCACCAAAAGCACAGCAAAACGCTCAAACACCGCTCTGACCAGTAAAACCCTTCCTGCAACCAAATGTTCCACCTCTGTAGAAATTGGAGTAAACCTCCTGGAGAACAAAAAACCCACCCCCCCACTAGCTGAGGTGAGATGGCTCAGAAGGACCTCACCATCCCACTCTCTGTTCCAGTCCACCTCCAGACTGGGATCACTGTGGGTCTCCTGAAGAAATAAAACATCCAGGTGTTTGGCCCTCATGGTCTCAAAGAGCAGGGCTCTTTTCAAGGGTTCTCTGGCACCATTAACATTCAAGCTGCCCACTTTAAAGGAATCCATCAAATAAAGGGGGGAAAAAACAAGAAATGAAATAAATAAGCAAAGCAACAAACCCATCATGAATTTAAAAACCAAGTTGTTGTCGGACTTTCTGCATCTGTTTCCTCAGTCTGTAAACCTCCTGATCAGTCAGGTCAGACTCAGCTCTGTGTTTTATGAGGTGCTTAGCAGACACATAAAAAGCTTTCAAATCAGGGAAATACGAGGGAATGTGCAACTTCTTAAAACCTTTAGTCTGCTGCAGAAAACGTTTGAACATCTGAGCAGGATACAGTTTCATTTCCTGACTAGCAGACAGCAAAGAGCTGCCCTGAGACAGTTCACTGCAGTCAGACCAGCATCCCTCACTGTCGCTGCCGTCAGACACAACCGCCCCCCCCTCAGAGACCACCCGTCTGCTGGCTTTAACGCCCACATCTGCAGACGTTGAGGCCCGCTTTCTTCGTTTCAGGGAAACCCCCACCTTCCCCGATCCACGCGCTTCAGCTTCGACGTCATCGATCCCACCTCCTAGACACGCCTCACCGTCACCAACCACACACTCACCAGACGCACCCGAACCACAACACTCAGAGGGCTCCACCGCCCCCTCATCCACACACACAGCTGAGGAAGCATCCACCCCAGATGCCCCACCAGAAACTTCCAACGCATCCACCACCTCAGTGACATTCACGACACCCTCCACACTGAAAAAACGGGAAAAGTGGGGTTGTTCAATTTACAAATAGTAAACATGTTTGTTTAATATGAACAAATTATGTTTACCTTCGAAACAGAATATAATCTTGAAAATCACACATCATTTCTTGCTGTGTTACTTTTATATATTTAAATCATGTTGACAAAACATGAAATAGTTATGCTTGATCCTTTGCCCCTTAATTTTGGATAAGTAAACCCCATCGGTGAAGAAGAATTCCAGGAGGGGAAACTTTGCAGTCAGCCATTTTAGAGAAGCTACAAGCACCTGCTCTGGCTGGAGGAACTCAAAAAAGGTAAGTTAATTTACTCTAACAAATTAATTTAAGAAAGTGGAAGGCGTAAATGTATCATTAGTGTTATTTTTTTTCCACGGGGAAGAGCTTTGTAATCCACTTTTGTCGTAGTTATCAAAGTTAAGGCTCTGCGCGCCACTTTTGTCCCTGCCGGCCGCAGCCCTCGGACGGCAGGTAGGGGGAGGTGTGTGCGCGCGGTACATTGTACTTTCACGTCGCAGGCAAATTCAGCTGTAAACGCGGTGATTTCAAATGATGTACGGGGAAGAGTGGTGAGTAGTTATGCCGTAGGAATTCGCTTTTGACAGAGGGCAGTGTGCGCTGGCGGGCACGGCGTTTTTTTTTCCACAGGCAGAAACTCTGCCAGGGGAATTTTCATCGTCACTAAGTGGATTTCTTTTTGCTATATTCTGCGTTGTGGAGACCGAAATTGAAGGAAAATGTGAAAAGCTATCATTACTATTGTCATTATTTAGTTTTTCCATACCGTTCCACCATGAGCTAGTTTAAGGACGGCATTATTTGACCAGCAAACAGCACCGCACTTCTGTTTCAGTCAGCTGTCAATCATTCTCCGTGCGCGTCTCGTGCACAGAATGCGTTTGGTGTGTCCAGTTTACATAGATCTTTGGTTTCAATCAGAGCTTTGTTTTCATTCTATGATGCTGAACATATTTTTATTTTAGCTTTGAGAGTTTAATGGAGTGAAAATATTCATGTCCTTTTGGAACAAGTGTATAATGTGTAGTAAAAAGTTTACAGCCTTATAATAATGTCTGTAATCCTACTTCACATATTCCTCCCATTTGTGATAAATTCATATGGGAATCCTTTATGGGTGGGGGGGATTATCTACGCCCGATCTGCTAGTTTAGTTTTGCAGTTTCCATTTCAAAATTCGCGGGTTCTCATAAGCGTGGTTTGAATCCTGTGGGGGGAGGAGGTGTCTAATGTTCTTTCTGGTCTAATTTCTTCAGAATATTTTTGCAGCTATTGATTTCAAACCAATGCATGTTTAGTGATTAAAATGATACAACAAAGCTGTGGAAGTCTCACTTTCTCTATATATTTGAAATTTAACTAATAAACCTCTGTCCTGATTACAGAGCTCATCACACAACACTTCCAACTGCTCCTCCCTGATCATGCTGGGGTCCATGCTCCAGTCTTCACCGAGTCAGGTGGGTCACCATGCATTTACTATATATTATTGGAATTATTGTCTCCTGGATTGTCATCGAATCGGGAGGTAATCAAGATTGCCAGCCCTACTCTTTACACGCACCTTTTATGCAGAGAGATACATACATAATAAATAATCAAATTGATGGTTGATCAGTTATCCCACTACCTCTGTTAACATGACACTAAGGATATAATGATTTTGTTAACACAGTAACTATAACATTTATTGATGAGCCAAGGGTAAGAATTGTATTTTTCCAAAGTTTTCATGTGAATTTAAAATTTTTTGACTCTTTGTATTTCAGACTGCTGAACTTCTCGCCAATATAAGCAAGTTCAGGGGTTTATTCAAAGTACAGGTGAGTTGTGTAATCTAGACGCTTTAACTAAACTTCAAATGTGAACTGTGCACACAAATATCTTCTGTGTTCTTTAGAATGAAGACCATGCAGCAATCCAGGAGGCAATCGAGGACACCACGGTGGGAACTGGCAGTGGTGAGGAAGAGGACATTCTCGTGGTCCACATCTCCCAGGCTGTGGTGGTCGACCCACCAAGTGTCTGAGTGGCAGTTGCCAAGGCTTTTTTGGCCTTATTTACAGCACAAATCTGATAACCATCCTCATCTCAGAAACACCTTGTCATGGGGCCCGTGGCTTTGCTCCTGCTATGATCTCCTGGAGGCCCTTCCCTTCTTGAGCTCTCCCGCTGGTCACAGGTGTTCTGTATTATGTTGATTGGTTTGTCTATTTATGCAGTGTCTGATCTTGTTTCTGTGTCGGAGCGTCTTCGTTCTACGCTCTGGTGTTATGGTTCTCTGGCATTAAAGCCCCTTCGAGTGAACTATTGGATTTGGGTTGTTCTTCCTGCTCTTGGGTTCTCTCCCTTGGACAGTCCGTCACACACCTTTGAGGTAATCAAAAAAAAACTGTATTAGAGTTGTAAGGCAAAGTGGTGTCTAAGGTTTCAGGCTTAAAGATCCGACTCTTTGAATAAAATGACATTTAAATAGTTTAACTTTTTCCTTAGAAGGGATTCCAGCTGTTTGCTTTGGCTCTGTTATCTTCTGTTTAATAAAAATAGCAAGCCCAATTTATTTTGATTTGTCATTTTTTGCTACACTGTAAACATATTTTTCAAGTTTAGATAATAAAAAAGTTAAGTCTGAAATTTGTGTTCAGTGTCATATGTTCATTGGATTGTCATAATGCACAAGAAAGTATTTGCTTTAAATAATAATCTGCAATTGCAATTTTATTTTTCAATTTAAATGTTTTTAAAATAATTTATAAATTAAATGAACTATGTAGGTAATTTCAAACAAATAATAGTGTTTTAAATGTTTGAAAAAATTATGGTAAATGACATAATAAAATCTTGTTTGTTTATGTAAAATTATTAGGTGCAGAAACAAAGAAGCATTCATTACGGTAGAACATGATTTTATTATGTGCAATAATTATATTGGTTCAACATGATTTTTTTGCGCGCAACCGATGTCCATGATTTTTTTATGTCAATCCAACAGGTCTTTTTTTTCAGTGCACCGAAACCCCTCCCTCTGCAACCTGACTCACCGCTTCCTCCACCTGACCGTCTCCACTCACCACGTTCCCATCAGACTCGCCCACCGGCTCAGGCCCGTCCTCCACGGGTTCAGGACAGGCTGCCAATTCCTCAGGAGGACGCTCAACCAAAGCGGCGCTTCGCGGCGCGGGTGCGGGGCGATCAGCGCGCAACCCACGCTGACCATCACTCGCCCCACCCGCCGCCGCCGCGGCCACGCCCCCCGAGGCAGAAACGGCGCGGCGTGGACAGGCCTTCACCAAATGCCCCTCATCGCCGCAACCAAAGCATTTAAAAGAGGCAGAAGTAGCAAAAAGCACATATTCATAATCATCCACACGCACCTTAAACACAGAATTCAAGTCCTCCTCCTTCTTGTGGAGGATCATGAACACATGTCTGCGGTGAGACACGACGTGTTTCAGCAGGGGGGACTTACATCCTGACATAACTTTACGCACAGGTGACACCACCTTCCCGTGTTTGGACAGTTCTCGCACCAGAAACTCGTCACTAATGAACGGAGGGACGTTAGACAGCGTGATCTTGGTCGCCGGCTGAGAGAGCGGCGTGACGGTGTCAAACACGCCATTGATGGAAATGCCCTTCTCAACCAGCGTGTTCACCTGCTCCACCCTCTCCACAAACAAAACAACGGCTCCATTCATGCGAGCAGCAGATTTAATCGAAGCGTGCCCGATAACTTCCCCCACGGCCAGAGCCACATCCTCCACGGTGTGCAGGGAGCCGGCACCTGTTTTAACGCCGTGTTTCCTGGTAAGTGAAGTGAGGGCCATGGCGTCCAGAACCCCACCAGCTCCACACCCACCACCGGATAAAACCCACAAAACACCCAAAAAACAAACAAAATAAATGAACTAATAATACACCTAAACCATCAACAACCAAACACCAAAGTGAAAGAGTAAAGAAAAGAAGAACAGAAAAGGCAAATAAATCAATCACTCCTGAGCTCCTTCAATCACCCTCCTCCCACAAGAAGAAGAAGAAGAAGAGTTTTTTGAGTTTTAAAACGTCAGTTTATTCAAGGATCACAGACAAGAAAAAACACCAATCACTCACATAAAAAAGGAGCAAAACAAAGTTCACCATTTGACACACGACATAGAACATCAGCAAAGCACCAGATTTTTTCAAAACAAGACAAACGATTCGACAGTCTGAAAAAGGAGAACTCCAGCTTCAGCCTGGAACGGACATTGCAGCGCCAGACACTTACTGCATTAGCCTGAGGTTCACCTGCTATTTTGCGCTTCCTGCTTACGTGAATCGCAAGCTTCGCTTCACCAACAATAAAATTAAGCAGTTGCCATTTTTCTTTGTCTTTCTGCTTGTACCCGGACCCATAAATAAAACAACGAACGGAAAATGTCACATTAAAAAGAGAAAATACAGATGTTAAAAGAGTGAAGAGACCTGAAAGCCTCTTACACTCACTAAAAACATGAAAAATTGTTTCTCTCATATCACAAAATGGGCAGCAGTCAGATACAGTGGGGTTAAGAACAGAGATAAAAGAGTTCGAAGCAACAGCACCATGTAAGATCCTCCATTGGAGGTCTCCAGTTCTCTTTCGTATTGGAGCCTTGTAAAGGACTCTCCAATGTGGTACGTCCTCACCTCCACTCAGTTTGCCAGTCCACGCACTGGGATGGCGGTTCTGCAATTTAGTTTTGTTCAAGACCTTCACACAGTTAACATACAATGTCCTTCTGTCCGCACAGTGAAGAGTCAGGCCTTTGGAATTGCAGGGATGAAGTAGCTGTCCAGTAAGTCCACCAAGATCAGGGCTCAGCCACACCTCTGGAAAGAGTTCATCGTGGACGAGAGCAGTGGTCCCGCTGCAGTAATCAACCAGGAGTTCCCTCACCCCAGCACCCAGCCTGTCCCTCCAGCGGTCCAGAAGACGACGTGCCATCCTGGTGGACCAGAGACCCAGCGAGGAACACAAAGAGGAGACGTCCGATAGATCAGGTCCCGCTGCAGCCACCAGCTGCTCCAGAGTCACAACTCCAGACCTTCGAAGGGCCAACCGAAGTCCAGGGGTGGTGTCATCGCATATGTCCAACCAAGCCCCAAAGATCAGGGGCTCTTTTAAGAGCCAAAAAAGAGAGGGATCAAATCCGTCGGCCCTGTCAAAGACCTTTGTAGGAATTGTAACCTGAAGGTGGCAGTCCTGCTGGCCAGGTGTACCAGGCCCTGCCCCCCCTCCTCCCTGGGAAGAAATAACACTCCCTGTGGCACCCAGTGTAGACTGTCCCAGAAGAAATTAACCAGTTTGGACTGAATCTGAGACAGTAACCCGGAAGGGGGGTCCAAACACATCAGCCTGTGCCAAAGCAGGGAAGCAACAAGGTTATTGATAACCAATACTCTCCCCCTAAAAGACATCTGGGGAAGCAGCCATCGCCATTTGTTCATCTTCCCCTCCAGTTTATGGACAACATCTTCCCAGTTCTTTTTTACAGTGACAGGACCACCAAGAAAAACTCCCAGGTACTTCAAACCATCCTTCTTCCATGTCACATTGCATGGGAGGGTTGGGAGAGCGTCCAGCCACTGTCCCACAGCAAGGGCCGCAGTCTTGTGCCAGTTAACCCTAGCAGATGACAATTTAGAAAATGCATGTATTGCATCGACCAACACATTCACGTCTGCCTGATTTTGAACAAAAACAATCACATCATCAGCATAAGCTGATAAAACAATGTTCCTCTGGAACCCAGGCAAACACAAACCCTCAATACACTTACGGATCTTATGGAGGAGGGGCTCCAGGGAGAGAGCGTAGAGCATGCCAGACAGAGCACAGCCCTGCCGTATGCCCCGACCCACCCTAAAAGGAGCACACAGACCGCCGTTCACCTTCAGCACACTCTCAGCCTCGGCGTAAAATACTTTGATTTTGGCAATGAAACCAGCGCAGAACCCAAACTTCTCCATAACTTTCCAAAGGAAGCTGTGTTCAATGCGGTCAAAAGCCTTTTCCTGGTCAAGAGAAATCAGACCTGTTCGTATGCCCAAAAGCTCAGAGACCTCCAAAACATCTCGAATTAAAAAGACATTGTCGACCATGAGTCTACCTCGGACACAGTAGGTCTGGTCCCGGTGGATGATCTGCTCCATAGCATCCCTCAGCCTATTGGAGAAGGTCCTGGATAAAATTTTGTAGTCCACGCACAGCAGAGAAACGGGTCGCCAATTCTTAATTTCTTGGAGGTTCCCTTTCTTTGGCAGAAGAGCAACAACAGCTCTGCGACAGGACGTCGGTAGAGCACCAGAGAGCAAACAGTCATTGAATACCTCCAAGATGTCAGGAGCAAGGATGTCCCAGAAAGCTTTGTAAAACTCCACAGTAAGGCCATCGATCCCAGGAGCCTTCCGGCCCTTCATGCTCTGAAGGGCAGCGGACAGTTCAGGAAGCTGGAGAGGCCGGTCCAACTGAGAGTTCATCTCCTCGGCGACGTAAGGCAATCCACTGCAGAACTCATCCAACAGGCTGTCATCACCATCACACTCACTGGTGTAGAGTGAGGAATAAAAGTCCACAGCCCTCTGTCTGATCTGGTCAGGTTCAAGCAACTCCTCTCCGGTATCGGACAGCAAGGAGTGCATCACCTTCATCTGTCCTTGCTTCTTCTCCAGACCAAAAAAAGAAGCTAGAGGGAGCATCCATTTCAGAAACATCCTGAAACCGAGACCGAACCAATGCCCCCTGAACTTTAGAATCCAGCAGGCGCTCCAAAGTCAATCTTCTTTCTTTTAGGAGCTCAATATGCCCGCGATTTCCAGTGGACCCACTCAAAGATTCCAAGCCCACAATATCAGCCTCTAAGTCCTTAAAGTGTGGGTGACATGGCCTATTTTAATAAGCCAAAATATAGTAAATAGTTTCTATTTCATGTTGCGATTGTTTTTAATATTTTTCGAAAAAGAATAAATAGCGAAAAATGCAATATAAACAACGAGGACGGCCGCCGGCTTCACGCATTCCGCCGAATTCGCGCCGCCCTGTTTGTGACGTAACGAAAGGAAGACAAGGAAGACAACATGGCTAGCACCGATAGCGAAGCACAGAGTGATGCTACCGTCTCTATTAGCGATTTATCATCAGATGAACAGAAAGATGAAGAGGAAAGTTGCGGAGATTATCATGATGATGAGTCACTTTTGCAACCGTATCGATTCGAACCCTTTTGCGAAAGTGAGGAGGATATAGCAGAAAGTAGTAGGTCTAGTGATCATGCCGATGACGATAGCCAGCATGAAGATTCGGCTAGACTCCAGTAAGTCTAAAAAATGTATAAAATTAAATTACTCCACTTACCCTAAAATATACTCAAAATGTCCCCTTTTGGCCTAATCTAAACAAAGGTAAACACTGGTTTTCAACCCAATTTACAAAATAAATGTCACAAAATAAAAGTTTCCCAGATGGTACTACTCTTTAGTTAACAAAGTCACTGTATACCATTAACAACTGTGGAACATTAACAGTTTTACCCGTTTGAACCCGTTTGAAACCTTTTCTCGTGCGCGCGCGCGCTCACACACACACACAGTTCAGTTTACTCACGGTACCGGCACCTCAAAAGCAAAAGAAAAAAAACGTTGCAGGCCTGTTGCTTCTCTTGCAAAACATTGAGTGCGTTGAAATACTCCAGTTGGATCCAAGGACAACAGAAAACACGACTACTTCGCCTCAATGTGATCCATCGTGATGCACACTAGCTTAGCAGCCTCCGCTCCCGACTCCAGCGCCGTCCTCTCCGACCCAGAAAACGGCTCGCTCGCTTCCAGCTCACCCGCCTTTCCTCGACTCAGAAGCCAAGATCCTCCTCCCAACTCTCCGTTCAAAATTCTTCGTTTGTGTCCCGGTTTTTGTCTCTTCGAAAACGCAGACTTCTCTCCTGCAGATCTGGAGGGAAAAATCCTTCGCCGTCCACCTTCTTGAACTTTCCCCTTTTCAGCAGCGTTTCTTGTTTTGGGAATTTTATACACAGATACACTTTCACTAGATGTATTGCTACATCCAGCTGCCACACAACGACTTGGCATGTTGATGATTAACAGATTTAAACACGAGAGAAACGAAGACTACCTGTTTTGTTTACATGCTGTCCGAAGCGGAACTGCGAAAGTCAACGCCTTTCATGACGTCACAGGTCATATCGGGTTCACTTCCAGCCTGCGCTCTAGCGGCAGATCCAAATCTCTGATTCCTTCGAAAGATGTCTATTATTCATATGCTTCGGATTTTTTTCGACGCGAACTATTGGTATCAATAGAATCAGCGTTTAAAGGGCTTTTTTATTTGACAAAGTTGTTCAAAGCATGGCATCCACACTTTAATGAATCGACAGTAATCACGCGTAACGTTGAGAGTGTACTGCTGGCACAAAAGCTTAATTTCAGTCTTACCACGGTCCCACCATTGCCCAAGAGAGCTAAAATCATGTTTCCTTAGTCGGAACCGAGTCCAAAAGAAACCTAAAACATCCTTAAAACCAGTATCAAATGTTAAAGCTGAATTAAAATGCCAATAAGCACTCTTAGGTGTAAAATCCTTCACATAAAAGACACAAACCACAAGAGAGTGGTCAGTAAAAGCAACAGGAAAAATATTACAGGACTTCAAAACATTAAGATGGTGCTTAAAACAATAAAAACGATCAAGACGTGCGAGGGTCAACCTGCTCTCATACATGCGGGACCAAGTGTATTGCCGGCAGTCTGCATGCATCCTTTTCCATACGTCCACCAGGCCATGAGAGCAGACCAGCTGCCTCAAAGCGCGCTGTGAGGCCGGATGAGGCTCTGTGTGGTTTCTGTCCACAAGCTCATTTTCAGTACAATTAAAATCCCCCCCCCAAGAATAAAAAATCCTCTGAACTGCAGCTATCCAGTTTTACACTGAGTCGTGTAAAAAAACTCTTCCTCTCAGCACCAGCAGTCGGAGCATAAACATTCACTAAAAGCACTGCATAACGCTCAAACACCGCTCTGACCAGTAAAACCCTTCCTGCAACCAAATGTTCCACCTCTGTAGAAATTGGAGTAAACCTCCTGGAGAACAAAAAACCCACCCCCCCACTAGCTGAGGTGAGATGGCTCAGAAGGACCTCACCATCCCACTCTCTGTTCCAGTCCACCTCCAGACTGGGATCACTGTGGGTCTCCTGAAGAAACAAAACATCCAGGTGTTTGGCCCTCATGGTCTCAAAGAGCAGGGCTCTTTTCAAGGGTTCTCTGGCACCATTAACATTTAAGCTGCCCACTTTAAAAGGAATCCATCAAATAAAGGGGGGAAAAAACAAGAAATGAAATAAATAAGCAAAGCAACAAACCCATCATGAATTTAAAAACCAAGTTGTTGTCGGACTTTCTGCATCTGTTTCCTCAGTCTGTAAACCTCCTGATCAGTCAGATCAGACTCAGCCCTGTGTTTTATGAGGTGCTTAGCAGACACATAAAAAGCTTTCAAATCGGGGAAATACGAGGGAATATTCAGCTTCTTAAAACCTTTAGTCTGTTGCAGAAAACGTTTAAACATTTGAGCAGAATACAGCTTCCTTTCCTGACTATTGGACAGCAAAGAGCTGCCCTGAGACAGTTCACTGCAGTCAGACCAGCATCCCTCACTGTCGCTGCCATCAGACACAACCGCCCCCCCCTCAGAGACCACCCGTCTGCTGGCTTTAACGCCCACATCCGCAGACGTGGAGCCCCGCTTTCTCCGTTTCAGAGAAACCCCCACCTTCCCCGATCCACGCGCCTCAGCATCGACGTCATCAATCCCCCCTTCCAGACACGCCTCGCCGTCACCCATCACAAACTCTCCGGACACACCCGAACCACAACACTCAGAGGGCTCCACCGCCCCCACATCCACACACACAGTTGAGGAAGCATCCACCCCAGATGCCCCACCAGCGACTTCCAACGCATCCACCACCTCAGTGACATTCATGACACCCTCCACCGAAACCCCTCCCTCTGCAACCTGACTCACCTGATTCTCCACCTGACCGTATCCACTTACACCTTCCCCACTCACCATGGTCCCATCAGGCTCGCCCACCGACTCAGGCCCGTCCTCCACGGGCTCTGGACAGGCTGCCAGTTCCTCCGGAGGACCCTCAACCACAGCGGCGCCCCGCGCCTGTGCCGCGGGGCGATCAGCGCGCAACCCACGCTGACCGTCACCCGCTCTACCTGCCGCCGCCCCCCGAGGCAGAAACGGCGCGGCGTGGACAAGCTTTAACCAAATGCCCCTCATCGCCGCAACCAAAGCATTTGAACGAGGCAGAAGTAGCAAAAAGCACGTAGTCATAATCATCCACACGCACCTTAAAGACAGAATTCAAGTCCTCCTCCTTCTTGTGGAGGATCATAAACACATGTCTGCGGTGAGACACGACGTGTTTCAGCAGGGGGGACTTACATCCTGACATAACTTTACGCACAGGTGACACCACCTTCCCGTGTTTGGACAGTTCTCGCACCAGAAACTCGTCACTAATGAACGGAGGGACGTTAGACAGCGTGATCTTGGTCGCCGGCTGAGAGAGCGGCGTGACGGTGTCAAACACGCCATTGATGGAAATGCCCTTCTCAACCAGCGTGTTCACCTGCTCCACCCTCTCCACAAACAAAACAACGGCTCCATTCATGCGAGCAGCAGATTTAATCGAAGCGTGCCCGATAACTTCCCCCACGGCCAGAGCCACATCCTCCACGGTGTGCAGGGAGCCGGCACCTATTTTAACGCCGTGTTTCCTGGTAAGTGAAGTGAGGGCCATGGCGTCCAGAACCCCACCAGCTCCACACCCACCACCGGATAAAACCCACAAAACACCCAAAAAACAAACAAAATAAATGAACTAATAATACACCTAAACCATCAACAACCAAACACCAAAGTGAAAAAGTAAAGAAAAGAAGAACAGAAAAGGCAAATAAATCAATCACTCCTGAGCTCCTTCAATCACCCTCCTCCCACAAGAAGAAGAAGAAGAAGAAGAAGAAGAAGAAGAAGAAGAAGAAGAAGAAGAAGAAGAAGAAGAAGAAGAAGAAGAAGAAGAAGAAGAAGAAGAAGAAGAAGAAGAAGAAGAAGAACAAGTGCGCATTTCGAAAAGCCAGTGAACGCAGCGTCATACGGGCACCCCCACCCCACTCCCCCGGAAACCCCCGGATGAACCCTCAGGAAGGCACGCGGCTGCTGGAAGGTGGGCGATGCTTTGAACTTTTCTCTGTAGAAATGTAATGTTTAGATTTGGGAAACCAGAGATGGGTTTTTAGTAAAAACATGTTCGCTGTTTAGGATAAACGTTGAATGATGAGGCGTTTTTCCATCTTACATTTAAAAGGCCGCAGCATCACGGTGAAGGCCTCTTCTGTATAGAGGACGGGGGCGGAAACGTCACGTGGTCTCCGCAGAGGTAAGTTTCCTTTTGGTTCATTTAGCCAGAAACGGGGTCTGCAGCCCTTTAAACAGCTAAGAGCCTTTCTAATGTCTCACTGTCCAGAACTCAGTAGGACACACAAGGTGTCTCTTCAGCATTTAGAAAATCAAACACTCATTTGCATTTATGTTATTTTGGAAACTGGATAACTACTGGGGTTTACAAAGGCTTTTTTTTTTTTTTTTTTTACACATTGTAGATTTTATGTTGTTAGTACATCTCAGCCAGTATTTCTTTAAGGGCCTATATCATGCAATATCAACTTTTTAAAATTTTAAAGTGTATTATAATGTTAATTCCTCACAAAAACTAATCCACAGGGGTATTTTGATCCATTCACGCATCTCTCAGCATTCCTCTGAAACCCTCTGAGCACCAGCCCCTCCCAATTCACAATAAGAGGGTCCTCACATTGTGACGTCATCATAAGTGAGGAGCAGCCTCTTCTAGGAAGAGCCTGTGCAGATAAAACCGCCTCCAGGCTAACAGACACGCCCACTTTCTCAATGGAGCTAGTGGTGATCAGCAAAATGCTTTCATTGCACAATATTCACATCCATCTTTGCAAAAGTTTGGATGGAAGAAACGCAGAAACACTGCCGTCGCCGACTCAAGGTTGATGTCATGAAATAGGCGACACCCACAAGAAGAGAAAGGCGGAGCCTCAGAGATCGAGGAAATAGTTTATTCTAAATGGCTAGCATGGTATAGGCCCTCTAAATTGTGCGTATTGACCGCAAATTGATTTTTTGTGGTACGTTGTCCGGTTTAAAAAAATTCGTCAAAAATGCTGGAATTTTTTTAAAATATTGTGTATCACTGTTTGATAGATTATTGAAGCATTATGGGTACTGTAGTCAGGAGCCTGGCACAGTAATACTTTGCTTCAACTGTTGAGTAGATCACCAAGTTGAGTAAAGTTTGACTTATCTGACTGTTTTGTTTTGCGTGATGCGCTGTGTCGTCTGAAAAATAGGATACTTGTTTGAATTAAAAACAGTTTTATTTTTTGTCGGAGAACCACAGAGGAGGGGTCAAGGAGCCACATGTGGCTGTGGAGCCTCAGGCTGCAGACCCCTGGTCTAAACAATTATGGCTGATTTCGCTGACCACATTTATTTATCCTAGCTTTGTCAACAAAGTTAAAGAGCCGCTCCAATGGAAGTCATGTTTTTAAGATCAAACATTTTTCTCATTATTGAGAACATTAACAAAAATATAAACATTTACACAATAATATAAGATTAAAACTGTTTCTGAGTATTTATTCAAATCTCGATGGATCAGGAGAAGATGAAACTGATTGTCTCAAAAAGCTTATAGTTGTGACGCTCTAACTGCCATGAATGGGCCAAAGTCTCTACTCCTCTCCAATTCTGATGCATCCACTTGCAGACAAATACCGGTAGATCCATTAATGTCCTGAGTTCCCTTGTCTGAGCTGGTATCTGGCTCAAAAGTTTACACATAGATAGCTCCAATGTTGCTCATTGATTTTTTTTTTTTTTTGATATGCTAATGTCGGCTAGGGCTTGTGAGGTGCTATAAGCTAGCGGGAGAGAGAATTAACAAACGGTTCATAGGAAATTAGCGGAGGCAAACAGCTGCACCACAGCTCTGAGGTGAAATTCTTTGAACTGCTGTGCTGCAGAAAAATGTAATAAAAAAACAAAATGATCTTAATTAAAAAAAACACTGGGAACGATTTTATAATAGCTAAAATTTCTGTTGGAGTGAGACTTTAAGTCCCACTCCAACAGAATGTCTGATTCCTGATTCTTGTTTGTGTGTATGTATGTATATACATAAAAAAACCTCATGTTTTTTTCCCTTTCCTCTCTCAGACTGGTCAGTTATTTGGAGACAACATGCACAAATAGTTCCTGGACTGATCTTCTGCTAACTTTGAGATGGAGAGGCTGTCAGGTTCATCTGTTTCAGGGTCCTGCATGCTCTCCCTCCATGTTGGCTGTAGCAGTGGATGGAACTTGCAAAATGTACTGTTTTGAGAGCCAACTGGGGTGTGTAAAATTCTTTTCCACCTACATTTTTGATGGTATAAATGTTTTTCTTATGTAAACTTTTCTGTTCTTTTAGGCTCAGTGGTTATTTTGAAGATGCGTTTCTGACCAAAAACACTGTGGTGACCTCCTTTGTGAACTGCATTCATGGGGAAATAGAACATGTAAAGTTATTTTCATGTCGTCTTCCTTAAGAAAATGAACACGCCTGCATATATGTTTTATTGTATTTTGTGTCATATCATCATGTTAATATACGACATTCATTTGTTTTGATAGAATCCTGGAGATGGGAGATGTGGAGCAGGTAAGTTTGTGGCAGCACCAGAGTCCTCCAACAAGTCTTCTGGCAAAGTAAATGAGGAAGGATCGCAGTCTGCCATCGTGGAGTTTTGCTGAAAGGCCTGAACATGTTCCATCCATGCATCCATCTTCTTCCATTCATCCAGAACCAGGTTGTGAGGGCAGCAGTCTAAGCAAAGATGCCCAGACTTCCCTCTCCTCCAGCTCCTCTTGGGGGACCCCGGGGCCAGCGTGTCCTGGGTCTCCCTTAGGGCCTCTGCCCTTATTCCTGTTGGAGTTTTTTTCTAATCCCTTATGTTTCAAAAGTTTGCAAACATACATTTTGGTTGAAATGATGAGGATCCGAGGATGAAATCAAGAAGGGACAACATCAGGGAAAGGGACTGAACCGACTGAACAGCTTCCTCTCTTCAGCAGACACATGTTCCCAGTACATATGTGTCAAAAACTGGTAAATACTCATTGAAGATGCATCCTTTTTGTGTAGTTTGTTTTTCTCAGTTTAATACATTTTGATCCTTTCATTCTGCACAGACATCCTCGCCGTTCAGCCCGGTGGCTGGAACAAGCGGAAGTCAAAAAAGCTGGAGCAGACGTTACCAGAATGATACCTCCAGGTAAAGACTGTGGTAATGTTGTAGATAAATGTTGGCTTGTTTCTTTCATGTTACTCTCATGCGGTTGATGTGGAATATCTCTTCATTTCTTCAGTATTATTAATACATTAATCTCTTCCCACAAGGACCAATCAAAATGACCCAGAGAAAAACACTGAAGGGCTTTGTCTGAGCATCAGGAAAACAAGAATCAGCTGTCATCAACATATGGTAAAAATCTTTTGTAATCTATCTTGTGACCCCACCCTCACATTGACGTGTTCTCCCTACCATGACAAAGGTGGATAAAGGTGGAAAGATTTCATGTAATCCATGGACACCAGTGAAGATCACAAATCATTGAAGAAAAAAGCTTCAGAGCACTGTCTAGTGGGTCTAGATGACCCAACTCCCAACGTTAAAGTGCCTAGGATAGAACAAGGGTTACACTTTCTAAAGTTGTTGCATAACTGATCGAGCATGATGTGATGGATTGCAGGTTATGGTGCCATGGTAAAGAACTAAAGGCTCTATGATGTCATGCTGCTGACCAAACTGCGGTTGGTGAAGTCCAGCAGCACTGCGGGTCCTTGAAGTGTGGTTGAAGAGCTCTCCTCCCAGCTTTTGGAAGGTTCTGCCCCGCAAAGTCAGGAGGTTTCTCTTTGTGATCTGCATGGATGTCCAGGGCTTGTGGCATTTATGTGTTTTCTTCTTCATTTCATTTTTAGGCAGCACAGAGTCATTGATGGAGAGAGGACATGAGGGACTAATTGTCTGCTGAGGAGGAGACTTTCTGCAGTTCAAGCCCCAGCTCCACCCCTAAAAAAAGGCTTATCTAAAGGAAAACCTCATTTCAACTTTGTACCAATAAATGACTTTTAATTGAAATGAGAGATTTTTTTCTGAACTGCACCAATGAAGGTTTTTTCAACCTAAATTTCAACAATTACATTGTTTTTTTACCTCCGTTCAAGTTTCTACAACACTAGCCTAACATTTCAGTGCTCACACCTGTGCTGAAGACACTTCTCATTTTAACTCAAACGTTTGGCCTTTGATTTGTATGTCCAACACCTTAGAATGAAACACTGACCTATTAAACTCATATAATAAATGTGCTATGCATCTCCAAACCCTTTGTCAGGGTACAGACTACATTTTAATTGTAGCAAGACTGAAGCAAAATGTAACAAAATGACAATGAATTATCTTAAATTAGGGGTAAATGACATGAGAAATTAAGAATATTAGAAGTGTGGAGTGATACGTGTATTTATCAGTATGTTAGCTGCAGGAAGGGTGCTGTCCTTGACACGTTCCTTTACTCAGACAGGATGACAGGTAGGGAAGGGGGTAGCCGATGATCTGCTCCAGTATCTTCAGCACTGAAGCTTCTGCTGCTCTTCTTCAGTTTGATCTGAGAGCCAGACCATGATGCAGTTGGACTGGCTGAGCGGTAGGTTGCCAGCAGCTTCAGACGTGCTGATGTGCCTTGTTGATAACGTCCTGGATGTTAGGAAACCAAGTTAGATCAGCTGAGATGGGGATGCCCAGGAAAGGGAAGCTGTGAACCCTCCTCTGTGCCTACTATAGTCCAAGATGACTTTCATGGTCTTTTATTTTCCGATCAGCCTTACACTATACAGTTTCCGCACTTGTCTACAAAGTTCACCTCAGTGACCTTTAATAAGTCTTTGTTATTGGCAAGTTAATTACTTATATCCAAGACATGGAGATGTGCATGGTGGGTCCAGTATGAGCAGGTTTTGGGAAATGGCAGTTGCCAAGAACTCACATGAAGTTTCAAGGTTTTTCCCTTTATTTGGAGGAAAAAAAGGTTTTGTCTTTTGTTTGTTGTGCAGAATTGCAAACCTAGAAAGAAATCAAGTTGAAAGAATTTATATAAATGTATTTGCCCTTCTTTTGACCCTTCTACATCATGAATATTTGATGGCTGTTGCTTGGCGACTGTGAGATCTCTCCATAGGATTGACATGGGCTGGGCCTCTCAATGACCTTGATATGATTGTTCTTCAGCCATTCCTTGGTTGCCTTGGCTGTAGGTTCTAGGTCACTAACCTGTTGGAAGACCCATCCATGACTGATTTAAAGGGTCCTGGCTTAAGGAGGGTAGGAAGTTCTCACTCAGGTTTTTCCATTAATGGCTCCATCAACGTGGTGACGTAGCTCTGTGCAGAAAAATAGCCACAAAGCATAATGCTTCCACCTCCATGTTTGACAGTGGGGAAGCTGTTCTTGGTGTCTTAGGTAGCAATTCTCTTCCTCCAAACCCAATGGTTGAGTTGATGCCAAAGAGCTCAGTTTTGAGCCAAACATTCCATTATGCAGAATAAAATGATAAAGCAAACCCTATTTTTCAGTGTGTGATTTTTATTTTTTCATAAATCTTAGGACAATTTAGATGATAAAAGTAATAAATATATGAAAACAGTATAATACAGTAAACATGTAAATATTTGATGTGATGAACAATGCATATCTGATTTAGACCCAACATGGAATATTTTTTGAAACACACACATCAAGTTGTGTTATTTAATGCTCGTAATTTAGACACAAATGATAGAAATGTTAGGTTTATATGCCAAAGATATGCCATGTGAAAATTTTAGTGCAAATACGCATGCGTGCGCGCCGTGCACATAAAGCCACCCCACCCCCACGTATCCGCGCGCCGGTCGGTGGGTGTTGGGCGTCAATAAAGGTAATCTGGTTGTCGCGCTTTCTGCATCTCTGCACGAGCTAAAGAAGTCTCAAAGGTAAGAAATGTAAACACACCAGGCAGTAATGAAAATACTTTCAGATCATCTGAAAGTATTTTCAACTGACAGATGAATGCCGCTGTTATTATCACTGTGACGGAAGAGCGGTCCTGAAAAATACGGCCTCCATCGAGAGACTGAACGTAACACGACTGCAGGTTACTACTATGATCATAGAAAAATGTATTAATTATTTGTTTCAACTGTATAGTTATTGTGGTTGAGCAGAGGAAGGGAGGTTTGTGAGAATCGGAGTTACATTAGCTAATGATTATGGCAGCGCTCGCGCCCGAGTAAGCCCTGGCTGCAGCCTGCAGAATGGGTCAACAAGATTCAAGATTCAAGATTCAAGTTTTATTGCCGTTTGCACATGCGGTACATCGGAATTTTTCTTTGGCATCTCTCATGTCAGGATAAGTTAAAAAAAGGACAAAAGAAAAATTTGAAGAAGAAATAATAAAGAAAATAAAAATAAATAGAATAAAGTTAAAAGTCAAAATTAGACAACAAATTTACATGGTGTATAAAAATATAAATATCAGTAAAATATGATAATGAATATTGCAGAAACCCAATCTGTACAGAAGCATTATTGCACATAGAATTATTGCACATATTATTGTTTATTGCACTTAGTAATTTAGTCCAGTCTTCCCTCTCTGATGTCCTTTGCCAGCATTCTGATTGCTGTTGGGAAGAAGCTGTTGTGGAAGCGTGTGGTGTGTGCGTGGATGCTTTCAGGCCTGCGACGCCTGAGGTTGTGGCCTGAGTCCACGCATTGGATCAGTCCATGAGCAGGGTGGTGTCTGTCTCTGATGATCTTAGTCACTCTCCTCCTGCAGGGCTGTTTGTAGATGGTGTCCATGGATGGAAGGTTGCAACCAATAATTTTTCCAGCTGTATTAATGACCCTCTGCAGCATCTTTTTCTCTTTTAAGGTGGTGTTACCGAACCAGGCTGTTAGTCCGCTTGTGAGGATGCTTTCCACAAGCCCCCTGTAGGCTTGGGTGAGGGTCCGGCGCTTGAGACCAGCCTTCTTCAGCAGCCTGATGAAGTACAACCTCTGCTGGGCTTTCTTCACTGTGGCAACAGTGTTTTTTTTCCAGCTGAGGCTGTTTGTGATCTGCAGACCAAGGAACCGGTGGCAGTCGGTCCGCTCCACCACAGTCCCGTTGATGATGAGCGGTTGATGTGGCGGTGCTTTCCTTCTGTAGTCCACGATTATCTCTTTTGTTTTCTCTACGTTGAGAACAAGGTCGTTGTCCTCTCCGTAGATGGTGATCCTGTGCACGAGGTGCAGACTCGTCCCCTCCTCTGATGAGGCCGAGGACGGTTGTGTCGTCTGCATACTTAATGATGATGTTGTTGGAGTCGGGGGAGGTGCAGTCGTGGGTGTAAAGTGAGAAGAGCTTTGGAATGAGGCAGCACCCCTGTGGTGTACTGGTGCAAACTGTCAGCTCAGCAGAAACCTTCTTTCCCATCCTCACCACCTGTGGTCGGTCAGTGAGAAAGTCAAGGATCCAGTTTCTGGTGGGTGTTGGTATTCCCAGTTCTGCGAGTTTATCAGTCAGCTTCAGGGGCCTGATGGTGTTGAAGGCAGAGCTGTAGTCCAGGAACAGAATCCGGGCGTACGTGTTCTTGGTGTCCAGATGTTGCAGGGTGGAGTGAAGTGCCAGTGCCACCGCATCTTCTGCTGATCTGTTGGGGCGGTAGGCGAACTGGTGGGGGTCTACTGATTCGTCGACCAGGGAGTTGATGTGGGACAGAACCAGCTTTTCCAGACATAGTGGAATGCTGGAACGCAGAGGAATGTGAACACGCTGTGGAATGTTAACCCCGCCCACATTGAGCCCGTCTGCGGTGGAATGTTAACCCCGCCCACGCTGAGCCCGTACATTTGATTCACCTTTGTCACAGCAGTTGTGATTGCAGAAAAGGGGAAGAATCAGTGGAGCACATTTTGTGTCATTGTGAATTGTATGAGGAAGAAAGAGAACAGAGGGGAGGAAAATTTGAATGGTGCAATTTTTTTTATGTATCACTCAAAAAAATGATTCAAGTCCCTCTTACATGTAACACAATAAAATTCTGTTAGTTTTATTTAAAAATATTAATTTAAAAGATTGTATCTACATTTAATTGACCTAACACAAAATGTATTAATAGTTTCCCCTATAACTCCAGTAATCTAAAATAATTGAGTTCAAGTAAGGGGCATGCTGTTGAATGCTGTTTTCCTGTTTCTCTTTATGCTTTTTGCCGTCTCACGGCTACAGTTTTTCACCTATTTTAACCATTGAACTTTTAAAATGTTCAACTCCTTCATCTAATGTAATGCCTGGTATGACTATTAGTCCTTCAAATCCTTCGACTTTTCAAAAGTGAAAACTTTAGTTTGTTTTTTCCACGTAAAAAACGAAACTGTGGCATGAAATCGCTTCAACTCGGCTTCTCCCAATAAGACGATACACGAAGAGCGTCATTTATAGAAATAAGGAATCTATTTATTCATACCTGCAGCCTCATTTCATCACCAGAGAGTTAGCTCAGTGGCTCAGTTAGCAGGTTTATAACACAGAGGTTCTGAGTTCAAATCTGACTTTAGACTTCTGTTGCAGATCTTTTTCCTTTGCCTTTCTTGATAAAATTGAGTTCGACTAACTCGATTCTATTTCGTTACATGGAAGAATTTTCTTTGAGGTGGGGTTACTCATATTTATTGGATGGAAATCCTGCCCACAATTAAATTGAGTTCATCCAATGAGTTATTTTTTTGAGTCTGTGAGGCCAGACAGAATTTATTAACTCCCTAATACATGCACATGGAAACTTGTAAAAGGCATAAGAAGACAGGAATCACTATAAATTCTCTAATTCAATTAAAATTTTTTTTATTTAGCGCAATGAAAAACAATAAAAAGGGGATCATGAATACAAAGAATGCATTAGGAAAATACTAAACTTTAACAAAACAGACTAAACTAAACTGATATTCATGCCCTTAGACCCCCCCCCTTCACGGTAAGGAAAAACTCCTTAAAAACCGGTAGGTGGCAATATTGCACATGGAAACTTGTAAAACCAATGAAGAAGACAGGCTAAATGTGGGCGGGGTTAACATTCCACAGTGTGTACACATTCCTCAGCGTTTCAGCATTCCACTATGTTGTGCAGTTCTGCAGGCTGCAGCCAGGGGTAGTTGCTCGCGCCACCGCCGGTTTCCCGGCAAAAAAAGGAACAGTAATTTACTGATATATTAAAGTGCTATGATTGACCATTCAGTGTTTTTCTTCAAATTTACATAAAAAACGTTGAAACAACGATCATCTGGACTTGGTTTTGTAAATATTTTAAAACAGTCTCTGTCTAAGAGACCTGGACTGACTGACTCCTCCCCCTCACGTTCCAAACAGGAAGTACAAGGAGCCATAATCCTATGGACTTCTACAGAGAAACAAACAGCTGTTAGTTAGTCATTCTATGGGTAAGATTAACCATTCTTGTTGTGATACCCTTTTAAACATGTTTTTGCTAATTTCAGTTATTTGTTTTACAAAACTGTTTCTTTATCACAAGTTATTCAAATTATAGACTGACCAACAGATGCCTCAGTAATAGCATGTACCACCTTGAATGTTTGTTTGACAAATTCCACCAAGCTCACTTTCAGTGGAAGCAGTGTGGACTTTCAACAAGCTTACTCCTGATTGGCGACAGTAGTTGCCATAGAAACGTTGACTCAGATCAATCACTGTCAACTGGCTCCAACGTGGTGACGTCTGTATCACAGAGAAACGACGACAGAATTGACTTTGTTATGATGGATCTGGAAGGAAATGGGTGACGTCACACTCGCTCAGACCCTTTCTCTGATCCAGTCAAACTGCTTTCTTACCAGTTTTATTCCATAAAACCTTTTTAGATAAGAGGAAAGACATCTTCAGCTCAAAACCAAGTCTTCATGACCTTTTTTTATTACTTTTCTTTTTAAAATTCAGAACTAATAACTTGCACATTCTTACAAAACTGTTAGACTTCAGTTGCTACCTTAATTTAATTGTAAAACTAACAACCATTGTCATTAATATGGCAATATTTTCCCCAAATCTTATCAGAATGGGGAACTGGAGACAAAAATTCTGCTTTTCCTATTTTCAGCTGAATCTGCCACGAGGCTCAACATCCAAACGTAAGGCAGGCTACAAAGATTTCAGGCCAAAAGAGAAAGCCTCTCATGTGATGAAGTGTCTGTATTGGTATGTATTTACCATCTGTGACTCAGAGTCATAAACCAATTGTTGATCTGTTCACAGTGTTATATGATAATTTAAATTTTGACGATGACGATACAAAAAATGCTGCCAAACCTGCCAAAAAGTCCCGCCTCTCACCACTCACATGTTGTGCCCCCTAAGTTGCCCTAAGTTCCCTGATCAAGCACAAAGGTGCTTTGCCTGGATGAAGGTCTTGTATCAGGTATACTGGTAATAATAATTTTACATTCACCTCAGTCTGTTGTTGTTCGTCATTATTCATGGAAGCTTGATGACACGTCATCTTAAATCTGCATGAACTATAGTTTGATTAGAGACTTTCATTTGTGAACCGTCAGCAGATCTGGTCATGTCTCACCAAAACAACCACACTAATCATTTTATCATTTTCATCCATTAAGGTTGGAAAAACCAGCAGCCCTCCAGTGCTTCAGCCGTCCAACCATCAACTGTTTCAGACATCCATCCTCCCACCACTTCAGCCCCACAGCCGTCCACCAGTGTGCCAACTTCTGACATTTTACTATCCTGGTACAATCTTATTTTTCTGCACAGTTAGCAAAAATGATATGTTTTTTTTGATATTCTTGTGTTTTTATATCCTCAACAAATGTTTCTCCAAAGAAATATGAAAATACAGAATTGTTCATCTGGTGGTTATTTTTACACTTTTCCTCAAATTTTTAATAAGAAAAAAATAATTCAGTTCAAGTTTACTTGTGCTTTTTTTTTTAATGGGCATTACAGTTCATATATTTACTATTTGACTATTTTTGCACCTTAATCTCGTTGTACAATGTTGCAATGACAATAAAGACTATCTATATACATTTTTTTACATACATTTTTTTATTTTTTATTTTTATTTTTTTTGTTACCATGGCGCCGCGTGTGTGGCAGCTTATCTGGGCAGCTCTACCTTTTTGTGTTCCTTACTTTGCGTTTTTTAATATTTTCTTCCAACTTATTTGTGTTTTTTGTATTTTTCAACAACTATTACGAAGTTCTGCAACAAAGGACAGGAACATTATTACTTTTGCTTTTTGTTTTTTTATTTTTTCTCAACTTTTTGAACCGGCCTCGGGGGATCCGTTAGGATGCAGCTCCATCGTCTACACTCGAGATCAGCTGTTAGCTCTTGACCGAGTTGAGATTCTCCTCGCTGGAAAGCCAGATGTTCCAGCTGAAATACGGAGGAAACGACGAGGCTGCAGAGCTGGAGTTAAACGCCGGGAGAGAAGACGGAGGTACAAGCCATGTTTACCATCCGTTACTATGGGAAACGTCCGCGCGCTCTCTAACAAGCTGGACGAGTTAACAGCGCTCATGCGTCTGCAGCGGGTGTACCGTGAGAGCAGCCTGCTGTGTTTCACCGAGACGTGGCTCAACCAGGACATGACAAACTCCGTGGTCTCAGTTACTGGATTCACGCTGGTGCGGGCGGACCGGAGCGCGGCGCAGAGCGGAAAGAAGAAAGGCGGTGGTCTGGCGGTGTTCGTGAATGACAGATGGTGTAACCCGAACCACATCACTGTGAAAGAACAGCACTGCAGCAAGGACATTGAACTGGTGGCAGTCAGCGTTGGGCCGTACTACCTTCCACGGGAGTTCTCCCATGTGCTGGTGGTGACTGTTTACATCCCCCCGTCGGCTGACGCTGCTGTCGCTTGTGATCGCGTGCACGGCACCGTGTCCCAGCTGCAGACACAACACCCGCAGGCCCTGATCCTGATTTCTGGGGACTTTAACCATGCATGCACCCCCCTCTCCGCCACCCTGTCCAACTTCACCCAGTATGTGAACTGTCTTACGAGGGACAGAAAAACTCTGGACCTTTTCTATGCTAACATCAAGAATGCATATGCTTCTGCCCCCCTCCCCCCTTTAGGACGCTCTGATCACAACCTGGTCCATCTCTCCTCTGCGTACACTCCAGTGGTGAAACAGCAGAAACCACAGATTAAAACGGTGAAGATCTGGACTGAGGAAGTAACAGAGCGACTAAGGGACTGTTTTAGCACCACAGACTGGGACGTTCTCTGCAGTCCACACGGGGAGGACATTGACAGTCTTACTGACTGCATCACGGACTATGTCAATTTTTGTGTGGAAAACACAGTGCAAACAAAATCAGTGCAGTGTTTTTCCAACAACAAGCCCTGGGTCACTCCTGAGCTGAAGACCCTCCTAAATGAGAAGAAGAGGGCTTTTCTCTCTGGGGACAAGGAGGAGCTACGCAGAGTACAGAGGGACCTGAAATATAAGATCAGGAAGTGCAAGGACTGCTACAGGAAGAAGCTGGAGCAGCGCTTGGAACAGAACAACATCCGTGATGTGTGGAGGGGTCTAAAACACATCTCAGGACATGCTGAGGCTGGAAATGGTCGCCAGGTCACAGGTGACCAAACCTGGGCAAATGAACTGAACCTGTTCTTTAACAGATTTGATTCTGCCCAGCCCCCAGTCTCCACCCACTCGGCCCCCTCTTCACACCTTTCCAGCTCAGGCGTCTCCTCCCAGCTGCAGCTGTTACCACCTCAGCACCAAACAGTCCACTCTCCCCTTCTTCCAACAGAAGCAAAGGGACCCCCCCAACGACTCACAGCACCAGACCAGCCACCGCCCACCCATCCTCCAACCCCCCTCTGCCTCACCCTGAATCAGGTTAGGATGGAGTTAAGGAGAACAAAGGCCAGGAAGGCAACAGGCCCTGACAGCATCACCTCCAGGCTCCTCAGGGAGTGTGCAGACCAGCTCTGTGTGGTGATGCTGTTCATATTTAATATGAGCCTCAGACTGGAGAAGGTACCAGTCCTCTGGAGGACTTCCTGCCTGGTTCCGGTTCCAAAGGTACCTCGTCCTACGGAACCGAACCACTTCAGACCTGTCGCCTTGACTTCCCACCTGATGAAGGCTATGGAGAGGATCATCCTCAGCCATCTCCGCACTCAGGTGAGCTCAGCACTGGACCCGCTGCAGTTTGCATATCGACCAGGCATCGGGGTGGATGACGCCATCATCACCTGCAGCATCGGGCCCTGTCTCACCTGGAGGCCCCTGGGAGCACTGTGAGAGTTTTTTGATTTCTCCAGTGCTTTCAACACAATTCAGCCATCACTGCTGAGGAGGAAGCTGGAGGTTGCAGGTGTGGACCAACATCTGGTTGCTTGGACCATCAACTACCTCACAGACAGGCCACAGTTTGTGAGGCTGCGTGACTGTGTGTCTGATGTGGTGGTCTGTAGCACGGGGGCACCTCAAGGGACTGTGCTCTCCCCATTCCTGTTTACCCTGTACACATCAGACTTCACCTACGACTCCCACCACTGTCATCTGCAGAAGTTCTCAGATGACAGTGCCATTGTGGGCTGTGTATAAGGGGGGGATGAGCAGGAGTACAGGGGGGTCATCACTGACTTTGTTAGCTGGTGTGAAGTTAACCACCTGCTGCTTAACACCAGCAAGACAAAGGAGCTGATACTGGACTTCAGGAGGTCCTCACCATCACAGTCACCGGTGAACATCCAGGGTTCAGACATTGAGGTCGTGGACACATTTAAATATCTGGGTGTTTACCTGAACAACAGACTGGACTGGTCCAACAACACGGATGCTCTGTACAGGAGGGGCCAGAGTCGCCTTCACCTGCTGAGGAGACTGAGGTCCTTTGGCGTGTGCAGACAGCTGCTGAGGACCTTTTACGACACTGTGGGGGCCTCAGTGGTCCTTTATGGAATTGTGTGCTGGGCGGGGGGCAGTGCAGGCAGAGACTTGAAGAGGCTTAACAAACTGGTTAGGAGGGCCGGCTCTGTCCTGGGCTGCACACTTGAGTCCATGGAGGAGGTGGCGGACAGGAGGATGTTAGCTAAGCTGACATCCATCATGGATAACCCCTCCCACCCCCTGCACAAAACTGTAGAGGCGCTGACCAGCTCCTTCAGCACAAGACTGTTGCACCCTCAGTGTAAGAAGGAGCGCTACCGCAGGTCATTCCTCCCCACAGCCATCAGACTGTACAACACCGTGTTACAGTGACACTCCACGGTCCCAGGGGTGTTTTTCTGTTTAGTCATTGATTCATTTACTTTTGTTGTAGTTGTTGTTTTTCAATTTTAAATTGTTTTTTGTTCCTGAACAGTTGTTTGTTTTTGTTCTTGGTGTGAACTTCATTAGTTATTTCTGTATTTTGAAAAAATTTGTAATGTTTTTTTACAGTTTACATGTTTTGCAGACCGCATGTTTTTTACACTTTTGCAGCTGTATTTATTTAATATTTATTTCTTTATTTAATAAGAATCTCATTTTTGATAATAATTTTTCATAATAATTTTAGTAATATTTTTAATTATCTAATATAAATGTAATTTGTGATGTCCTTTATTGATGTTATATTATATAGATTATTTCTGAATGTCGTGTTGCTGCCACAGATAAATGAAATTTCCCCATTGTGGGATTAATAAAGTCATCTATCTATCTATCTATATATAAAACATATAACATGCAATTAAAATGCTTTGTAGTTAAAAACATTTTACACACTATTAAAAGATTCTATAAAATATTATTTAAAAAGAATCCTTTCCAAGAAAATGTTGACTACCGTATATCTTCCAATAGTATCCCTGGCGTTTATTCCATGACAGACAGAACAGTGATGGTTAATGGGTTTATTTTGCAGCAAAATTTCATCAAGAAATGCAGACAAACAGTAGCAGATGAACATTTCAGGATTTATTCAAGTGATGAGAACATTGGATTGTGTTCTGATCAACACTGGCTGTTGACGTTTCTTTTCTCCTTGAAGCATCAGCCTCCGTATCAAAAATCATGTTGGTTGTCATGAGGATCTCTTTCCTGGAGACACGCCCACCTTTCCGTCTTTGTGCAATAATTCATGTTCAAACCAGTTCTTCTAATTTGTCGCTTTTCTTTGCATTTCCACCAGTAAAAAGTAATACGACAAAATACTTGCAGAATTTGTAAAGATTTGGATTCTGTATTATTAATTTGCCTTTTTTAGTCTTTTATTATAAAATAACTATGCATTATTACTTTATTTTAACTAACACATTTATCTTAGTTTACAGTAGTCCTCCTAAACATCTCTTAAACAAGTTTACACTTTTCATCTTTCAGAATGCAGCCGTGTGATTGGAGGAAAAGATTAATATGCAATGAGGACATTTAAAGAAAAAAGGAGTAATTTTTATTTTACATTATTACTATTTTAAAGTAGAAGTCTAATGTATATAAATGCTTTTTTATTAATTTCTTTGGCATATTTACTGTTAGAGTTCTGATGATTGTTTATGAAACCCAGATGGAGTTAATGGAGTGCTAGTCATGTTTTATGTTGTATATATTATTAATGAATTAATTTATTTATTTTGAAGTGCCTATTTGCAAGTAAAGAAGGCGGGGTTATGATTAAAATATGTGCGGACAATCCATCAACGTGCCTCTTCAACATGAATTTCCGTCAGTTTTTTTGCTTGGTCGCAAATAAATACGTCCAAATAATAATCAGCCTAATTTGTTTTTTTGTTTATTTAAAATTATATAAATCTTTTCTAATTTTCTTTGTCAATAAAAGGACAAAAGGGGTAGATGATGGATGCATTTCCAAGTTTTATTATTCATGTTCTACAAGTTGTTAGATATTGATATTTGATGCTTTTGTGCTATGCGTTAAAAATCAATGTAATATTGTAATTATTCATAAATATTTGAATAATACTAATATTTCCTACAAAGGATAATTGACACTAATCAAATTTAAAAACAGTCGTCCTGTAAGCACTGAGTGGACAAACTGTAGCCCATTGTCTTCTATCACTGTTTGATTGAACCTTCTCTACTTTTCTTGCAGGGGGGGGGTCATGGCCTCTATGCTGGATTCCAAAAAAGAGACAAAAAAAACCCGCCCTCAACCCCCACTCTTAGTCATACATGTTTATTTTTTTATTTACAATGATAAATAATATACTATGTACATTTATTTTGTTTTACTTTTTTATACTTAGTTTCCTTATTTCCTATAATATTTATTAGTAGTTGTTGTTTGTTGATGTTATGTCTTTTTAGCCCCTTTTATGTTAAAATAGACGTAAATGATCCAGATGCTGATATTCTAATATATAGACAGATTTATGAATGAATTATTCTCAACAGAAGTTCAACACTATTGTGGTAGCAGTTTGACTGTTTTACTGTTTAGTTTTACTGCAATCTGTCGTGCCTCACCCACTGTCCATCCCATAAAAAAGAACAATTCTACATCATTAACCTTTTTTTTTATTCATATGGCACATTCATAAATACAAAGTTAGAAATCATACCCCCCATTTTTCTATCTTTATCAATGAGTTCAAACAAAACATGAACACAATAAGAAACTCTGACAATAAGAAAGCATTTAAAACATTCAATCTGTGCGTCATTTTCAATGTTTCTGTGAAAAATTCATAATAATCCTCTGGTTTGTTTCTTTCTTGTTGCTGTTTGGAATTGTTGTTTTGAATTGTTAGTCAATAAAGTTTGAATAAAAAAACAACTGCAATCTGTCATGCGACATGATACTTTCCCTCTGAGAAACATTTGATGTTTTGTTTCTTTAAGTACCTGCAAAACAAAAAGTTTGCATTAGTAATGGAAACATTAATTTCTGTTAAAAATAAAAATAAACACCTGTTTGTCGCTGGGCTTATTTTTAGAACTTAACCTTCCCGATAAAGGTGGGACCAATCACAAAACCAGTTTAGAGCCAAACGTCTTTTTTATTATTTACAGTGTATTTCTAAACTCAATTGGTTGATGTTGAAAAAATACGCTTGCATGGACGTTACGACAGAGTACATCGGTCCCTAGAAAAGTTATTAAACGTAAATATTAAACCTCAGACGATCTTATTTTACGAGATTTTTCCACAGGAAAAAAAAGAAACTCGCGTCACATGACCCCACGTCAGCCCACAGATATGATGGAAAAGATCAGACATTGTACACAGCATTTAGACTTGTAGTGTGAATACTTTAACATATAAAAGAATATTGAATAAAACAAATCGCTAAGTAAATTTAGAGAACTCTCCAGTCCGTTCCTGAACAACATTCTTCCGGTTTGTTTAAATGTCCTTCAAAGTCGCAACAACACAGCATGAAACCTATACACGGATCCGTAGAAATGTAAATAAAAATAATTAATAAATAGCAACGTACCTTTTTACGAGATCTTCTATATGAAAAAAGAGAAACTCACGTCACGTCACGTGACCCACGTCAGCCCGCATATATTTATGGAAAAGATCAAACGCGTTCATATCCTTTGAGGAAAAGTTGAACGTAACAAACAAACTACGAACTGCATGTCTGCAATAAATGGATATTATGAAAATAAAGGGGATTTATACTGCTAGAAATGTTTTCAAAAATAAAATAGTCCACAATCACTCCTATTTTATGGCATTTTCTGCGGGAAAAAAAGGGAATCATATTAGTCACGCGCACGTCTGCAGATATGAATGAAAGTTAACGTGTTTCTCCAACGTAACAGAGCCTTTGGGAGTAAAAGTTGAACGAAACAAGCAAACTACAAACTGTATGTCCAAAATGAAAGCATATTTTAAAAGAAAATGGTATATTTCTCACTAGAAATGTTGTCAAAATAAAAATTTGTCCTCAAAATATCTTGTTTTATGGGATATTCCACCGAAAAATGAACGTGCATCCGCCATGTTTTTTGCTCACGGCAGGCAAAACCTCCAAAGTCACGTGATCCTGAGACGGCTCGTAGAAAATGAATAGAAAAATGAAACGTATCCGCCTCACAGTTTAGGGGCCGTTTTTGTAAAACTCTCACGCATTTCCATGTGGACAAATGTAGCTACTACACATTTTAGGATGAGACTGGGTTGCAGCAGAAGCACTGTATCTCAGTCTTATCTGGAATTATTGACACAGTAGTCGGACGGTCAATTTCCTCTATGAAACTATGACATTCCTTGATCCAGTGCAAAAGTATTTCATAGGGTACATTACACAAATGCAAAACTATCCAGATTTTACACGTCCATCTCTGATGAATGCAACCATTGTGGACACTCACCAGTAAACCATACCCATTTGTTTTGGGCCTGTTCCAAATATGCTCTGTATATTCAATTAAAAATTCAATTACAAAAGTTGGAAAAAAAATTAAAAAACTGCCTGCTAATTGGTCGGTTGGATGTTCAAATTCTTAAGTTTGCGTTTATCATGTCTTTGGGCAAGACATGTACCCTACATTGCTCTCCAGTTGGGAGTCAATCTGGATAAAAGTATCTCTTTATCACTAAATAACAATGTCTTGTTTTTGTGATATGTTCTTTTATTTGAAGCTTTATGTGAGTTCAAATTTATCCCCTAAAAACATTTAAAAAACCTTATTTCAAGTAGAGAAATGTAAAATTTAAGAATTGTTTGATTGAAAATAAAACTAACTGACAAAAAGAACTTTAAGACCTCAAGAAAGACTTTTCCAGGTGGTAGAAAGAAGCAGAAGAACATGTAAAGAACTGCAAACCTCACTTGACTCAGGTAAGGTTCATAATTCAGCAAGTAGATAGAGAAAAACAAGGATCCATAGACCATCTCAAGGAGAAAGACAGCACTGAGCAAAAAGAACACAAAGTGTTTCCTTACATTTGATTAAAAAAAATTGGATTAAAATATTGTGTGAGCTTACAGAAGAATGGAGTAAATCTCTAGACAGTTTGTGTCTTGTAATGAAAACAGCATTTCATACAAAAGGACACTGTTGCATCACTCATGTATGACACTTGTAGTGTAGTGATTTGGTGGCCACTTTTATTTGTCTGACATGGATAACCTGTTAATAGTGTCATTTTTTTCATCAATCAGACCGCTTTTGGACTCTGACGGTATTCCAGAGATCTTTAGTCTTTTATTAAATCTCCTTCCACTCCCTTGCTGCAGCCAGTTGAAGTGCTTCAGCATTTTCCTTCATTTGTTTTTCCCACCTTCTTTGTTTCCATGTTTGATGTCTTCAGCATCCCATTTCTGGACCTGGACTCTAAAATCAAACATACGTGAATGATTCTGACCTCAGTATTTCTGTTTTCTGGAATTGGATTGTTGGATTGTGGATCTTTGATTCTCTCTATTCCCGCAACATTCTGGTTGTAGCCCCTTATGGATGTTTTTTGACCCTATGATTTGTCGAGTGCATGTGTGAGAGAATCAAAAGGAGGCACAAACTGTAAGTGGGGCATATCTTTCGAATAAAAATAATCTTTATGGCGTTTCTCTGCCCCCATCGTCAGTTGCCATTGTCTGCTGCTTCACTGAGTGTTCTTTCCCTCATATTCAAGAGAACCTGGGATCTGTAGGTGAGGCTAAAAGGCCTTTAATATTGCCAAATCAAAGTTCTACAAAAAAAAAGTGGTATAAATTCTTCCACAAAGATAAAAAACTCAACAAACAATGACTTTCACAGTAAATTCTTCTAAATAAATTAATAGTTCATGTGATATTTTTGGGCAATTTTATGAACTTGTTTAACTGGGACAGCCTTTATCTTATTTTATAATAGCACAAAATTTGTTCAAGGGTTACCATACCTGAGGGAGCAACAAACTGCTGCATTACACTCCTAGTCATTGTAACGGTTTCAGTTCCTTTTTGTTTTGTTCCTGGATTTCCTGTTTTATTTTGTAGTATTTCCTGTTTTGTTGTTGTTTCGAGTTTTACCTTGCCCCATCAGTCCTGAGTGTTTCCACATGTGTCTTGTTGCCTTGTATGTATTTAAGTCCTGTCTTTCCCTTCCTCCTGTGCTGGTCCATATTGTATTCTGGTCTTCCCCTGTTTCGAGCGTTTCTAGTGTTTCGAGTTTTGCCTGCCTGTTGCAGTGGTTTTGTTTTTGTAGTTTCAAGTTTATGTTATTAAACCCTATTCCCTGCATCCTCCTGCCTCCTCTCCTCTCTGCGCATGGGTACTTCCCTTTCCCCCCGTGACAGTCATAGCCCCTCCTTCCTTTCTTCTTCTTCTTCTACTTCTTGTGACTGCCCTATATATTCCAAAGGCTACTGTTCCCACCCCTTTTGTATGACCTCCTGTCAGAGAGGTGGGTGCCATCATCCCAAAATAATTTTACTATCCCAATCCATCCTTCACAGCACAGCTGAGACGCACAACCAGCACTGGCTTCAGCATACTCGGCCAAGAATCTGAATTCATTACCGGTGTTTTGTGGGAAGAACCAAAACTCAGGGAGATGCTAAGTATTTAATCAGTTCTGACCACAGGCCGGTGCGGCGACCACCTCAGTCCGGCGCGGCGTTCACCTCAACCCGGTGCGGCGACCACCTCAGCCCGGCCCGGTGTTCACCTCAACCCGGCGCGGCGACCACCTCAGCCCGGCGTGGCGTTCACCAAAGCCCGGCGCGGCGTCCACCTCAGCCCGGCGCGGCGTTCACCACAGGCCTGTGCGGCGTCCACCTCAGCCAGGCCCACGCGACCACCACAGGCAGACGCAAATGGGTCCCAGAAAAACCCCGACAGCTGAAGAAGGCTGTGACCTCAAAAATCGCTGGATTTCCTTGCAGAGGAAATTTCTGTCAAGATGCAACAAAAGAGCATTCTGGACTTCACTGAGGAGATGAAAGTTTTGAGAGATTTCCTTGCGGAAGAGATTTCTGCTGTCAGGTCACAACAAAAAGGCATTCTAGACTTCATTGAGGAGGTGAAAGTTTGGCAGGTCCAGAAGCAAGAGCAGGACCGGAGGATTGCCTTTCTGGAAAGAAGGGTGATGGAGCTCGAACAGTATACACGGATGAATGATGTGGTAATCACTGGCCTGAGCGTCAAACCCAGATCATACGCCAGAGCTGTGACCACCAACAGAGACGGAGAGTCAGACGAACAAGACATCAGCTTTGTGGAGCAACAAGTTGTGGGTTTTCTAAGGGAAAAAGGAATCCAGCTGGACTGTGACGGCGTCGAGGCTTGCCATACTTTGCCTAGAAAAAGTGTGAAGGATAAACCAGCTATTATTATGAGGTTTGTCAACAGAAAGCAAAAGGCTGCTCTGCTGAAACAGGGCAGAAAGCTGAGAGGATCAGATGTTTATATAAACAAGCATCTTACAAAACACAATGCTGATATAGCTAAACAAGCACGTTACCTAAAGAAAAGCGGAAAAATACAAAGCACCTGGACAACTAACTGTAAAGTGTTCATCAAGCTGAACGGGAGCCCAGAGGAAGCTAAGATGGTGTTGATTAGGGCAGTGTTTTTCAACCAGTGTGCCACGGCACACTAGTGTGCCGTGGGAGATGGTCAAGTGTGCCTTGGGAAATTGCCCTCATTAACTGATCTAAAAACATTTCCCATCTCCAGGATTTCAGTTCTTTGTTCATCCCAACAGGCCCCGATAAAACAACAAGAAATTGGGAATATGAAAGATCATAAAATACTTTTTTCTTTGTGTTTATTTGATTCTATTAAATACATTTTGATAAGGATGACGATACCGCGATTTAGCCGCAGCTTTAGCTATGTTAGGAAATGTTCCGCCCCTTTAACTGTCTCCACCAATCATTCTTGGGATCTTAATCACATGTCATCAGTCTGACCAATCAGAAGTGGTTAAAGTCTTCACTTCCTTGTTCTGAATTCTGCTGAAAAAGTCTCTCAGTTCTAAGAAAAATACCAGCTAAAGCTCGTTTTTAGCGGTGTAGCTTTCCACAGAATCCGGTGTCGGACCGTGGAAAAAGTGAACAAAACAATGAAGCTCAGAGACGCTAGTCTGTCTGCGTTCGGCGGATTATTGAACTACATCTCCCATGATGCATTTGGTTATTAAAGTGACAGTGTGAGCGTCTGGGTGCACGACTATCTCCTCTTAACGTCGTGAAACCACAACGACCACAAATCAAACAGTTTTTAAATCTTTTAACTTAACTTTTATTACATCTTTAAAAAACAGCTGCCACAATTTTTTCTGCCACAATTATCACAAAAATGCATGTGAGATCATGAAGGGACTGTGGATCAATACAGACCGAGTTTCTCCTTTTTTCTTTTTTTTTTTTTTTTTGAATGCCGGTGTGCCGCGGGATTTTTGTCGAGGTTGAAGTGTGCCGTGGCTCAAAAAAGGTTGAAAAACACTGGATTAGGGACATCAAGGATCTGGACAAATACTAAATATCATCTAATATTTCTGAGCCTTCTGGAAATTGAGGTAATACACTTACACTACACTATTCCTCAGATCAAATGTCAATACAACCTCAACCGTCAACACCAGGAACACAAAACAGAAATGTTTATTCCAAGTAAGAATTAATTTGGATTACACTGTAATTTGGATTACACTGATCACAAATTACAGGACATGGAATATGACATTGACCCAATCAACCATTTCTTCTCTGCCATCACAGATAATTGCAGTTACTACACAAGAGCATTATAACTTCAGCATTAAATGTAAAGATAAGTTTTCACTTGTTCATTTCAATAGCAGGAGCATGTATGCAAATTTTGACAACATTAACGAATACTTGTGCAATTTTTCACAACGATTTAGTGTGATAGCAATTTCAGAAACATGGTTCAATGCAGAGAAGGGAGTTGAAAACTTTAATTTGGAGGGTTATGAACTCAGATACTGTAATAGACTAAACAAAGGTTGTGGAGGATTTGCTCTATATGTGGATAAAACTCTGCATTTCAGAGTAGTGACTAGCATGACAGCTGTTGTTGACAATATGCTTGAATGTTTAACAATCGAAATCTCTCAAGAAAATAAAAAAAATATAGTTGTCAGTTGTATTTACAGAACACCTGGCTCAAATATGGATATGTTTACAGGCTGGATGGAGAAAATGTTTGTGGATAAAAATAAGGTAATTTTTGTATATAGGGATTTTAACATTGACCTCTTAAATCCTCATAAGATTAAAGCAGTTGAAGAATTTATTAATACCATGTACAGCATTTGCTTATTTCCAAGAATTACAAACCAAGTAGGATAACTACAAGTTGTGCAACATTAATTGATAATATATTCTGTTTTCAAACAAACCAAATTTAAGCTTTAACAGTGAATCCCCAAAATATCTCTCCTAAACCACCAATCTCTTTTAATCATCAACTCACAAGTTAGAAACACATATTGCTGTAATTATACAAATAAAATTTAAAAACAAAAAGGGCAATAAACAATAAGATGGATTGGGATAATAAAATGATTTTAGAATGATGGCACCCACCTCTCTGACAGGAGGTCTTACAAAAGGGGTGGGGAACAGTAGCCTTTGGAATATATAGGGGAGTCAAAAGAAGTAGAAGAAGAAGAAGAAAGGATGGAGGGGCTATGACTAGGAGTGTAATGCAGCAGTTTGTTGGAGATCCCTCAGGTATGGTAATCCTTGCACAGATTTTGTGCTATAATAAAATAAGATAAAGGCTGTCCCCGTTACACTCACTCCTGTAGAATAGCACAAAATCACAAAAACTCATGTCAGCACATTCGCACATTAAACCAGAAACAATACAGGTCCAAAAAAATACCATCAACAAAATGGTCCAAATGACAACCTTGGGGACACGTGATGCTGTAGTATCGCGAGAGCCGACGAGAGGAGTGTGGTGAGTTTACTTGGCGGCGCGTAAGTTGTGAACAAACATTTTTGATTTATTTCATTACACCGCCATATTTAAATAATCCAGAAAGTTAAAAAATAAAAATCTGAAAAAGTTTGTCAAGCATTTGCCAGCCTGGATGACCTGGAAGACCTGGAGGATCTGGAGAATTACATCGACGAGTGTTTCAATACCTGCCTCATGAGGAAATCCAACACCGCCACTCCGTCCACCAAACGCAACCGTCCCGAAGACTCCCCGGGGGCTGCCTCCTCCCCAGGCAGCAACATGAGTGATATCCTGGATTCAATTGATAAAAAGCTCTCCAGCCTTGATTGCCGTTTAAATCTGCTGGAGATCCTCCATAAGGAATTCCAAGGTCTGCGAGAGTCTCTGGAATTCAGCCAACAGCAGGTGCAGGAGCTCGCAGCGGAAAACCAGGCCCTCAGAGAGACCGTGAAGACCCTGAGCAACGACACCGCCCGTCTTTCTGAGGAAAATCGATCCATCAAAGAAACCCTCCTGGATCTTCAGGCGAGGAGCATGAGGGACAATCTAGTGTTCGCAGGGATTCCAGAAGAGGCAGGAGAAGTCCCGGAGAACATTGTTAAGTCCTTCATAGAGGTCCACCTGAAGCTCCCCAAGGAAGAAGTCCAGAAGATCTCCTTTCACAGGGTTCACCGGCTCGGAGGAAAAAGGCCGGACAATCAGCGTCCCCGTCCTATTGTTGCTAAATTTGAACATTATAAACAAAAGGAGCAGGTAAAAAGCAAAGGGCGAGAGCTGAAAGGCACACATTATAGCGTGAATGATCAGTTTCCAGGCGAGATCCTCCGCCGGCGGAAAATCCTCTTCCCGCTGAGGAGGAAGCACCTGTCTGCTGGAGCCTGCGCGGTGGTTGCCGTTGATAAACTTTTTGTGAACGGCAAGCTGTTCCGGGACCCAGAGGTAACACCCTGGCTGTGCTGAAGGCTTTCAGAGGCGCACTGACATCTGCGCTGCCCAGAAGAAACCAGCAAACTTATTTAATTGAATAGGAAATAATCGGATCATCAATAATCCACACCTCTCAGGAAAAGTGTTTTTTCTTTCTCTCACATGCATGTTTCTGTTGTTGTTTCGTTGTTTTTGTTTTTTGTTCTTTCTCTTTCCCTCTCTCTTTTCTCTTGTCCCCCCCCCTTCCCATGTCCTCATATGTGAATCAGGTAAAGTCAACGCAACCACGGTGAGTATTTATTTATGCACGGAACGGGCGCGCGCGCATACTAGCGCGCATAAGAGCATGCACACGCGATCCCGCACACACACGTTGATAAACTGCAAAAACCTCACTTAGGCTCACACAGGACGCACGCAACATGCAGCTCACAGCTAAGACACGTTCACCCACAACGCACAGCGCTTGTCAGTGTAGCAGGTACGCACAGCGGGCACGCGCACAAGGACGGGCACACGCACTATTTAGCCTTGCACTCTCCCGGTTAGAACAGCTATGAACAGTCTTAACATCGTTAGCTGGAATGTGCGTGGACTTGGTTCTGGGCCAAAGAGATTGAAAGTGTTAAATCACCTGAATGATCTTAAAGCAGATATAGCTCTGCAGCAGGAGACCCATTTATCTTTATCAGCTGGTCATCTCCTGTGCTGTTCCCAGTATCCAGTTATGTATTCTGCCAGTTTCAACTCCAAACAAAGAGGGGTTGCAGTTTTGATTAATAAAAATGTTACATTTACTCATAAGGATACAGTTACTGACCCAGAAGGCAGATTTGTAATCATTAATATATCCATTCAGAATAAGGACTTTTGTATATCGAGTGTATACGGCCCTAATGTTGACGACTCTTCCTTCTTTCACAGATTCTTCACCTCACTCTCAGCTCACTCTGACTCCACAATCATTATAGGAGGAGACGTCAACCTTGTTTTGGACCCTGAACTTGACAGACTCAGCACAGCAGCAAATCAGCGTACATGGCAGTCTGCAAGTATTCTAAAGCAGTACATGAATGATCTGGGTCTCTGCGACGCTTGGCGCTCATGTCATCCAAGCACTAAGGGGTTCACCTTTTTTTCTCCAGTTCACCATTCACACTCTCGTTTAGATTATTTATTAGTCAGTAACTCCCTTTTGAAAGAAATTAAAAGTTCCAACATTCATCCAATTATTATCAGTGACCATGCACCAGTTTCTGTTACTATCTCAAGGGAAGTACCCAGACCCTCGGGTTCAACCTGGAGGTTTAATACATCTCTGTTAAAAGACCAGGAATTTATTGAATTCTTTAAAAAAGAGTGGGCAACCTTCTTAGAATTCAACAATACTTCTGAAATATCACCAAGTATTTTTTGGGAAACAGCAAAAGCAGTCATGAGAGGGAAAATCATCTCTTATTCAACGCATAAAAAACGCAAAGAGAAAGCAGATTTATTAGAATTAGAAAATAAAATAAAAACTCTGGAGACTGCTTATGCTGCTTCTGCACAGGAACACATACTGGGCGACCTGAAAAATTTAAAGCTGCAGTTAAATGACATCATCAATAAACAAACACAATTCCAGATACAAAGGCTTCGACTGGAAAGATATGAAAACTCAAATAAATCTGGCAAATTTCTAGCTAATCAGCTTAAAATTAATAAAGAAAAATCAACAATCACTTCTATTATGGACCAAACAGGGAATGTCACCCATGACCCGGTAAAAATTAATAATGCGTTTAAAGACTTTTATCAAAACTTATACACTCCACAGATCAATCCATCAGAACAAAGCATCAACTCATTTCTCAACAATATAAACCTGCCCAAGTTAAACGAAGATCAAATCACAAATTTAGACTCTCCGCTCTCGTTGTCTGAGCTTCATGAAGCTCTGTTACTTATGCCTAACAGCAAAGCACCAGGACCCGACGGCTTTCCTGCAGAGTTTTATAAGGAATTCTGGGAACAACTGGCACCAACGTTGTATAAAACGGTAAAATTTATCAATGAAAGCCAATCTCTACCACCTAACATGAACTCTGCCAACATTATCTGTTGTGTTCAGCTATTGTTATAGCACTTGACGCCACTAGGCGTAGCAGTGAGCAAGAGTTGCGACTGAGGAAGGAGAAGAAGAACTGAGTGTGGAGATGAGCTGCTGCATGTTGTAGTGAGTTGAAGCTGAAAATAAAGTCCAGAAACAAGATCCGTTTTGTGGATGATTCCTACCGCCGGCTACATAACAAATTGGCGACGAGGCGAACCTACAAGCATAGTCTGCAGTGAAAAAAGATGGCTTCAAATGTGCCGTTTCCAGACGTTTTTCTGCCGTGCCCGGGAGAACCGATTATGCCGTTCAAGACGTGGATTCGGATGTTTGAAAATTATCTTCTAGTCATCAATGCCGGTGGGGATGCATGGCCAGAGATAAGACTGCGTGCCTTACTACTACACTGTCTGGGCTCCGAAGGACAGCGGATTTTCCACACATTACCAGAGACAGGTACCACGCTAGCTACAGCCATTGCCGCGCTTCGCGCGCATTTTACGCCTACAGTAAACGTGGTCGTGGAACGCCACACCTTCAGAAAGAGAGTGCAGGGTGCTCAAGAACCCATACTGCATTATATTGCCGCCCTAAGAGAAATAGCTTCAACATGTGACTTTACTAATGCGGATGATATGATTCGGGACCAACTGGTGGAGCATGTTGCTGACCCCCGCATCAGAGAACGTCTCCTGCTTAAAACTAACTTGACGCTAGCAGATGCTATCACGTTAGCCACTCAAGCTGAGTCCGTTAATGAGCAAGCTAGGTCAATGGCGGGTATCCAGCAGGCACCTGTGCAAGTTGTAACTACACAGAAATCAGCATGCAGGCGTAGACAGCCACGCCAGCGTTTTCCTGCAAAGCACGTACAGAAATCTAATGCTACCCCTTCTACACGCACATGCTTCCGTTGTGGATCTGAGAAACACTTGGCTAACTCAAGTGAATGCCAAGCAACCAAAGCAACCTGCAGAAACTGTAACAAAAGAGGCCATTTTGCACGAGTGTGCAGATCTTTGCAGACACATACAGTTAAAGAAGTTGAATTACCAGAGTACACACTTCTGTTGGTGGACAGAGCAGTCACTCCAGGTGGAATACAAGTTACAGTGAACATCAAAGTGGCTGAAAGCTCACAGTCGATGAAACTGACTGTGGATACGGGTGCTGCCGTCTCCATCTTGCCACTCTGCATATATGAGGAAAAGTTCAAGGGTGCTCCACTTCATCAGCCCACTGTTCAACTGGTGACCTACTCCCGAACATCTATTCCAGTGATAGGCTGTATGGAGGCAATGGTGCACATACAGAACCTTGAAAAACCTGCAACATTTCACATTGTGGACTCTGGAACTGCACTCATGGGGAGAGACTTAATAGCTGCTTTCAATCTGCGCATTGAGGGCAACGCTGCATACTTGCCATCCACACATTCTCTGTCTTTACCCTCTGCTGCACTAATGGAATGCTCTATGTCTCAGCCAGCTGCCTCTACAACCCTTGGATGTGCTGTTGGTTTCATACACAAGGTGAAGGTGCTGCAAACAGCTGTTCCTGTGCGTCAGAAATTGAGACGCCTTCCCTTTTCTGTGCGGTCTGCTGTGTCAGAGGAGCTGAACCGCCTCCTCTCAGCTGGTGTGATCGAGCGCATTGATGCTTCTCCCTGGGTCTCGCCAATAGTGGTCACACAAAGGAAAAATGGAAAAATCAGAATGTGTGTGGACCTGCGAGAGCCTGACAAAGCCATCGTGGTGGACAGTTTTCCTCTTCCTCACATGGAGGAATTACTCTCAGCGCTAACAGGTGCAACACTATTCTCAACCATCGATCTGGAGAGCGCATACCACCAAGTTTTGCTGCACCCTGACAGCAGGGATTTAACGGCTTTTATCACCCATGAGGGACTGTTCAGGTTCTGCAGGGTTCCTTATGGTCTTGCCTCAGCCCCAGCAGCTTTTCAAAAGCTAATGGCGACAGTGCTGCATGGAGTGCCAAATGTACAGTTCTACCTCGATGACATAATCTGCTACGGGCGCACAGCACAGGAACATGATGCTGCCCTAGAGACAGTTCGACAGAAACTCAAAACAGCAGGCTTGCAGCTTAATGACAAGAAATGCCACTTTCGACAGACGAGCTTGAAGTTCCTGGGACATCTAGTAACCGCTGAGGGAATAAAACCAGACACGGAGCACCTGCAGGCCATCACACAGGCCCCAGCTCCATCAGATGCTGTGAGTCTTCGCTCATTCCTGGGAATGTTATCCTGGTATGGAAAATTTATTCCTAATTATGCTACAGTGGTGGAGCCTCTTCGAGCCTGTCTACGTCAAGGCACACAGTTTGAATGGACTGAAGAGGCACAGCGATGCTTTCTAACTGTAAAACGTCTACTCCTAGAAAGCCCTGCGCTAGCCTTGTTTAACCCTGAGCTACCAACCATAATCTCCACAGATGCATCTGATTATGGTGTGGGTGCTGTATTTTCCCAGCTGCAACCAGACAACACTGAAAGAACTGTTGCATTTGCATCAAGGACATTGTCATCCACTGAAAGGAAATACTCCACAGTGGAAAAAGAAGCTCTTGCGTGTGTCTGGGCTGTAGAAAAATGGCGGACATACCTATGGGGACGAAAATTCACACTGCGCACAGACCACCAGGCCCTCACAACGCTTCTGACTACAAAAGGAGCTGATCGAGCAGGGATGCGCATTGCAAGATGGTCTGCACGTCTTCTCAGCTTCACATATGACGTCGTGTACAGAGCTGGGCCTCTGAACCAAACAGCTGACTGCCTTTCACGGTTACCTCTGCCAGCCGCTTCTTTTCCTCCTGAGGACTCAGAACCTGAGTTGGTGGCTTTACTGGCTACAACTCCTGTGTCCGTGACAGCCAAAGAATTTGAAGATGCTTCATCTTCTTGCCCCGAGCTTTCCTCCTTGCGTGTGCAGGTACAACAGCGGTGGCCTCGATGTGCTAAATCAGTAAGTCCTGTTTTGCAACCCTATTTCAAACTGAGGCATGAGTTAAGTGTGCGGGACAGTCTGGTGTTTCGGGGATCCCGCTTAGTGGTGCCAATTTCCCTCCGCTCCACACTTGTGGCCCTTGCTCATGAAGGTCATCAGGGTGTGGTGCGAACAAAACAACGTCTGAAGGACCTGTATTGGTTCCCTGGCATGGACGCATTAGTGTTTCCCCAAGTGACCGAATGCTCTTTGTGCCAACAAACTGACAAATCTGCCAAAGTTTTTCAGGCCCCACTACAACCGGTGCCCCTGCCAGAGGGTCCCTGGGAAAAGCTAGGCCTGGATATTGTCGGACCCTTTGAATCTGCTACATGGGACTGTAAGTTTGCGATCACTCTTACTGACTATTATTCAAAATGGCCTGAAGTTGCCTTTGCTCCGTCCGTGAACTCTGAAACTGTGATTCAAATTCTTAGTGGACTTTTCAGTCGCTATGGCAACCCAGAGCGTTTGGTCACGGATAACGGACCGCAGTTCACATCGGCTTCATTCTCCTCTTTTCTGCGCGACAAAGGAATTAAACACACACGATCATCTGTGTACCACCCTTCTTCTAATGGTGCAGTAGAACGATTTAACAGAGTGCTTAAGGGTTGGATTAAAGCTGCAATCATCCAAAACAAACCTTGGAAAAGTGCAACATCTGCTTCTCTCCAAGCTTACCGTGCCACGCCACATGCCATGACTGGTGTGTCACCGTTTGAGCTAATGCATGGACGCAAAATGAGGACAACTCTAAACATTCTTCCTCCTCCACCACTGGAACAGCCTGCTGTGGACCTACGTCACAGAGTGTCACTCCGCCAAAGTCACGTGAAGCAGTATTGTGATGCTAAAAGAGGTGCTCGCACTCCTCTCTTCAGAGCAGGTGACAAAGTGCGTGTACGGAAACCTGTTCACGTGCAGAAAGGTCAGCGTCAATTCTCTGCTCCCATCAGGATCAAACAGCAGGTGGGCCCAAGCACTTACATCTTAGATGATGGAAGGGCATGGCATGCTTCCCACTTGGCTTCAGTACCAAACAGGCTTCCTGTATCCCCTTCACCACCAGAGGCCGGTACTGAAAGGGTTGAAATGGAGCCTAACCAAGATCATCAAGCCCTAAATCGCCCTGTCAGATCACATAAGCCACCAGGTTGGCTTAAGGACTTTGTAATGTAAAAAAAAAATCTACATATGTTCAATTGTTGTGAGTTGATTCTTACTTGCTCTTTATTCTGTGAGTAATGACATTACTTGAAACACGCTGTTGATGCAAAAAGGAAATTGCACTTAAGAATTAAATTCAGGGATGCACAAAGGAAATTGCACTTAAGAATTAAATTCAGGGATTGTTGTGACAGCACAAGTTATCCTTAAGTAAGGGGGGGATGTTGTGTTCAGCTATTGTTATAGCACTTGACGCCACTAGGCGGAGCAGTGAGCAAGAGTTGCGACTGAGGAAGGAGAAGAAGAACTGAGTGTGGAGATGAGCTGCTGCATGTTGTAGTGAGTTGAAGCTGAAAATAAAGTCTAGAAACAAGATCCGTTTTGTGGATGATTCCTACCGCCGGCTACATAACATTATCCTTCTTCTAAAACCAGACAAAGACCCCACGAGTCCTTCAAGCTATGGCCCCATTTCTTTAATTAATGCAGATGTAAAAATTATCTGCAAAGCACTAGCACAGAGAATAGAAAAAGTTACTCCTCACATAATTGACTTTGATCAAACTGGATTCATCAAAGGCAGACACTAGGATGACAATGTCCGCAGACTCGTTAACATAATAGACTTTGCCACCATCAAAAACCAGGAAATGACTATACTATCACTGGATGCTGAAAAAGCCTTTGATAGAGTAAACTGGAAGTTCCTCATTGCTGCCCTCCATAAGTTTGGGTTTGGAGAAGCATTCATCAATTGGATCAAAATATTATATCACAACCCCAATGCATCAGTTAAAACTAATAAACAGACTTCCAACAGGTTTTTTTCTTGGAAGAGGAACTAGACAGGGTTGCCCACTCTCCCCCTCTCTTTTTGCAATATTTATCGAGCCTCTAGCTGCAGCAATAAGACAGAATGAGAGTATTAAAGGAATTAAAACCAAACACAACCATCATAAAATTAGTCTCTATGCAGATGACATATTACTGTTTTTAAGTAATATACATTCTGTAAATGAAACGGCAACAATCATTAATGAATTCTCTTCTATATCAGATTATTCCATTAATTGGAATAAATCTGTTTTATTACCACTGAACAGTAATGCGGAGCAAGGACTCACAATACCAGTTAAATCAGGCAATATAAAATATCTAGGTATTTATTTTTCCCCCAAAATATCAGAACTGGTGCAGCTAAACTACACCCCATTACTGAAAACCATACAGGACGATCTAACACGCTGGACCAACCTGCCTTTGTCCCTTATGGGCAAGGTAGCCACGGTAAAAATGAAAATCTTACCCAAAGTTAATTATCTCTTCTCAATGATTCCCACACAACCGCCATTAAAATGGTTCAAAACATTAGACTCATCCATATCAAGCTTTCTATGGAACAATAAACCTGCAAGAATTAGTCTAAAAACTTTAAAATCTGCAAAAAGCTGTGGAGGATTAGAATTACCTAACTTCCACAATTACTTTCTTGCAAATAGATTACAATACATCTTAAAATGGTTAAAAAATAATCCAGAAACTAACTCATGGTTAGACTTGGAACAGGCGTTATGTGGAAAGATCAACCTCTAAGAGCTACCATTTATTAGCCAAATAGTTAAAAAACAGGATTGTTTAAAAAGTATTTATATAAATGCCACTTTAACAGCCTGGTGGGAATTTCTCAAAATATCAAAATCATCAATTCAACCGTGCAAAATGACACCCATCTGGAACAACCCAGACATCCTCATAAACAAAAAAATTATCCACTTCCCAGCTTGGCAAGCAGGGGGCATAAAACAACTAGAGCACATAATTATTGATAGAAGATTCATAACTCCCCAGGAACTTCAAGACAAACATGGAATATATAACTTCTTGGAATATCAGCAACTTAAATCAATTATTACTAAAAAGCTTAAATACAGAGACAACGATTTAAAGCTACCAGATGTAGTTACCACTCTGATCAATTTCTCAATGAATAAAACTCTCTCCAAAATATACAAACTTTTATGCAATTTAGATAACAATATTTCACTTCCGACAACAAAATGGGATGCGGATTTGAGCATCAGCACAGATGAAAGTTTTTGGTCAGAACTTTGTCTAAACACCTTTAAAATGACAAAAAGTCCAAATCTGCAGCTAATCCATTTCAAAACTCTTCACAGAATTTACTACACTGGACAGAGGATGTTCAAGATGGGTCTCAGTAACTCAGACATTTGTCAGCACTGTGACAGTAATCTACCCGACAATTACATGCATGCACTATGGTTCTGCACGCCTGTCCAGGCTCTCTGGCAGCAGGTATGTGCCCATCTATCAGTCTGGCTTAAGGTTTCAATCACAGCTTCACCGTCACTTTGTGTGCTTTGTGACATCAGTGCCATCGATGTAGAAGGAGGATTAGGCTCTATCATTTTCATAACTTTTTGCATTGCTAAAAAAACTATTTTAATAAATTGGAAAAGCAAAAAAAATATAAATATAACTCAACACAGAAATCTGCTGCTTGATCATATCAGCTTGGAAAAAATGTCCGCCCAAAGTTCAAGTAACTTTGAAAGAATTCGGTCTCTCTGGTCTCCCATAGCTAACTCCGTGACTTAGGGGGTGGGGGGGGCCTGGTCGTCGCTGCTCCTTGCCCTTCTGCCGTGGGCCGGGGTGGGGGTCGGGGCCTCTGGTGCCTGGCGGGGGGTGGTGGGGGCTCCGTTGGTTGGGGGGTCGGGTCCGGCGCCTGGGTGGGGCGGGCTGGAGCGCTGCGTGGTCCTCTGGGCTTGGGTGTGGGGGTGCGTGGTGGGGGGGTGGGGTGGTGGTCTGGCTTGGCTTGGGGGGGTGGTCCCTTTGCCTGTGCTGGGGGGGGTTGGCGGGGGGCGCTGCTCGGGGGGGGGGGGCCCAGCGGCGCTGGATGGGCTTCCCATCTACACCTGGGGCTGGGATCGGCCCTTCCCTGGCTCTGGGGCGGGACGGGACAACCCTCTTGGGGCCCCCGGTCGCTCTGGGTGTCATCCGCTTCGGCTGCGGGGTCTGGGGGGGGGGGGGTGGGGGGTCTTGTCGGCCCTGTCCTGTGGGGGGGCATTCTGGAGGGGGGGGGCACTATTGGTACAGGGCAGGGGGGGTTGACGGGTCGGGGTCTCCGCTGAGGCCATCGGCGGTTTCCCCGGCCGGTTGGCTGCCTCGGTCCCGTCAAGGCCTGACCAGAGCTCTTCTAGGGCCGGCGTTTGGGGGTGGGGGCCTGGGCTTGCTCCGGGGGGGCCGGCGCTTTCTGGCTCCTCTCTCTCTGTGTGGGGGGGGTGGTGCTGGGCCCCTTGCTGGGGGGGGGGGGGGGGGGACACAGCTGTTTGACCACCGGGGGACAGTCTATCAGCTATCCCCAACTTACCCCCTTCCTCATATAACCTCATAATAGGGTGAGGGGGTGGGGGGCTTAGCCTGCGATGAGCCTTGGGGGGGGGGTTTACTAGGCAGTGGCCCCCCTCCTATGGTTGCCGTATGGAGTGGCCCCCCCTTCTTTCGGTTTTATTTCCACCTTAGACATGTAGGGCCCTTGGTAGGGGGGGTGCTTGGACATCACTGCCAGCAAACAGCGGATGTCCTCCTAGCACCCTACCCGCCAATTTTAACCGCACCTTAGACATTTAGGGCCCCTTGGTGGGGGGGGTGAGGGGACGTCACTGTGAGTAATCAGGAGATGTCCCCTTAGTGCCCTACCCGCCAATTTTAACTGCACCCCCCTTAGTACACACACCCCTTCCCCCTCAATATATACATCCCAACATAAACACACACACACCCTCTCAAACACACATACACGCACACACATTTTGCAAGGAAGGTGGGACCTGGGTCCATCTGTCCCCTGCCTCTTCCCTGGTGGGGGGTACGGGCCCCTTTGCAACGGCGGCCGTGTCCCCGGGGTGCCGGCTTCCTGGGCCCGGCGGTGCTCTCTCCGCGCGGTGGGGGGGTTCACATTACATCTGAGCCGGGGGTGTCTGGTCCCTGGGGGGTGGGTTCTGGTCCTTGCTCCTGAGTGCTGGGCCCCGCCAAATTTCCAACTGTGGCCGAGCCTGGTCGGGCCATATTTACAACACCCCTTGTGGGCCCTCTTTTTTTCCCCGGGGTTACCCCTCCTGGGCGGGGGCGGCGGGCCCCCTGCCTCGCTCCTCCCTGGACCAACCGTGGGCCGGGCGGATGGCTGCCTGGAGTGCGGAGCGGGTCTCCCTTGGGGGGTCCTGGCTCGTACCTGGGGTTGGGGCGGGGGGATGCCCGGAACTCCTGGGTGGTGGTGGGGTGCTCGTTTGGGGCTGTGGGCATCCTTCTCCGGTGGGGCCCTGCGTTGGGTTCTCCCGGCGCGGCGGGGGGGCTGCTCTCCTGGTTGGGCTGGGGCGGCGCTCTCTTTCCCTCCGTGCCTCCCTGGCCTCTGGCTCTGGGGGCCTTGCGGCGGCCCTGCTGGCCCTGGCCTGGGTGGCGGGCTTGGTCGCCCGGGCGGCGGTTGTTCCCTGCCGGTTCCCGTGTGGCGTTGGGAGGATTCCGGCTGCCGCTGCGGTGGGGGTCTTGGGGTGGGGATGGCTGGGCACTCTCCCTCCTTCTCCTTCTTTTCACGTTCCACCATCCATTTTAGAAGAACATAAACACTCACCTGAGCACTGGTGTTAGCTCACCTTTGCACTAACAGTTTGCATGACTGAATGACTGAAATATCTCACACTAGTTGGTTTTAAGGCATAAGTATGCGTGTGTGAACACTATCTGTTTTGTGTACATGTCGACAGGTGGACATTTTTGCAGCTAGCAGGTGTGTTTATAACATTTGAGTGTGTGTGTGGACGGGCCCCGCCCTTTTTGTACTGCATTTGAACCTTACCATAATGATTAACAACCAGTAAACTTGTTGCTGTATGCTGCTTCATGGTCTTATCCCCCTTCCCCTCCTATTATCACCCCCCTACCCCCCCTCTTTCTAGCGTCCCTCTCTCTTCTTCCCCTCTTTCCTTTTCCGTCCGGTCCAACACCAAAGATTTTCAGACATGATTGAAATTAATAAAGTTTGGCCTCAATTACAAAAGGGGTTTATTCAGACATACCTTTGGTTTGTCTGAAGATTAATAACCCCTCTTGTTAAAGCAAAATATGTCCAACACAAGAGGCCCTCAGCTCTCATCTGTCTGCCCAGCTGTTGGACAGGACAAGTTAAAAAAAAAATGGTCCAAATGCCAGCAAAACAGCTACCCAGAAAAAGGGTTAAGAGCTTGAAAACATGCTCAGTGAGTAGCACACGGTCCAGATACTCTACAAAAAACATGAGGTGCCATTTACACCTCTCATAGATTGAACCATATTGACAATACCAGGTAGAGAGTAAAAGAAATCAAAACAAATAAACTTCCATCACAAAATAAAATTAGGTAGCAGTACTAGAAAAATATACAATTATACATTTACAGTACTTAAATGAACATAACGTGTATCAAACAACGCTTCAACTTGGGCCATAGATTCCATCAAACGGCAAACTGGTTTTATAATCCTACCAAACCGGGAAGTAAGCCGATGACCCATATCCAAACTTTCCCCATCAAGGACGGAAGTGATGGGATGGACAATGTGAGACTCACTGAGGGGATTATCCGTAGCACCAACTCCAATCGACCCACTGGGCTCTGGTGGGGGTAGGACAAGACCCAGGGCAGATTCACCATCAAATGAGGCAGATGATTGTTATCTAACCCAGGATGTGGTGCGGTCAAGTACATTTTCTTTGCTGCATGAAAGAGAGCTGATGAGGGGGTTCTCTGCATGTACTGCCTCCACAGCTGATGTGCCAGTGTCGCACAGGTCAGGAACTGAAAAGGTATTAATGACACTGCTACCAGGACAGACAGCATCACCAGCCAACATCTAGTGGCAGGAAATTCACGTTCAGCAAAAGGTTACGATGCACCACACACTCATTCACTGCTCGGTCCCTGATACGGTATATGTAAAGAGCAGGTATGGAAGCCACCACTGTGTAAGCTACTGACTCTCATTTATCTGAACGCTTTCGTTTCCCCTTTGCTCTCTTATTTGCCACCAGCACCTGATCACCAAGGGAAAGCGGTAGACCCTTGGATCTCTTGTCATACTGGTCATGCTGATGTTTCTGCTCCCTGCCACTATGCTGCTGGGCCAAAAGCATGGCAGAGCGAAAGTCGTTTGCCAGCGACTGAACATAGGAGTCATAGTCACATATGATGTCATCTTGAAGGACATTTTTAAACATGAGGTCAACTGGCAGTCGGGGGACCCTCCCAAACACAAGGTAGAATGGGGCAAAGCCTGTGGTTTCATGTGCAGTACAGTTGTAGGCAAAAGTCAAGGACTGCATTTGTGGCCAGTTCTGCTTTGACTGAGAGGGGAGAGACCTCAACATATTGCCGAGAGTGCGGTTAAACCTTTCTGAGGTCCCATTACCCATTGGATGGTAAGGGGATGAGTGTGATTTCCCCACACCACTAAGTTCCAGAAGCTCTGCAAAAAGCTCACTCTCAAATGCTCCCTGGTCAGAGTGTATGCGCTGAGGAAACCCATAGATACAGAAAAATCCATCCCATAACTTCTTTGCCACTGTTTCAGCTGTCTGATCATGACACCGAAAAGCATGTGCTAACTTTGTGAAATGATCTGTGACCACAAGAACATCAACAGACTTGTTTTTGTCCTCAGCTGACCAAAGTCGATGCATACGAGTTCCAATGGCGCAGAAGTCTTAATGTTCTTCAAAAGAGCTCTTGCAGCAGGCTCTGGGGTCTTACTGAGGACACATCTGAGGCAGTTCTTCACATAATCACCCACATCCCTCTCCATGTCAAACCATTAAAAGGGATTATGAGCTAAAGAGAGTGTGTGTGGCTGACCCTGATGACCCGCATAGTCATGCACACCGGAAAGAACCACAGATTTCAAGGAGTCAGGCACAACAAACTGAAACCTCTAGTGTTTGGTCAGGGGATCTTTAGAGACTCGGTAGAGTACACCATTCAGAAGTGTGAGTTTGTCCCACTGCTTTAAAATCCTCAGTGCCTGCAGGCCCTCATTACAGCGTTCACGTCTTGATGGTCTGCGCTTCCGCTCAACATAAAAAACGAATCTTGAAATGACAGGGTCATGCTGGTGAGACACAAGACTAGACAGTGACAAGGTAGCAGAAGCATCCGCAGCAGGTGGGGCTACGGACGCCAGATAGTCAGCAAGAGATGTTGCTCGCAGCCTAGAGGCAGAGTCCCAATCACTGATGGCAGACAAAATAGAAGAAACCTCTCTTTCTGACATGGAGACATTGACAGCAGTTGATAGGGAGGGACCATCAAATGTCTGTGGTTGACAGGTCAAATGGAAAGCCTCCTGTACTGTGTCATCTGTGATGTCACAAACCTGATCGAGCAGCCTACAGTATGGCTCTGTCAAAAGGCGTTGAGCTACAGGTTTTAGAAATGGGCTCCTGCTCAGTGCGTCGGCCACGACATTCAGCCTGCCAGTGACACACTTGATCTCAAAGCAGTATGGCGCAAGCTTGGAGACCCAGCGCTGCTCACAGGCGTCAAGCCTTGGTTTAGTCAGGATGTATGTGAGGGGGTTGTTGTCAGTCCAAACAGTAAACTTTTGACCTTTAAGCCAAGATTGAATTTATCACATACAGCCCACTTTAGAGCCAAAAACTTGAGCCTGTGAGCAGGATACTTTGACTGACTTCGACTGAGAGTTTTGCTCTCAAAAGCCACAGGTCTTGTCTTGTCCTAACCGATAGGAACTTGCAACAAGACCACACCCAAACCATCCATAGAAGCATCTGTGGAGAGAATGAAGGGCCTCTCAAAATCCGGATGGGCTAGCATCACACAATTGAGAAGTGCAGCTTTCAGGTTCTCAAATGCACTCTCACGTGCTGGAGTCCAATCCTAAGGGGTCAATACTCTGTAGGTCCCAGCCCTCCCACCTGCATTACCCCTAACTCTTCTCTTCTGGCCTGCAGTAAGAGCAAAGAGTGGCTTAGCACTCTGTTGGTAGAATAAAACCATACCAAGGAAGAACCCCACTTTCTGCGCGCATACACACGTTCTCAATCCCACACTACGGAAAAGTTCACGTCACCAAAAATGCTGAGCATCATCCTCATAAAGGAAGCTGGACTGTTACAAAGACCCTGTGGAAGGCGGTTGTACTCATAGAGGCCTAAAGGTGTTGTGAAAGCCGTGTAGTGTCTGTCAGACTCATGCAGTCCATGGTACTGAAGAGGGCGTTACCACCAAGGGCAGCAAGACAGTCAGACTGGTGGGGCAGCGGATGAGCATCCTTAACGGTCTTAGCATTATGCCAACAGAAGTCAGTACATATTCTTAAGTCTCCTGACTTCTTCCAAACCATAACAAGGGGTGAAGTATACTCACTGACTGACTTGCTTATGATGCCTTTCAGTTCCATGTCAGATAACACTTCCCGCAGCTTCTGATAGTGTGCTGGGGGCACTCGTCGATAGGGCAGCCGAAAGGGGTGGTCATTGGTTAAATGAATACGATGAACAAAATCTTTCACCTCACCACAGTCCAGCTTGTCTGTAGAGACGACATCTTGATAGTTAAACATGAGTTCAGTCAGTTTCCTTTTCCACACATCAGCCACCACACATCCTTCAATGTCAATGTCATCCAAACCACAATCCCTAAGTTGTTGGAAAGGATCACCTCCTGGAAACAATGAGTTCAGTAGCCTGACCATGCTGCATGTCACATGTGGCTTGAGTAAAATACAGATCTTCAACAGCAACACATGGAAAGACATCAGCAATTTTAGCATTGCGTCACAACGTCACCGTTGCTTGTGTGGGATTGAGCACCTTGAGTGGAACCCAGCGATCGCCCCACATGGGTGTTATGACACGACCTACCAGGATGTTTTTTGGAGTGGAGCGGGCAGATGAAGGCTCCACAATCACAGTGCTGCCCGGCGACCAAGAAGTAGAGGGGGGTAACTTCCCCCACACTACATATTCTTGGTGAGGCAACAAAGTCACCGCCTGTCTCAACCTCACCGTCCCAATTTTATCAGGTAATTCAGGACCTGACCACCTAGAAATGCAACTTAGTAACTGGAGAAACTGTTCACATTCTGGGTTTTCACGATCTCCCAATATGTTGGATCAGACTTCATTTCCTGAATATGGGCCGAAGCACGTTGCTCCCAATGATCAAGTCATCCCTCTGTCCAGGCACCACAAGTGTGGGCACATTAAATCTGAGTCCGTAAATCTCAATGTCCAAATCATAAATACATTTCGGTTGAGTGACGAGCCCTCCACAACCGACAAGCACCACATTTTCAGGAATGGCCTTGCGATTCAAAACAACACCAGCATCCTTCAGCTTGAGCTCTGATGACTCACTCAGTGTGCATGACATGCTCCCCGAATCAAGCATCCCCCTCAAAGCATACTGGCCACCAACAGACACTGTGGCAAAAAAAAAACTTCACTAGCACCCTCAACTCTCTGAGATCCAACATAAACCACTTTTTTTTCTTCAGACAAACCTTTACAATTGTCAATGTACACAGAGCGAGGATCTGGTGCAGTTGTGCGGGTTTGGTCATTATGGTCCATGCTGACCCTCTCATCACATGGACATCCTAGTTTAAAGCAGGGCGGGAGGTGGAAGCTACTGGCATTGATACAGGTGAGACAGTTCTCGGACAATCAAGCTTCATGTGGCCAGAGCCATGGCAGGGGCGGGATTATATAATTTCGCTTCTTTCCACTCCCTTTCAAGCAATATTTAATTTTATGTCTAATTATTCTAAGTTTAAATAGTTATTGTATGAACGTATAACTGATGTTTTTTGTGTATTATTCCTATTTGATTGCTTGAAATAAACCATTTCAAATCAAATCAAATCAAAATAAAATCAATGGCAGTTAACACAGATTACACAGGGGCTGAATACCCTGAGCTTGGTTCTACCAATATTACGGGGGTGGGTGATGAAACATTAACTGGACTGACAGTGGGAAGACCCACAGTCTGGCATTGAGTGTGAGCATGGACACCCCCGACCTGTTGTGTGTATACCCGCGTCCCCCTAATCTTCCTGAGATGCCCATCCAGCCGCTTCTGCACCTCAGTTGCTGTCCATTCCTCGGGAGACTTTACGTGAAACAACAGTGCAAGAGCGGGATCGGGACAATGATTAATGAACATTGTACCCACATCTGCTCCTGGGTCTTCCACCCGCTTCCCTCGGCTCTGGAGACACTCATCTACAGCATCAATAGGCTTGTTTAGACGAATCCTGTAATCCATTGCGCCCTCATCCACCCGTGGCAAAGTGTTATAAAAGTCTCTCATCGGAAGAGCAGAAAATGTCAGTTCACTGAAATTGTGTTTGAGAATATCAAAGACAGCTATAAACATTTCAGTGGGATTCAGCGCGGGCCGAGACCGAAGTGACACTTTAACTACATCCCTGGCTTTACCCAGGGATAGGTTACATAGGAACTGGAGTGGGCAGGATATCACAGTGTATTTTTTTTCTGTTTGTTTATTACCAGGTATGTATGAGAAAAATGTGAGTGTTAAATGTGTTACAGAGCCTGTATAAAGTTTTAAGCTAGCATGCCGCGTGCGGCATATACGCGCCCTTTTGTATGACCTCCTGTCAGAGAGGAACTGGAGTGGGCAGGATCACACAGTGTACTGTTTTTCTGTTTGTTCATTACCAGAATAAAGGTGAGGCTTCTCTCCAAGAGGTAACACTGTGTCACACCATATATTAACCAGCACAACTCAGAAAGCGACCGGTTACGCTTGCTATCTCAAGCATTTGCATTTGTCCCCTTTTATGTGTAGCAAATGAAGTATTTTTCTTCCAGTAGACATTTATCACCCTCTTTTCTTCTCTTTGACCTTCAGGTGTCCTTCAGGTACCCTTCCTTCCCCGTTTTTCACCTGCGTACATAAATACACCTAAGCTCTTTATTCATGCTGCCAGTCTTAAACTGTATATTCACTGGAGAGGACACAACCCAGGCTACTTCCTGTGTTATTAAGCGGCTCTTGATGGCACAGGAACTACCCCAAGGCGAGGTTTATCCAAAGTGTCTCCTGCCATCCAAAGAGACATTTGTTAACTCAGTCAACCATCAAGAGTCCTGGACAGAGGAATGGCACTCTGAGAGCAGCACTTTCCTTTAAACAAAGAGCTGATCCAGAGGCAGACGAACAGAGGAGTCAGTTGGAGCAAAAACTGTTTGATTGTCCGAGTGACAACATTTTAGAGCTAAATCAGTTCAGAAATGTGAACTTTTAGTCACAGAATATATACTTGTCTGATTTGAAAAGGTAGAAAATCTGTGATTTTATTGTTCATGCAAGCTGAAATCAAATCTTTTACTGATAGATTTTATATGTGTCAAGAGTCACATATAAAAAAGCTTAAATAATGTTTGATCAAGATTTATGTCATGCTCTTGGCTAGTACAGATGTGTGTATAATAAAAACTCTTAAGTCAAAGTGCTGCATAAAGTTCCGTTAAGTTGTGTTGGTTAAAAGACTAAATGTAATTAAATTAAAAAAAGGGTTTTAGCAATCAAGTTTTAAATCACATTTAAGTAAATAAAGATTAGGTAATGGATAAAGTAATGAGATTAAACCACACACATAGGTTCCCTTGTAAAAGTTTTCCCAGAGGCCTTTTAATTGTGATTATGTTGTTTTTATCCCAAATCCAAAAAGGTGTGTCATTTTCTAGGACAGGTTTCTAAAAAGCTGCAGTAAGCCATTCATTTTACCTCTTAGTCGTAGGCGGGCGTATTGGCACGGCAACCTGTCCCCCTTCCCCTTTTTAATTACTGAGAGCTCAAAGCAGAGAACTTTTGGCCCACATAGCGTATATTCTACATCACAAACTTAGTCTTTTTCATACTGTATTTTTACAATTTTCTTCATTGTGAATATTTAAAAACAAACATTTCAAATTATAAAGGTAAAGATCTGTAGTAAAAGATTTTTTTGCTTTTTTGCTTATTTGAGATGATTTGCGGGTAAGAATCTAATCATACGTCACAGACATGACTCACATAGAAAGACATCAACATTAAATAATTGATAAAGACCCATGTGCTTTCTTGCGTCTGCACTTTTTTGAATTTGAGCTAAAATCCACACATATTTTTATGAATGAAGCCCCTGATCTTTAAAGAACTGAACAAGCACACTTTTGGGCTTAGAGTTTATGAAACTGGTAGAAAAACAAGCACACTGAATTTGGAATGAACTTCAATAGTCATATTTTTGTTGTCAATTATTAAGTAGCTGGCTGTTTGTGTAAAGATACAGTTTTATGTTCATTGAGAACAGGTTGAAGGTCAAAATTATGTAAAAATCCCACAAAAACCCCCCCAAAAATTTTTGTCCTTCAGTTAAAAAAAACAATGTACAGTGTTGACTTTACTTTTGCCAAATTTACTGGCGCTTTGTCAGAAATGAAAACATGTGCTTCTCTTTATAAAATGTGGGTTTCAGCGTTGGCGCTGTGACCCTGGTGTCAGGATTATGTGTAATTGCATGAGGCTCTGGCAGCAGCAGGGCTGTGGTTTCTGGGCCAGCACCGCGGTGCCAGAAGGCCTGAAGCTGCTCTGATGGACTGCCATATCATAACCCTGCTTCAACAAATGGACTGTGACTTGGAGATCCATCTCTGAGACCATGGTGGCACCGGAGAGCCACTGCGCCCTGCCTGCCTCTTCTGTGCCACCACAGCATTCTTGTGGTTTGTGTCAGATTCTCAGCTGGTCACTTAACCACGCTACATTTTAGGACTGCAAAACATGGCAGCAACTTTATCTGTTGTTTTACTTCACTGCTTTGTGGTTCTGGATGTCAAGAGCAGCGTGTCTTTGGATTAAAACATTTCTGTTTATAACATCTTCTCAATTTTTTATTTTAAATTGGCAACAAAATGTTCAAGTGGTTACATGGAAGACAAAGATCGAGGATGCATGAGATGTCCTGATGTTTAAACTAAAATCTGGGATCATTTGTAAAGCTCTTCATATAAACTAATCATCAAAGACATCGTCCCATTGGTTCCTTCAGGCCACACTGACAATTCCATGGGGATAATTACCGTACTTTCACGAATATAATGCACACTTAAAAGTCTTACATTTTCTCCAGACTATAGGGGGCGCCCTGTGAGCCAGTGTGCCTAATATCTAGTTGTGGAGCGCAGAAGAAGGTGGGGTGAGACAGAGGATGAGAAGTACAGGCCAGCTACAGTGTAGCTGTCATCAATCTGTGGCCACACTACATAATATCTCTTACCATTTTCAGTAAGGGAGGGGTATGAAAAGGGTCAGTCTGCTCTCTTTGATTTACAATACATCAGGGGGGTATTCCAGAAACCAGGTTCTGTGAGTTACCACAGTAAGTTTGAGGCCGTGAGAGGGTGATAAGACCACGTATGGATGTTGGAAAGATAAACTTTTTTACTTTGATCGAACTTAATTATTTGCTTCAGTTAAGATAAATCTTTTTTTTGTTAATTAAGCTGAAAAATAACATGTAGTTATCAGACAGCTGTTTTTCTTTCATTCAAATTAATTCAATTAGGAGGGTGTAACTTTGGTGCTGCTGTTAGGTTGTCACCTCAAGGAATTGTGGGATACCATTCCCTTTGCCTGTCTGGACGGATTTGGGTTTAAGCCTTGTGCTATCTTGGATGACCCCACCCTTACTTCGACGTGTTCTCCCTACCATGACAAAGGTGGATAAAGGTGGAAAGATTTCATGTAATCCATGGACACCAGTGAAGATCACAAATCATTGAAGAAAAAAGGTTCAGAGCACTGTCTAGTGGGTCTAGATGACCCCACTCCCAATGTTAAAGTGCCTAGGATAGCACATGGGTTATGGTGGGTTCAAATTGGAAGCTTCATGAAATCTATTTATTTTCAGCGAGAGCGGAAAAGAAATGTGCACGTGAGAGCAACTTTTGTGTGCACGGCGAGACGCCCAACATTGACGCTCTGTCACGACCACACCCCCGCATTGAAAGTTATGGGTTTTTTTCAGAGCATACCTCGAACGGCATTTCAACAGGTGGATGTAGTTTCGAGGTTCGTCGGCTCATCCCACTTGACGCAGTGATGGTCCAAGTAAAAAATGTAATTTCCTGTTGCCAGCAGGCGGCGCTACATTTCCCACTCATTTTTTCAGTCAAAAGTGCAAAAGAGTAAACAAAAAGTGTTTTATGCTCTAAATAGCACTGTTTTGACTTCTAAACTTACAAGGTGAAAAGAAATAACACGTTCTTGAACTGAAAATGAGAACTTTGACTTTTGAGTGCATTTTGTGCACAAAAATAATTTTTTCATTCAAAAGTGTAAAAAAAGCGTTTTCAGCTCTGAATATCCCTGTTTTGACTTTTCAACTCACAATTTGAAAAAAACATAACACTCTCTTCAACTGAAAATGAGAACTTTGACTTTTTAGTGCATTTTGTGCACAAAAATCAGTTTTTCATTCAAAAGTGTCAAAAAAGCTTTTTCAGCTCTAAATAGCACTGTTTTGAATTTTCAACTTACAATGTGACAGAAAATAACACTTTCTTGAACTGCAGATGATAACTTTGACTTTTGAGTGCATTTTGTGCTTAAGAATCATTTTGTCAGTCAAAAGTGTCAAAAAAGCATTTTCGGCTCGGAGTATGACTTTTTTGACTTTTGAGTGCATTTTGTGCTTAAAAATCATTTTGTCAGTCAAAAGTGCCATAATTTTCAAAAAAGCATTTTTGGCTCTGGATAAGACTTTTTTGACTTATCAACTTACAATGTGACAAAAAATAACAGTCTTGAACTGCAAATGAGAACTTTGACTTTTGAGTTCATTTTGTGCTTAAAAATCTTTTTGTCAGTCAAAAGTGTCAAAGAAGCGTTTTCAACTCTGAGTATGACTTTTGAATTTTTTACTTACAATGTGACAAAAAATAACACTTTCTTGAACTGCAAATTAGAACTTTGACATTTGAGTTCACTTTGTGCTTAAAAATCATTTTGTCAGTCAAAAGTGCCAAAAGTGTCAAAAAATCATTTTCAGCTCTGAGTATTACTTTTGAATTTTCATCTTACATAGATAGATAGATAGATAGATAGATGACTTTATTAATCCCACAATGGGGAAATTTCATTTATCTGTGGCAGCAACACGACATTCATAAATAATCTATATAATATAACATCAATAAAGGACATCACAAATGACATTTATATTAAATAATTAAAAATATTACTAAAATTATTATGAAAAATTATTATCAAAAATGATATTCTTATTAAATAAAGAAAAAAAAATATATTAAATAAATACAGCTGCAAAAGTGTAAAAAACATGCGGTCTGCAAAACTGTAAAAAAACATTACAATTTTTTTTTCAAAATACAGAAATAATTAATGAAGTTCACAACAAAAACAAAAACAAACAACTGTTCAGGAATAAAAAACAATTTAAAATTGAAAAACAACAACTACAACAAAAGAAAATAAATAAATGAGTGAATGAATGAAAAAACACCCTGGGACCGTGGAGTGTCACTGTAACACAGTGTTGTACAGTCTTGCGTCTGTACAACAGTGGCTGTGGGGAGGAATGGCCTGCGGTAGCGCTCCTTCTTACACTGAGGGTGCAACAGTCTTGTGCTGAAGGAGCTGGTCAGCGCCTCTAGAGTTTGGTGCAGGGGGTGGGAGGGGTTATCCATGATGGATGTCAGCTTAGCTAACATCCTCCTGTCCGCCACCTCCTCGATGGACTCAAGTGTGCAGCCCAGGACAGAGCCGGCCTTCCTAACCAGTTTGTTAAGCCTCTTCAAATCTCTGCCTGCACTGCCCCCCGCCCAGCACACAACTCCATAAAGGACCACTGAGGCCACCACAGTGTCGTAAAAGGTCCTCAGCAGCTGTCTGCACACGCCAAAGGACCTCAGTCTCCTCAGCAGTCTCCTCAGTCTCCTCTGACCCCTCCTGTACAGAGCATCCGTGTTATTGGACCAGTCCAGTCTGTTGTTCAGGTGAACACCCAGATATTTAAATGTGTCCACGACCTCAATGTCTGAACCCTTGATGGTCACCGGTGACTGTGATGGTGAGGACCTCCTGAAGTCCAGTATCAGCTCCTTTGTCTTGCTGGTATTTAGCAGCAGGTGGTTAACTTCACACCAGCCAACAAAGTCAGAGATGACCCCCCTGTACTCCTGCTCATCCCCCCCTGATACACAGCCCACAATGGCACTGTCATCTGAGAACTTCTGCAGATGACAGTGGTGGGAGTCGTAGGTGAAGTCAGATGTGTACAGGGTAAACAGGAATGGGGAGAGCACAGTCCCTTGAGGTGCCCCCGTGCTACAGACCACCACATCAGACACACAGTCACGCAGCCTCACAAACTGTGGTCTGTCTGTGAGGTAGTTGATGGTCCAAGCAACCAGATGTTGGTCCACACCTGCAACCTCCAGCTTCCTCCTCAGCAGTGATGGCTGAATTGTGTTGAAAGCACTGGAGAACAAAAACATGACTCTCACAGTGCTCCCAGGGGCCTCCAGGTGACACAGGGCCCGATGCTGCAGGTAGATGATGGCGTCATCCACCCCGATGCCTGTTCGATATGCAAACTGCAGCGGGTCCAGTGCTGAGCTCACCTGAGTGCGGAGATGACTGAGGATGATCCTCTCCATAGCCTTCATCAGGTGGGAAGTCAAGGCGACAGGTCTGAAGTGGTTCGGTTCCGTAGGACGAGGTACCTTTGGAACCGGAACCAGGCAGGAAGTCCTCCAGAGGACTGGTACCTTCTCCAGTCTGAGGCTCATATTAAATATGAACAGCATCACCGCACAGAGCTGGTCTGCACACTCCCTGAGGAGCCTGGAGGTGATGCTGTCAGGGCCTGTTGCCTTCCTGGCCTTTGTTCTCCTTAACTCCATCCTAACCTGATTCAGGGTGAGGCAGAGGGGGGTTGGAGGATGGGTGGGCGGTGGCTGGTCTGGTGCTGTGAGTCGTTGGGGGGGTCCCTTTGCTTCTGTTGGAAGAAGGGGAGAGTGGACTGTTTGGTGCTGAGGTGGTAACAGCTGCAGCTGGGAGGAGACGCCTGAGCTGGAAAGGTGTGAAGAGGGGGCCGTGTGGGTGGAGACTGGGGGCTGGGCAGAATCAAATCTGTTAAAGAACAGGTTCAGTTCATTTGCCCAGGCTTGGTCACCTGTGACCTGGCGACCATTTCCAGCCTCAGCATGTCCTGAGATGTGTTTTAGACCCCTCCACACATCACGGATGTTGTTCTGTTCCAGGCACTGCTCCAGCTTCTTCCTGTAGCTGTCCTTGCACTTCCTGATGTTATATTTCAGGTCCCTCTGTACTCTGCGTAGCTCCTCCTTGTCCCCAGAGAGAAAAGCCCTCTTCTTCTCATTTAGGAGGGTCTTCAGCTCAGGAGTGACCCAGGGCTTATTGTTGGAAAAACACTGCACTGATTTTGTTTGCACTGTGTTTTCCACACAAAAATTCACATAGTCCGTGATGCAGTCAGTAAGACTGTCAATATCCTCCCCATGTGGACTGCAGAGAACGTCCCAGTCTGTGGTGCTAAAACAGTCCCTTAGATGACTTCCGGTTTCCGGGCAATGGAGTAGGAGTGCGTTGCGGGGAGCTCCGAGCCTTTTTTCATATTTTTTCCTGTCAGGCCTCTACAAACTTCACGCACAACGATACCTCCATAGAAGCATCCTTCCCCTCAGCAGTCCAAGACCGCTAAACTGGCCAAAAAGGAGGAGGCCGGCCTGACGCTCGAGGCCATCACTACGCTGCTGGAGCAACACCGAGAGGCGCTAGCCACTGAGTTTAAGACCTCGTTCAATATGTTGGACTCAAAGCTGGACCAAACACGCCTCGCGGTGGAGGACCAGGGACAACGTGTTTCATCTCTGAAGCTGGCTTCGGAGGACCTGAGTCAGCGGGTGACTGACCTCGAAGAATCGCTGAACACCCTTCAGGAAGCTAATGCTAAGCTCAAAGCTAAGGTGGCGGACCTGGAGGGACGGAGCAGACGTCAGAACATTCGGATCTTAGGGGTTCCGGAATCGACCGAAAGCGGCTCCCCGTCTAAATTCTTCTCCGACCTGCTTGGGGAGGTGTTCGGAGCAGAGATCTTACCAACCCCGCCAGAAATCGACCGTGCTCACCGCTCCCTGGCAGCAAAGCCGGCACCCGGGCAATTTTCATTTTACAATGTGACAAAAAACAACACTTTCATGAACTGCAAATGAGAACTCTGACTTTTGAGTGCATTTTGGCCACAAAAATCAGTTTTTCATTCAAAAGTGTCAAAAAAAACTTTTTCTGCTCAGAGTATTACTTTTGAATTTTCAACTTACATGTGACAAAAAATAACACTTTCTTTAACTGCAGATGCAAACCTTGACATTTAAGTGCACTTTGTGCTGAAAAATCATTTTGTCAGTAAAAAATGCTAAAAGTGTCAAAAAAGCATTTTTGGCTAAGGATATAACTGTTTTGACTTCTCAACTTACAATGTGACAAAAAATAACGCTTTCTTGAACTGCAAATGAGAACTTTGACCTTTGAGTGCATTTTTTGCCTAAAAATCATTTTGTCAGTCAAAAGTGCCAAAAGTGTCAAAAAAGCCTTTTTGGCTTTGGATATGACTGTTTTGACTTCTCAACTCACGATTTGAAAAAAAAAAAAAATTTCTTGAACTGCACATGCAAACTTTGACATTTGAGTGCACGTTGTGCTTAAAAATCATTTTGTCAGCCAAAAGTGCCAAAAGTGTCAAAAAAGCGTTTTTGGCTCTAAGTATGACTGTTTTGAATTTTCAACTTAGAACGTGACAAAAAATAACACTTTCTTGAACTGCAAATGAAAACTTTGACTTTTGAGTGCATTTTGTGCTTAAAAATGATTTTGTCAGTCAAAAGTGCCAAAAGTGTCAAAAAAGCCTTTTTTGGCTCTGGATAAGACTGTTTTGACTTCTCAACTCACAATTTGACAAAAAATAACACTTTCTTGAACTGCAAATGAAAACTTTGACTTTTAAATGCACTTTGTGCTTAAAAATCATTGTGTCAATCAAATGTTATCAACACACCTGCTAGCTGCAAAAATGTCCACATGTCAACATGTACACAATACAGATAGTGTTCACACACACATACCTATGCCTTTAAACCAACTAGTGTGAAATCTTTCATTCATTCAATCATGCAAACTATGAGTGCAAAGGTGAGCTAACACCTGTGCTCAGGTGAGTGTTTATGTTCTTCTAAAATGGATGGTGGAATGTGAAAAGAAGGAGGAGGAGCGCCCAGCCACCCCCACACCCAGACCCCTGCCCCCGCCGCAGCGGCAGCCGGAATCCCCCCAACGCCACACGGGAACAGGCAGGGAACAACCGCCCCCCGGGCGACCAAGACCGCCACCCAGGCCAGGGCCACCAGGACCGCCGTGAGGCCCCCAGAGCCAGAGAGCAGGGAGGCGCGGAGGGAAAGAGAGCGCCGCCCCAGCCCAACGCAGGGCCCCACCGGAGAAGGACGCCCACAGCCCCAGACGAGCACCCCACCACCACCCAGGAGTTCCGGGCATCCCCCCGCCCCAACCCCAGGTACGAGCCAGGACCCCCCAAGGGAGACCCGCTCCGCACTCCAGGCAGCCACCCACCCGGCCCACGGTTGGTCCAGGGAGGAGCAAGGCAGGGGCCCGCCGCCCCCACTAAGGGGACATCTCCTGATTACTCACAGTGATGTCCCCTCACCCTCCCCACCAAGGGGCCCTAAATGTCTAAGGTGCGGTTAAAATTGGCGGGTAGGGTGCTAGGAGGACATCTGCTGCTTGCTGGCAGTGATGTCCAAGCACCCCCCCTACCAAGGACCCTACATGTCTAAGGTGCAAATAAAACCGAAAGAGGGGGGGCCCACTCCATACGGCAACCATAGGAGGGGGGCCACTGCCAAGTAGGTCCTAGAAGAGCTCTGGTCAGGCCTTGACGGGACTGAGGCAGCCAACCGGCCGAGGCAACCACGGATTGCCTCAGCGGAGACCCCGACCCGTCAGCCCCCCCGCCCCGTACCAATAATGGCCCCCCTCCCCCCCCAGAACGCCCCCCCACAGGACAGGGCCGACAAGCCCCCCACCCCACCCCAGACCCCGCAGCCGAAGCGGATGACATCCAGAGCGACCGGGGGCCCCGAGAGGGCTGTCCCGTCCCTTCCCAGAGCCAGGGAAGGGCCGATCCCAGCCCCAGGTGCAGCCGATCCAGCGCCGCTGGCCCCCCCCCCCCCAAGCAGGGCCCCCCGCCAACCCCCCCCAGCACAGGCAAAGGGACCACCCCCCCAAGCCAAGCCAGACCACCACCCCACCCCCCCACCATGCACCCCCACACCCAAGCCCAGAGGACCACGCAGCGCCCCAGCCCACCCAGGCACCGGACCTGACCCCCCGACCAACGGAGCCCCCACCGCCCCCGCCAAGCACCGGAGGCCCCGACCCCCACCCCAAACCACGGCAGAAGGGCAAGGAGCAGCGACGACCAAGCCCCCCACCCCCTAAGTCATGGAGTCAACCACAGGAGACCAGAGAGACTGAATTCTTTCAAGGTTACTTGAACTTTGGGCGGACATTTTTTCCAAGCTGATATGATCAAGCAGCAGATTTCTGTGTTGACTTATGTTTATATTTTTCTTGTTTTTACAATTTATTAAAATCGTTTTTTTTTGGCAATACAAAGAGTTATGAAAATGATAGATGCTAATCCCTCTTCTATATCGATGGCACTCATGTCACCAAGCACACAAAGTGACGGTGACGCCGTGATTGAAACCTTAAGCCAGACTGATAAATCGGCACATACCTGCTGCCAGAGAGCCTGGACAGGTGTGCAGAACCACAGTGCGTGCATGTAGCTGTCGGGTAGATTACTATCACAGTGCTCGCAAATGTCTGAGTTACTGAGAACCATCTTGAACATCCTATGTCCAGTGTAGTAAATTCTGTGAAGAGTTTTGAGATGGATTAGCTGCAGATTTTGACTTTTTGTCAGTTTAAAGGTGTTTAGACAGAGTTTGGACCAGAAGCTTTCATCTGTGCTGATGCTCAAATCTGCAACCCATTCTGTTGTTGGAAGGGCAATATTGTTATCTAAATTACATAAAAGTTGGTATATTTTGGAGAGAGTTCTATTCATTGAAAAATTTATCAGAGTGGTAACTATATCTGGTAGCTTTAAATCGTCGTCTTCATAGTTATACTTTTTAGTAATACTTGATTTAAGTTGCTGATATTCCAAGAAGTTATTTATTCCATGTTTGTCTTGAAGTTCCTGGGGAGTTATGAATCTTCTATCAATAATTACGTGCTCTAGTTGTTTTATGCCCCCTGCTTGCCAAGCTGGGAAGTGAATCATTTTTTTTGTTTATAAGGATGTCCGGGTTGTTCCAGATGGGTGTCATTTTGCACGGTTGAATTGATGATTTTGATATTTTGAGAAATTCCCACCAGGCTGTTAAAGTGGCGTTTATATTAATATTTTTGAAACAATCCTGTTTTTTAACTGTTTGGCTAATAAATGGTAGCTCTTAGAGGTTGATCTTTCCACATAACGCCTGTTCCAAGTCTAACCATGAGTTGGTTTCTGGATTATTTTTTAACCATTTTAAGATGTATTGTAATCTATTTGCAAGAAAGTATTTGTGGAAATTAGGTAATTCTAATCCTCCACAGCTTTTTGCAGATTTTAAAGTTTTTAGACTAATTCTTGCAGATTTATTGTTCCATAGAAAGCTTGATATGGATGAGTCTAATGTTTTGAACCATTTTAATGGCGGTTGTGTGGGAATCATTGACAAGAGATAATTAACCTTGGGTAAGATTTTCATTTTAACCGTGGCTACCTTGCCCATAAGGGACAGAGGCAGGTTGGTCCAGCGTGTTAGATCGTCCTGTATGCTTTTCAGTAATGGGGTGTGGTTTAGCTGCACCAGTTCTGATAGTTTGGGGGAAAAGTAGATACCCAGATATTTGATATTTCTTATTTTAACTGGAATTGTGAGTCTTTGTTCCATATTCCTGTTGAGTGGTAATAAAACAGACTTATTCCAATTAATGGAATAGTCTGATATGGAGGAGAATTCTTTTATGATCATTGCTGTTTCATTTACAGAATGTAAATTACTTAAAAACAGTAATATGTCATCCGCATAAAGACTAATTTTATGATGGTTGTGTTTGGTTTTTATTCCTATAATGCTCTCATTCTGTCTTATTGCTGCAGCTAAAGGCTCAATGAATATAGCAAAAAGAGAAGGAGAGAGTGGGCAACCCTGTCTGGTTCCTCTTCCAAGAAAAAACCTGTTGGAAGTCTGTTTATTAGTTCTAACTGATGCATTGGGGTTGTGATATAATATTTTGATCCAATTGATGAATGCTTCTCCGAAACCAAACTTATGGAGGGCAGCAATAAGGAACTTCCAATTTACTCTGTCAAAGGCTTTTTCAGCATCCAGCGATAGTACCGTCATTTCCTGGTTTTCAATGGTGGCAAAGTCTATTATATTAACTAGTCTACGGACATTATCATCCGAGTGTCTGCCTTTGATGAATCCAGTTTGGTCGAAGTGAATTATGTGAGGAGTGATTTTTTCTATTCTCTGTGCTAGTGCTTTGCAGATAATTTTTACATCTGCATTGATTAAAGAAATAGGGCGATTCGGCTCTGAGTATGACTTTTTTGACTTCTCAACTTACAATGTAACAAGAAAATAACACTTTCTTGAACTACAAATGAAAACTTAGACTTTTGATTGCAGTTTTTGCTTAAAAATCATTTTGTCAGTCAAAACGGTAACGGTTGCGCCAACTGAAGTGGCAGCAAGTTCGTGTAGCGCTGTGTTTTTGCTGTTAAAAGTAGCTTTTTGGGCTTTTTCTTCTCATCATTTTTGACCGAAATGTGCATCTACAAATACTCGAGAGATATCCTCCTTCAATTACGACACACATCGAACGGATGTAAACATCCGATTCCTCCGGAGATTAAGAAGCCCTTCCGTGGATGCCGTGCTGGGGCTAAACTAAAGGCTAGAAGGTGGAGAAACAAGCCCTTCGTCCCATCGATTATCATGGGGAATGTAAACTCTCTACAGAACAAGTGTGAGGAGCTGGTCGCCTTGATAAGAACTGACGAGGCATACCGTGTGAGTTTATATCTGCTCACAGAGAGCTGGCTGACTGACGTGATCCCCGACTCAGCTGTTAGCATCCCCGGCTACGCACTCGTCAGAGCGGACAGAGAGGTGGAACTATGCGGAAAAACGAAGGGCGGTGGACTTTTTGTGCTGGTCAGCAACAAGTGGTGCCATCCCGGTCACATTACGGTCAAAAGTAAGATCTGCACTCGTGATGTGGAGCTCTTGGTGATCGGTATAAGACCATACTATCTTCCACGAGAGTTTTCCAACGTAGTCGCCATCGTTGTTTACATTCCGCCGCGGGCGGACCCATCGTCAGCGTGTGACGTCATCCAGGAAGTGGCTGCGAGGGCTCAGTCTGCACACCCAGAGTCGCTCATCATAATATCGGGGGACTTCAATCATGTTGATGTGAGCTCTCACTTAGGGGTTTCCACACAATATGTGAACTGTCCAACTAGACACAAAAACACTCTGGACCTGTGTTATGTGAATTTAAGATCTGCCTACACTGCAGTGGCTCTACCCCCCCTTGGTAGGTCTGATCATAACCTCATTCAGCTCAGACCATCATATAAGCCATGTGTGATGAGGCTGCCTAAAGCTACCAGATCCTTTAGGCAGTGGACTCCTGAGACAGCAGCCATGCTAAGGGACTGTTTTGAATCCACTGACTGGGACTTGCTGGTGGGAGACAGTGACAGTGACATCGACCAGGCTGTGGTGTGTGTCACTGATTACATCCACTTCTGTACAGATGTGGCAGTGCCTCTGAAAAAAGTACGCTGCTTTCCCAATAACAAGCCGTGGATTAAAAGCAGTATGAAGCACCTGTTAAACCTGAAGAAGCAGGCCTTTAAGACTGGTGATCGGCACAAAGCAAGGGTGGCTCAACATGATCTAAGAAGAGCCATAAGGCGCGCCAGGAGGGATTACAAATCTGGGCTTGAGATGAAGCTGCAGAATAAGAACACTAGGGAGGTATGGAGCGGCATGAGAATCATTACTGGCTTTAAGGAGAGGGGATAGACTGTGCCTGGTGATGTGGCCAAGGCGGATGAGTTCAACCATTTTTATAATAGGTTTGACTCAGTACACGCTCACCCATGCCCAACCATCAGTGACTCTTCCACCTCTGCTGCTGTGACTGTGACCGGCTCCCCTTTTCCACCCAGTGACAGATCCTTGACTTCTGCTGCTTTGACTGGTTCCTCTACTCCACCAAGTGGCGGCTCCTACACCTCTGCGGCTGTGACCTGCTCTTCTCCTCCACCCAGCAGCGCCTGCTCCAGCTCCAGCCCTGATGCTGTAACACCTATAAGAATAGAGGAAGTGTGCATAGAGCTCAGGAGGCTCAATGGTTGGAAATCTGCTGGTCCTGATGGAATATCACCACGGTTGCTAAAGGACTGTGCGTCAGAGCTGGCGGTGCCTCTTCAAACCATCTTTAACAGGAGTCTTCAGACAGGATGTGTCCCTGGCTTGTGGAAGACCTCATGCCTTGTCCCAGTGCCCAAGGTGACAAGGCCTGCAGGGATGAAGGACTATAGACCAGTTGCCCTAACATCTGTCATAATGAAGACTTTTGAGAGGCTACTACTCCGGAGGCTCAAACCCCAGGTGGAGGGGGCGCTGGACCCCCTTCAGTTTGCCTATCAGGACAGTATGGGAGTGGAGGATGCAGTCCTTTATATGGTCCATAGGGTGCTCTCCTTTCTGGAAGGGACTGGCAGATATGTGAGGGTGATGTTTTTCGATTTCACAAGTGCCTTTGATACAGTCCAGCCTCAGCTGCTGAAGAGGAAGCTTGAGAGGATGGGAGTTGATCCAGGTTTTGTTCGCTGGATCCACAACTATCTGACTCTTAGGTCACAGTTTGTCCGACTAGGAGACTGTGTATCTGGGACATTGAGGAGCAACACCGGAGCACCACAGGGAACTGTACTATCGCCTTTTCTCTTCACACTCTACACTGCTGACTTTAATTATGCATCTGCAGCTTGTCATGTCCAGAAGTATTCGGACGACACTGCTATTGTGGCATGTGTAGAGGGAGGGGATGAGAGTGAGTACAGGGAGCTCATCACCAGATTCACCTCCTGGAGCAGGGACAATGGTCTTGTGCTGAACATATCAAAGACCAAGGAGATGATTATTGACTTTAGTAGGAAGACCTCCCACCAGCCAGTGATCATTGATGGAGGGGGAATCGAGGTGGTTGACTCCTACAAATACTTGGGTGTGCACCTTGACCACAAACTGGACTGGTCGGAGCAGGCTCATGCTCTGTATAAGAAAGGGCAGAGTAGGCTGTTCTTCCTGAGAAAGCTGAGGTCCTTTGATGTATGTACTGACATGTTGCTCCTCTTTTATCAGTCGGTTGTGGCGAGTGCTGTCTTCCATGGGGTTGTCTGCTGGGGTGGCAGTATGACCACGAGGGATTGCACTCGATTGGACAAACTGATTAAGAGATGTGCATCTGTGATCGGGAGGAGGGTGGACTCTCTGGGATCTGTGCTGCAGAAGAGAATGAGGGCTTTGACTCAGAGCATCCTGGACAATCCCAGACATCCTTTGCACAACACGATGTCAGGTCAGAGGAGCACACGGAGTAATAGACTCCTTTCACTGCGCTGCAGGACAGAGCGCTTTAAGAACTCATTTGTCCCTACAGCTATCAGGCTGTTTAATGAACCTGCCTGATATGAACTGATATTATTTTGTGAACTGTCTTTTTACTGTTGTTTGTTGTGTGTGGTTGTGTGTTTTGCTACCGGACACCTGAATTTCTCCTTTGGGAGATTAATAAAGTTTATATCTATCTATCTATCTAAAAGTGTCAAAAAAGCGTTTTTGGGTCTGGATATGACTTTTTAATTTTCAACTTACAATGTGACAAAAAATAACATATTCTTGAACTGGAGATAAAAACTTTGACATTTGAGTGCACTTTGTGCTTAAAAATCATTTTGTCAGTCAAAAGTGCCAAAAGTGTCAAAAAAGCATTTTTGGGTCTGGATATGACTTTTTAATTTTCAACTTACAATGTGAAAAAAATAACATATTCTTGAACTGGAGATAAAAACTTTGACATTTGAGTGCACTTTGTGCTTAAAAATCATTTTGTCAGTCAAAAGTGCCAAAAGTGTCAAAAAAGCATTTTTGGCTCTGAGTATGACTGTTTTGAATTTTCAATTTACAACGTGACAAAAAATAACACTTTTCTTGAATTGCAAATGACAACTTTGACTTTTGAGTCTATTTTTTGCTTAAAAATCATTTTTGTCAGTCAAAAGTGTCAAAAAAGTCAGAAAGGCGTTTTCGCCTTTGAGTATGACTTTTGAATTTTCAACTTACAATGTGACAAAAAAAAAACACTTTCTTGAACTGTAAATGAGAACATTGACTTTTGGGTGCAATTTTTGCTAAAAAATCATTTTGTCAGTCAAAGTGCCAAAAGTGTCAAAAAAGCGTTGTTAGCTCTGAGTATGAATGTTTTGAATTTTCAACTTACAATGGGGATAAAATAACACTTTCTTGAACTGCAAATGAGAACTTTGACTTTTGGGTGCATTTTTTGCTAAAAAACATTTTTTCAGTCAAAAGTGCCAAAAGTGTCAAAAAAGCGTTTTCTGCTCAGAGTATGACTGTTTTGAATTTTCATTTTACAATGTGGTTAAAATAACACTTTCTTGAAATTCAAATTAGAACTTTGACCTTAAGTCTATTTTTTGCAAATAAATCATTTTGTCAGTCAAAAGTGTCAAAAAAGCGTTTTAACGCTCTGAGTATGACTGTTTTGAATTTTGAACTTAGAACGTGACAAAAAATAACACTGTCTTGAACTGCAAATGAGAACTTTGACTTTTGGGTGCATTTTTTGCTAAAAAATCATTTTGTCAGTCAAAGTGCCAAACGTGTCAAAAAAGCATTTTCTGCTCAGAGTATGACTGTTTTGAATTTTCAATTTACAATGTGGATAAAATAAGACTTTCTTGAACTGCCAATGAAAACTTTGATTTTTGAGTGGATTTTGTGCTAAAAAATCATTTTGTCAGTCAAAAGTGCCAAAAGTGTCAAAAAAGCGTTTTTGGCTCTGAGTATGACTGTATTGAATTTTCAACTTACAACGTGACAAAAAATAACACTTTTTTGATCTGCAAATGAGAACTTTGACTTTTGGGTGCATTTTTTGCTAAAAAATCATTTTGTCAGTCAAAAGTGCCAAAAGTGTCAAAAAAGTGTTTTCTGCTCTGAGTATGACTGTTTTGAATTTTCAACTTACAATGTGGTTAAAATAACACTTTCTTGAAATTCAAATGAGAACTTTGACTTTTCAGTGGATTTTGTGCTTAAAAATCATTTTGTCAGTCAAAAGTGTAAAAGTATCAAAAAAGCGTTTTTGGCTCTGAGTATGACTGTTTTGAATTTTCAACTTATAACGTGACAAAAAATAACACTTTTCTTGAATTGCAAATGAGAACTTTGACTTTTGAGTCTATTTTTTGCTAAAAAAATCATTTTGTCAGTCAAAGTGCCAAAAGTGTCAAAAAAGCGTTTTTGGCTCTGAGTATGAATGTTTTGAATTTTCAACTTACAATGTGGATAAAATAACACTTTCTTGAACTGCAAATGAGAACTTTGACTTTTGAGTGCAGTTTTTGCTTAAAAATCATTTTGTCAGTCAAAAGTGTCAAAAAAGTCAGAAAGGCGTTTTGGCCTTTGAGTATGACTTTTGTATTTTCAACTTACAATGTGACAAAAAAAAAACACTTTCTTGAACTGAAAATGAGAACATTGACTTTTGGGTGCAATTTTTGCTCAAAAATCATTTTGTCAGTCAAAAGTGCCAAAAATGTCAAAAAAGCGTTTTTGGCTCTGAGTATGACTGTATTGAATTTTCAACTTACAACGTGACAAAAAATAACACTTTTTTGATCTGCAAATGAGAACTTTGACTTTTGGGTGCATTTTTTGCTAAAAAATCATTTTGTCAGTCAAAAGTGCCAAAAGTGTAAAAAAAAGCTTTTTCTGCTCAGAGTATGACTGTTTTGAATTTTCATTTTATAATGTGGTTAAAATAACACTTTCTTGAAATTCAAATTAGATCTTTGACCTTAAGTCATTTTTTTGCAAATAAATCATTTTGTCAGTCTAAAGTGTCAAAAAAGTGTTTTAACGCTCTGAGTATGACTGTTTTGAATTTTGAACTTACAATGTGACAAAGAATAACACTTTTTTGATCTGCAAATGAGAACTTTGACTTTTGGGTGCATTTTTTGCTAAAAAATCATTTTGTCAGTCAAAAGTGCCAAAAGTGTCAAAAAAGTGTTTTTGGCTCTCAGTATGACTGTTTTGAATATTGAACTTACAACGTGACAAAAAATAACACTTTCTTGAACTGCAAATGAGAACTTTGACTTTTGGGTGCATTTTTTGTTAAAAAATCATTTTGTAGGTCAAAAGTACAAAACGTATCAAAAAAGTGTTTTTGGCTCTGAGTATGACTGTATTTAATTTTCAACTTACAACGTGACAAAGAATAACACTTTTTTGATCTGCAAATGAGAACTTTGACTTTTGGGTGCATTTTTTGCTAAAAAATCATTTTGTCAGTCAAAAGTGCCAAAAGTGTCAAAAAAGTGTTTTTGGCTCTCAGTATGACTGTTTTGAATATTGAACTTACAACGTGACAAAAAATAACACTTTCTTGAACTGCAAATGAGAACTTTGACTTTTGGGTGCATTTTTTACTAACAAATCATTTTGTCAGTGAAAAGTGTCAAAAGTGTCAAAAAAGCTTTTTCTGCTCAGAGTATGACTGTTTTGAATTTTCATTTTACAATGTGGATAAAATAAGACTTTTTTGAACCGCCAATGAGAACTTTGACTTTTGGGTGCATTTTTGGCTAAAAAATCATTTTTTCAGTCAAAAGTACCAAAAGTATCAAAAAAGTGTTTTTGGCTCTGAGGTTGACTGTTTTGAATTTTCAACTTACAATGTGGATAAAATAACATTTTTCTTGAACTGCAAATTGGAACTTTGACTTTTGAGTTTATTTTTTGCTCAAAAATCATTTTGTCAGTCAAAATTGCCAAAAATGTCAAAAAAGCGTTTTTGGCTCTGAGTATGACTGTATTGAATTCTCATCTTACAACGTGACAAAAAATAACAATTTTTTGATCTGCAAATGAGAACTTTGACTTTTGGGTTCATTTTTTCCTAGAAAACATTTTTTCAGTCAAAAGTAACAAAAGTGTCAAAAAAGCGTTTTCTGCTCAGAGTATGACTGTTTTGAATTTTCATTTTACAATGTGGTTAAAATAACACTTTCTTGAAATTCAAATTAGAACTTTGACCTTAAGTCTATTTTTTGCAAATAAATCATTTTGTCAGTCAAAAGTGTCAAAAAAGCGTTTTAACGCTCTGAGTATGACTGTCTTGAATTTTCAACTTATAATGTGTCAAAAAAATAACACTGTCTTGAACTGCAAATGAGAACTTTGACTTTTGAGTTCATTTTTTGCTCAAAAATCATTTTGTCAGTCAAAAGTGCCAAAAATGTCAAAAAAGCGTTTTTGGCTCTGAGTATGACTGTATTGAATTTTCAACTTACAACGTGACAAAAAATAACACTTTTTTGATGTGCAAATGAGAACTTTGACTTTTGGGTGCATTTTTTGCTAAAAAATCATTTTGTCAGTCAAAAGTACAAAAAATGTCAAAAAAGCGTTTTCTGCTCAGAGTATGACTGTTTTGAATTTTCAACTTACAATGTGACAAAAAATAACACTGTCTTGAACTGCAAATGAGAACTTTGACTTTTGGGTGCATTTTTTGCTAAAAAATCATTTTGTCAGTCAATGTGCCAAACGTGTCAAAAAAACATTTTTGGCTCTGAGTATGACTGTTTTGAATTTTCAACTTACATTGTGGATAAATGAACACTTTTTTGATCTGCAAATGAGAACTTTGACTTTTGGGTGCATTTTTTGCTAAAAAATCATTTTGTCAGTCAAAAGTGCAAAAAATGTCAAAAAAGCGTTTTTGGCTCTGAGTGTGACTGTCTTGAATTTTCAACTTACAATGTGTCAAAAAATAACACTGTCTTGAACTGCAAATGAGAACTTTTACTTTTGGGTGCATTTTTTGCTAGAAAACACTTTTTTCAGTCAAAAGTGCCATAAGTGTCAAAAAAGCTTTTTCTGCTCAGAGTATGACTGTTTTGAATTTTCACTTTACAATGTGGATAAAATAATACTTTCTTGAACTGCCAATGAAAACTTTGATTTTTGAGTGGATTTTGTGCTAAAAAATCATTTTGTCAGTCAAAAGTGCCAAAAGTGTCAAAAAAGCGTTTTTGGCTCTGAATATGACTGTATTGAATTTTCAACTTACAACGTGACAAAAAATAACACTTTTTTGATCTGCAAATGAGAACTTTGACTTTTGGGTGCATTTTGTGCTAAAAAATCATTTTGTCAGTCAAAAGTGCCAAAAGTGTCAAAAAAGTGTTTTCTGCTCTGAGTATGACTGTTTTGAATTTTCAACTTACAATGTGGTTAAAATAACACTTTCTTGAAATTCAAATGAGAACTTTGACTTTTCAGTGGATTTTGTGCTTAAAAATCATTTTGTCAGTCAAAAGTGTAAAAGTATCAAAAAAGCGTTTTTGGCTCTGAGTATGACTGTTTTGAATTTTCAACTTATAACGTGACAAAAAATAACACTTTTCTTGAATTGCAAATGAGAACTTTGACTTTTGAGTCTATTTTTTGCTAAAAAATCATTTTGTCAGTCAAAGTGCCAAAAGTGTCAAAAAAGCGTTTTTCTGCTCTGAGTATGAATGTTTTGAATTTTCAACTTACAATGTGGATAAAATAACACTTTCTTGAACTGCAAATGAGAACTTTGACTTTTGAGTGCAGTTTTTCCTTAAAAATCATTCTGTCAGTCAAAAGTGTCAAAAAAGTCAGAAAGGCGTTTTCGCCTTTGAGTATGACTTTTGTATTTTCAACTTACAATGTGACAAAAAAAAAACACTTTCTTGAACTGAAAATGAGAACATTGACTTTTGGGTGCAATTTTTGCTAAAAAATCATTTTGTCAGTCAAAGTGCCAAAAGTGTCAAAAAAGCGTTTTTGGCTCTGAGTATAAATGTTTTGATTTTAAATTTACAATGTGGATAAAACAACACTTTCTTGAACTGCAAATGAGAACTTTGACTTTTGGGTGCATTTTTTGCTAGAAAACATTTTTTCAGGCAAAAGTGCCAAAAGTGTCAAAAAAGCTTTTTCTGCTCAGAGTATGACTGCTTTGAATTTTCATTTTACAATGTGGTTAAAATAACACTTTCTTGAAATTCAAATTAGAACTTTGACCTTAAGACTATTTTTTGCAAATAAATCATTTTGTCAGTCAAAAGTGTCAAAAAAGCGTTTTAACGCTCTGAGTATGACTGTCTTGAATTTTCAACTTACAATGTGTCAAAAAATAACACTGTCTTGAACTGCAAATGAGAACTTTGACTTTTGGGTGCATTTTTTGCTCAAAAATCATTTTGTCAGTCAAAAGTGCCAAAAATGTCAAAAAAGCGTTTTTGGCTCTGAGTATGACTGTTTTGAATTTTCAATTTACAACGTGACAAAAAATAACACTTTTCTTGAATTGCAAATGACAACTTTGACTTTTGAGTCTATTTTTTGCTTAAAAGTCATTTTTGTCAGTCAAAAGTGTCAAAAAAGTCAGAAAGGCGTTTTCGCCTTTGAGTATGACTTTTGAATTTTCAACTTACAATGTGACAAAAAAAAAACACTTTCTTGAACTGTAAATGAGAACATTGACTTTTGGGTGCAATTTTTGCTAAAAAATCATTTTGTCAGTCAAAGTGCCAAAAGTGTCAAAAAAGCGTTGTTAGCTCTGAGTATGAATGTTTTGAATTTTCAACTTACAATGGGGATAAAATAACACTTTCTTGAACAGCAAATGAGAACTTTGACTTTTGGGTTTATTTTTTGCTAAAAAACATTTTTTCAGTCAAAAGTGCCAAAAGTGTCAAAAAAGCGTTTTCTGCTCAGAGTATGACTGTTTTGAATTTTCATTTTACAATGTGGTTAAAATAACACTTTCTTGAAATTCAAATTAGAACTTTGACCTTAAGTCTATTTTTTGCAAATAAATCATTTTGTCAGTCAAAAGTGTCAAAAAAGCGTTTTAACGCTCTGAGTATGACTGTTTTGAATTTTGAACTTAGAACGTGACAAAAAATAACACTGTCTTGAACTGCAAATGAGAACTTTGACTTTTGGGTGCATTTTTTGCTAAAAAATCATTTTGTCAGTCAAAAGTGCAAAAAATGTCAAAAAAGCGTTTTTGGCTCTGTGTATGACTGTTTTGAATTTTCAACTTACAATGTGACAAAAAATAACACTGTCTTGAACTGCAAATGAGAACTTTGACTTTTGGGTGCATTTTTTGCTAGAAAACACTTTTTTCAGTCAAAAGTGCCATAAGTGTCAAAAAAGCATTTTCTGCTCAGAGTATGACTGTTTTGAATTTTCACTTTACAATGTGGATAAAATAAGACTTTCTTGAACTGCCAATGAAAACTTTGATTTTTGAGTGGATTTTGTGCTAAAAAATCATTTTGTCAGTCAAAAGTGCCAAAAGTGTCAAAAAAGCGTTTTCTGCTCTGAGTATGACTGTTTTGAATTTTCAACTTACAATGTGGTTAAAATAACACTTTCTTGAAATTCAAATGAGAACTTTGACTTTTCAGTGGATTTTGTGCTTAAAAATCATTTTGTCAGTCAAAAGTGTAAAAGTATCAAAAAAGCGTTTTTGGCTCTGAGTATGACTGTTTTGAATTTTCAACTTATAACGTGACAAAAAATAACACTTTTCTTGAATTGCAAATGAGAACTTTGACTTTTGAGTCTATTTTTTGCTAAAAAAATCATTTTGTCAGTCAAAGTGCCAAAAGTGTCAAAAAAGCGTTTTTGGCTCTGAGTATGAATGTTTTGAATTTTCAACTTACAATGTGGATAAAATAACACTTTCTTGAACTGCAAATGAGAACTTTGACTTTTGAGTGCAGTTTTTGCTTAAAAATCATTTTGTCAGTCAAAAGTGTCAAAAAAGTCAGAAAGGCGTTTTGGCCTTTGAGTATGACTTTTGTATTTTCAACTTACAATGTGACAAAAAAAAAAACACTTTCTTGAACTGAAAAATGAGAACATTGACTTTTGGGTGCAATTTTTGCTCAAAAATCATTTTGTCAGTCAAAAGTGCCAAAAATGTCAAAAAAGCGTTTTTGGCTCTGAGTATGACTGTATTGAATTTTCAACTTACAACGTGACAAAAAATAACACTTTTTTGATCTGCAAATGAGAACTTTGACTTTTGGGTGCATTTTTTGCTAAAAAATCATTTTGTCAGTCAAAAGTGCCAAAAGTGTAAAAAAAAGCTTTTTCTGCTCAGAGTATGACTGTTTTGAATATTGAACTTACAACGTGACAAAAAATAACACTTTCTTGAACTGCAAATGAGAACTTTGACTTTTGGGTGCATTTTTTACTAACAAATCATTTTGTCAGTGAAAAGTGTCAAAAGTGTCAAAAAAGCTTTTTCTGCTCAGAGTATGACTGTTTTGAATTTTCATTTTACAATGTGGATAAAATAAGACTTTTTTGAACCGCCAATGAGAACTTTGACTTTTGGGTGCATTTTTTGCTAAAAAATCATTTTTTCAGTCAAAAGTACCAAAAGTATCAAAAAAGTGTTTTTGGCTCTGAGGTTGACTGTTTTGAATTTTCAACTTACAATGTGGACAAAATAACATTTTTCTTGAACTGCAAATTGGAACTTTGACTTTTGAGTTTATTTTTTGCTCAAAAATCATTTTGTCAGTCAAAATTGCCAAAAATGTCAAAAAAGCGTTTTTGGCTCTGAGTATGACTGTATTGAATTCTCATCTTACAACGTGACAAAAAATAACAATTTTTTGATCTGCAAATGAGAACTTTGACTTTTGGGTTCATTTTTTCCTAGAAAACATTTTTTCAGTCAAAAGTGCCAAAAATTTCAAAAAAGCGTTTTTGGCTCTGAGTATGACTGTATTGAATTTTCAACTTACAACGTGACAAAAAATAACACTTTTTTGATCTGCAAATGAGAACTTTGACTTTTGGGTGCATTTTTTGCTAAAAAATCATTTTGTCAGTCAAAAGTGCCAAAAAAGTCAGAAAAGCGTTTTCGCCTTTGAGTATGACTTTTGAATTTTCAACTTACAATGTGACAAAAAAAAAAAACACTTTCTTGAACTGTAAATGAGAACATAGACTTTTGGGTGCAATTTTTGTTAAAAAATCATTTTGTCAGTCAAAGTGCCAAAAGTGTCAAAAAAGCGTTTTTGGCTCTGAGTATGAATGTTTTGAATTTTAAACTTACAATGTGGATAAAATAACACTTTCTTGAACTGCAAATGAGAACTTTGACTTTTTGGTGCATTTTTTGCTAGAAAACATTTTTTTCAGTCAAAAGTGCAAAAAATGTCAAAAAAGCGTTTTTGGCTCTGAGTGTGACTGTCTTGAATTTTCAACTTACAACGTGACAAAAATTAACACTTTTTTGATGTGCAAATGAGAACTTTGACTTTTGGGTGCATTTTTTGCTAAAAAATCATTTTGTCAGTCAAAAGTACAAAAAATGTCAAAAAAGCGTTTTCTGCTCAGAGTATGACTGTTTTGAATTTTCAACTTACAATGTGACAAAAAATAACACTGTCTTGAACTGCAAATGAGAACTTTGACTTTTGGGTGCATTTTTTGCTAAAAAATCATTTTGTCAGTCAATGTGCCAAACGTGTCAAAAAAAACATTTTTGGCTCTGAGTATGACTGTTTTGAATTTTCAACTTACATTGTGGATAAATGAACACTTTTTTGATCTGCAAATGAGAACTTTGACTTTTGGGTGCATTTTTTGCTAAAAAATCATTTTGTCAGTCAAAAGTGCAAAAAATGTCAAAAAAGCGTTTTTGGCTCTGAGTGTGACTGTCTTGAATTTTCAACTTACAATGTGTCAAAAAATAACACTGTCTTGAACTGCAAATGAGAACTTTGACTTTTGGGTGCATTTTTTGCTAGAAAACACTTTTTTTAGTCAAAAGTGCCATAAGTGTCAAAAAAGCTTTTTCTGCTCAGAGTATGACTGTTTTGAATTTTCACTTTACAATGTGGATAAAATAATACTTTCTTGAACTGCCAATGAAAACTTTGATTTTTGAGTGGATTTTGTGCTAAAAAATCATTTTGTCAGTCAAAAGTGCCAAAAGTGTCAAAAAAGCGTTTTTGGCTCTGAGTATGACTGTATTGAATTTTCAACTTACAACGTGACAAAAAATAACACTTTTTTGATCTGCAAATGAGAACTTTGACTTTTGGGTGCATTTTGTGCTAAAAAATCATTTTGTCAGTCAAAAGTGCCAAAAGTGTCAAAAAAGTGTTTTCTGCTCTGAGTATGACTGTTTTGAATTTTCAACTTACAATGTGGTTAAAATAACACTTTCTTGAAATTCAAATGAGAACTTTGACTTTTCAGTGGATTTTGTGCTTAAAAATCATTTTGTCAGTCAAAAGTGTAAAAGTATCAAAAAAGCGTTTTTGGCTCTGAGTATGACTGTTTTGAATATTCAACTTATAACGTGACAAAAAATAACACTTTTCTTGAATTGCAAATGAGAACTTTGACTTTTGAGTCTATTTTTTGCTAAAAAATCATTTTGTCAGTCAAAGTGCCAAAAGTGTCAAAAAAGCGTTTTTCTGCTCTGAGTATGAATGTTTTGAATTTTCAACTTACAATGTGGATAAAATAACACTTTCTTGAACTGCAAATGAGAACTTTGACTTTTGAGTGCAGTTTTTCCTTAAAAATCATTTTGTCAGTCAAAAGTGTCAAAAAAGTCAGAAAGGCGTTTTCGCCTTTGAGTATGACTTTTGTATTTTCAACTTACAATGTGACAAAAAAAAAAACACTTTCTTGAACTGAAAATGAGAACATTGACTTTTGGGTGCAATTTTTGCTAAAAAATCATTTTGTCAGTCAAAGTGCCAAAAGTGTCAAAAAAGCGTTTTTGGCTCTGAGTATAAATGTTTTGATTTTAAATTTACAATGTGGATAAAACAACACTTTCTTGAACTGCAAATGAGAACTTTGACTTTTGGGTGCATTTTTTGCTAGAAAACATTTTTTCAGGCAAAAGTGCCAAAAGTGTCAAAAAAGCTTTTTCTGCTCAGAGTATGACTGCTTTGAATTTTCATTTTACAATGTGGTTAAAATAACACTTTCTTGAAATTCAAATTAGAACTTTGACCTTAAGACTATTTTTTGCAAATAAATCATTTTGTCAGTCAAAAGTGTCAAAAAAGCGTTTTAACGCTCTGAGTATGACTGTCTTGAATTTTCAACTTACAATGTGTCAAAAAATAACACTGTCTTGAACTGCAAATGAGAACTTTGACTTTTGGGTGCATTTTTTGCTCAAAAATCATTTTGTCAGTCAAAAGTGCCAAAAATGTCAAAAAAGCGTTTTTGGCTCTGAGTATGACTGTATTGAATTTTCAACTTACAACGTGACAAAAAATAACACTTTTTTGATCTGCAAATGAGAACTTTGACTTTTGGGTGCATTTTTTGCTAAAAAATCATTTTGTCAGTCAAAAGTGCCAAAAGTGTAAAAAAAAGCTTTTTCTGCTCAGAGTATGACTGTTTTGAATTTTCATTTTACAATGTGGTTAAAATAACACTTTCTTGAAATTCAAATTAGATCTTTGACCTTAAGTAATTTTTTTGCAAATAAATCATTTTGTCAGTCAAAAGTGTCAAAAAAGTGTTTTAACGCTCTGAGTATGACTGTTTTGAATTTTGAACTTACAATGTGGATAAAAGAACACTTTTTTGATCTGCAAATGAGAACTTTGACTTTTGGGTGCATTTTTTGCTAAAAAATCATTTTGTCAGTCAAAAGTGCCAAAAGTGTCAAAAAAGTGTTTTTGGCTCTCAGTATGACTGTTTTGAATATTGAACTTACAACGTGACAAAAAATAACACTTTCTTGAACTGCAAATGAGAACTTTGACTTTTGGGTGCATTTTTTACTAACAAATCATTTTGTCAGTAAAAAGTGTCAAAAGTATGGAGTTAATTCAGTCTCAATAATCAGAAATGCACACAACCGGTTTTACAAATGCACACGCTCCGATTCACAAATGTCATTTTATGCAAACGTGAAAAATAAATTCGGAAATACACACGCTGTGTTTCACAAACACACAGATTGTGTTTCACACATGCACACTAAATGTTTTACAAATGCACAATAAGTGTTTCTCACAAATGTGCACACTGTGTTTCACAAAAAACATTTTAGAAATTCACAATAAATGTATCAGAAATGCACAGTAAGTGCTTCACAAACATGATTTTTAGGTACACATGTGATGTGAACTCACAGATCATTCGAACTGCAGACTGTGCATTCAAAATCCCGTTCTCGTTTGTGAATCTCTCCGTGTGTGTGAGAGATTTTTCTACGGTGAATATTGAGACTCATCTGACGGAGCGGGTCAACTAATGTCACCATTGGCTAGTAAATCTGTCAATCAAACTCATCGGGAAAGCAGGCGGGTTCGCTTTTAGCCAATCGAATGGCCCCTTACACTTTCTCTACACTTTCTGCGGGTGGCAAAAGCCCCGCCCATATTTGATTCTGTACCAGTCGGTCGTTAGCGTGTTAGCCTTAGCATGGCTTGTCGGTTTATTGCCTTCGGTTGTCAAAAATTACTGGCTTGTGCAACTTTTCAGTGGACCTGGAAGCAAGGCAACAGTGGTTGAATGCAGTTGTCTTAGAATCCATCGAACTCTGTACTGGTCATGAGATTTACAATGGACGTTTCACTCGGGATTGTTTGTACGTTATTCTCTTAGCTTTCATGCTAGCGTCATTTCAACACTCAGACACGGTTTTGATCATCTGAAGGTGGAGGAGAAAAATCTTCAACTTCCACAGAAGGTTTTGTGGAGAAACTGGCATCACTTTGCTCCGTACCACGCAGTGGGACTACATTACCTCAAGTTCATCTCACTGTCAATCACAGACGCCCAACACACCTCCCCTGCTCAGCCCGAAGTCACTTTGCTGGACCTTAATTTTATTTTTTTAATAACTCAAATGTCATTGATTTTATATTGTAACCATATACATATACACTTCTTGGCCAGGTCACCCTTCCAAAAAAGATCCTCGTCTCACTGGGTTTTATAGCTGGTTAAATACTACACAACAAAAGATGGTCATAGAACAACAAAGTGCAAACATTCACCCTTTATTGCAGAGTAAAATTCAGTGAAAACATGGACAGATTAAAACGTCAAAATTTAAGCAAATGTGGGATCTCTACTGATTTGAATTTTATTTAAACTGGAACTAATTTTCATAACTTCCTTACATACAATGAAGTCCCTTGAACAATACAGCAGTATTGATTTGAACTTTGTCTTGCCCCGCTCAGTCTCTCTTCTGTATGTAATAGTGTTGCCTAAATTAAGTTCTAAACAAACGGGACAGTAAAGATGTAGGTCAACTCCCAAACGGTCTGAATTCCACAATGGGTTGATGTCGTCTTGCAGTTCCAACATTTGTGGACCCAAAAGAGGACTGTCCCATACCAGAACATTGATCCCAGGATGAGGTTCAGCCATGGATCCACTCTCCTCCCATTCAATCTCTGGAACCAGCATACCCTGACAAAAAAAAAAAAAAAAAGATACTGTTTATGAACAGCACTGTTTTTTTTGTGTTTTAGATTATGTAGGAACAGTGACCCACTAATAATAACTTATATTGTTGCTTGCAGGCAGACCTCATATCTCCATAACTGTTTATAATTTGCAAATAAGTGAACCTTAACAAAGTAGTGACATTAGTACATCTGATGGCTCATAATGCCATCATTGTGATGCATTTTGAACTTGCAGATGTGCTATTCTTCCTACAAACAAACAATTTAGGGAAATTGTTTGCACCACACAACAATAATCCTTTTCATTCATTTTCGATGAAAATTCACTGTAGTCATTATGATTTCATGATACTCTTCTTGATACTTTCCACTTTAGTCAAACTGCACACAAATCAGTTGTCCAGTACAGTGAGATTAAATAAAGCATTTACCCGGGGATCAGAAACAGGGTTCTGGGTCAAGCCCAACTGCCACAGCTGATTTGGTGTCATGCTTTGCTCCGTCCTGATTGGATGGCTGTCCCACGCGTCACTAAAGACACCCAAACTGGCCTGAATGCGTGGTAGAAAAATGTAATGGCAGCAGAATACGTGATGTGACTGATATTGAGCAAGTCTTGGTCCTCAGGAGAGTGCAGGATGTTGTAATATAAACCAGTAACACTCACGAAGACATCACACCAGAGGAGCTCAATCCTGTATTTGGAAAAAAGCAAAAAGAAATATTATATTGTCAGATTTATTTTTAATACACCATTCACTTTTATGTATCAGGGCTCCAGACTAACTTTTTTCAAGGGAGCGTAGTGGACCCTAACTGAAAATTTTAGGGGCACAACCAGAAAATTTAGGGGCGCATACTGTAAATCAACATGCTAACAAGATCTACTAATTTCCACTGTATTACAAATAAATACTTTAATAATAGATGCAGAAATTACAATGTGCTGTTTCTAATTCAGTGTCATATTTTATTCTGCACTTTTGAAGATGCAACAACGAGGTAAACTGACATCACCATCGCTGTCACGACAGTACAACTAAGTAAAAATAGTAAAAAAAATACCATACATTTAGAATAAAAAAAAGTTTTTAGTAACAAGTGATTACCGTAGTAACCTTTCGTAATTTCACAGTTTCAAACAATACTTAAATGTATGTAAATATTAGAGGATGGAAATTCATGTTGGTGACACCAAATAGGTTCAGCCAAGATGCACAATAAGCGTGTTTGAGATCACCCAGATGGACGCAACGCTGCACAGATCACCTGGTGTGTGACGTATATTTTTGTTTTTGCTCCAACATCACCTGTCAATCAAAACAAAAATATCACGAGAAAGGGGTGAGAGCAAGACACCAATCAGAGCGAACGCAGCTGGAAATTTAGTATTGAACTGACTAAAAGCTGCCCTACAGACTAAAAAACAATGCATTATGGGACATGCGTCCTGATGGGTTTTTTGTAGTTCACTGATCAATTAAAATAATTTAAAATACCAACTGATTAAAAAAAGGCTACATCCATTACAAAACATTAAAATAATTATAAAAGATGTAATATCACAGCTCATACTTAGGGGGAGAGGCATATTAAAACGAAATTGAATGTTAAGGACAACTCCTAATTCCTGGTCTCTTTCAGTCTCGCTGCAGCTTCGATTTCATGCGAGTTTGAGACCCCTGCTGTACACTCTGTCACTGGTACACTAGCTGCAGGTCGGAAGAACGAATCAATAGTTCGCTTGCTCATAGCTCAGATGCACATATCAGGTTGTGATGATATTTGTCTCCGTTTCCTTCCCACGGATGTTTACGCGCGCTCGATTATCTCTAGGCCCCGCCCCTCCACATATTTTAGCCACTTGCAGTGACTTTCCCTATTCTTCTCACACGCATTGGCCGCCTCAGGCATCACTCAATGAAACGCGAGTGTGCGCTCGCGTGTGCTCCAGTCTCATGAGTATTCGCGCGAGTGTGTGTGTCTGCCTAAGTGCGTGTGCGCTCGCGTCTCATTGATGATTTCATCTCTCATTTCATCTCTCATTGACGTGCTCCTTTCATGTTTAATGTATAAAAAATACGGAGGGTGGAGGAGGCAAATTTACTGGTAGCACATGTGCGACTGGGTGTAAAATTCAGTCGCACACTCTCAAATTTTGGTCGCAAAATGCGACCAAATGGACGCAGTCTGGAGCCCTGTGTATATATTAAAGCTTCTAAAACTAGGTTCAACTCACCGTTGATTTTGTGTACACTTTTGCTGCAACAAAGCTGTTTGTGTCAGTTGTACGTACTGTGAGCATTAACTCAGCTATGCCCACATTTTCTCCTCCGTGATCTCCTCTCACCCTGACAATAACATGAAAATCATGTCTCAAACACATAATTACAAATGCATCGCCAATACGGTACACATCAATTTAAAATGTAATGTTCTTATGTATGATGTCAATAAGTAGAATTTCTAGGTTAAAAAAATTGCAGGAGTGGGTTACATGTATCACTGGGGAAAAAAATGAGGTGAGAGAGACTGTTAAGGGGGGGGTAAAATGTTATTCATGAGGGGAAAGTTTTAGAGTTGCCTTTGTTTTCAGAGGAGTCTAAAAAAAGTTATTTTATTTTTGTACAAATAACCAAGTGCTTATACTGCCTGATATGTGAATAAAAGATTTCTTTATGAATGACATGAATACCTCAGAGGAAAGCCATACACGTTCACAGCGTCACTGAAGAAGGCCAAGTCTGCACAGTTGTTGTCTGCCATCTTCAGGTACAAGATCTATGGAATACAAGTACAAATACTTTCAACTGACAGATATTTACAGGGGCAAAAATGCTAAATTCCCAATTGACAGGTAAAACAGTAATACAATAGGATGATAAAATATGAAATAGAATAGAATAGAAGGGTATTTAATAATCCCTGAGGAAATTTTTTTTAAATGGCCATCTTAAAAAAACACATAAACACACATGCATTACAAATAGAAATATCACAAAATAAAAAGATTGATAAAAAAGGTAAATAATTGGGAAATCAGTGGGTAAAATTAAAAGAAATTACTTGTAAGATGCCCTGCCAGAGAGTTGTATTGCCTGATGGCACGAGGAACAAAAGATTGTCACGCTGTCACGCTTCAGTAATTCCTAGAGAATAAATAAAAACACAACAAACATGGATTAGATAATTTAGCTGTCTGATCTTAAATTACATAATTTTCAAATATATGAAAGGGGATTTTTTTAAAACACTCTTGCTATGATAACTTGAGCTTGTAGTAAAGAACACCTTTAAAAAAAATCAGAGACAAGACACTGATCACAGGAAGCCTGTGTGTAATATTTACAGTAACTTCTACTCTAATCACTGTTGACAGCTGATTTCTCCCATCCACCCTTTCTGTGACTACTTATCGACTACAAAACAGCCTAAAAACATAATGTTTGGGATTCTTGTCATTACGTCATTGGAAGTAAAGATACGGGGATTTTAGTGGCTGTCACTCTGACACAATCTCACAGGGCTGGTCAGCACAATACGGGTTCTAACGTTAGAAACTTAATGAGGCTTCTTTCATTCAACAGTGGATTCATGTATGTTATATTTAAAAAATACCGTTTTCATGAATGTCATATGAATTAACTTTGTTGCACAGTCCACCCCGCCTTAAAGTCTGGGTTGTGAAAATGCTCTGTCTAACTTTAACCCGGATCGCGTTTACATAAAGGCAGCACACGGAACAACTAGCTAGTTAGCATAGCATAGCATCAAGGCCTGTTCACACCGGGACGAATTTCGCCGGCGATTTTCGCCGACGTTTAACGCCTCGTGACTAAACAAAGGGCACCAACGAGAGTGTGCACACCGACGCGAAAAAACGCCAGGCGTTAAAGCGTCAAAAAAAAAAAACGCCTCGGGTTCGTTTTTTTTTTCGACGCGTCGCGTCGAAATCTACTCGACCAATGAGAATGGCGCTTTTGCTCACGTGTCTGGAGCTTCTGAAGTTACAGTAAAACACAACTTGGGGGCGCTCAAACACAAAACTGCCTTGCTGAGCACACATACCAGCGAAGAAGATAGACGCCAAGTAGCGTCTACACACAGCCTCGAAGCAATAATGACGGACATTCTAAAATATCCCCGAACCAAGCACCAGTTGGAGCTACTGGTGCTTGAAATATTCATGTTTTCTTTGTTTGATTCTGACAAGCGTGTAAATACTTGCTCTCTTCTTCTGAGTGAAAAGCGACTTTCAGAAGCGTAAAGTTGCGCAGCGCCACCTTGTGTACAGGAGTATTTCTGTTTTACATTAAGCGCCATCTAATGTCAGGGAATGAAATTGCATCTTCACTCCACTCATCGTCAGCGAAAATCGCCTGGGTGTGAACACAAAAAACGTGGCGAAAAACGCTGGCGAATAACGCCTGGCGAATATTCGTCCCGGTGTGTACGGGCCTTCAGTGTTTAAACAAATCGCCGTCTCCAAATCAATACTTTTTATTAAACTTTCTTTGCTGCTGTAAATCCGGCATGCTTTTCCCCTTAGTTCTATCTGAATCATGTTAAGAACCTACAGATCATTGGCTATAGACGCTAGCTTGAACCGACACCGGCTTGAACTTCACTCACAGAGTCACAGGCAGACACAATTTGCACAGGCTAAATAAAACAAAACTAAGCTAATTTGCGGTGGGGGTACTCTGCAAACGACTCGGCTGCAGTGTTCATAAAGCATTCACACATGTCACTTGGCAAAGGAGAACGCTTCAACTTAGTATTCAATAACATTACAGGAAGTACAACGAGGGAATGATCAAATAAATGCATTACTTACGGGCTGAGACTGATCCCGTTCAGAAGACCTCTCCGCCATGTTTGCCGCCCGCGTCCTTTCAACTGCTGTGCTGAACAGCTCCCTCCCTCGTCACTTTGAAAGTGAGGAGTGTAAGGGGCCATTCGATTGGTTAAAAGCGAACCCGCCTGCTTTGCCGATGAGTTTGATTGACAGATTTACTAGCCAATGGTGAGATTAGTCGACCCGCTCCGTCAGATGAGTCTCAATATTCACCGTAGAAAAATCTCTCACACACACGGGGATATTCACAAACGAGAACGGGATTTTGAATGCACATTCTGCAATTCGAATGATCTGTGAGTTCACATCACATGTGTACCTAAAAATCATGTTTGTGAAGCACTTACTGTGCATTTCTGATACATTTATTGTGAATTTCTAAAATGTTTTTGTGAAAAACAGTGTGCACATTTGTGAGAAACACTTATTGTGCATTTGTAAAACATTTAGTGTGCATGTGTGAAACACAATCTGTGTGTTTGTGAAACACAGGGTGTGTATTTCCGAATTTATTTTTCAGGTTTGCATAAAATGACATTTGTGAATCGGAGCGTGTGCATTTGTAAAACCGGTTGTGTGCATTTCTGATTATTGAGACTGAATTAACTCCATACAAAAGTGTCAAAAAAGCTTTTTCTGCTCAGAGTATGACTGTTTTGAATTTTCATTTTACAATGTGGTTAAAATAACACTTTCTTGAAATTCAAATTAGAACTTTGACTTTAAGTCTATTTTTTGCAAACAAATCATTTTGTCAGTCAAAAGTGTCAAAAGTTTAAAAAAAGCTTTTTCTGTTCTGAGTATGACTGTTTCAAATCTTCAACTAACAACGTGACAAAAAATAACACTTTCTTGAACTGGAAATAAGAACTTTGACTTTTGGGTGGATTTTGTGCTTAAAAATCATTTTGTCAGTCAAAAGTGTCAAAAAAGCGTTTTTGGCTCTCAGTATGACTGTTTTGAATATTCAGCTTACAACGTGACAAAAAATCACACTTTCTTGAACTGCAAATGAGAACTTTGACTTTTGGGTGCATTTGTTGCTAACAAATCATTTTGTCAGTCAGAAGTGCCAAAACTGTCAAAAAAGTGTTTTCTGCTCTGAGTATGACTGTTTTGAATTTTCAACTTACAATGTGGTTAAAATAACACTTTCTTGAAATTCAAATGAGAACTTTGACTTTTGGGTGCATTTTTTGCTAAAAATTCATTTTGTCAGTCAAAAGTGCCAAAAGTGTCAAAAAAGCATGTTTTGGCTCTGAGTATGACCGTTTTGAATTTTCAACTTACAATGTGGATAAAATAACACTTTCTTGAACTGCAAATTGGAACTTTGACTTTTGAGTCTATTTTTTGCTTAGAAATCATTTTGTCAGTCAAAAGTGCCAAAAGTGTCAAAAAAGCATTTTTGGCTCTGAGTATGACTGTTTTGAATTTTCAACTTACAACGTGACAAAAATTAACACTTTTTTGATGTGCAAATGAGAACTTTGACTTTTGGGTGCATTTTTTGCTAAAAAATCATTTTGTCAGTCAAAAATGCCAAAAGTGTCAAAAAAGTGTTTTCTGCTCTGAGTATGACTGCTTTGAATTTTCAACTTACAACGTGACAAAAATTAACACTTTTTTGATGTGCAAATGAGAACTTTGACTTTTGGGTGCATTTTTTGCTAAAAAATCATTTTTTCAGTCAAAAGTACCAAAAGTATCAAAAAAAAAGTGTTTTTGGCTCTGAGGTTGACTGTTTTGAATTTTCAACTTACAATGTGGATAAAATAAGACTTTCTTGAACTGCCAATGAGAACTTTGAATTTTGAGTGGATTTTTTGCTCAAATATCATTTTGTCAGTCAAAAGTGCCAAAAGTGTCAAAAAGCCTTTTTGGCTCTGAGTATGACTGTTTTCAATTTTCAACTTACAAAGTAGATAAAATAACACTTTCTTGAACTGCAAATTGGAACTTTGACTTTTGAGTCTATTTTGTGCTTAAAAATCATTTTCTCAGTCAAAAGTGTAAAAGTGTCAAAAAAGCGTTTTTGGCTCTGAGTATGACTGTTTTGAATTTTCAACTTACAACGTGACAAAAAATAACACTTTCTTTAACTGCAAATTAGAACTTTGACTTTAAATCTATTTTTTGCTAAAAAATCATTTTGTCAGTCAAAAGTGCCAAAAGTGTCAGAAAAGTGTTTTCGGCTCAGAGTATGACTGTTTTGAATTTTCAATTTACAACGTGACAAAAAATAACACTTTTCTTGAATTGCAAATGAGAACTTTGACTTTTGAGTGTATTTTTTGCTAAAAAATCAGTTTGTCATTCAAAAGTGCCAAAAGTGTCAAAAAAGCGTTTTGGCTCTGGATATGACTGTTTTGACTTGTCAACTTACAATGTAACAAGAAAATTAACACGTTCTTGAACTACAAATGAGAACTTTGACTTTTGAGTGCAGTTTTTGCTTAAAAATCATTTTGTCAGTCAAAAGTGCCAAAAAAGTCAGAAAGGCGTTTCCCCTTTGAGTATGACTTTTGAATTTTCAACTTACAATGTGACAAAAAAAACACTTTTTGAACTGTAAATGAGAACATTGACTTTTGGGTGCAATTTTTGCTAAAAAAACATTTTGTCAGTCAAAAGTGCCAAAAATGTCAGAAAGGCGTTTTCGCCTTTGAGTATGACTTTTGAATTTTCAACTTACAACGTGATAAAAATTAACACTTTTTTGATGTGCAAATGAGAACTTTGACTTTTGATTGCATTTTGTGCTTCAAAAACATTTTGTCAGTCAAAAGTGTCAAAAAAGCGTTTTTGGCTCTGAGTATGACTGTTTTGAATTTTCAACTTACAATGTGGATAAAATAAGACTTTCTTGAACTGCCAATGAGAACTTTGACTTTTGGGTGCATTTTTTGCTCAAAAATCATTTTGTCAGTCAAAAGTGCTAAACGTGTCAAAAAAGCGTTTTTGGCTCTGAGTATGACTGTTTTGAATTTTCAACTTACAACGTGATAAAAATTAACACTTTTTTGATGTGCAAATGAGAACTTTGACTTTTGGGTGCATTTTTTGCTAAAAAATTATTTTGTCAGTCAAAAATGCCAAAGGTGTCAAAAAAGTGTTTTCTGCTCTGAGTATGACTTTTTTGAATTTTCATTTTACAATGTGGTTAAAATAACACTTTCTTGAAATTCAAATTAGAACTTTGACTTTTGAGTCTATTTTTTGCTCAAAAATCATTTTGTCAGTTAAAAGTGCCAAAAGTGTCAAAAAAGCGTTTTTGGCTCTGAGTATGACTGTTTTGAATTTTCAACTTACAATGTGGATAAAATAAGACTTTTTTGAACCGCCAATGAGAACTTTGACTTTTGGGTGCATTTTTTGCTAAAAAATCATTTTTTCAGTCAAAAGTACCAAAAGTATCAAAAAAGTGTTTTTGGCTCTGAGGTTGACTGTTTTGAATTTTCAACTTACAATGTGGACAGAATAACATTTTTCTTGAACTGCAAATTGGAACTTTGACTTTTGAGTCTATTTTTTGCTTAGAAATCATTTTGTCAGTCAAAAGTGCCAAAAGTGTCAAAAAAGCATTTTTGGCTCTGAGTATGACTGTTTTGAATTTTCAACTTACAACGTGACAAAAATTAACACTTTTTTGATGTGCAAATGAGAACTTTGACTTTTGGGTGCATTTTTTGCTAAAAAATCATTTTGTCAGTCAAAAATGCCAAAAGTGTCAAAAAAGTGTTTTCTGCTCTGAGTATGACTGCTTTGAATTTTCAACTTACAACGTGACAAAAATTAACACTTTTTTGATGTGCAAATGAGAACTTTGACTTTTGGGTGCATTTTTTGCTAAAAAATCATTTTTTCAGTCAAAAGTACCAAAAGTATCAAAAAAAAAGTGTTTTTGGCTCTGAGGTTGACTGTTTTGAATTTTCAACTTACAATGTGGATAAAATAAGACTTTCTTGAACTGCCAATGAGAACTTTGAATTTTGAGTGGATTTTTTGCTCAAATATCATTTTGTCAGTCAAAAGTGCCAAAAGTGTCAAAAAGCCTTTTTGGCTCTGAGTATGACTGTTTTCAATTTTCAACTTACAAAGTAGATAAAATAACACTTTCTTGAACTGCAAATTGGAACTTTGACTTTTGAGTCTATTTTGTGCTTAAAAATCATTTTCTCAGTCAAAAGTGTAAAAGTGTCAAAAAAGCGTTTTTGGCTCTGAGTATGACTGTTTTGAATTTTCAACTTACAACGTGACAAAAAATAACACTTTCTTTAACTGCAAATTAGAACTTTGACTTTAAATCTATTTTTTGCTAAAAAATCATTTTGTCAGTCAAAAGTGCCAAAAGTGTCAGAAAAGTGTTTTCGGCTCAGAGTATGACTGTTTTGAATTTTCAATTTACAACGTGACAAAAAATAACACTTTTCTTGAATTGCAAATGAGAACTTTGACTTTTGAGTGTATTTTTTGCTAAAAAATCAGTTTGTCATTCAAAAGTGCCAAAAGTGTCAAAAAAGCGTTTTGGCTCTGGATATGACTGTTTTGACTTGTCAACTTACAATGTAACAAGAAAATTAACACGTTCTTGAACTACAAATGAGAACTTTGACTTTTGAGTGCAGTTTTTGCTTAAAAATCATTTTGTCAGTCAAAAGTGCCAAAAAAGTCAGAAAGGCGTTTCCCCTTTGAGTATGACTTTTGAATTTTCAACTTACAATGTGACAAAAAAAACACTTTTTGAACTGTAAATGAGAACATTGACTTTTGGGTGCAATTTTTGCTAAAAAAACATTTTGTCAGTCAAAAGTGCCAAAAATGTCAGAAAGGCGTTTTCGCCTTTGAGTATGACTTTTGAATTTTCAACTTACAACGTGATAAAAATTAACACTTTTTTGATGTGCAAATGAGAACTTTGACTTTTGATTGCATTTTGTGCTTCAAAAACATTTTGTCAGTCAAAAGTGTCAAAAAAGCGTTTTTGGCTCTGAGTATGACTGTTTTGAATTTTCAACTTACAATGTGGATAAAATAAGACTTTCTTGAACTGCCAATGAGAACTTTGACTTTTGGGTGCATTTTTTGCTCAAAAATCATTTTGTCAGTCAAAAGTGCTAAACGTGTCAAAAAAGCGTTTTTGGCTCTGAGTATGACTGTTTTGAATTTTCAACTTACAACGTGATAAAAATTAACACTTTTTTGATGTGCAAATGAGAACTTTGACTTTTGGGTGCATTTTTTGCTAAAAAATTATTTTGTCAGTCAAAAATGCCAAAGGTGTCAAAAAAGTGTTTTCTGCTCTGAGTATGACTTTTTTGAATTTTCATTTTACAATGTGGTTAAAATAACACTTTCTTGAAATTCAAATTAGAACTTTGACTTTTGAGTCTATTTTTTGCTCAAAAATCATTTTGTCAGTTAAAAGTGCCAAAAGTGTCAAAAAAGCGTTTTTGGCTCTGAGTATGACTGTTTTGAATTTTCAACTTACAATGTGGATAAAATAAGACTTTTTTGAACCGCCAATGAGAACTTTGACTTTTGGGTGCATTTTTTGCTAAAAAATCATTTTTTCAGTCAAAAGTACCAAAAGTATCAAAAAAGTGTTTTTGGCTCTGAGGTTGACTGTTTTGAATTTTCAACTTACAATGTGGACAGAATAACATTTTTCTTGAACTGCAAATTGGAACTTTGACTTTTGAGTTTATTTTTTGCTCAAAAATCATTTTGTCAGTCAAAATTGCCAAAAATGTCAAAAAAGCGTTTTTGGCTCTGAGTATGACTGTATTGAATTCTCATCTTACAACGTGACAAAAAATAACAATTTTTTGATCTGCAAATGAGAACTTTGACTTTTGGGTTCATTTTTTCCTAGAAAACATTTTTTCAGTCAAAAGTAACAAAAGTGTCAAAAAAGCGTTTTCTGCTCAGAGTATGACTGTTTTGAATTTTCATTTTACAATGTGGTTAAAATAACACTTTCTTGAAATTCAAATTAGAACTTTGACCTTAAGTCTATTTTTTGCAAATAAATCATTTTGTCAGTCAAAAGTGTCAAAAAAGCTTTTTCTGCTCAGAGTATGACTGTTTTGAATTTTCACTTTACAATGTGGATAAAATAAGACTTTCTTGAACTGCCAATGAAAACTTTGATTTTTGAGTGGATTTTGTGCTAAAAAATCATTTTGTCAGTCAAAAGTTCCAAAAGTGTCAAAAAAGCGTTTTTGGCTCTGAGTATGACTGTATTGAATTTTCAACTTACAACGTGACAAAAAATAACACTTTTTTGATCTGCAAATGAGAACTTTGACTTTTGGGTGCATTTTGTGCTAAAAAATCATTTTGTCAGTCAAAAGTGCCAAAAGTGTCAAAAAAGTGTTTTCTGCTCTGAGTATGACTGTTTTGAATTTTCAACTTACAATGTGGTTAAAATAACACTTTCTTGAAATTCAAATGAGAACTTTGACTTTTCAGTGGATTTTGTGCTTAAAAATCATTTTGTCAGTCAAAAGTGTAAAATATCAAAAAAGCGTTTTTGGCTCTGAGTATGACTGTTTTGAATTTTCAACTTATAACGTGACAAAAAATAACACTTTTCTTGAATTGCAAATGAGAACTTTGACTTTTGAGTCTATTTTTTGCTAAAAAATCATTTTGTCAGTCAAAGTGCCAAAAGTGTCAAAAAAGCGTTTTTCTGCTCTGAGTATGAATGTTTTGAATTTTCAACTTACAATGTGGATAAAATAACACTTTCTTGAACTGCAAATGAGAACTTTGACTTTTGAGTGCAGTTTTTCCTTAAAAATCATTTTGTCAGTCAAAAGTGTCAAAAAAGTCAGAAAGGCGTTTTCGCCTTTGAGTATGACTTTTGTATTTTCAACTTACAATGTGACAAAAAAAAAACACTTTCTTGAACTGAAAATGAGAACATTGACTTTTGGGTGCAATTTTTGCTAAAAAATCATTTTGTCAGTCAAAGTGCCAAAAGTGTCAAAAAAGCGTTTTTGGCTCTGAGTATAAATGTTTTGATTTTAAATTTACAATGTGGATAAAACAACACTTTCTTGAACTGCAAATGAGAACTTTGACTTTTGGGTGCATTTTTTGCTAGAAAACATTTTTTCAGGCAAAAGTGCCAAAAGTGTCAAAAAAGCTTTTTCTGCTCAGAGTATGACTGCTTTGAATTTTCATTTTACAATGTGGTTAAAATAACACTTTCTTGAAATTCAAATTAGAACTTTGACCTTAAGACTATTTTTTGCAAATAAATCATTTTGTCAGTCAAAAGTGTCAAAAAAGCGTTTTAACGCTCTGAGTATGACTGTCTTGAATTTTCAACTTACAATGTGTCAAAAAATAACACTGTCTTGAACTGCAAATGAGAACTTTGACTTTTGGGTGCATTTTTTGCTCAAAAATCATTTTGTCAGTCAAAAGTGCCAAAAATGTCAAAAAAGCGTTTTTGGCTCTGAGTATGACTGTATTGAATTTTCAACTTACAACGTGACAAAAAATAACACTTTTTTGATCTGCAAATGAGAACTTTGACTTTTGGGTGCATTTTTTGCTAAAAAATCATTTTGTCAGTCAAAAGTGCCAAAAGTGTAAAAAAAAGCTTTTTCTGCTCAGAGTATGACTGTTTTGAATTTTCATTTTACAATGTGGTTAAAATAACACTTTCTTGAAATTCAAATTAGATCTTTGACCTTAAGTAATTTTTTTGCAAATAAATCATTTTGTCAGTCAAAAGTGTCAAAAAAGTGTTTTAACGCTCTGAGTATGACTGTTTTGAATTTTGAACTTACAATGTGGATAAAAGAACACTTTTTTGATCTGCAAATGAGAACTTTGACTTTTGGGTGCATTTTTTGCTAAAAAATCATTTTGTCAGTCAAAAGTGCCAAAAGTGTCAAAAAAGTGTTTTTGGCTCTCAGTATGACTGTTTTGAATATTGAACTTACAACGTGACAAAAAATAACACTTTCTTGAACTGCAAATGAGAACTTTGACTTTTGGGTGCATTTTTTACTAACAAATCATTTTGTCAGTAAAAAGTGTCAAAAGTGTCAAAAAAGCTTTTTCTGCTCAGAGTATGACTGTTTTGAATTTTCATTTTACAATGTGGTTAAAATAACACTTTCTTGAAATTCAAATTAGAACTTTGACTTTAAGTCTATTTTTTGCAAACAAATCATTTTGTCAGTCAAAAGTGTCAAAAGTTTAAAAAAAGCTTTTTCTGTTCTGAGTATGACTGTTTCAAATCTTCAACTAACAACGTGACAAAAAATAACACTTTCTTGAACTGGAAATAAGAACTTTGACTTTTGGGTGGATTTTGTGCTTAAAAATCATTTTGTCAGTCAAAAGTGTCAAAAAAGCGTTTTTGGCTCTCAGTATGACTGTTTTGAATATTCAGCTTACAACGTGACAAAAAATCACACTTTCTTGAACTGCAAATGAGAACTTTGACTTTTGGGTGCATTTGTTGCTAACAAATCATTTTGTCAGTCAAAAGTGCCAAAACTGTCAAAAAAGTGTTTTCTGCTCTGAGTATGACTGTTTTGAATTTTCAACTTACAATGTGGATAAAATAAGACTTTCTTGAACTGCCAATGAGAACTTTGACTTTTGGGTGCATTTTTTGCTCAAAAATCATTTTGTCAGTCAAAAGTGCTAAACGTGTCAAAAAAGCGTTTTTGGCTCTGAGTATGACTGTTTTGAATTTTCAACTTACAACGTGATAAAAATTAACACTTTTTTGATGTGCAAATGAGAACTTTGACTTTTGGGTGCATTTTTTGCTAAAAAATTATTTTGTCAGTCAAAAATGCCAAAGGTGTCAAAAAAGCGTTTTTGGCTCTGAGTATGACTGTTTTGAATTTTCAACTTACAATGTGGATAAAATAAGACTTTTTTGAACCGCCAATGAGAACTTTGACTTTTGAGTCTATTTTTTGCTAAAAAAATCAGTTTGTCATTCAAAATTGCCAAAAGTGTCAAAAAAGCGTTTTTGGCTCTGGATATGACTGTTTTGAAATTTCAACTTACAATGTGGATAAAATAAGACTTTCTTGAACTGCAAATTGGAACTTTGACTTTTGAGTTTATTTTTTGCTTAGAAATCATTTTGTCAGTCAAAATTGCCAAAAATGTCAAAAAAGCGTTTTTGGCTCTGAGTATGACTGTATTGAATTTTCATCGTACAACATGACAAAAAATAACACTTTTTTGATATGCAAATGAGAACTTTGACTTTTGGGTGAATTTTTTGCTAAAAAATCATTTTGTCAGTCTAAAGTGCCAAAAGTGTCAAAAAAGTGTTTTCGGCTCAGAGTATGACTGTTTTGAATTTTCAATTTACAACGTGACAAAAAATAACACTTTTCTTGAATTGCAAATGAGAACTTTGACTTTTGAGTCTATTTTTTGCTAAAAAAATGAGTTTGTCATTCAAAATTGCCAAAAGTGTCAAAAAAGCGTTTTTGGCTCTGGATATGACTGTTTTGAAATTTCAACTTACAATGTGGATAAAATAAGACTTTCTTGAACTGCAAATTGGAACTTTGACTTTTGAGTTTATTTTTTGCTTAGAAATCATTTTGTCAGTCAAAATTGCCAAAAATGTCAAAAAAGCGTTTTTGGCTCTGAGTATGACTGTATTGAATTTTCATCGTACAACATGACAAAAAATAACACTTTTTTGATATGCAAATGAGAACTTTGACTTTTGGGTGAATTTTTTGCTAAAAAATCATTTTGTCAGTCTAAAGTGCCAAAAGTGTCAAAAAAGCGTTTTCTGCTCAGAGTATGACTGTTTTGAATTTTCATTTTACAATGTGGTTAAAATAACACTTTCTTGAAATTCAAATTAGAACTTTGACTTTAAGTCTATTTTTTGCAAAGAAATCATTTTGTCAGTCAAAAGTGTCAAAAGTGTAAAAAAAGCTTTTTCTGTTCTGAGTATGACTGTTTCAAATCTTCAACTAACAACGTGACAAAAAATAACACTTTCTTGAACTGGAAATAAGAACTTTGACTTTTGGGTGGATTTTGTGCTTAGAAATCATTTTGTCAGTCAAAATTTCCAAAAATGTCAAAAAAGCGTTTTTGGCTCTGAGTATGACTGTATTGAATTTTCATCTTACAACGTGACAAAAAATAACAATTTTTTGATTTGCAAATGAGAACTTTGACTTTTGGGTGCATTTTTTGCTAAAAAATCATTTTTTCAGTCAAAAGTACCAAAAGTATCAAAAAAGTGTTTTTGGCTCTGAGGTGACTGTTTTGAATTTTCAACTTACAACGTGACAAAAATTAAGCATTTTCTTGAACTGCAAATGAGAACTTTGAAATTTGGGTTCATTTTTTCCTAGAAAACATTTTTTCAGTCAAAAGTAACAAAAGTGTCAAAAAAGCGTTTTCTGCTCAGAGTATGACTGTTTTGAATTTTCAACTTACAACGTGACAAAAATTAACACTTTTTTGATGTGCAAATGAGAACTTTGACTTTTGGGTGAATTTTTTGCTAAAAAATCATTTTGTCAGTCTAAAGTGCCAAAAGTGTCAAAAAAGCGTTTTCTGCTCAGAGTATGACTGTTTTGAATTTTCATCTTACAATGTGGTTAAAATAACACTTTCTTGAAATTCAAATTAGAACTTTGACTTTAAGTCTATTTTTTGCAAACAAATCATTTTGTCAGTCAAAAGTGTCAAAAGTTTAAAAAAAGCTTTTTCTGTTCTGAGTATGACTGTTTCAAATCTTCAACTAACAACGTGACAAAAAATAACACTTTCTTGAACTGGAAATAAGAACTTTGACTTTTGGGTGGATTTTGTGCTTAGAAATCATTTTGTCAGTCAAAAGTGCCAAAAGTGTCAAAAAAGCATTTTTGGCTCTGAGTATGACTGTTTTGAATTTTCAACTTACAACGTGACAAAAATTAACACTTTTTTGATGTGCAAATGAGAACTTTGACTTTTGGGTGAATTTTTTGCTAAAAAATCATTTTGTCAGTCTAAAGTGCCAAAAGTGTCAAAAAAGCGTTTTCTGCTCAGAATATGACTGTTTTGAATTTTCATTTTACAATGTGGTTAAAATAACACTTTCTTGAAATTCAAATTAGAACTTTGACTTTAAGTCTATTTTTTGCAAACAAATAATTTTGTCAGTCAAAAGTGTCAAAAGTGTAAAAAAAGCTTTTTCTGTTCTGAGTATGACTGTTTCAAATCTTCAACTAACAACGTGACAAAAAATAACACTTTCTTGAACTGGAAATAAGAACTTTGACTTTTGGGTGGATTTTGTGCTTAAAAATCATTTTGTCAGTCAAAAGTGTCAAAAAAGCGTTTTTGGCTCTCAGTATGACTGTTTTGAATATTCAGCTTACAACGTGACAAAAAATCACACTTTCTTGAACTGCAAATGAGAACTTTGACTTTTGGGTGCATTTGTTGCTAACAAATCATTTTGTCAGTCAAAAGTGCCAAAACTGTCAAAAAAGTGTTTTCTGCTCAGAGTATGACTGTTTTGAATTTTCATTTTACAATGTGGTTAAAATAACACTTTCTTGAAATTCAAATTAGAACTTTGACTTTAAGTCTATTTTTTGCAAATAACTCATTTTGTCAGTCAAAAGTGTCAAAAAAGCGTTTTTGGCTCTGAGTATGACTGTTTTGAATTTTCAACTTACAATGTGGATAAAATAACACTTTTTTGATGTGCAAATGAGAACTTTGACTTTTGGGTGAATTTTTTGCTAAAAAATCATTTTGTCAGTCTAAAGTGCCAAAAGTGTCAAAAAAGCGTTTTCTGCTCAGAGTATGACTGTTTTGAATTTTCAACTTACAACGTGACAAAAATTAACACTTTTTTGATATGCAAATGAGAACTTTGACTTTTGGGTGAATTTTTTGCTAAAAAATCATTTTGTCAGTCTAAAGTGCCAAAAGTGTCAAAAAAGCGTTTTCTGCTCAGAGTATGACTGTTTTGAATTTTCATTTTACAATGTGGTTAAAATAACACTTTCTTGAAATTCAAATTAGAACTTTGACTTTAAGTCTATTTTTTGCAAAGAAATCATTTTGTCAGTCAAAAGTGTCAAAAGTGTAAAAAAAGCTTTTTCTGTTCTGAGTATGACTGTTTCAAATCTTCAACTAACAACGTGACAAAAAATAACACTGTCTTGAACTGCAAATGAGAACTTTGACTTTTGGGTGCATTTTTTGCTAGAAAACACTTTTTTCAGTCAAAAGTGCCAAAAGTGTCAAAAAAGCATTTTCTACTCATGGTATGACTGTTTTGAATTTTCTACTTACAATGTGGATAAAATAAGACTTTCTTGAACTGCAAATGTGAACTTTGACTTTTGGGTGCATTTGTTGCTAAAAAATCTTTTTGTCAGTCAAAAGTGTCAAAAAAGCATTTTTGGCTCTGAGTATGACTGTTTTGAATTTTCAACTTACAACTTGACAAAAAATAACACTTTCTAGAACTACAAATGAGAACTTTGAATTTTGAGTGGTTTTGTGCTTAAAATTCATTTTGTCAGTCAAAAGTGCCAAAAGTGTCAAAAAAGCGTTTTCTGCTCAGAGTATGACTGGTTTGAATTTTAAACTTACAATGTGGCATAAAATAACACTTTCTTGAACATCAAATAAGAACTTCAACTTTTGGGTGCATTTGTTGCTAAAAAAAATCATTTTGTCAGTCAAAAGTGTCAAAAAAGCGTTTTCGGCTCTAAGTTTTACTGGTTTGAAGTTTCAACTGACAACATGAGAAAAACTAACACTTTTTGAACTGCAAATGAGAACTTTGACTTTTGGGTACGTTTTTTGCTAAAAAAAAATCATTTTGTCAGTCAAAAGTGCCAAAAGTGTAAAAAAGTATTTTATGCACACAGTATGACTGTTTTGAATATTCAACTTACAACTTGAGAAAAAATGACACTTTCTTGAACATCAAATGAAAACTTAAACTTTTGGGTGCATTTGTTGCTAAAAAAAATCATTTTGTCAGTCAAAATTGCCTAAAGGGTCAAAAAAGCGTTTTTGGCTCAATGACTGTTTTGAATTTTCAGCTAACAACGTGACAAAAAATAACACTTTCTTGAACTGCAAATGAGAACTTTGACTTTTGGGTGCGTTTTTTGCTAAAAAAAAAATTATTTTTTCAGTCAAAAGTGTCAAAAAAGCGTTTTCGGCTCTAAGTATTACTGGTTTGAAGTTTCAACTGACAACATCAGAAAAACTAACATTATCTTGAACTGCAAAATGAGAACTTTGAATTTTGTGTCTATTTTTTGCTAAGAAATCAATTTTTCAGTTAAAAGTGCCAAAAGTGTAAAAAAGTATTTTATGCTCCGAGTATGAATGTTTTGAATTTTCAACTTACAACGTGACAAAAACTAACACTTTCTTGAACTGCAAATGAGAACTTTGACTTTTGGGCGCATTTTTTGCTAAAAAATCATTTTGTCAGTCAAAATTGCCAAAAGTGTCTAAAAAAAGCGTTTTTGGCTCTTTGACTGTTTTGAATTTTAAACCTACAACGTGGCAAAAAATAACAATTTTTTGAACTGCAAATGAAAACTTTAAATTTTGAGTGGTTTTGTGCTTAAAATTCATTTTGTCGGTCAAAAGTGCCAAAAGTGTCAAAAAAGCGTTTTCTGCTCAGAGTATGACTGGTTTGAATTTTAAACTTACAATGTGGCATAAAATAACACTTTCTTGAACATCAAATAAGAACTTCAACTTTTGGGTGCATTTGTTGCTAAAAAAATCATTTTGTCAGTCAAAAGTGTCAAAAAAGCGTTTTTGGCTCTAAGTTTTACTGGTTTGAAGTTTCAACTGACAACATGAGAAAAACTAACACTTTTTGAACTGCAAATGAGAACTTTGACTTTTGGGTGCGTTTTTTGCTAAAAAAAAATCATTTTGTCAGTCAAAAGTGTCAAAAAAACGTTTTCGGCTCTAAGTTTTACTGGTTTGAAGTTTCAACTGACAACATGAGAAAAACTAACACTTTCTTAAACTGCAAATGAGAACTTTGACTTTTGGGTGCGTTTTTTGCTAAAAAAAAACATTTTTTCAGTCAAAAGTGTCAAAAAAGCGTTTTCGGCTCTAAGTATTACTGGTTTGAAGTTTCAACTGACAACATGAGAAAAACTAACACTTTCTTGAACTGCAAAATGAGAACTTTGAATTTTGTGTCTATTTTTTGCTAAGAAATCATTTTTCAGTTAAAAGTGCCAAAAGTGTCAAAAAAGTCTTTTATGCTCAGAGTATTACTTTTTTGAATATTCAACTTACAACTTGAGAAAAATGACACTTTCTTGAACATCAAATGAAAACTTAAACTTTTGGGTGCATTTGTTGCTAAAAAAATTCATTTTGTCAGTCAAAAGTGCCAAAAGTGTCAAAAAAGCGTTTTCGGCTCTAAGTTTTACTGGTTTGAAGTTTCAACTGACAACATGAGAAAAACTAACATTATCTTGAACTGCAAAATGAGAACTTTGAATTTTGTTTTTTATTTTTTGCTAAGAAATCATTTTTCAGTTAAAAGTGCCAAAACTGTCAAAAAAGTATTTTATGCTCCGAGTATGAATGTTTTGAATTTTCAACTTACAACGTGACAAAAACTAACACTTTCTTGAACTGCAAATGAGAACTTTGACTTTTGGGCGCATTTTTTGCTAAAAAATCTTTTTGTCAGTCAAAAGTGTCAAAAAAGCGTTTTTGGCTCTGAGTATGACTGTTTTGAATTTTCAACTTACAACGTGACAAAAAATACTACTTTCTTGAACTACAAATGAGTACTTTGAATTTTGTGTCTATTTTTTGCTAAGAAATCATTTTTCAGTCAAAAGTGCCAAAAGTGTCAAAAAAGTCTTTTATGCTCAGAGTGTGACTGTTTTGAATATTCAACTTCCAACTCGAGAAAAATTACACTTTCTTGAACATCAAATGAGAACTTAAACTTTTGGGTGCATTTGTTGCTAAAAATATCATTTTGTCAGTCAAAAGTGTCAAAAAAGCGTTTTCGGCTCTGAGTATTACTGGTTTGAAGTTTCAACTGACAACGTGGCATAAAATAACACTTTCTTGAACTGCAAATGAAAACTTTAAGTTTTGATTGGTTTTGTGCTTAAAATTCATTTTGTCAGTCAAAAGTGCCAAAAGTCTCAAAAAAGTCTTTTATGCTCAGAGTATGACTGTTTTGAATATTTATTTTACAACTTGAGAAAAAATAACACTTTCTTGAACTGCAAATGTGAACTTTGACTTTTGGGTGCGTTTTTTGCTAAAAAAAAATCATTTTGTCAGTCAAAAGTGTCAAAAAAACGTTTTCGGCTCTAAGTTTTACTGGTTTGAAGTTTCAACTGACAACATGAGAAAAACTAACACTTTCTTGAACTGCAAATGAGAACTTTGACTTTTGGGTGCGTTTTTTGCTAAAAAAAAACATTTTTTCAGTCAAAAGTGTCAAAAAAGCGTTTTCGGCTCTAAGTATTACTGGTTTGAAGTTTCAACTGACAACATGAGAAAAACTAACACTTTCTTGAACTGCAAAATGAGAACTTTGAATTTTGTGTCTATTTTTTGCTAAGAAATCATTTTTCAGTTAAAAGTGCCAAAAGTGTCAAAAAAGTATTTTATGCTCAGAGTATTACTTTTTTGAATATTCAACTTACAACTTGAGAAAAATGACACTTTCTTGAACATCAAATGAAAACTTAAACTTTTGGGTGCATTTGTTGCTAAAAAAATTCATTTTGTCAGTCAAAAGTGCCAAAAGTGTCAAAAAAGCGTTTTCGGCTCTAAGTTTTACTGGTTTGAAGTTTCAACTGACAACATGAGAAAAACTAACATTATCTTGAACTGCAAAATGAGAACTTTGAATTTTGTTTTTTATTTTTTGCTAAGAAATCATTTTTCAGTTAAAAGTGCCAAAAGTGTCAAAAAAGTATTTTATGCTCCGAGTATGAATGTTTTGAATTTTCAACTTACAACGTGACAAAAACTAACACTTTCTTGAACTGCAAATAAGAACTTTGACTTTTGGGCGCATTTTTTGCTAAAAAATCATTTTGTCAGTCAAAATTGCCAAAAGTGTCTAAAAAAGCGTTTTTGGCTCTTTGACTGTTTTGAATTTTAAACCTACAACGTGGCATAAAATAACACTTTTTTGAACTGCAAATGAGAACTTTAAATTTTGAGTGGTTTTGTGCTTAAAAATCATTTTGTCGGTCAAAAGTGCCAAAAGTGTCAAAAAAAGTGTTTTATGCTCTGAGTATGACTTTTTTGAATTTTCAACTTATAATGTGGATAAAATAACACTTTCTTGAATTGCAAATGAGAACTTTGAAATTTGGGTTCATTTTTTGCTAGAAAACATTTTTTTAGTCAAAAGTGCCAAAAGTGTCAAAAAAGCGTTTTCTGCTCAGAGTATGACTGGTTTGAATTTTAAACTTACAACGTAACAAAAAATAACACTTTCTTGAACTGCAAATGTGAACTTTGACTTTTGGGTGCATTTGTTGCTAAAAAATCTTTTTGTCAGTCAAAAGTGTCAAAAAAGCGTTTTTGGCTCTGAGTATGACTGTTTTGAATTTTCAACTTACAACGTGACAAAAAATACTACTTTCTTGAACTACAAATGAGTACTTTGAATTTTGTGTCTATTTTTTGCTAAGAAATCATTTTTCAGTTAAAAGTGCCAAAAGTGTCAAAAAAGTCTTTTATGCTCAGAGTATGACTGTTTTGAATATTCAACTTCCAACTCGAGAAAAATTACACTTTCTTGAACATCAAAAGAGAACTTAAACTTTTGGGTGCATTTGTTGCTAAAAAAATCATTTTGTCAGTCAAAAGTGTCAAAAAAGCGTTTTCGGCTCTGAGTATTACTGGTTTGAAGTTTCAACTGACAACGTGGCATAAAATAACACTTTCTTGAACTGCAAATGAAAACTTTAAGTTTTGATTGGTTTTGTGCTTAAAATTCATTTTGTCAGTCAAAAGTGCCAAAAGTCTCAAAAAAGTCTTTTATGCTCAGAGTATGACTGTTTTGAATATTTATTTTACAACTTGAGAAAAAATAACACTTTCTTGAACTGCAAATGTGAACTTTGACTTTTGGGTGCATTTGTTGCTAAAAAATCTTTTTGTCAGTCAAAAGTGTCAAAAAAGCATTTTTGGCTCTGAGTATGACTTTTGAATTTTCAACTTACAACGTGACAAAAAATAACACTTTCTAGAACTACAAATGAGAACTTTGACTTTTGAGTGGTTTTGTGCTTAAAATTCATTTTGTCAGTCAAAAGTGCCAAAAGTGTCAAAAAAGCGTTTTCTGCTCAGAGTATGACTGGTTTGAATTTTAAACTTACAATGTGGCATAAAATAACACTTTCTTGAACATCAAATAAGAACTTCAACTTTTGGGTGCATTTGTTGCTAAAAAAAATCATTTTGTCAGTCAAAAGTGTCAAAAAAGCGTTTTTGGCTCTAAGTTTTACTGGTTTGAAGTTTCAACTGACAACATGAGAAAAACTAACACTTTTTGAACTGCAAATGAGAACTTTGACTTTTGGGTGCGTTTTTTGCTAAAAAAAATCATTTTGTCATTTAAAAGTGCCAAAAGTGTAAAAAAAGTCTTTTATGCACACAGTATGACTGTTTTGAATATTCAACTTACAACTTGAGAAAAAATGACACTTTCTTGAACATCAAATGAAAACTTAAACTTTTGGGTGCATTTGTTGCTAAAGAAAATCATTTTGTCAGTCAAAATTGCCTAAAGGGTCAAAAAAGCGTTTTTGGCTCAATGACTGTTTTGAATTTTCAGCTTACAACGTGACAAAAAATAACACTTTCTTGAACTGCAAATGAGAACTTTGACTTTTGGGTGCGTTTTTTGCTAAAAAAAAAACATTTTTTCAGTCAAAAGTGTCAAAAAAGCGTTTTCGGCTCTAAGTATTACTGGTTTGAAGTTTCAACTGACAACATGAGAAAAACTAACACTTTCTTGAACTGCAAAATGAGAACTTTGAATTTTGTGTCTATTTTTTGCTAAGAAATCATTTTTTAGTTAAAAGTGCCAAAAGTGTCAAAAAAGTCTTTTATGCTCAGAGTATTACTGTTTTGAATATTCAACTTACAACTTGAGAAAAATGACACTTTCTTGAACATCAAATGAAAACTTAAACTTTTGGGTGCATTTGTTGCTAAAAATATTCATTTTGTCAGTCAAAAGTGCCAAAAGTGTCAAAAAAGCGTTTTCGGCTCTAAGTTTTACTGGTTTGAAGTTTCAACTGACAACATGAGAAAAACTAACATTATCTTGAACTGCAAAATGAGAACTTTGAATTTTGTTTTTTATTTTTTGCTAAGAAATCATTTTTCAGTTAAAAGTGCCAAAAGTGTCAAAAAAGTATTTTATGCTCCGAGTATGAATGTTTTGAATTTTCAACTTACAACGTGACAAAAACTAACACTTTCTTGAACTGCAAATGAGAACTTTGACTTTTGGGCGCATTTTTTGCTAAAAAATCATTTTGTCAGTCAAAATTGCCAAAAGTGTCTAAAAAAGCGTTTTTGGCTCTTTGACTGTTTTGAATTTTAAACCTACAACGTGGCATAAAATAACACTTTTTTGAACTGCAAATGAGAACTTTAAATTTTGAGTGGTTTTGTGCTTAAAAATAATTTTGTCGGTCAAAAGTGCCAAAAGTGTCAAAAAAAGTGTTTTATGCTCTGAGTATGACTTTTTTGAATTTTCAACTTATAATGTGGATAAAATAACACTTTCTTGAATTGCAAATGAGAACTTTGAAATTTGGGTTCATTTTTTGCTAGAAAACATTTTTTTAGTCAAAAGTGCCAAAAGTGTCAAAAAAGCGTTTTCTGCTCAGAGTATGACTGGTTTGAATTTTAAACTTACAACGTAACAAAAAATAACACTTTCTTGAACTGCAAATGTGAACTTTGACTTTTGGGTGCATTTGTTGCTAAAAAATCTTTTTGTCAGTCAAAAGTGTCAAAAAAGCGTTTTTGGCTCTGAGTATGACTGTTTTGAATTTTCAACTTACAACGTGACAAAAAATACTACTTTCTTGAACTACAAATGAGTACTTTGAATTTTGTGTCTATTTTTTGCTAAGAAATCATTTTTCAGTTAAACGTGCCAAAAGTGTCAAAAAAGTCTTTTATGCTCAGAGTATGACTGTTTTGAATATTCAACTTCCAACTCGAGAAAAATTACACTTTCTTGAACATCAAATGAGAACTTAAACTTTTGGGTGCATTTGTTGCTAAAAAAATCATTTTGTCAGTCAAAAGTGTCAAAAAAGCGTTTTCGGCTCTGAGTATTACTGGTTTGAAGTTTCAACTGACAACGTGGCATAAAATAACACTTTCTTGAACTGCAAATGAAAACTTTGACTTTTGAGTGGTTTTGTGCTTAAAATTCATTTTGTCAGTCAAAAGTGCCAAAAGTGTCAAAAAAGCGTTTTCTGCTCAGAGTATGACTGGTTTGAATTTTAAACTTACAATGTGGCATAAAATAACACTTTCTTGAACATCAAATAAGAACTTCAACTTTTGGGTGCATTTGTTGCTAAAAAAAATCATTTTGTCAGTCAAAAGTGTCAAAAAAGCGTTTTTGGCTCTAAGTTTTACTGGTTTGAAGTTTCAACTGACAACATGAGAAAAACTAACACTTTTTGAACTGCAAATGAGAACTTTGACTTTTGGGTGCGTTTTTTGCTAAAAAAAATCATTTTGTCATTTAAAAGTGCCAAAAGTGTAAAAAAAGTCTTTTATGCACACAGTATGACTGTTTTGAATATTCAACTTACAACTTGAGAAAAAATGACACTTTCTTGAACATCAAATGAAAACTTAAACTTTTGGGTGCATTTGTTGCTAAAGAAAATCATTTTGTCAGTCAAAATTGCCTAAAGGGTCAAAAAAGCGTTTTTGGCTCAATGACTGTTTTGAATTTTCAGCTTACAACGTGACAAAAAATAACACTTTCTTGAACTGCAAATGAGAACTTTGACTTTTGGGTGCGTTTTTTGCTAAAAAAAAAACATTTTTTCAGTCAAAAGTGTCAAAAAAGCGTTTTCGGCTCTAAGTATTACTGGTTTGAAGTTTCAACTGACAACATGAGAAAAACTAACACTTTCTTGAACTGCAAAATGAGAACTTTGAATTTTGTGTCTATTTTTTGCTAAGAAATCATTTTTTAGTTAAAAGTGCCAAAAGTGTCAAAAAAGTCTTTTATGCTCAGAGTATTACTGTTTTGAATATTCAACTTACAACTTGAGAAAAATGACACTTTCTTGAACATCAAATGAAAACTTAAACTTTTGGGTGCATTTGTTGCTAAAAATATTCATTTTGTCAGTCAAAAGTGCCAAAAGTGTCAAAAAAGCGTTTTCGGCTCTAAGTTTTACTGGTTAGAAGTTTCAACTGACAACATGAGAAAAACTAACATTATCTTGAACTGCAAAATGAGAACTTTGAATTTTGTTTTTTATTTTTTGCTAAGAAATCATTTTTCAGTTAAAAGTGCCAAAAGTGTCAAAAAAGTATTTTATGCTCCGAGTATGAATGTTTTGAATTTTCAACTTACAACGTGACAAAAACTAACACTTTCTTGAACTGCAAATGAGAACTTTGACTTTTGGGCGCATTTTTTGCTAAAAAATCATTTTGTCAGTCAAAATTGCCAAAAGTGTCTAAAAAAGCGTTTTTGGCTCTTTGACTGTTTTGAATTTTAAACCTACAACGTGGCATAAAATAACACTTTTTTGAACTGCAAATGAGAACTTTAAATTTTGAGTGGTTTTGTGCTTAAAATTCATTTTGTCAGTCAAAAGTGCCAAAAGTGTCAAAAAAGCGTTTTCTGCTCAGAGTATGACTGGTTTGAATTTTAAACTTACAATGTGGCATAAAATAACACTTTCTTGAACATCAAATAAGAACTTCAACTTTTGGGTGCATTTGTTGCTAAAAAAAATCATTTTGTCAGTCAAAAGTGTCAAAAAAGCGTTTTTGGCTCTAAGTTTTACTGGTTTGAAGTTTCAACTGACAACATGAGAAAAACTAACACTTTTTGAACTGCAAATGAGAACTTTGACTTTTGGGTGCGTTTTTTGCTAAAAAAAATCATTTTGTCAGCCAAAAGTGTCAAAAAAGTGTAAACAAGTCTTTTATGCACACAGTATGACTGTTTTGAATATTCAACTTACATCTTGAGAAAAAATGACACTTTCTTGAACATCAAATGAAAACTTAAACTTTTGGGTGCATTTGTTGCTAAAAAAAAAATCATTTTGTCAGTCAAAATTGCCAAAAGTGTCTAAAAAAGCGTTTTTGGCTCTTTGAATGTTTTGAATTTTAAACCTACAACGTGGCATAAAATAACACTTTTTTGAACTGCAAATGAGAACTTTAAATTTTGAGTGGTTTTGTGCTTAAAATTCATTTTGTCGGTCAAAAGTGTCAAAAAAGCGTTTTCTGCTCAGAGTATGACTGGTTTGAATTTTAAACTTACAACGTGACAAAAACTAACACTTTCTTGAACTGCAAATGTGAACTTTGACTTTTGGGTGCATTTGTTGCTAAAAAATCTTTTTGTCAGTCAAAAGTGTCAAAAAAGCGTTTTTGGCTCTGAGTATGACTGTTTTGAATTTTCAACTTACAACGTGACAAAAAATACTACTTTCTTGAACTACAAATGAGTACTTTGAATTTTGTGTCTATTTTTTGCTAAGAAATCATTTTTCAGTTAAAAGTGCCAAAAGTGTCAAAAAAGTCTTTTATGCTCAGAGTATGACTGTTTTGAATATTCAACTTACAACTCGAGAAAAATTACACTTTCTTGAACATCAAATGAGAACTTAAACTTTTGGGTGCATTTGTTGCTAAAAAAATCATTTTGTCAGTCAAAAGTGTCAAAAAAGCGTTTTCGGCTCTGAGTATTACTGGTTTGAAGTTTCAACTGACAACGTGGCATAAAATAACTCTTTCTTGAACTGCAAATGAAAACTTTAAGTTTTGATTGGTTTTGTGCTTAAAATTGATTTTGTCAGTCAAAAGTGCCAAAAGTCTCAAAAAAGTCTTTTATGTTCAGAGAATGACTGTTTTGAATATTTATTTTACAACTTGAGAAAAAATAACACTTTCTTGAACTGCAAATGTGAACTTTGACTTTTGGGTGCATTTGTTGCTAAAAAATCTTTTTGTCAGTCAAAAGTGTCAAAAAAGCATTTTTGGCTCTGAGTATGACTGTTTTGAATTTTCAACTTACAACGTGACAAAAAATAACACTTTCTAGAACTACAAATGAGAACTTTGACTTTTGAGTGGTTTTGTGCTTAAAATTCATTTTGTCAGTCAAAAGTGCCAAAAGTGTCAAAAAAGCGTTTTCTGCTCAGAGTATGACTGGTTTGAATTTTAAACTTACAATGTGGCATAAAATAACACTTTCTTGAACATCAAATAAGAACTTCAACTTTTGGGTGCATTTGTTGCTAAAAAAAATCATTTTGTCAGTCAAAAGTGTCAAAAAAGCGTTTTTGGCTCTAAGTTTTACTGGTTTGAAGTTTCAACTGACAACATGAGAAAAACTAACACTTTTTGAACTGCAAATGAGAACTTTGACTTTTGGGTGCGTTTTTTGTTAAAAAAAAATCATTTTGTCAGTCAAAAGTGTCAAAAAAATGTTTTCGGCTCTAAGTTTTACTGGTTTGAAGTTTCAACTGACAACATGAGAAAAACTAACACTTTCTTGAACTGCAAATGAGAACTTTGACTTTTGGGTGCGTTTGTTGCTAAAAAATCATTTTGTCAGTCAAAAGTGCCAAAAATGTCAAAAAAGCGTTTTCGGCTCTATGACTGTTTTGAATTTTAAACTTACAACGTGGCATAAAATAACACTTTCTTGAACTGCAAATGAGAACTTCGACTTTTGGGTGCATTTGTTGCTAAAAAAATCATTTTGTCAGTCAAAAGTGCCAAAAGTGTCAAAAAAGTGTTTTCGGCCCTAACTATAACTGGTTTGAAGTTTCAACTGACAACACGAGAAAAAATAAAACTTTCTTGAACATCAAATGAGAACTTCAACTTTTGGGTGCATTTGTTGCTAAAAAAAATCATTTTGTCAGTCAAAAGTACCAAAAGTGTCAAAAAAGTCTTTTATGCTCAGAGTATGACTGTTTTGAAGATTTAACTTACAACGTGACGAAAAATAACACTTTCTTGAACTGCAAATAAGAACTTTGACTTTTGGGTGCGTTTTTTGCTAAAAAATCATTTTGTCAGTCAAAAGTGCCAAAAATGTCAAAAAAGCGTTTTCGGCTCTATGACTGTTTTGAATTTTAAACTTACAACGTTGCATAAAATAACACTTTCTTGAACTGCAAATGAGAACTTCAACTTCTGGGTGCATTTGTTGCTAAAAAAATCATTTTGTCAGTCAAAAGTGCCAAAAGTGTCAAAAAAGTGTTTTCGGCTCTAACTATTACTGGTTTGAAGTTTCAACTGACAACATGAGAAAAAATAAAACTTTCTTAAACATCAAATGAGAACTTCAACTTTTGGGTGCATTTGTTGCTAAAAAAAATCAATTTGTCAGTCAAAAGTACCAAAAGTGTCAAAAAAGCGTTTTTGGCTCAATGACTGTTTTGAAATTTCAACTGACAACATGACAAAAAATAACACTTTCTTGAACTGCAAATGAGAACTTCAACTTTTGGGTGCGTTTTTTGCTAAAAAAAAATCATTTTTTAAGTCAAAAGTGCCAAAAGTGTCAAAAAAGCGTTTGCGGCTCTAAGTATTACTGGTTTGAAGTTTCAACTGACAAGATGAGAAAAACTTACATTATCTTGAACTGCAAAATGAGAACTTTGAATTTTGTTTTTTATTTTTTGCTAAGAAATCATTTTTCAGTTAAAAGTGCCAAAAGTGTCAAAAAAGTATTTTATGCTCCGAGTATGAATGTTTTGAATTTTCAACTTACAACGTGACAAAAACTAACACTTTCTTGAACTGCAAATAAGAACTTTGACTTTTGGGCGCATTTTTTGCTAAAAAATCATTTTGTCAGTCAAAATTGCCAAAAGTGTCTAAAAAAGCGTTTTTGGCTCTTTGACTGTTTTGAATTTTAAACCTACAACGTGGCATAAAATAACACTTTTTTGAACTGCAAATGAGAACTTTAAATTTTGAGTGGTTTTGTGCTTAAAAATCATTTTGTCGGTCAAAAGTGCCAAAAGTGTCAAAAAAAGTGTTTTATGCTCTGAGTATGACTTTTTTGAATTTTCAACTTATAATGTGGATAAAATAACACTTTCTTGAATTGCAAATGAGAACTTTGAAATTTGGGTTCATTTTTTGCTAGAAAACATTTTTTTAGTCAAAAGTGCCAAAAGTGTCAAAAAAGCGTTTTCTGCTCAGAGTATGACTGGTTTGAATTTTAAACTTACAACGTAACAAAAAATAACACTTTCTTGAACTGCAAATGTGAACTTTGACTTTTGGGTGCATTTGTTGCTAAAAAATCTTTTTGTCAGTCAAAAGTGTCAAAAAAGCGTTTTTGGCTCTGAGTATGACTGTTTTGAATTTTCAACTTACAACGTGACAAAAAATACTACTTTCTTGAACTACAAATGAGTACTTTGAATTTTGTGTCTATTTTTTGCTAAGAAATCATTTTTCAGTTAAAAGTGCCAAAAGTGTCAAAAAAGTCTTTTATGCTCAGAGTATGACTGTTTTGAATATTCAACTTCCAACTCGAGAAAAATTACACTTTCTTGAACATCAAATGAGAACTTAAACTTTTGGGTGCATTTGTTGCTAAAAAAATCATTTTGTCAGTCAAAAGTGTCAAAAAAGCGTTTTCGGCTCTGAGTATTAATGGTTTGAAGTTTCAACTGACAACGTGGCATAAAATAACACTTTCTTGAACTGCAAATGAAAACTTTAAGTTTTGATTGGTTTTGTGCTTAAAATTCATTTTGTCAGTCAAAAGTGCCAAAAGTCTCAAAAAAGTCTTTTATGCTCAGAGTATGACTGTTTTGAATATTTATTTTACAACTTGAGAAAAAATAACACTTTCTTGAACTGCAAATGTGAACTTTGACTTTTGGGTGCATTTGTTGCTAAAAAATCTTTTTGTCAGTCAAAAGTGTCAAAAAAGCATTTTTGGCTCTGAGTATGACTTTTGAATTTTCAACTTACAACGTGACAAAAAATAACACTTTCTAGAACTACAAATGAGAACTTTGACTTTTGAGTGGTTTTGTGCTTAAAATTCATTTTGTCAGTCAAAAGTGCCAAAAGTGTCAAAAAAGCGTTTTCTGCTCAGAGTATGACTGGTTTGAATTTTAAACTTACAATGTGGCATAAAATAACACTTTCTTGAACATCAAATAAGAACTTCAACTTTTGGGTGCATTTGTTGCTAAAAAAAATCATTTTGTCAGTCAAAAGTGTCAAAAAAGCGTTTTTGGCTCTAAGTTTTACTGGTTTGAAGTTTCAACTGACAACATGAGAAAAACTAACACTTTTTGAACTGCAAATGAGAACTTTGACTTTTGGGTGCGTTTTTTGCTAAAAAAAATCATTTTGTCATTTAAAAGTGCCAAAAGTGTAAAAAAAGTCTTTTATGCACACAGTATGACTGTTTTGAATATTCAACTTACAACTTGAGAAAAAATGACACTTTCTTGAACATCAAATGAAAACTTAAACTTTTGGGTGCATTTGTTGCTAAAGAAAATCATTTTGTCAGTCAAAATTGCCTAAAGGGTCAAAAAAGCGTTTTTGGCTCAATGACTGTTTTGAATTTTCAGCTTACAACGTGACAAAAAATAACACTTTCTTGAACTGCAAATGAGAACTTTGACTTTTGGGTGCGTTTTTTGCTAAAAAAAAAACATTTTTTCAGTCAAAAGTGTCAAAAAAGCGTTTTCGGCTCTAAGTATTACTGGTTTGAAGTTTCAACTGACAACATGAGAAAAACTAACACTTTCTTGAACTGCAAAATGAGAACTTTGAATTTTGTGTCTATTTTTTGCTAAGAAATCATTTTTTAGTTAAAAGTGCCAAAAGTGTCAAAAAAGTCTTTTATGCTCAGAGTATTACTGTTTTGAATATTCAACTTACAACTTGAGAAAAATGACACTTTCTTGAACATCAAATGAAAACTTAAACTTTTGGGTGCATTTGTTGCTAAAAATATTCATTTTGTCAGTCAAAAGTGCCAAAAGTGTCAAAAAAGCGTTTTCGGCTCTAAGTTTTACTGGTTTGAAGTTTCAACTGACAACATGAGAAAAACTAACATTATCTTGAACTGCAAAATGAGAACTTTGAATTTTGTTTTTTATTTTTTGCTAAGAAATCATTTTTCAGTTAAAAGTGCCAAAAGTGTCAAAAAAGTATTTTATGCTCCGAGTATGAATGTTTTGAATTTTCAACTTACAACGTGACAAAAACTAACACTTTCTTGAACTGCAAATGAGAACTTTGACTTTTGGGCGCATTTTTTGCTAAAAAATCATTTTGTCAGTCAAAATTGCCAAAAGTGTCTAAAAAAGCGTTTTTGGCTCTTTGACTGTTTTGAATTTTAAACCTACAACGTGGCATAAAATAACACTTTTTTGAACTGCAAATGAGAACTTTAAATTTTGAGTGGTTTTGTGCTTAAAAATCATTTTGTCGGTCAAAAGTGCCAAAAGTGTCAAAAAAAGTGTTTTATGCTCTGAGTATGACTTTTTTGAATTTTCAACTTATAATGTGGATAAAATAACACTTTCTTGAATTGCAAATGAGAACTTTGAAATTTGGGTTCATTTTTTGCTAGAAAACATTTTTTTAGTCAAAAGTGCCAAAAGTGTCAAAAAAGCGTTTTCTGCTCAGAGTATGACTGGTTTGAATTTTAAACTTACAACGTAACAAAAAATAACACTTTCTTGAACTGCAAATGTGAACTTTGACTTTTGGGTGCATTTGTTGCTAAAAAATCTTTTTGTCAGTCAAAAGTGTCAAAAAAGCGTTTTTGGCTCTGAGTATGACTGTTTTGAATTTTCAACTTACAACGTGACAAAAAATACTACTTTCTTGAACTACAAATGAGTACTTTGAATTTTGTGTCTATTTTTTGCTAAGAAATCATTTTTCAGTTAAAAGTGCCAAAAGTGTCAAAAAAGTCTTTTATGCTCAGAGTATGACTGTTTTGAATATTCAACTTCCAACTCGAGAAAAATTACACTTTCTTGAACATCAAATGAGAACTTAAACTTTTGGGTGCATTTGTTGCTAAAAAAATCATTTTGTCAGTCAAAAGTGTCAAAAAAGCGTTTTCGGCTCTGAGTATTACTGGTTTGAAGTTTCAACTGACAACGTGGCATAAAATAACACTTTCTTGAACTGCAAATGAAAACTTTAAGTTTTGATTGGTTTTGTGCTTAAAATTCATTTTGTCAGTCAAAAGTGCCAAAAGTCTCAAAAAAGTCTTTTATGCTCAGAGTATGACTGTTTTGAATATTTATTTTACAACTTGAGAAAAAATAACACTTTCTTGAACTGCAAATGTGAACTTTGACTTTTGGGTGCATTTGTTGCTAAAAAATCTTTTTGTCAGTCAAAAGTGTCAAAAAAGCATTTTTGGCTCTGAGTATGACTTTTGAATTTTCAACTTACAACGTGACAAAAAATAACACTTTCTAGAACTACAAATGAGAACTTTGACTTTTGAGTGGTTTTGTGCTTAAAATTCATTTTGTCAGTCAAAAGTGCCAAAAGTGTCAAAAAAGCGTTTTCTGCTCAGAGTATGACTGGTTTGAATTTTAAACTTACAATGTGGCATAAAATAACACTTTCTTGAACATCAAATAAGAACTTCAACTTTTGGGTGCATTTGTTGCTAAAAAAAATCATTTTGTCAGTCAAAAGTGTCAAAAAAGCGTTTTTGGCTCTAAGTTTTACTGGTTTGAAGTTTCAACTGACAACATGAGAAAAACTAACACTTTTTGAACTGCAAATGAGAACTTTGACTTTTGGGTGCGTTTTTTGCTAAAAAAAATCATTTTGTCATTTAAAAGTGCCAAAAGTGTAAAAAAAGTCTTTTATGCACACAGTATGACTGTTTTGAATATTCAACTTACAACTTGAGAAAAAATGACACTTTCTTGAACATCAAATGAAAACTTAAACTTTTGGGTGCATTTGTTGCTAAAGAAAATCATTTTGTCAGTCAAAATTGTCTAAAGGGTCAAAAAAGCGTTTTTGGCTCAATGACTGTTTTGAATTTTCAGCTTACAACGTGACAAAAAATAACACTTTCTTGAACTGCAAATGAGAACTTTGACTTTTGGGTGCGTTTTTTGCTAAAAAAAAAACATTTTTTCAGTCAAAAGTGTCAAAAAAGCGTTTTCGGCTCTAAGTATTACTGGTTTGAAGTTTCAACTGACAACATGAGAAAAACTAACACTTTCTTGAACTGCAAAATGAGAACTTTGAATTTTGTGTCTATTTTTTGCTAAGAAATCATTTTTTAGTTAAAAGTGCCAAAAGTGTCAAAAAAGTCTTTTATGCTCAGAGTATTACTGTTTTGAATATTCAACTTACAACTTGAGAAAAATGACACTTTCTTGAACATCAAATGAAAACTTAAACTTTTGGGTGCATTTGTTGCTAAAAATATTCATTTTGTCAGTCAAAAGTGCCAAAAGTGTCAAAAAAGCGTTTTCGGCTCTAAGTTTTACTGGTTAGAAGTTTCAACTGACAACATGAGAAAAACTAACATTATCTTGAACTGCAAAATGAGAACTTTGAATTTTGTTTTTTATTTTTTGCTAAGAAATCATTTTTCAGTTAAAAGTGCCAAAAGTGTCAAAAAAGTATTTTATGCTCCGAGTATGAATGTTTTGAATTTTCAACTTACAACGTGACAAAAACTAACACTTTCTTGAACTGCAAATGAGAACTTTGACTTTTGGGCGCATTTTTTGCTAAAAAATCATTTTGTCAGTCAAAATTGCCAAAAGTGTCTAAAAAAGCGTTTTTGGCTCTTTGACTGTTTTGAATTTTAAACCTACAACGTGGCATAAAATAACACTTTTTTGAACTGCAAATGAGAACTTTAAATTTTGAGTGGTTTTGTGCTTAAAATTCATTTTGTCAGTCAAAAGTGCCAAAAGTGTCAAAAAAGCGTTTTCTGCTCAGAGTATGACTGGTTTGAATTTTAAACTTACAATGTGGCATAAAATAACACTTTCTTGAACATCAAATAAGAACTTCAACTTTTGGGTGCATTTGTTGCTAAAAAAAATCATTTTGTCAGTCAAAAGTGTTAAAAAAGCGTTTTTGGCTCTAAGTTTTACTGGTTTGAAGTTTCAACTGACAACATGAGAAAAACTAACACTTTTTGAACTGCAAATGAGAACTTTGACTTTTGGGTGCGTTTTTTGCTAAAAAAAATCATTTTGTCAGCCAAAAGTGTCAAAAAAGTGTAAACAAGTCTTTTATGCACACAGTATGACTGTTTTGAATATTCAACTTACATCTTGAGAAAAAATGACACTTTCTTGAACATCAAATGAAAACTTAAACTTTTGGGTGCATTTGTTGCTAAAAAAAAAATCATTTTGTCAGTCAAAATTGCCAAAAGTGTCTAAAAAAGCGTTTTTGGCTCTTTGAATGTTTTGAATTTTAAACCTACAACGTGGCATAAAATAACACTTTTTTGAACTGCAAATGAGAACTTTAAATTTTGAGTGGTTTTGTGCTTAAAATTCATTTTGTCGGTCAAAAGTGTCAAAAAAGCGTTTTCTGCTCAGAGTATGACTGGTTTGAATTTTAAACTTACAACGTGACAAAAACTAACACTTTCTTGAACTGCAAATGTGAACTTTGACTTTTGGGTGCATTTGTTGCTAAAAAATCTTTTTGTCAGTCAAAAGTGTCAAAAAAGCGTTTTTGGCTCTGAGTATGACTGTTTTGAATTTTCAACTTACAACGTGACAAAAAATACTACTTTCTTGAACTACAAATGAGTACTTTGAATTTTGTGTCTATTTTTTGCTAAGAAATCATTTTTCAGTTAAAAGTGCCAAAAGTGTCAAAAAAGTCTTTTATGCTCAGAGTATGACTGTTTTGAATATTCAACTTACAACTCGAGAAAAATTACACTTTCTTGAACATCAAATGAGAACTTAAACTTTTGGGTGCATTTGTTGCTAAAAAAATCATTTTGTCAGTCAAAAGTGTCAAAAAAGCGTTTTCGGCTCTGAGTATTACTGGTTTGAAGTTTCAACTGACAACGTGGCATAAAATAACTCTTTCTTGAACTGCAAATGAAAACTTTAAGTTTTGATTGGTTTTGTGCTTAAAATTGATTTTGTCAGTCAAAAGTGCCAAAAGTCTCAAAAAAGTCTTTTATGTTCAGAGAATGACTGTTTTGAATATTTATTTTACAACTTGAGAAAAAATAACACTTTCTTGAACTGCAAATGTGAACTTTGACTTTTGGGTGCATTTGTTGCTAAAAAATCTTTTTGTCAGTCAAAAGTGTCAAAAAAGCATTTTTGGCTCTGAGTATGACTGTTTTGAATTTTCAACTTACAACGTGACAAAAAATAACACTTTCTAGAACTACAAATGAGAACTTTGACTTTTGAGTGGTTTTGTGCTTAAAATTCATTTTGTCAGTCAAAAGTGCCAAAAGTGTCAAAAAAGCGTTTTCTGCTCAGAGTATGACTGGTTTGAATTTTAAACTTACAATGTGGCATAAAATAACACTTTCTTGAACATCAAATAAGAACTTCAACTTTTGGGTGCATTTGTTGCTAAAAAAAATCATTTTGTCAGTCAAAAGTGTCAAAAAAGCGTTTTTGGCTCTAAGTTTTACTGGTTTGAAGTTTCAACTGACAACATGAGAAAAACTAACACTTTTTGAACTGCAAATGAGAACTTTGACTTTTGGGTGCGTTTTTTGTTAAAAAAAAATCATTTTGTCAGTCAAAAGTGTCAAAAAAATGTTTTCGGCTCTAAGTTTTACTGGTTTGAAGTTTCAACTGACAACATGAGAAAAACTAACACTTTCTTGAACTGCAAATGAGAACTTTGACTTTTGGGTGCGTTTTTTGCTAAAAAAAAACATTTTTTCAGTCAAAAGTGTCAAAAAAGCGTTTTCGGCTCTAAGTATTACTGGTTTGAAGTTTCAACTGACAACATGAGAAAAACTAACACTTTCTTGAACTGCAAATGAGAACTTTGACTTTTGGGTGCGTTTGTTGCTAAAAAATCATTTTGTCAGTCAAAAGTGCCAAAAATGTCAAAAAAGCGTTTTCGGCTCTATGACTGTTTTGAATTTTAAACTTACAACGTGGCATAAAATAACACTTTCTTGAACTGCAAATGAGAACTTCAACTTTTGGGTGCATTTGCTGCTAAAAAAATCATTTTGTCAGTCAAAAGTGCCAAAAGTGTCAAAAAAGTGTTTTCGGCCCTAACTATAACTGGTTTGAAGTTTCAACTGACAACACGAGAAAAAATAAAACTTTCTTGAACATCAAATGAGAACTTCAACTTTTGGGTGCATTTGTTGCTAAAAAAAAATCATTTTGTCAGTCAAAAGTACCAAAAGTGTCAAAAAAGTCTTTTATGCTCAGAGTATGACTGTTTTGAAGATTTAACTTACAACGTGACGAAAAATAACACTTTCTTGAACTGCAAATAAGAACTTTGACTTTTGGGTGCGTTTTTTGCTAAAAAATCATTTTGTCAGTCAAAAGTGCCAAAAATGTCAAAAAAGCGTTTTCGGCTCTATGACTGTTTTGAATTTTAAACTTACAACGTTGCATAAAATAACACTTTCTTGAACTGCAAATGAGAACTTCAACTTCTGGGTGCATTTGTTGCTAAAAAAATCATTTTGTCAGTCAAAAGTGCCAAAAGTGTCAAAAAAGTGTTTTCGGCTCTAACTATTACTGGTTTGAAGTTTCAACTGACAACATGAGAAAAAATAAAACTTTCTTAAACATCAAATGAGAACTTCAACTTTTGGGTGCATTTGTTGCTAAAAAAAATCAATTTGTCAGTCAAAAGTACCAAAAGTGTCAAAAAAGCGTTTTTGGCTCAATGACTGTTTTGAAATTTCAACTGACAACATGACAAAAAATAACACTTTCTTGAACTGCAAATGAGAACTTCAACTTTTGGGTGCGTTTTTTGCTAAAAAAAAATCATTTTTTAAGTCAAAAGTGCCAAAAGTGTCAAAAAAGCGTTTGCGGCTCTAAGTATTACTGGTTTGAAGTTTCAACTGACAAGATGAGAAAAACTAACACTTTCTTGAACTGCAAAATGAGAACTTTGAATTTTGTGTCTATTTTTTGCTAAGAAATCATTTTTCAGTTAAAAGTGCCAAAAGTGTCAAAAAAGTCTTTTATGCTCAGAGTATTACTGTTTTGAATATTCAACTTACAACTTGAGAAAAATGACACTTTCTTGAACATCAAATGAAAACTTAAACTTTTGGGTGCATTTGTTGCTAAAAAATCTTTTTGTCAGTCAAAAGTGTCAAAAAAGCGTTTTTGGCTCTGAGTATGACTGTTTTGAATTTTCAACTTACGTGACAAAAAATACTACTTTCTTGAACTACAAATAAGAACTTTAAGTTTTGATTGCTTTTGTGCTTAAAATTCATTTTGTCGGTCAAAAGTGCCAAGAGTGTCAAAAAAGCGTTTTCTGCTCAGAGTATGACTGGTTTGAATTTTAAACTTACAACGTGACAAAAACTAACACTTTCTTGAACTGCAAATGTGAACTTTGACTTTTGGGTGCATTTGTTGCTAAAAAATCTTTTTGTCAGTCAAAAGTGTCAAAAAAGCGTTTTTGGCTCTGAGTATGACTGTTTTGAATTTTCAACTTACAACGTGACAAAAAATACTACTTTCTTGAACTACAAATGAGAACTTTGAATTTTGTGTCTATTTTTTGCTAAGAAATCATTTTTCAGTTAAAAGTGCCAAAAGTGTCAAAAAAGTCTTTTATTCTCAGAGTATGACTGTTTTGAATATTCAACTTACAACTTGAGAAAAATTACACTTTCTTGAACATCAAATGAGAACTTAAACTTTTGGGTGCATTTGTTGCTAAAAAAATCATTTTGTCAGTCAAAAGTGTCAAAACAGCGTTTTCGGCTCTGAGTATTACTGGTTTGAAGTTTCAACTGACAACGTGGCATAAAATAACACTTTCTTGAACTGCAAATGAAAACTTTAAGTTTTGATTGGTTTTGTGCTTAAAATTCATTTTGTCAGTCAAAAGTGCCAAAAGTCTCAAAAAAGTCTTTTATGTTCAGAGTATGACTGTTTTGAATATTTATTTTACAACTTGAGAAAAAATAACACTTTCTTGAACTGCAAATGTGAACTTTGACTTTTGGGTGCATTTGTTGCTAAAAAATCTTTTTGTCAGTCAAAAGTGTCAAAAAAGCGTTTTTGGCTCTAAGTTTTACTGGTTTGAAGTTTCAACTGACAACATGAGAAAAACTAACACTTTTTGAACTGCAAATGAGAACTTTGACTTTTGGGTGCGTTTTTTGCTAAAAAAAAATCATTTTGTCAGTCAAAAGTGTCAAAAAAGTGTTTTCGTCTCTAACTATTACTGGTTTGAAGTTTCAACTGACAACATGAGAAAAAATAAAACTTTCTTGAACATCAAATGAGAACTTCAACTTTTGGGTGCATTTGTTGCTAAAAAAAATCAATTTGTCAGTCAAAAGTACCAAAAGTGTCAAAAAAGCGTTTTCGGCTCTATGACTGTTTTGAATTTTAAACTTACAATGTGGCATAAAATAACAATTTCTTGAACATCAAATGAGAACTTCAACTTTTGGGTGCGTTTTTTGCTAAAAAATCATTTTGTCAGTCAAAAGTGCCAAAAGTGTCAAAAAAGCGTTTTCGGCTCTATGACTGTTTTGAATTTTAAACTTACAATGTGGCATAAAATAACACTTTCTTGAACATCAAATGAGAACTTCAACTTTTGGGTGCGCTTTTTGCTAAAAAATCATTTTGTCAGTCAAAAGTGCCAAAAATGTTAAAAAAGCGTTTTCGGCTCTATGACTGTTTTGAATTTTAAACTTACAACGTGGCATAAAATAACACTTTCTTGAACTGCAAATGAGAACTTCAACTTTTGGGTGCATTTGTTGCTAAAAAAATCATTTTGTCAGTCAAAAGTGCCAAAAGTGTCAAAAAAGTGTTTTCGGCTCTAACTATTACTGGTTTGAAGTTTCAACTGACAACATGAGAAAAAATAAAACTTTCTTGAACATCAAATGAGAACTTAAACTTTTGGGTGCATTTGTTGCTAAAAAAAATCAATTTGTCAGTCAAAAGTACCAAAAGTGTCAAAAAAGCGTTTTTGGCTCAATGACTGTTTTGAAATTTCAACTTACAATGTGGCATAAAATAACACTTTCTTGAACATCAAATGAGAACTTCAACTTTTGGGTGCATTTGTTTCTAAAAAAAATCATTTTGTCAGTCAAAAGTGTCAAAAAAGTGTTTTCGGCTCTAACTATTACTGGTTTGAAGTTTAAACTGACAACATGAGAAAAAATAAAACTTTCTTGAACATCAAATGAGAACTTCAACTTTTGGGTGCATTTGTTGCTAAAAAAAATCATTTTGTCAGTCAAAAGTGCCAAAAGTGTCAAAAAAGCAATTTTGGCTCAATGACTGTTTTGAAATTTCAACTTACAACATGACAAAATGTAACACTTTCTTGAACTGCAAATGAGAACTTTGACTTTTGGGTGCGTTTTTTGCTAAAAATCATTTTGTCAGTCAAAAGTGCCAAAAATGTCAAAAAAGCGTTTTCGGCTCTTACTATTACTGGTTTGAAGTTTCAACTGACAACATGAGAAAAAATAAAACTTTCTTGAACATCAAATGAGAACTTCAACTTTTGGGTGCATTTATTTCTAAAAAAAATCTTTTTGTCAGTCAAAAGTGTCAAAAAAGTGTTTTCGGCTCTAACTATTACTGGTTTGAAGTTTCAACTGACAACATGAGAAAAACTAACACTTTCTTGAACTGCAAAATGAGAACTTTGAATTTTGTGTCTATTTTTTGCTAAGAAAGCATTTTTTCAGTTAAAAGTGCCAAAAGTGTCAAAAAAGTCTTTTATGCTCAGAGTATGACTGTTTTGAATATTTAACTTACAACGTGACGAAAAATAACACTTTCTTGAACTGCAAATAAGAACTTTGACTTTTGGGTGCGTTTTTTGCTAAAAAATCATTTTGTCAGTCAAAAGTGCCAAAAGTGTCAAAAAAGCGTTTTCGGCTCTATGACTGTTTTGAATTTTAAACTTACAAAGTGGCATAAAATAACACTTTCTTGAACATCAAATGAGAACTTCAACTTTTGGGTGCATTTGTTTCTAAAAAAAATCATTTTGTCAGTCAAAAGTGCCAAAAGTGTCAAAAAAGTGTTTTCGGCTCTAACTATTACTGGTTTGAAGTTTCAACTGACAACATGAGAAAAAATAAAACTTTCTTGAACATCAAATGAGAACTTCAACTTTTGGGTGCATTTGTTGCTAAAAAAAAATCATTTTTTAAGTCAAATGTACCAAAAGTGTCAAAAAAGCGTTTTTGGCTCTATGTTTTGAATTTTAAACTTACAATGTGGCATAAAATAACACTTTCTTGAACATCAAATGAGAACTTCAACTTTTGGGTGCGTTTTTTGCTAAAAAAATCATTTTGTCAGTCAAAAGTGCCAAAAGTGTCAAGAAAGCGTTTTCGGCTCTATGACTGTTTTGAATTTTAAACTTACAAAGTGGCATAAAATAACACTTTCTTGAACATCAAATGAGAACTTCAACTTTTGGGTGCATTTGTTTCTAAAAAAAATCATTTTGTCAGCCAAAAGTGTCAAAAAAGTGTAAAAAAGTCTTTTATGCACACAGTATGACTGTTTTGAATATTCAACTTACATCTTGAGAAAAAATGACACTTTCTTGAACATCAAATGAAAACTTAAACTTTTGGGTGCATTTGTTGCTAAAAAAAAAATCATTTTGTCAGTCAAAATTGCCAAAAGTGTCTAAAAAAGCGTTTTTGGCTCTTTGAATGTTTTGAATTTTAAACCTACAACGTGGCATAAAATAACACTTTTTTGAACTGCAAATGAGAACTTTAAATTTTGAGTGGTTTTGTGCTTAAAATTCATTTTGTCGGTCAAAAGTGTCAAAAAAGCGTTTTCTGCTCAGAGTATGACTGGTTTGAATTTTAAACTTACAACGTGACAAAAACTAACACTTTCTTGAACTGCAAATGTGAACTTTGACTTTTGGGTGCATTTGTTGCTAAAAAATCTTTTTGTCAGTCAAAAGTGTCAAAAAAGCGTTTTTGGCTCTGAGTATGACTGTTTTGAATTTTCAACTTACAACGTGACAAAAAATACTACTTTCTTGAACTACAAATGAGTACTTTGAATTTTGTGTCTATTTTTTGCTAAGAAATCATTTTTCAGTTAAAAGTGCCAAAAGTGTCAAAAAAGTCTTTTATGCTCAGAGTATGACTGTTTTGAATATTCAACTTACAACTCGAGAAAAATTACACTTTCTTGAACATCAAATGAGAACTTAAACTTTTGGGTGCATTTGTTGCTAAAAAAATCATTTTGTCAGTCAAAAGTGTCAAAAAAGCGTTTTCGGCTCTGAGTATTACTGGTTTGAAGTTTCAACTGACAACGTGGCATAAAATAACTCTTTCTTGAACTGCAAATGAAAACTTTAAGTTTTGATTGGTTTTGTGCTTAAAATTGATTTTGTCAGTCAAAAGTGCCAAAAGTCTCAAAAAAGTCTTTTATGTTCAGAGAATGACTGTTTTGAATATTTATTTTACAACTTGAGAAAAAATAACACTTTCTTGAACTGCAAATGTGAACTTTGACTTTTGGGTGCATTTGTTGCTAAAAAATCTTTTTGTCAGTCAAAAGTGTCAAAAAAGCATTTTTGGCTCTGAGTATGACTGTTTTGAATTTTCAACTTACAACGTGACAAAAAATAACACTTTCTAGAACTACAAATGAGAACTTTGACTTTTGAGTGGTTTTGTGCTTAAAATTCATTTTGTCAGTCAAAAGTGCCAAAAGTGTCAAAAAAGCGTTTTCTGCTCAGAGTATGACTGGTTTGAATTTTAAACTTACAATGTGGCATAAAATAACACTTTCTTGAACATCAAATAAGAACTTCAACTTTTGGGTGCATTTGTTGCTAAAAAAAATCATTTTGTCAGTCAAAAGTGTCAAAAAAGCGTTTTTGGCTCTAAGTTTTACTGGTTTGAAGTTTCAACTGACAACATGAGAAAAACTAACACTTTTTGAACTGCAAATGAGAACTTTGACTTTTGGGTGCGTTTTTTGTTAAAAAAAAATCATTTTGTCAGTCAAAAGTGTCAAAAAAATGTTTTCGGCTCTAAGTTTTACTGGTTTGAAGTTTCAACTGACAACATGAGAAAAACTAACACTTTCTTGAACTGCAAATGAGAACTTTGACTTTTGGGTGCGTTTTTTGCTAAAAAAAAACATTTTTTCAGTCAAAAGTGTCAAAAAAGCGTTTTCGGCTCTAAGTATTACTGGTTTGAAGTTTCAACTGACAACATGAGAAAAACTAACACTTTCTTGAACTGCAAATGAGAACTTTGACTTTTGGGTGCGTTTGTTGCTAAAAAATCATTTTGTCAGTCAAAAGTGCCAAAAATGTCAAAAAAGCGTTTTCGGCTCTATGACTGTTTTGAATTTTAAACTTACAACGTGGCATAAAATAACACTTTCTTGAACTGCAAATGAGAACTTCAACTTTTGGGTGCATTTGTTGCTAAAAAAATCATTTTGTCAGTCAAAAGTGCCAAAAGTGTCAAAAAAGTGTTTTCGGCCCTAACTATAACTGGTTTGAAGTTTCAACTGACAACACGAGAAAAAATAAAACTTTCTTGAACATCAAATGAGAACTTCAACTTTTGGGTGCATTTGTTGCTAAAAAAAAATCATTTTGTCAGTCAAAAGTACCAAAAGTGTCAAAAAAGTCTTTTATGCTCAGAGTATGACTGTTTTGAAGATTTAACTTACAACGTGACGAAAAATAACACTTTCTTGAACTGCAAATAAGAACTTTGACTTTTGGGTGCGTTTTTTGCTAAAAAATCATTTTGTCAGTCAAAAGTGCCAAAAATGTCAAAAAAGCGTTTTCGGCTCTATGACTGTTTTGAATTTTAAACTTACAACGTTGCATAAAATAACACTTTCTTGAACTGCAAATGAGAACTTCAACTTCTGGGTGCATTTGTTGCTAAAAAAATCATTTTGTCAGTCAAAAGTGCCAAAAGTGTCAAAAAAGTGTTTTCGGCTCTAACTATTACTGGTTTGAAGTTTCAACTGACAACATGAGAAAAAATAAAACTTTCTTAAACATCAAATGAGAACTTCAACTTTTGGGTGCATTTGTTGCTAAAAAAAATCAATTTGTCAGTCAAAAGTACCAAAAGTGTCAAAAAAGCGTTTTTGGCTCAATGACTGTTTTGAAATTTCAACTGACAACATGACAAAAAATAACACTTTCTTGAACTGCAAATGAGAACTTCAACTTTTGGGTGCGTTTTTTGCTAAAAAAAAATCATTTTTTAAGTCAAAAGTGCCAAAAGTGTCAAAAAAGCGTTTGCGGCTCTAAGTATTACTGGTTTGAAGTTTCAACTGACAAGATGAGAAAAACTAACACTTTCTTGAACTGCAAAATGAGAACTTTGAATTTTGTGTCTATTTTTTGCTAAGAAATCATTTTTCAGTTAAAAGTGCCAAAAGTGTCAAAAAAGTCTTTTATGCTCAGAGTATTACTGTTTTGAATATTCAACTTACAACTTGAGAAAAATGACACTTTCTTGAACATCAAATGAAAACTTAAACTTTTGGGTGCATTTGTTGCTAAAAAATCTTTTTGTCAGTCAAAAGTGTCAAAAAAGCGTTTTTGGCTCTGAGTATGACTGTTTTGAATTTTCAACTTACGTGACAAAAAATACTACTTTCTTGAACTACAAATAAGAACTTTAAGTTTTGATTGCTTTTGTGCTTAAAATTCATTTTGTCGGTCAAAAGTGCCAAGAGTGTCAAAAAAGCGTTTTCTGCTCAGAGTATGACTGGTTTGAATTTTAAACTTACAACGTGACAAAAACTAACACTTTCTTGAACTGCAAATGTGAACTTTGACTTTTGGGTGCATTTGTTGCTAAAAAATCTTTTTGTCAGTCAAAAGTGTCAAAAAAGCGTTTTTGGCTCTGAGTATGACTGTTTTGAATTTTCAACTTACAACGTGACAAAAAATACTACTTTCTTGAACTACAAATGAGAACTTTGAATTTTGTGTCTATTTTTTGCTAAGAAATCATTTTTCAGTTAAAAGTGCCAAAAGTGTCAAAAAAGTCTTTTATTCTCAGAGTATGACTGTTTTGAATATTCAACTTACAACTTGAGAAAAATTACACTTTCTTGAACATCAAATGAGAACTTAAACTTTTGGGTGCATTTGTTGCTAAAAAAATCATTTTGTCAGTCAAAAGTGTCAAAACAGCGTTTTCGGCTCTGAGTATTACTGGTTTGAAGTTTCAACTGACAACGTGGCATAAAATAACACTTTCTTGAACTGCAAATGAAAACTTTAAGTTTTGATTGGTTTTGTGCTTAAAATTCATTTTGTCAGTCAAAAGTGCCAAAAGTCTCAAAAAAGTCTTTTATGTTCAGAGTATGACTGTTTTGAATATTTATTTTACAACTTGAGAAAAAATAACACTTTCTTGAACTGCAAATGTGAACTTTGACTTTTGGGTGCATTTGTTGCTAAAAAATCTTTTTGTCAGTCAAAAGTGTCAAAAAAGCGTTTTTGGCTCTAAGTTTTACTGGTTTGAAGTTTCAACTGACAACATGAGAAAAACTAACACTTTTTGAACTGCAAATGAGAACTTTGACTTTTGGGTGCGTTTTTTGCTAAAAAAAAATCATTTTGTCAGTCAAAAGTGTCAAAAAAGTGTTTTCGTCTCTAACTATTACTGGTTTGAAGTTTCAACTGACAACATGAGAAAAAATAAAACTTTCTTGAACATCAAATGAGAACTTCAACTTTTGGGTGCATTTGTTGCTAAAAAAAATCAATTTGTCAGTCAAAAGTACCAAAAGTGTCAAAAAAGCGTTTTCGGCTCTATGACTGTTTTGAATTTTAAACTTACAATGTGGCATAAAATAACAATTTCTTGAACATCAAATGAGAACTTCAACTTTTGGGTGCGTTTTTTGCTAAAAAATCATTTTGTCAGTCAAAAGTGCCAAAAGTGTCAAAAAAGCGTTTTCGGCTCTATGACTGTTTTGAATTTTAAACTTACAATGTGGCATAAAATAACACTTTCTTGAACATCAAATGAGAACTTCAACTTTTGGGTGCGCTTTTTGCTAAAAAATCATTTTGTCAGTCAAAAGTGCCAAAAATGTTAAAAAAGCGTTTTCGGCTCTATGACTGTTTTGAATTTTAAACTTACAACGTGGCATAAAATAACACTTTCTTGAACTGCAAATGAGAACTTCAACTTTTGGGTGCATTTGTTGCTAAAAAAATCATTTTGTCAGTCAAAAGTGCCAAAAGTGTCAAAAAAGTGTTTTCGGCTCTAACTATTACTGGTTTGAAGTTTCAACTGACAACATGAGAAAAAATAAAACTTTCTTGAACATCAAATGAGAACTTAAACTTTTGGGTGCATTTGTTGCTAAAAAAAATCAATTTGTCAGTCAAAAGTACCAAAAGTGTCAAAAAAGCGTTTTTGGCTCAATGACTGTTTTGAAATTTCAACTTACAATGTGGCATAAAATAACACTTTCTTGAACATCAAATGAGAACTTCAACTTTTGGGTGCATTTGTTTCTAAAAAAAATCATTTTGTCAGTCAAAAGTGTCAAAAAAGTGTTTTCGGCTCTAACTATTACTGGTTTGAAGTTTAAACTGACAACATGAGAAAAAATAAAACTTTCTTGAACATCAAATGAGAACTTCAACTTTTGGGTGCATTTGTTGCTAAAAAAAATCATTTTGTCAGTCAAAAGTGCCAAAAGTGTCAAAAAAGCAATTTTGGCTCAATGACTGTTTTGAAATTTCAACTTACAACATGACAAAATGTAACACTTTCTTGAACTGCAAATGAGAACTTTGACTTTTGGGTGCGTTTTTTGCTAAAAATCATTTTGTCAGTCAAAAGTGCCAAAAATGTCAAAAAAGCGTTTTCGGCTCTTACTATTACTGGTTTGAAGTTTCAACTGACAACATGAGAAAAAATAAAACTTTCTTGAACATCAAATGAGAACTTCAACTTTTGGGTGCATTTGTTTCTAAAAAAAATCTTTTTGTCAGTCAAAAGTGTCAAAAAAGTGTTTTCGGCTCTAACTATTACTGGTTTGAAGTTTCAACTGACAACATGAGAAAAACTAACACTTTCTTGAACTGCAAAATGAGAACTTTGAATTTTGTGTCTATTTTTTGCTAAAAAATCATTTTTTCAGTCAAAAGTACCAAAAGTGTCAAAAAAGCGTTTTCGGCTCTATGACTGTTTTGAATTTTAAACTTACAATGTTGCATAAAATAACACTTTCTTGAACATCAAATGAGAACTTCAACTTTTGGGTGCGTTTTTTGCTAAAAAATCATTTTGTCAGTCAAAAGTGCCAAAAGTGTCAAGAAAGCGTTTTCGGCTCTATGACTGTTTTGAATTTTAAACTTACAAAGTGGCATAAAATAACACTTTCTTGAACATCAAATGAGAACTTCAACTTTTGGGTGCATTTGTTTCTAAAAAAAATCATTTTGTCAGTCAAAAGTGCCAAAAGTGTCAAAAAAGTCTTTTATTCTCAGAGTATGACTGTTTTGAATATTCAACTTACAACTTGAGAAAAATTACACTTTCTTGAACATCAAATGAGAACTTAAACTTTTGGGTGCATTTGTTGCTAAAAAAATCATTTTGTCAGTCAAAAGTGTCAAAACAGCGTTTTCGGCTCTGAGTATTACTGGTTTGAAGTTTCAACTGACAACGTGGCATAAAATAACACTTTCTTGAACTGCAAATGAAAACTTTAAGTTTTGATTGGTTTTGTGCTTAAAATTCATTTTGTCAGTCAAAAGTGCCAAAAGTCTCAAAAAAGTCTTTTATGTTCAGAGTATGACTGTTTTGAATATTTATTTTACAACTTGAGAAAAAATAACACTTTCTTGAACTGCAAATGTGAACTTTGACTTTTGGGTGCATTTGTTGCTAAAAAATCTTTTTGTCAGTCAAAAGTGTCAAAAAAGCGTTTTTGGCTCTAAGTTTTACTGGTTTGAAGTTTCAACTGACAACATGAGAAAAACTAACACTTTTTGAACTGCAAATGAGAACTTTGACTTTTGGGTGCGTTTTTTGCTAAAAAAAAATCATTTTGTCAGTCAAAAGTGTCAAAAAAGTGTTTTCGTCTCTAACTATTACTGGTTTGAAGTTTCAACTGACAACATGAGAAAAAATAAAACTTTCTTGAACATCAAATGAGAACTTCAACTTTTGGGTGCATTTGTTGCTAAAAAAAATCAATTTGTCAGTCAAAAGTACCAAAAGTGTCAAAAAAGCGTTTTCGGCTCTATGACTGTTTTGAATTTTAAACTTACAATGTGGCATAAAATAACAATTTCTTGAACATCAAATGAGAACTTCAACTTTTGGGTGCGTTTTTTGCTAAAAAATCATTTTGTCAGTCAAAAGTGCCAAAAGTGTCAAAAAAGCGTTTTCGGCTCTATGACTGTTTTGAATTTTAAACTTACAATGTGGCATAAAATAACACTTTCTTGAACATCAAATGAGAACTTCAACTTTTGGGTGCGCTTTTTGCTAAAAAATCATTTTGTCAGTCAAAAGTGCCAAAAATGTTAAAAAAGCGTTTTCGGCTCTATGACTGTTTTGAATTTTAAACTTACAACGTGGCATAAAATAACACTTTCTTGAACTGCAAATGAGAACTTCAACTTTTGGGTGCATTTGTTGCTAAAAAAATCATTTTGTCAGTCAAAAGTGCCAAAAGTGTCAAAAAAGTGTTTTCGGCTCTAACTATTACTGGTTTGAAGTTTCAACTGACAACATGAGAAAAAATAAAACTTTCTTGAACATCAAATGAGAACCTAAACTTTTGGGTGCATTTGTTGCTAAAAAAAATCAATTTGTCAGTCAAAAGTACCAAAAGTGTCAAAAAAGCGTTTTTGGCTCAATGACTGTTTTGAAATTTCAACTTACAATGTGGCATAAAATAACACTTTCTTGAACATCAAATGAGAACTTCAACTTTTGGGTGCATTTGTTTCTAAAAAAAATCATTTTGTCAGTCAAAAGTGTCAAAAAAGTGTTTTCGGCTCTAACTATTACTGGTTTGAAGTTTAAACTGACAACATGAGAAAAAATAAAACTTTCTTGAACATCAAATGAGAACTTCAACTTTTGGGTGCATTTGTTGCTAAAAAAAATCATTTTGTCAGTCAAAAGTGCCAAAAGTGTCAAAAAAGCAATTTTGGCTCAATGACTGTTTTGAAATTTCAACTTACAACATGACAAAATGTAACACTTTCTTGAACTGCAAATGAGAACTTTGACTTTTGGGTGCGTTTTTTGCTAAAAATCATTTTGTCAGTCAAAAGTGCCAAAAATGTCAAAAAAGCGTTTTCGGCTCTTACTATTACTGGTTTGAAGTTTCAACTGACAACATGAGAAAAAATAAAACTTTCTTGAACATCAAATGAGAACTTCAACTTTTGGGTGCATTTGTTTCTAAAAAAAATCTTTTTGTCAGTCAAAAGTGTCAAAAAAGTGTTTTCGGCTCTAACTATTACTGGTTTGAAGTTTCAACTGACAACATGAGAAAAACTAACACTTTCTTGAACTGCAAAATGAGAACTTTGAATTTTGTGTCTATTTTTTGCTAAGAAAGCATTTTTTCAGTTAAAAGTGCCAAAAGTGTCAAAAAAGTCTTTTATGCTCAGAGTATGACTGTTTTGAATATTTAACTTACAACGTGACGAAAAATAACACTTTCTTGAACTGCAAATAAGAACTTTGACTTTTGGGTGCGTTTTTTGCTAAAAAATCATTTTGTCAGTCAAAAGTGCCAAAAGTGTCAAAAAAGCGTTTTCGGCTCTATGACTGTTTTGAATTTTAAACTTACAAAGTGGCATAAAATAACACTTTCTTGAACATCAAATGAGAACTTCAACTTTTGGGTGCATTTGTTTCTAAAAAAAATCATTTTGTCAGTCAAAAGTGCCAAAAGTGTCAAAAAAGTGTTTTCGGCTCTAACTATTACTGGTTTGAAGTTTCAACTGACAACATGAGAAAAAATAAAACTTTCTTGAACATCAAATGAGAACTTCAACTTTTGGGTGCATTTGTTGCTAAAAAAAAATCATTTTTTAAGTCAAATGTACCAAAAGTGTCAAAAAAGCGTTTTTGGCTCTATGTTTTGAATTTTAAACTTACAATGTGGCATAAAATAACACTTTCTTGAACATCAAATGAGAACTTCAACTTTTGGGTGCGTTTTTTGCTAAAAAAATCATTTTGTCAGTCAAAAGTGCCAAAAGTGTCAAGAAAGCGTTTTCGGCTCTATGACTGTTTTGAATTTTAAACTTACAAAGTGGCATAAAATAACACTTTCTTGAACATCAAATGAGAACTTCAACTTTTGGGTGCATTTGTTTCTAAAAAAAATCATTTTGTCAGTCAAAAATGCCAAAAGTGTCAAAAAAGTGTTTTCGGCTCTAACTATTACTGGTTTGAAGTTTCAACTGACAACATGAGAAAAAATAAAACTTTCTTGAACATCAAATGAGAACTTCAACTTTTGGGTGCATTTGTTGCTAAAAAAAATCATTTTGTCAGTCAAAAGTACCAAAAGTGTCAAAAAAGCGTTTTCGGCTCTATGACTGTTTTGAATTTTAAACTTACAAAGTGGCATAAAATAACACTTTCTTGAACATCAAATGAGAACTTCAACTTTTGGGTGCATTTGTTTCTAAAAAAAATCATTTTGTCAGTCAAAAGTGCCAAAAGTGTCAAAAAAGTGTTTTCGGCTCTAACTATTACTGGTTTGAAGTTTCAACTGACAACATGAGAAAAAATAAAACTTTCTTGAACATCAAATGAGAACTTCAACTTTTGGGTGCATTTGTTGCTAAATAAAAATCATTTTTTAAGTCAAATGTACCAAAAGTGTCAAAAAAGCGTTTTTGGCTCTATGTTTTGAATTTTAAACTTACAATGTGGCATAAAATAACACTTTCTTGAACTGCAAATGAGAACTTCAACTTTTGGGTGCGTTTTTTGCTAAAAAATCATTTTGTCAGTCAAAAGTGCCAAAAGTGTCAAAAAAGCGTTTTCGGCTCTATGACTGTTTGAATTTTAAACTTACAATGTGGCATAAAATAACACTTTCGTGAACATCAAATGAGAACTTCAACTTTTGGGTGCATTTGTTGCTAAAAAAAATCATTTTGTCAGTCAAAAGTACAAAAAGTGTCAAAAAAGCGTTTTTGGCTCAATGACTGGTTTGAAGTTTCAACTGACAACATGAGAAAAACTAACACTTTCTTGAACTGCAAAATGAGAACTTTGAATTTTGTGTCTATTTTTTGCTAAGAAATCATTTTTTCAGTTAAAAGTGCCAAAAGTGTCAAAAAAGTATTTTATGCTCAGAGTATGACTGTTTTGAATATTTAACTTACAACGTGACAAAAAATAACACTTTCTTGAACTGCAAATAAGAACTTTGACTTTTGGGTGCGTTTTTTGCTAAAAAATCATTTTGTCAGTCAAAAGTGCCAAAAATGTCAAAAAAGCGTTTTCGGCTCTATGACTGTTTTGAATTTTAAACTTACAATGTGGCATAAAATAACACTTTCTTGAACATCAAATGAGAACTTCAACTTTTGGGTGCATTTGTTGCTAAAAAAAATCATTTTTTCAGTCAAAAGTACCAAAAGTGTCAAAAAAGCGTTTTCGGCTCTATGACTGTTTTGAATTTTAAACTTACAATGTTGCATAAAATAACACTTTCTTGAACATCAAATGAGAACTTCAACTTTTGGGTGCGTTTTTTGCTAAAAAATCATTTTGTCAGTCAAAAGTGCCAAAAGTGTCAAGAAAGCGTTTTCGGCTCTATGACTGTTTTGAATTTTAAACTTACAAAGTGGCATAAAATAACACTTTCTTGAACATCAAATGAGAACTTCAACTTTTGGGTGCATTTGTTTCTAAAAAAAATCATTTTGTCAGTCAAAAGTGCCAAAAGTGTCAAAAAAAGTGTTTTCGGCTCTAACTATTACTGGTTTGAAGTGTCAACTGACAACATGAGAAAAAATAAAACTTTCTTGAACATCAAATGAGAACTTCAACTTTTGGGTGCATTTGTTGCTAAAAAAAATCATTTTGTCAGTCAAAAGTACCAAAAGTGTCAAAAAAGCGTTTTCGGCTCTATGACTGTTTTGAATTTTAAACTTACAACGTTGCATAAAATAACACTTTCTTGAACTGCAAATGAGAACTTCAACTTTTGGGTGCATTTGTTTCTAAAAAAAATCATTTTGTCAGTCAAAAGTGCCAAAAGTGTCAAAAAAGTGTTTTCGGCTCTAACTATTACTGGTTTGAAGTTTCAACTGACAACACGAGAAAAAATAAAACTTTCTTGAACATCAAATGAGAACTTCAACTTTTGGGTGCATTTGTTGCTAAAAAAAATCATTTTGTCAGTCAAAAGTACCAAAAGTGTCAAAAAAAGTCTTTTATGCTCAGAGTATGACTGATTTGAAGATTTAACTTACAACGTGACGAAAAATAACACTTTCTTGAAATGCAAATAAGAACTTTGACTTTTGGGTGCGTTTTTTGCTAAAAAATCATTTTGTCAGTCAAAAGTGCCAAAAATGTCAAAAAAGCGTTTTCGGCTCTATGACTGTTTTGAATTTTAAACTTACAACGTGGCATAAAACAACACTTTCTTGAACTGCAAATGAGAACTTCAACTTTTGGGTGCATTTATTGCTAAAAAAATCATTTTGTCAGTCAAAAGTCCCAAAAGTGTCAAAAAAGCGTTTTCGGCTCTAACTATTACTGTTTTGATGTTTCAACTGACAACATGAGAAAAACTAACACTTTCTTGAACTGCAAAATGAGAACTTTATATTTTGTGTCTATTTTTTGCTAAGAAATCATTTTTTCAGTTAAAAGTGCCAAAAGTGTCAAAAAAGTCTTTTATGCTCAGAGTATGACTGTTTTGAATATTTAACTTACAACGTGACGAAAAATAACACTTTCTTGAACTGCAAATAAGAACTTTGACTTTTGGGTGCGTTTTTTGCTAAAAAATCATTTTGTCAGTCAAAAGTGCCAAAAGTGTCAAAAAAGCGTTTTCGGCTCTGTGACTGTTTTGAATTTTAAACTTACAAAGTGGCATAAAATAACACTTTCTTGAACATCAAATGAGAACTTCAACTTTTGGGTGCATTTGTTTCTAAAAAAAATCATTTTGTCAGTCAAAAGTGCCAAAAGTGTCAAAAAAGTGTTTTCGGCTCTAACTATTACTGGTTTGAAGTTTCAACTGACAACATGAGAAAAAATAAAACTTTCTTGAACATCAAATGAGAACTTCAACTTTTGGGTGCATTTGTTGCTAAAAAAAAATCATTTTGTCAGTCAAAAGTGCCAAAAGTGTCAAAAAAGCGTTTTCGGCTCTGTGACTGTTTTGAATTTTAAACTTACAAAGTGGCATAAAATAACACTTTCTTGAACATCAAATGAGAACTTCAACTTTTGGGTGCATTTGTTTCTAAAAAAAATCATTTTGTCAGTCAAAAGTGCCAAAAGTGTCAAAAAAGTGTTTTCGGCTCTAACTATTACTGGTTTGAAGTTTCAACTGACAACATGAGAAAAAATAAAACTTTCTTGAACATCAAATGTGAACTTCAACTTTTGGGTGCATTTGTTGCTAAAAAAAAACAATTTGTAAGTCAAAAGTACCAAAAGTGTCAAAAAAGCGTTTTCGGCTCTATGACTGTTTTGAATTTTAAGCTTACAATGTGGCATAAAATAACAATTTCTTGAACATCAAATGAGAACTTCAACTTTTGGGTGCATTTGTTGCTAAAAAAAAATCATTTTTTAAGTCAAATGTACCAAAAGTGTCAAAAAAGCGTTTTTGGCTCTATGTTTTGAATTTTAAACTTACAATGTGGCATAAAATAACACTTTCTTGAACATCAAATGAGAACTTCAACTTTTGGGTGCGTTTTTTGCTAAAAAATCATTTTGTCAGTCAAAAGTGCCAAAAATGTCAAAAAAGCGTTTTCGGCTCTATGACTGTTTTGAATTTTAAACTTACAACCTTGCATAAAATAACACTTTCTTGAACTGCAAATGAGAACTTCAACTTTTGGGTGCATTTGTTTCTAAAAAAAATCATTTTGTCAGTCAAAAGTGCCAAAAGTGTCAAAAAAGTGTTTTCGGCTCTAACTATTACTGGTTTGAAGTTTCAACTGACAACATGAGAAAAAATAAAACTTTCTTGAACATCAAATGAGAACTTCAACTTTTGGGTGCATTTGTTGCTAAAAAAAAAATCATTTTGTCAGTCAAAAGTGCCAAAAGTGTCAAAAAAGCGTTTTCGGCTCTGTGACTGTTTTGAATTTTAAACTTACAAAGTGGCATAAAATAACACTTTCTTGAACATCAAATGAGAACTTCAACTTTTGGGTGCATTTGTTTCTAAAAAAAATCATTTTGTCAGTCAAAAGTGCCAAAAGTGTCAAAAAAGTGTTTTCGGCTCTAACTATTACTGGTTTGAAGTTTTAACTGACAACATGAGAAAAAATAAAACTTTCTTGAACATCAAATGAGAACTTCAACTTTTGGGTGCATTTGTTGCTAAAAAAAATCAATTTGTAAGTCAAAAGTACCAAAAGTGTCAAAAAAGCGTTTTCGGCTCTATGACTGTTTTGAATTTTAAGCTTACAATGTGGCATAAAATAACAATTTCTTGAACATCAAATGAGAACTTCAACTTTTGGGTGCATTTGTTGCTAAAAAAAAATCATTTTTTAAGTCAAATGTACCAAAAGTGTCAAAAAAGCGTTTTTGGCTCTATGTTTTGAATTTTAAACTTACAATGTGGCATAAAATAACACTTTCTTGAACATCAAATGAGAACTTCAACTTTTGGGTGCGTTTTTTGCTAAAAAATCATTTTGTCAGTCAAAAGTGCCAAAAATGTCAAAAAAGCGTTTTCGGCTCTATGACTGTTTTGAATTTTAAACTTACAACGTTGCATAAAATAACACTTTCTTGAACTGCAAATGAGAACTTCAACTTTTGGGTGCATTTGTTTCTAAAAAAAATCATTTTGTCAGTCAAAAGTGCCAAAAGTGTCAAAAAAGTGTTTTCGGCTCTAACTATTACTGGTTTGAAGTTTCAACTGACAACACGAGAAAAAATAAAACTTTCTTGAACATCAAATGAGAACTTCAACTTTTGGGTGCATTTGTTGCTAAAAAAAATCATTTTGTCAGTCAAAAGTACCAAAAGTGTCAAAAAAAAGTCTTTTGTGCTCAGAGTATGACTGATTTGAAGATTTAACTTACAACGTGACGAAAAATAACACTTTCTTGAACTGCAAATAAGAACTTTGACTTTTGGGTGCGTTTTTTGCTAAAAAATCATTTTGTCAGTCAAAAGTGCCAAAAATGTCAAAAAAGCGTTTTCGGCTCTATGACTGTTTTGAATTTTAAACTTACAATGTGGCATAAAATAACAATTTCTTGAACATCAAATGAGAACTTCAACTTTTGGGTGCATTTGTTTCTAAAAAAAATCATTTTGTCAGTCAAAAGTGCCAAAAGTGTCAAAAAAGTGTTTTCGGCTCTAACTATTACTGGTTTGAAGTTTCAACTGACAACATGAGAAAAACTAACACTTTCTTGAACATCAAATGAGAACTTCAACTTTTGGGTGCATTTGTTGCTAAAAAAAAATCATTTTTTAAGTCAAATGTACCAAAAGTGTCAAAAAAGCGTTTTTGGCTCTATGTTTTGAATTTTAAACTTACAATGTGGCATAAAATAACACTTTCTTGAACATCAAATGAGAACTTCAACTTTTGGGTGCGTTTTTTGCTAAAAAAATCATTTTGTCAGTCAAAAGTGCCAAAAGTGTCAAGAAAGCGTTTTCGGCTCTATGACTGTTTTGAATTTTAAACTTACAAAGTGGCATAAAATAACACTTTCTTGAACATCAAATGAGAACTTCAACTTTTGGGTGCATTTGTTTCTAAAAAAAATCATTTTGTCAGTCAAAAATGCCAAAAGTGTCAAAAAAGTGTTTTCGGCTCTAACTATTACTGGTTTGAAGTTTCAACTGACAACATGAGAAAAAATAAAACTTTCTTGAACATCAAATGAGAACTTCAACTTTTGGGTGCATTTGTTGCTAAAAAAAATCATTTTGTCAGTCAAAAGTACCAAAAATGTCAAAAAAGCGTTTTCGGCTCTATGACTGTTTTGAATTTTAAACTTACAAAGTGGCATAAAATAACACTTTCTTGAACATCAAATGAGAACTTCAACTTTTGGGTGCATTTGTTTCTAAAAAAAATCATTTTGTCAGTCAAAAGTGCCAAAAGTGTCAAAAAAGTGTTTTCGGCTCTAACTATTACTGGTTTGAAGTTTCAACTGACAACATGAGAAAAAATAAAACTTTCTTGAACATCAAATGAGAACTTCAACTTTTGGGTGCATTTGTTGCTAAATAAAAATCATTTTTTAAGTCAAATGTACCAAAAGTGTCAAAAAAGCGTTTTTGGCTCTATGTTTTGAATTTTAAACTTACAATGTGGCATAAAATAACACTTTCTTGAACATCAAATGAGAACTTCAACTTTTGGGTGCGTTTTTTGCTAAAAAATCATTTTGTCAGTCAAAAGTGCCAAAAGTGTCAAAAAAGCGTTTTCGGCTCTATGACTGTTTGAATTTTAAACTTACAATGTGGCATAAAATAACACTTTCGTGAACATCAAATGAGAACTTCAACTTTTGGGTGCATTTGTTGCTAAAAAAAATCATTTTGTCAGTCAAAAGTACAAAAAGTGTCAAAAAAGCGTTTTTGGCTCAATGACTGGTTTGAAGTTTCAACTGACAACATGAGAAAAACTAACACTTTCTTGAACTGCAAAATGAGAACTTTGAATTTTGTGTCAATTTTTTGCTAAGAAATCATTTTTTCAGTTAAAAGTGCCAAAAGTGTCAAAAAAGTATTTTATGCTCAGAGTATGACTGTTTTGAATATTTAACTTACAACGTGACAAAAAATAACACTTTCTTGAACTGCAAATAAGAACTTTGACTTTTGGGTGCGTTTTTTGCTAAAAAATCATTTTGTCAGTCAAAAGTGCCAAAAATGTCAAAAAAGCGTTTTCGGCTCTATGACTGTTTTGAATTTTAAACTTACAATGTGGCATAAAATAACACTTTCTTGAACATCAAATGAGAACTTCAACTTTTGGGTGCATTTGTTTCTAAAAAAAATCATTTTGTCAGTCAAAAGTGCCAAAAGTGTCAAAAAAGTGTTTTCGGCTCTAACTATTACTGGTTTGAAGTTTCAACTGACAACATGAGAAAAAATAAAACTTTCTTGAACATCAAATGAGAACTTCAACTTTTGGGTGCATTTGTTGCTAAATAAAAATCATTTTTTAAGTCAAATGTACCAAAAGTGTCAAAAAAGCGTTTTTGGCTCTATGTTTTGAATTTTAAACTTACAATGTGGCATAAAATAACACTTTCTTGAACTGCAAATGAGAACTTCAACTTTTGGGTGCGTTTTTTGCTAAAAAATCATTTTGTCAGTCAAAAGTGCCAAAAGTGTCAAAAAAGCGTTTTCGGCTCTATGACTGTTTGAATTTTAAACTTACAATGTGGCATAAAATAACACTTTCGTGAACATCAAATGAGAACTTCAACTTTTGGGTGCATTTGTTGCTAAAAAAAATCATTTTGTCAGTCAAAAGTACAAAAAGTGTCAAAAAAGCGTTTTTGGCTCAATGACTGGTTTGAAGTTTCAACTGACAACATGAGAAAAACTAACACTTTCTTGAACTGCAAAATGAGAACTTTGAATTTTGTGTCTATTTTTTGCTAAGAAATCATTTTTTCAGTTAAAAGTGCCAAAAGTGTCAAAAAAGTATTTTATGCTCAGAGTATGACTGTTTTGAATATTTAACTTACAACGTGACAAAAAATAACACTTTCTTGAACTGCAAATAAGAACTTTGACTTTTGGGTGCGTTTTTTGCTAAAAAATCATTTTGTCAGTCAAAAGTGCCAAAAATGTCAAAAAAGCGTTTTCGGCTCTATGACTGTTTTGAATTTTAAACTTACAATGTGGCATAAAATAACACTTTCTTGAACATCAAATGAGAACTTCAACTTTTGGGTGCATTTGTTGCTAAAAAAAATCATTTTTTCAGTCAAAAGTACCAAAAGTGTCAAAAAAGCGTTTTCGGCTCTATGACTGTTTTGAATTTTAAACTTACAACGTTGCATAAAATAACACTTTCTTGAACTGCAAATGAGAACTTCAACTTTTGGGTGCATTTGTTTCTAAAAAAAATCATTTTGTCAGTCAAAAGTGCCAAAAGTGTCAAAAAAGTGTTTTCGGCTCTAACTATTACTGGTTTGAAGTTTCAACTGACAACACGAGAAAAAATAAAACTTTCTTGAACATCAAATGAGAACTTCAACTTTTGGGTGCATTTGTTGCTAAAAAAAATCATTTTGTCAGTCAAAAGTACCAAAAGTGTCAAAAAAAGTCTTTTATGCTCAGAGTATGACTGATTTGAAGATTTAACTTACAACGTGACGAAAAATAACACTTTCTTGAAATGCAAATAAGAACTTTGACTTTTGGGTGCGTTTTTTGCTAAAAAATCATTTTGTCAGTCAAAAGTGCCAAAAATGTCAAAAAAGCGTTTTCGGCTCTATGACTGTTTTGAATTTTAAACTTACAACGTGGCATAAAACAACACTTTCTTGAACTGCAAATGAGAACTTCAACTTTTGGGTGCATTTATTGCTAAAAAAATCATTTTGTCAGTCAAAAGTCCCAAAAGTGTCAAAAAAGCGTTTTCGGCTCTAACTATTACTGTTTTGATGTTTCAACTGACAACATGAGAAAAACTAACACTTTCTTGAACTGCAAAATGAGAACTTTATATTTTGTGTCTATTTTTTGCTAAGAAATCATTTTTTCAGTTAAAAGTGCCAAAAGTGTCAAAAAAGTCTTTTATGCTCAGAGTATGACTGTTTTGAATATTTAACTTACAACGTGACGAAAAATAACACTTTCTTGAACTGCAAATAAGAACTTTGACTTTTGGGTGCGTTTTTTGCTAAAAAATCATTTTGTCAGTCAAAAGTGCCAAAAGTGTCAAAAAAGCGTTTTCGGCTCTGTGACTGTTTTGAATTTTAAACTTACAAAGTGGCATAAAATAACACTTTCTTGAACATCAAATGAGAACTTCAACTTTTGGGTGCATTTGTTTCTAAAAAAAATCATTTTGTCAGTCAAAAGTGCCAAAAGTGTCAAAAAAGTGTTTTCGGCTCTAACTATTACTGGTTTGAAGTTTCAACTGACAACATGAGAAAAAATAAAACTTTCTTGAACATCAAATGAGAACTTCAACTTTTGGGTGCATTTGTTGCTAAAAAAAAATCATTTTGTCAGTCAAAAGTGCCAAAAGTGTCAAAAAAGCGTTTTCGGCTCTGTGACTGTTTTGAATTTTAAACTTACAAAGTGGCATAAAATAACACTTTCTTGAACATCAAATGAGAACTTCAACTTTTGGGTGCATTTGTTTCTAAAAAAAATCATTTTGTCAGTCAAAAGTGCCAAAAGTGTCAAAAAAGTGTTTTCGGCTCTAACTATTACTGGTTTGAAGTTTCAACTGACAACATGAGAAAAAATAAAACTTTCTTGAACATCAAATGAGAACTTCAACTTTTGGGTGCATTTGTTGCTAAAAAAAAACAATTTGTAAGTCAAAAGTACCAAAAGTGTCAAAAAAGCGTTTTCGGCTCTATGACTGTTTTGAATTTTAAGCTTACAATGTGGCATAAAATAACAATTTCTTGAACATCAAATGAGAACTTCAACTTTTGGGTGCATTTGTTGCTAAAAAAAAATCATTTTTTATGTCAAATGTACCAAAAGTGTCAAAAAAGCGTTTTTGGCTCTATGTTTTGAATTTTAAACTTACAATGTGGCATAAAATAACACTTTCTTGAACATCAAATGAGAACTTCAACTTTTGGGTGCGTTTTTTGCTAAAAAATCATTTTGTCAGTCAAAAGTGCCAAAAATGTCAAAAAAGCGTTTTCGGCTCTATGACTGTTTTGAATTTTAAACTTACAACCTTGCATAAAATAACACTTTCTTGAACTGCAAATGAGAACTTCAACTTTTGGGTGCATTTGTTTCTAAAAAAAATCATTTTGTCAGTCAAAAGTGCCAAAAGTGTCAAAAAAGTGTTTTCGGCTCTAACTATTACTGGTTTGAAGTTTCAACTGACAACATGAGAAAAAATAAAACTTTCTTGAACATCAAATGAGAACTTCAACTTTTGGGTGCATTTGTTGCTAAAAAAAAAATCATTTTGTCAGTCAAAAGTGCCAAAAGTGTCAAAAAAGCGTTTTCGGCTCTGTGACTGTTTTGAATTTTAAACTTACAAAGTGGCATAAAATAACACTTTCTTGAACATCAAATGAGAACTTCAACTTTTGGGTGCATTTGTTTCTAAAAAAAATCATTTTGTCAGTCAAAAGTGCCAAAAGTGTCAAAAAAGTGTTTTCGGCTCTAACTATTACTGGTTTGAAGTTTTAACTGACAACATGAGAAAAAATAAAACTTTCTTGAACATCAAATGAGAACTTCAACTTTTGGGTGCATTTGTTGCTAAAAAAAATCAATTTGTAAGTCAAAAGTACCAAAAGTGTCAAAAAAGCGTTTTCGGCTCTATGACTGTTTTGAATTTTAAGCTTACAATGTGGCATAAAATAACAATTTCTTGAACATCAAATGAGAACTTCAACTTTTGGGTGCATTTGTTGCTAAAAAAAAATCATTTTTTAAGTCAAATGTACCAAAAGTGTCAAAAAAGCGTTTTTGGCTCTATGTTTTGAATTTTAAACTTACAATGTGGCATAAAATAACACTTTCTTGAACATCAAATGAGAACTTCAACTTTTGGGTGCGTTTTTTGCTAAAAAATCATTTTGTCAGTCAAAAGTGCCAAAAATGTCAAAAAAGCGTTTTCGGCTCTATGACTGTTTTGAATTTTAAACTTACAACGTTGCATAAAATAACACTTTCTTGAACTGCAAATGAGAACTTCAACTTTTGGGTGCATTTGTTTCTAAAAAAAATCATTTTGTCAGTCAAAAGTGCCAAAAGTGTCAAAAAAGTGTTTTCGGCTCTAACTATTACTGGTTTGAAGTTTCAACTGACAACACGAGAAAAAATAAAACTTTCTTGAACATCAAATGAGAACTTCAACTTTTGGGTGCATTTGTTGCTAAAAAAAATCATTTTGTCAGTCAAAAGTACCAAAAGTGTCAAAAAAAAGTCTTTTGTGCTCAGAGTATGACTGATTTGAAGATTTAACTTACAACGTGACGAAAAATAACACTTTCTTGAACTGCAAATAAGAACTTTGACTTTTGGGTGCGTTTTTTGCTAAAAAATCATTTTGTCAGTCAAAAGTGCCAAAAATGTCAAAAAAGCGTTTTCGGCTCTATGACTGTTTTGAATTTTAAACTTACAACGTGGCATAAAATAACACTTTCTTGAACTGCAAATGAGAACTTCAACTTTTGGGTGCATTTGTTGCTAAAAAAATCATTTTGTCAGTCAAAAGTCCCAAAAGTGTCAAAAAAGCGTTTTCGGCTCTAACTATTACTGGTTTGAAGTTTCAACTGACAACATGAGAAAAACTAACACTTTCTTGAACTGCAAAATGAGAACTTTATATTTTGTGTCTATTTTTTGCTAAGAAATCATTTTTTCAGTTAAAAGTGCCAAAAGTGTCAAAAAAGTCTTTTATGCTCAGAGTATGACTGTTTTGAATATTTAACTTACAACGTGACGAAAAATAACACTTTCTTGAACTGCAAATAAGAACTTTGACTTTTGGGTGCGTTTTTTGCTAAAAAAAATCATTTTGTCAGTAAAAAGTGCCAAAAGTGTCAAAAAAGCGTTTTCGGCTCTGTGACTGTTTTGAATTTTAAACTTACAAAGTGGCATAAAATAACACTTTCTTGAACATCAAATGAGAACTTCAACTTTTGGGTGCATTTGTTTCTAAAAAAAATCATTTTGTCAGTCAAAAGTGCCAAAAGTGTCAAAAAAGTGTTTTCGGCTCTAACTATTACTGGTTTGAAGTTTCAACTGACAACATGAGAAAAAATAAAACTTTCTTGAACATCAAATGAGAACTTCAACTTTTGGGTGCATTTGTTGCTAAAAAAAATCAATTTGTCAGTCAAAAGTACCAAAAGTGTCAAAAAAGCGTTTTCGGCTCTATGACTGTTTTGAATTTTAAACTTACAATGTGGCATAAAATAACAATTTCTTGAACATCAAATGAGAACTTCAACTTTTGGGTGCGTTTTTTGCTAAAAAATCAATTTGTCAGTCAAAAGTACCAAAAGTGTCAAAAAAGCGTTTTTGGCTCAATGACTGTTTTGAAATTTCAACTTACAATGTGGCATAAAATAACACTTTCTTGAACATCAAATGAGAACTTCAACTTTTGGGTGCATTTGTTTCTAAAAAAAATCATTTTGTCAGTCAAAAGTGTCAAAAAAGTGTTTTCGGCTCTAACTATTACTGGTTTGAAGTTTAAACTGACAACATGAGAAAAAATAAAACTTTCTTGAACATCAAATGAGAACTTCAACTTTTGGGTGCATTTGTTGCTAAAAAAAATCATTTTGTCAGTCAAAAGTGCCAAAAGTGTCAAAAAAGCAATTTTGGCTCAATGACTGTTTTGAAATTTCAACTTACAACATGACAAAATGTAACACTTTCTTGAACTGCAAATGAGAACTTTGACTTTTGGGTGCGTTTTTTGCTAAAAATCATTTTGTCAGTCAAAAGTGCCAAAAATGTCAAAAAAGTGTTTTCGGCTCTAACTATTACTGGTTTGAAGTTTCAACTGACAACATGAGAAAAAATAAAACTTTCTTGAACATCAAATGAGAACTTCAACTTTTGGGTGCATTTGTTGCTAAAAAAAAACAATTTGTAAGTCAAAAGTACCAAAAGTGTCAAAAAAGCGTTTTCGGCTCTATGACTGTTTTGAATTTTAAGCTTACAATGTGGCATAAAATAACAATTTCTTGAACATCAAATGAGAACTTTAACTTTTGGGTGCATTTGTTGCTAAAAAAAAATCATTTTTTAAGTCAAATGTACCAAAAGTGTCAAAAAAGCGTTTTTGGCTCTATGTTTTGAATTTTAAACTTACAATGTGGCATAAAATAACACTTTCTTGAACATCAAATGAGAACTTCAACTTTTGGGTGCGTTTTTTGCTAAAAAATCATTTTGTCAGTCAAAAGTGCCAAAAATGTCAAAAAAGCGTTTTCGGCTCTATGACTGTTTTGAATTTTAAACTTACAACCTTGCATAAAATAACACTTTCTTGAACTGCAAATGAGAACTTCAACTTTTGGGTGCATTTGTTTCTAAAAAAAATCATTTTGTCAGTCAAAAGTGCCAAAAGTGTCAAAAAAGTGTTTTCGGCTCTAACTATTACTGGTTTGAAGTTTCAACTGACAACATGAGAAAAAATAAAACTTTCTTGAACATCAAATGAGAACTTCAACTTTTGGGTGCATTTGTTGCTAAAAAAAATCATTTTGTCAGTCAAAAGTGCCAAAAATGTCAAAAAAGCGTTTTCGGCTCTGTGACTGTTTTGAATTTTAAACTTACAAAGTGGCATAAAATAACACTTTCTTGAACATCAAATGAGAACTTCAACTTTTGGGTGTATTTGTTTCTAAAAAAAATCATTTTGTCAGTCAAAAGTGCCAAAAGTGTCAAAAAAGTGTTTTCGGCTCTAACTATTACTGGTTTGAAGTTTTAACTGACAACATGAGAAAAAATAAAACTTTCTTGAACATCAAATGAGAACTTCAACTTTTGGGTGCATTTGTTGCTAAAAAAAATCAATTTGTAAGTCAAAAGTACCAAAAGTGTCAAAAAAGCGTTTTCGGCTCTATGACTGTTTTGAATTTTAAGCTTACAATGTGGCATAAAATAACAATTTCTTGAACATCAAATGAGAACTTCAACTTTTGGGTGCATTTGTTGCTAAAAAAAAATCATTTTTTAAGTCAAATGTACCAAAAGTGTCAAAAAAGCGTTTTTGGCTCTATGTTTTGAATTTTAAACTTACAATGTGGCATAAAATAACACTTTCTTGAACATCAAATGAGAACTTCAACTTTTGGGTGCGTTTTTTGCTAAAAAATCATTTTGTCAGTCAAAAGTGCCAAAAATGTCAAAAAAGCGTTTTCGGCTCTATGACTGTTTTGAATTTTAAACTTACAACGTTGCATAAAATAACACTTTCTTGAACTGCAAATGAGAACTTCAACTTTTGGGTGCATTTGTTTCTAAAAAAAATCATTTTGTCAGTCAAAAGTGCCAAAAGTGTCAAAAAAGTGTTTTCGGCTCTAACTATTACTGGTTTGAAGTTTCAACTGACAACACGAGAAAAAATAAAACTTTCTTGAACATCAAATGAGAACTTCAACTTTTGGGTGCATTTGTTGCTAAAAAAAATCATTTTGTCAGTCAAAAGTACCAAAAGTGTCAAAAAAAAGTCTTTTGTGCTCAGAGTATGACTGATTTGAAGATTTAACTTACAACGTGACGAAAAATAACACTTTCTTGAACTGCAAATAAGAACTTTGACTTTTGGGTGCGTTTTTTGCTAAAAAATCATTTTGTCAGTCAAAAGTGCCAAAAATGTCAAAAAAGCGTTTTCGGCTCTATGACTGTTTTGAATTTTAAACTTACAACGTGGCATAAAATAACACTTTCTTGAACTGCAAATGAGAACTTCAACTTTTGGGTGCATTTGTTGCTAAAAAAATCATTTTGTCAGTCAAAAGTCCCAAATGTGTCAAAAAAGCGTTTTCGGCTCTAACTATTACTGGTTTGAAGTTTCAACTGACAACATGAGAAAAACTAACACTTTCTTGAACTGCAAAATGAGAACTTTATATTTTGTGTCTATTTTTTGCTAAGAAATCATTTTTTCAGTTAAAAGTGCCAAAAGTGTCAAAAAAGTCTTTTATGCTCAGAGTATGACTGTTTTGAATATTTAACTTACAACGTGACGAAAAATAACACTTTCTTGAACTGCAAATAAGAACTTTGACTTTTGGGTGCGTTTTTTGCTAAAAAAATCATTTTGTCAGTAAAAAGTGCCAAAAGTGTCAAAAAAGCGTTTTCGGCTCTGTGACTGTTTTGAATTTTAAACTTACAAAGTGGCATAAAATAACACTTTCTTGAACATCAAATGAGAACTTCAACTTTTGGGTGCATTTGTTTCTAAAAAAAATCATTTTGTCAGTCAAAAGTGCCAAAAGTGTCAAAAAAGTGTTTTTGGCTCTAACTATTACTGGTTTGAAGTTTCAACTGACAACATGAGAAAAAATAAAACTTTCTTGAACATCAAATGAGAACTTCAACTTTTGGGTGCATTTGTTGCTAAAAAAAATCAATTTGTCAGTCAAAAGTACCAAAAGTGTCAAAAAAGCGTTTTCGGCTCTATGAGTGTTTTGAATTTTAAACTTACAATGTGGCATAAAATAACAATTTCTTGAACATCAAATGAGAACTTCAACTTTTGGGTGCGTTTTTTGCTAAAAAATCATTTTGTCAGTCAAAAGTGCCAAAAGTGTCAAAAAAGCGTTTTCGGCTCTATGACTGTTTTGAATTTTAAACTTACAATGTTGCATAAAATAACACTTTCTTTAACATCAAATGAGAACTTCAACTTTTGGGTGCGTTTTTTGCTAAAAAATCATTTTGTCAGTCAAAAGTGCCAAAAATGTTAAAAAAGCGTTTTCGGCTCTATGACTGTTTTGAATTTTAAACTTACAACGTGGCATAAAATAACACTTACTTGAACTGCAAATGAGAACTTCAACTTTTGGGTGCATTTGTTGCTAAAAAAATCATTTTGTCAGTCAAAAGTGCCAAAAGTGTCAAAAAAGTGTTTTCGGCTCTAACCATTACTGGTTTGAAGTTTCAACTGACAACATGAGAAAAAATAAAACTTTCTTGAACATCAAATGAGAACTTAAACTTTTGGGTGCATTTGTTGCTAAAAAAAATCAATTTGTCAGTCAAAAGTACCAAAAGTGTCAAAAAAGCGTTTTTGGCTCAATGACTGTTTTGAAATTTCAACTTACAATGTGGCATAAAATAACACTTTCTTGAACATCAAATGAGAACTTCAACTTTTGGGTGCATTTGTTTCTAAAAAAAATCATTTTGTCAGTCAAAAGTGTCAAAAAAGTGTTTTCGGCTCTAACTATTACTGGTTTGAAGTTTAAACTGACAACATGAGAAAAAATAAAACTTTCTTGAACATCAAATGAGAACTTCAACTTTTGGGTGCATTTGTTGCTAAAAAAAATCATTTTGTCAGTCAAAAGTGCCAAAAGTGTCAAAAAAGCAATTTTGGCTCAATGACTGTTTTGAAATTTCAACTTACAACATGACAAAATGTAACACTTTCTTGAACTGCAAATGAGAACTTTGACTTTTGGGTGCGTTTTTTGCTAAAAATCATTTTGTCAGTCAAAAGTGCCAAAAATGTCAAAAAAGCGTTTTCGGCTCTTACTATTACTGGTTTGAAGTTTCAACTGACAACATGAGAAAAAATAAAACTTTCTTGAACATCAAATGAGAACTTCAACTTTTGGGTGCATTTGTTTCTAAAAAAAATCTTTTTGTCAGTCAAAAGTGTCAAAAAAGTGTTTTCGGCTCTAACTATTACTGGTTTGAAGTTTCAACTGACAACATGAGAAAAACTAACACTTTCTTGAACTGCAAAATGAGAACTTTGAATTTTGTGTCTATTTTTTGCTAAGAAAGCATTTTTTCAGTTAAAAGTGCCAAAAGTGTCAAAAAAGTCTTTTATGCTCAGAGTATGACTGTTTTGAATATTTAACTTACAACGTGACGAAAAATAACACTTTCTTGAACTGCAAATAAGAACTTTGACTTTTGGGTGCGTTTTTTGCTAAAAAATCATTTTGTCAGTCAAAAGTGCCAAAAGTGTCAAAAAAGCGTTTTCGGCTCTATGACTGTTTTGAATTTTAAACTTACAAAGTGGCATAAAATAACACTTTCTTGAACATCAAATGAGAACTTCAACTTTTGGGTGCATTTGTTTCTAAAAAAAATCATTTTGTCAGTCAAAAGTGCCAAAAGTGTCAAAAAAGTGTTTTCGGCTCTAACTATTACTGGTTTGAAGTTTCAACTGACAACATGAGAAAAAATAAAACTTTCTTGAACATCAAATGAGAACTTCAACTTTTGGGTGCATTTGTTGCTAAAAAAAAATCATTTTTTAAGTCAAATGTACCAAAAGTGTCAAAAAAGCGTTTTTGGCTCTATGTTTTGAATTTTAAACTTACAATGTGGCATAAAATAACACTTTCTTGAACATCAAATGAGAACTTCAACTTTTGGGTGCGTTTTTTGCTAAAAAAATCATTTTGTCAGTCAAAAGTGCCAAAAGTGTCAAGAAAGCGTTTTCGGCTCTATGACTGTTTTGAATTTTAAACTTACAAAGTGGCATAAAATAACACTTTCTTGAACATCAAATGAGAACTTCAACTTTTGGGTGCATTTGTTTCTAAAAAAAATCATTTTGTCAGTCAAAAGTGCCAAAAGTGTCAAAAAAGTGTTTTCGGCTCTAACTATTACTGGTTTGAAGTTTCAACTGACAACATGAGAAAAAATAAAACTTTCTTGAACATCAAATGAGAACTTCAACTTTTGGGTGCATTTGTTGCTAAAAAAAATCATTTTGTCAGTCAAAAGTACCAAAAGTGTCAAAAAAGCGTTTTCGGCTCTATGACTGTTTTGAATTTTAAACTTACAATGTGGCATAAAATAACACTTTCTTGAACATCAAATGAGAACTTCAACTTTTGGGTGCATTTGTTTCTAAAAAAAATCATTTTGTCAGTCAAAAGTGCCAAAAGTGTCAAAAAAGTGTTTTCGGCTCTAACTATTACTGGTTTGAAGTTTCAACTGACAACATGAGAAAAAATAAAACTTTCTTGAACATCAAATGAGAACTTCAACTTTTGGGTGCATTTGTTGCTAAATAAAAATCATTTTTTAAGTCAAATGTACCAAAAGTGTCAAAAAAGCGTTTTTGGCTCTATGTTTTGAATTTTAAACTTACAATGTGGCATAAAATAACACTTTCTTGAACTGCAAATGAGAACTTCAACTTTTGGGTGCGTTTTTTGCTAAAAAATCATTTTGTCAGTCAAAAGTGCCAAAAGTGTCAAAAAAGCGTTTTCGGCTCTATGACTGTTTGAATTTTAAACTTACAATGTGGCATAAAATAACACTTTCGTGAACATCAAATGAGAACTTCAACTTTTGGGTGCATTTGTTGCTAAAAAAAATCATTTTGTCAGTCAAAAGTACAAAAAGTGTCAAAAAAGCGTTTTTGGCTCAATGACTGGTTTGAAGTTTCAACTGACAACATGAGAAAAACTAACACTTTCTTGAACTGCAAAATGAGAACTTTGAATTTTGTGTCAATTTTTTGCTAAGAAATCATTTTTTCAGTTAAAAGTGCCAAAAGTGTCAAAAAAGTATTTTATGCTCAGAGTATGACTGTTTTGAATATTTAACTTACAACGTGACAAAAAATAACACTTTCTTGAACTGCAAATAAGAACTTTGACTTTTGGGTGCGTTTTTTGCTAAAAAATCATTTTGTCAGTCAAAAGTGCCAAAAATGTCAAAAAAGCGTTTTCGGCTCTATGACTGTTTTGAATTTTAAACTTACAATGTGGCATAAAATAAAACTTTCTTGAACATCAAATGAGAACTTCAACTTTTGGGTGCATTTGTTGCTAAATAAAAATCATTTTTTAAGTCAAATGTACCAAAAGTGTCAAAAAAGCGTTTTTGGCTCTATGTTTTGAATTTTAAACTTACAATGTGGCATAAAATAACACTTTCTTGAACTGCAAATGAGAACTTCAACTTTTGGGTGCGTTTTTTGCTAAAAAATCATTTTGTCAGTCAAAAGTGCCAAAAGTGTCAAAAAAGCGTTTTCGGCTCTATGACTGTTTGAATTTTAAACTTACAATGTGGCATAAAATAACACTTTCGTGAACATCAAATGAGAACTTCAACTTTTGGGTGCATTTGTTGCTAAAAAAAAATCATTTTTTAAGTCAAATGTACCAAAAGTGTCAAAAAAGCGTTTTTGGCTCTATGTTTTGAATTTTAAACTTACAACGTGGCATAAAATAACACTTACTTGAACTGCAAATGAGAACTTCAACTTTTGGGTGCATTTGTTGCTAAAAAAATCATTTTGTCAGTCAAAAGTGCCAAAAGTGTCAAAAAAGTGTTTTCGGCTCTAACCATTACTGGTTTGAAGTTTCAACTGACAACATGAGAAAAAATAAAACTTTCTTGAACATCAAATGAGAACTTAAACTTTTGGGTGCATTTGTTGCTAAAAAAAATCAATTTGTCAGTCAAAAGTACCAAAAGTGTCAAAAAAGCGTTTTTGGCTCAATGACTGTTTTGAAATTTCAACTTACAATGTGGCATAAAATAACACTTTCTTGAACATCAAATGAGAACTTCAACTTTTGGGTGCATTTGTTTCTAAAAAAAATCATTTTGTCAGTCAAAAGTGTCAAAAAAGTGTTTTCGGCTCTAACTATTACTGGTTTGAAGTTTAAACTGACAACATGAGAAAAAATAAAACTTTCTTGAACATCAAATGAGAACTTCAACTTTTGGGTGCATTTGTTGCTAAAAAAAATCATTTTGTCAGTCAAAAGTGCCAAAAGTGTCAAAAAAGCAATTTTGGCTCAATGACTGTTTTGAAATTTCAACTTACAACATGACAAAATGTAACACTTTCTTGAACTGCAAATGAGAACTTTGACTTTTGGGTGCGTTTTTTGCTAAAAATCATTTTGTCAGTCAAAAGTGCCAAAAATGTCAAAAAAGCGTTTTCGGCTCTTACTATTACTGGTTTGAAGTTTCAACTGACAACATGAGAAAAAATAAAACTTTCTTGAACATCAAATGAGAACTTCAACTTTTGGGTGCATTTGTTTCTAAAAAAAATCTTTTTGTCAGTCAAAAGTGTCAAAAAAGTGTTTTCGGCTCTAACTATTACTGGTTTGAAGTTTCAACTGACAACATGAGAAAAACTAACACTTTCTTGAACTGCAAAATGAGAACTTTGAATTTTGTGTCTATTTTTTGCTAAGAAAGCATTTTTTCAGTTAAAAGTGCCAAAAGTGTCAAAAAAGTCTTTTATGCTCAGAGTATGACTGTTTTGAATATTTAACTTACAACGTGACGAAAAATAACACTTTCTTGAACTGCAAATAAGAACTTTGACTTTTGGGTGCGTTTTTTGCTAAAAAATCATTTTGTCAGTCAAAAGTGCCAAAAGTGTCAAAAAAGCGTTTTCGGCTCTATGACTGTTTTGAATTTTAAACTTACAAAGTGGCATAAAATAACACTTTCTTGAACATCAAATGAGAACTTCAACTTTTGGGTGCATTTGTTTCTAAAAAAAATCATTTTGTCAGTCAAAAGTGCCAAAAGTGTCAAAAAAGTGTTTTCGGCTCTAACTATTACTGGTTTGAAGTTTCAACTGACAACATGAGAAAAAATAAAACTTTCTTGAACATCAAATGAGAACTTCAACTTTTGGGTGCATTTTTTGCTAAAAAAAAATCATTTTTTAAGTCAAATGTACCAAAAGTGTCAAAAAAGCGTTTTTGGCTCTATGTTTTGAATTTTAAACTTACAATGTGGCATAAAATAACACTTTCTTGAACATCAAATGAGAACTTCAACTTTTGGGTGCGTTTTTTGCTAAAAAAATCATTTTGTCAGTCAAAAGTGCCAAAAGTGTCAAGAAAGCGTTTTCGGCTCTATGACTGTTTTGAATTTTAAACTTACAAAGTGGCATAAAATAACACTTTCTTGAACATCAAATGAGAACTTCAACTTTTGGGTGCATTTGTTTCTAAAAAAAATCATTTTGTCAGTCAAAAGTGCCAAAAGTGTCAAAAAAGTGTTTTCGGCTCTAACTATTACTGGTTTGAAGTTTCAACTGACAACATGAGAAAAAATAAAACTTTCTTGAACATCAAATGAGAACTTCAACTTTTGGGTGCATTTGTTGCTAAAAAAAATCATTTTGTCAGTCAAAAGTACCAAAAGTGTCAAAAAAGCGTTTTCGGCTCTATGACTGTTTTGAATTTTAAACTTACAATGTGGCATAAAATAACACTTTCTTGAACATCAAATGAGAACTTCAACTTTTGGGTGCATTTGTTTCTAAAAAAAATCATTTTGTCAGTCAAAAGTGCCAAAAGTGTCAAAAAAGTGTTTTCGGCTCTAACTATTACTGGTTTGAAGTTTCAACTGACAACATGAGAAAAAATAAAACTTTCTTGAACATCAAATGAGAACTTCAACTTTTGGGTGCATTTGTTGCTAAATAAAAATCATTTTTTAAGTCAAATGTACCAAAAGTGTCAAAAAAGCGTTTTTGGCTCTATGTTTTGAATTTTAAACTTACAATGTGGCATAAAATAACACTTTCTTGAACTGCAAATGAGAACTTCAACTTTTGGGTGCGTTTTTTGCTAAAAAATCATTTTGTCAGTCAAAAGTGCCAAAAGTGTCAAAAAAGCGTTTTCGGCTCTATGACTGTTTGAATTTTAAACTTACAATGTGGCATAAAATAACACTTTCGTGAACATCAAATGAGAACTTCAACTTTTGGGTGCATTTGTTGCTAAAAAAAATCATTTTGTCAGTCAAAAGTACAAAAAGTGTCAAAAAAGCGTTTTTGGCTCAATGACTGGTTTGAAGTTTCAACTGACAACATGAGAAAAACTAACACTTTCTTGAACTGCAAAATGAGAACTTTGAATTTTGTGTCAATTTTTTGCTAAGAAATCATTTTTTCAGTTAAAAGTGCCAAAAGTGTCAAAAAAGTATTTTATGCTCAGAGTATGACTGTTTTGAATATTTAACTTACAACGTGACAAAAAATAACACTTTCTTGAACTGCAAATAAGAACTTTGACTTTTGGGTGCGTTTTTTGCTAAAAAATCATTTTGTCAGTCAAAAGTGCCAAAAATGTCAAAAAAGCGTTTTCGGCTCTATGACTGTTTTGAATTTTAAACTTACAATGTGGCATAAAATAAAACTTTCTTGAACATCAAATGAGAACTTCAACTTTTGGGTGCATTTGTTGCTAAAAAAAATCATTTTGTCAGTCAAAAGTACCAAAAGTGTCAAAAAAAAGTCTTTTGTGCTCAGAGTATGACTGATTTGAAGATTTAACTTACAACGTGACGAAAAATAACACTTTCTTGAACTGCAAATAAGAACTTTGACTTTTGGGTGCGTTTTTTGCTAAAAAATCATTTTGTCAGTCAAAAGTGCCAAAAATGTCAAAAAAGCGTTTTCGGCTCTATGACTGTTTTGAATTTTAAACTTACAACGTGGCATAAAATAACACTTTCTTGAACTGCAAATGAGAACTTCAACTTTTGGGTGCATTTGTTGCTAAAAAAATCATTTTGTCAGTCAAAAGTCCCAAATGTGTCAAAAAAGCGTTTTCGGCTCTAACTATTACTGGTTTGAAGTTTCAACTGACAACATGAGAAAAACTAACACTTTCTTGAACTGCAAAATGAGAACTTTATATTTTGTGTCTATTTTTTGCTAAGAAATCATTTTTTCAGTTAAAAGTGCCAAAAGTGTCAAAAAAGTCTTTTATGCTCAGAGTATGACTGTTTTGAATATTTAACTTACAACGTGACGAAAAATAACACTTTCTTGAACTGCAAATAAGAACTTTGACTTTTGGGTGCGTTTTTTGCTAAAAAAATCATTTTGTCAGTAAAAAGTGCCAAAAGTGTCAAAAAAGCGTTTTCGGCTCTGTGACTGTTTTGAATTTTAAACTTACAAAGTGGCATAAAATAACACTTTCTTGAACATCAAATGAGAACTTCAACTTTTGGGTGCATTTGTTTCTAAAAAAAATCATTTTGTCAGTCAAAAGTGCCAAAAGTGTCAAAAAAGTGTTTTTGGCTCTAACTATTACTGGTTTGAAGTTTCAACTGACAACATGAGAAAAAATAAAACTTTCTTGAACATCAAATGAGAACTTCAACTTTTGGGTGCATTTGTTGCTAAATAAAAATCATTTTTTAAGTCAAATGTACCAAAAGTGTCAAAAAAGCGTTTTTGGCTCTATGTTTTGAATTTTAAACTTACAATGTGGCATAAAATAACACTTTCTTGAACTGCAAATGAGAACTTCAACTTTTGGGTGCGTTTTTTGCTAAAAAATCATTTTGTCAGTCAAAAGTGCCAAAAGTGTCAAAAAAGCGTTTTCGGCTCTATGACTGTTTGAATTTTAAACTTACAATGTGGCATAAAATAACACTTTCGTGAACATCAAATGAGAACTTCAACTTTTGGGTGCATTTGTTGCTAAAAAAAATCATTTTGTCAGTCAAAAGTACAAAAAGTGTCAAAAAAGCGTTTTTGGCTCAATGACTGGTTTGAAGTTTCAACTGACAACATGAGAAAAACTAACACTTTCTTGAACTGCAAAATGAGAACTTTGAATTTTGTGTCTATTTTTTGCTAAGAAAGCATTTTTTCAGTTAAAAGTGCCAAAAGTGTCAAAAAAGTCTTTTATGCTCAGAGTATGACTGTTTTGAATATTTAACTTACAACGTGACGAAAAATAACACTTTCTTGAACTGCAAATAAGAACTTTGACTTTTGGGTGCGTTTTTTGCTAAAAAATCATTTTGTCAGTCAAAAGTGCCAAAAGTGTCAAAAAAGCGTTTTCGGCTCTATGACTGTTTTGAATTTTAAACTTACAAAGTGGCATAAAATAACACTTTCTTGAACATCAAATGAGAACTTCAACTTTTGGGTGCATTTGTTTCTAAAAAAAATCATTTTGTCAGTCAAAAGTGCCAAAAGTGTCAAAAAAGTGTTTTCGGCTCTAACTATTACTGGTTTGAAGTTTCAACTGACAACATGAGAAAAAATAAAACTTTCTTGAACATCAAATGAGAACTTCAACTTTTGGGTGCATTTGTTGCTAAAAAAAAATCATTTTTTAAGTCAAATGTACCAAAAGTGTCAAAAAAGCGTTTTTGGCTCTATGTTTTGAATTTTAAACTTACAATGTGGCATAAAATAACACTTTCTTGAACATCAAATGAGAACTTCAACTTTTGGGTGCGTTTTTTGCTAAAAAAATCATTTTGTCAGTCAAAAGTGCCAAAAGTGTCAAGAAAGCGTTTTCGGCTCTATGACTGTTTTGAATTTTAAACTTACAAAGTGGCATAAAATAACACTTTCTTGAACATCAAATGAGAACTTCAACTTTTGGGTGCATTTGTTTCTAAAAAAAATCATTTTGTCAGTCAAAAATGCCAAAAGTGTCAAAAAAGTGTTTTCGGCTCTAACTATTACTGGTTTGAAGTTTCAACTGACAACATGAGAAAAAATAAAACTTTCTTGAACATCAAATGAGAACTTCAACTTTTGGGTGCATTTGTTGCTAAAAAAAATCATTTTGTCAGTCAAAAGTACCAAAAGTGTCAAAAAAGCGTTTTCGGCTCTATGACTGTTTTGAATTTTAAACTTACAAAGTGGCATAAAATAACACTTTCTTGAACATCAAATGAGAACTTCAACTTTTGGGTGCATTTGTTTCTAAAAAAAATCATTTTGTCAGTCAAAAGTGCCAAAAGTGTCAAAAAAGTGTTTTCGGCTCTAACTATTACTGGTTTGAAGTTTCAACTGACAACATGAGAAAAAATAAAACTTTCTTGAACATCAAATGAGAACTTCAACTTTTGGGTGCATTTGTTGCTAAATAAAAATCATTTTTTAAGTCAAATGTACCAAAAGTGTCAAAAAAGCGTTTTTGGCTCTATGTTTTGAATTTTAAACTTACAATGTGGCATAAAATAACACTTTCTTGAACATCAAATGAGAACTTCAACTTTTGGGTGCGTTTTTTGCTAAAAAATCATTTTGTCAGTCAAAAGTGCCAAAAGTGTCAAAAAAGCGTTTTCGGCTCTATGACTGTTTGAATTTTAAACTTACAATGTGGCATAAAATAACACTTTCGTGAACATCAAATGAGAACTTCAACTTTTGGGTGCATTTGTTGCTAAAAAAAATCATTTTGTCAGTCAAAAGTACAAAAAGTGTCAAAAAAGCGTTTTTGGCTCAATGACTGGTTTGAAGTTTCAACTGACAACATGAGAAAAACTAACACTTTCTTGAACTGCAAAATGAGAACTTTGAATTTTGTGTCAATTTTTTGCTAAGAAATCATTTTTTCAGTTAAAAGTGCCAAAAGTGTCAAAAAAGTATTTTATGCTCAGAGTATGACTGTTTTGAATATTTAACTTACAACGTGACAAAAAATAACACTTTCTTGAACTGCAAATAAGAACTTTGACTTTTGGGTGCGTTTTTTGCTAAAAAATCATTTTGTCAGTCAAAAGTGCCAAAAATGTCAAAAAAGCGTTTTCGGCTCTATGACTGTTTTGAATTTTAAACTTACAATGTGGCATAAAATAACACTTTCTTGAACATCAAATGAGAACTTCAACTTTTGGGTGCATTTGTTTCTAAAAAAAATCATTTTGTCAGTCAAAAGTGCCAAAAGTGTCAAAAAAGTGTTTTCGGCTCTAACTATTACTGGTTTGAAGTTTCAACTGACAACATGAGAAAAAATAAAACTTTCTTGAACATCAAATGAGAACTTCAACTTTTGGGTGCATTTGTTGCTAAATAAAAATCATTTTTTAAGTCAAATGTACCAAAAGTGTCAAAAAAGCGTTTTTGGCTCTATGTTTTGAATTTTAAACTTACAATGTGGCATAAAATAACACTTTCTTGAACTGCAAATGAGAACTTCAACTTTTGGGTGCGTTTTTTGCTAAAAAATCATTTTGTCAGTCAAAAGTGCCAAAAGTGTCAAAAAAGCGTTTTCGGCTCTATGACTGTTTGAATTTTAAACTTACAATGTGGCATAAAATAACACTTTCGTGAACATCAAATGAGAACTTCAACTTTTGGGTGCATTTGTTGCTAAAAAAAATCATTTTGTCAGTCAAAAGTACAAAAAGTGTCAAAAAAGCGTTTTTGGCTCAATGACTGGTTTGAAGTTTCAACTGACAACATGAGAAAAACTAACACTTTCTTGAACTGCAAAATGAGAACTTTGAATTTTGTGTCTATTTTTTGCTAAGAAATCATTTTTTCAGTTAAAAGTGCCAAAAGTGTCAAAAAAGTATTTTATGCTCAGAGTATGACTGTTTTGAATATTTAACTTACAACGTGACAAAAAATAACACTTTCTTGAACTGCAAATAAGAACTTTGACTTTTGGGTGCGTTTTTTGCTAAAAAATCATTTTGTCAGTCAAAAGTGCCAAAAATGTCAAAAAAGCGTTTTCGGCTCTATGACTGTTTTGAATTTTAAACTTACAATGTGGCATAAAATAACACTTTCTTGAACATCAAATGAGAACTTCAACTTTTGGGTGCATTTGTTGCTAAAAAAAATCATTTTTTCAGTCAAAAGTACCAAAAGTGTCAAAAAAGCGTTTTCGGCTCTATGACTGTTTTGAATTTTAAACTTACAATGTTGCATAAAATAACACTTTCTTGAACATCAAATGAGAACTTCAACTTTTGGGTGCGTTTTTTGCTAAAAAAAAATCATTTTGTCAGTCAAAAGTGCCAAAAGTGTCAAGAAAGCGTTTTCGGCTCTATGACTGTTTTGAATTTTAAACTTACAAAGTGGCATAAAATAACACTTTCTTGAACATCAAATGAGAACTTCAACTTTTGGGTGCATTTGTTTCTAAAAAAAATCATTTTGTCAGTCAAAAGTGCCAAAAGTGTCAAAAAAAGTGTTTTCGGCTCTAACTATTACTGGTTTGAAGTGTCAACTGACAACATGAGAAAAAATAAAACTTTCTTGAACATCAAATGAGAACTTCAACTTTTGGGTGCATTTGTTGCTAAAAAAAATCATTTTGTCAGTCAAAAGTACCAAAAGTGTCAAAAAAGCGTTTTCGGCTCTATGACTGTTTTGAATTTTAAACTTACAACGTTGCATAAAATAACACTTTCTTGAACATCAAATGAGAACTTCAACTTTTGGGTGCATTTGTTGCTAAAAAAAATCATTTTGTCAGTCAAAAGTACCAAAAGTGTCAAAAAAAGTCTTTTATGCTCAGAGTATGACTGATTTGAAGATTTAACTTACAACGTGACGAAAAATAACACTTTCTTGAAATGCAAATAAGAACTTTGACTTTTGGGTGCGTTTTTTGCTAAAAAATCATTTTGTCAGTCAAAAGTGCCAAAAATGTCAAAAAAGCGTTTTCGGCTCTATGACTGTTTTGAATTTTAAACTTACAACGTGGCATAAAACAACACTTTCTTGAACTGCAAATGAGAACTTCAACTTTTGGGTGCATTTATTGCTAAAAAAATCATTTTGTCAGTCAAAAGTCCCAAAAGTGTCAAAAAAGCGTTTTCGGCTCTAACTATTACTGTTTTGATGTTTCAACTGACAACATGAGAAAAACTAACACTTTCTTGAACTGCAAAATGAGAACTTTATATTTTGTGTCTATTTTTTGCTAAGAAATCATTTTTTCAGTTAAAAGTGCCAAAAGTGTCAAAAAAGTCTTTTATGCTCAGAGTATGACTGTTTTGAATATTTAACTTACAACGTGACGAAAAATAACACTTTCTTGAACTGCAAATAAGAACTTTGACTTTTGGGTGCGTTTTTTGCTAAAAAATCATTTTGTCAGTCAAAAGTGCCAAAAGTGTCAAAAAAGCGTTTTCGGCTCTGTGACTGTTTTGAATTTTAAACTTACAAAGTGGCATAAAATAACACTTTCTTGAACATCAAATGAGAACTTCAACTTTTGGGTGCATTTGTTTCTAAAAAAAATCATTTTGTCAGTCAAAAGTGCCAAAAGTGTCAAAAAAGTGTTTTCGGCTCTAACTATTACTGGTTTGAAGTTTCAACTGACAACATGAGAAAAAATAAAACTTTCTTGAACATCAAATGAGAACTTCAACTTTTGGGTGCATTTGTTGCTAAAAAAAAATCATTTTGTCAGTCAAAAGTGCCAAAAGTGTCAAAAAAGCGTTTTCGGCTCTGTGACTGTTTTGAATTTTAAACTTACAAAGTGGCATAAAATAACACTTTCTTGAACATCAAATGAGAACTTCAACTTTTGGGTGCATTTGTTTCTAAAAAAAATCATTTTGTCAGTCAAAAGTGCCAAAAGTGTCAAAAAAGTGTTTTCGGCTCTAACTATTACTGGTTTGAAGTTTCAACTGACAACATGAGAAAAAATAAAACTTTCTTGAACATCAAATGAGAACTTCAACTTTTGGGTGCATTTGTTGCTAAAAAAAAACAATTTGTAAGTCAAAAGTACCAAAAGTGTCAAAAAAGCGTTTTCGGCTCTATGACTGTTTTGAATTTTAAGCTTACAATGTGGCATAAAATAACAATTTCTTGAACATCAAATGAGAACTTCAACTTTTGGGTGCATTTGTTGCTAAAAAAAAATCATTTTTTAAGTCAAATGTACCAAAAGTGTCAAAAAAGCGTTTTTGGCTCTATGTTTTGAATTTTAAACTTACAATGTGGCATAAAATAACACTTTCTTGAACATCAAATGAGAACTTCAACTTTTGGGTGCGTTTTTTGCTAAAAAATCATTTTGTCAGTCAAAAGTGCCAAAAATGTCAAAAAAGCGTTTTCGGCTCTATGACTGTTTTGAATTTTAAACTTACAACCTTGCATAAAATAACACTTTCTTGAACTGCAAATGAGAACTTCAACTTTTGGGTGCATTTGTTTCTAAAAAAAATCATTTTGTCAGTCAAAAGTGCCAAAAGTGTCAAAAAAGTGTTTTCGGCTCTAACTATTACTGGTTTGAAGTTTCAACTGACAACATGAGAAAAAATAAAACTTTCTTGAACATCAAATGAGAACTTCAACTTTTGGGTGCATTTGTTGCTAAAAAAAAATCATTTTGTCAGTCAAAAGTGCCAAAAGTGTCAAAAAAGCGTTTTCGGCTCTGTGACTGTTTTGAATTTTAAACTTACAAAGTGGCATAAAATAACACTTTCTTGAACATCAAATGAGAACTTCAACTTTTGGGTGCATTTGTTTCTAAAAAAAATCATTTTGTCAGTCAAAAGTGCCAAAAGTGTCAAAAAAGTGTTTTCGGCTCTAACTATTACTGGTTTGAAGTTTTAACTGACAACATGAGAAAAAATAAAACTTTCTTGAACATCAAATGAGAACTTCAACTTTTGGGTGCATTTGTTGCTAAAAAAAATCAATTTGTAAGTCAAAAGTACCAAAAGTGTCAAAAAAGCGTTTTCGGCTCTATGACTGTTTTGAATTTTAAGCTTACAATGTGGCATAAAATAACAATTTCTTGAACATCAAATGAGAACTTCAACTTTTGGGTGCATTTGTTGCTAAAAAAAAATCATTTTTTAAGTCAAATGTACCAAAAGTGTCAAAAAAGTGTTTTCGGCTCTAACTATTACTGGTTTGAAGTTTCAACTGACAACACGAGAAAAAATAAAACTTTCTTGAACATCAAATGAGAACTTCAACTTTTGGGTGCATTTGTTGCTAAAAAAAATCATTTTGTCAGTCAAAAGTACCAAAAGTGTCAAAAAAAAGTCTTTTGTGCTCAGAGTATGACTGATTTGAAGATTTAACTTACAACGTGACGAAAAATAACACTTTCTTGAACTGCAAATAAGAACTTTGACTTTTGGGTGCGTTTTTTGCTAAAAAATCATTTTGTCAGTCAAAAGTGCCAAAAATGTCAAAAAAGCGTTTTCGGCTCTATGACTGTTTTGAATTTTAAACTTACAACGTGGCATAAAATAACACTTTCTTGAACTGCAAATGAGAACTTCAACTTTTGGGTGCATTTGTTGCTAAAAAAATCATTTTGTCAGTCAAAAGTCCCAAAAGTGTCAAAAAAGCGTTTTCGGCTCTAACTATTACTGGTTTGAAGTTTCAACTGACAACATGAGAAAAACTAACACTTTCTTGAACTGCAAAATGAGAACTTTATATTTTGTGTCTATTTTTTGCTAAGAAATCATTTTTTCAGTTAAAAGTGCCAAAAGTGTCAAAAAAGTCTTTTATGCTCAGAGTATGACTGTTTTGAATATTTAACTTACAACGTGACGAAAAATAACACTTTCTTGAACTGCAAATAAGAACTTTGACTTTTGGGTGCGTTTTTTGCTAAAAAAAATCATTTTGTCAGTAAAAAGTGCCAAAAGTGTCAAAAAAGCGTTTTCGGCTCTGTGACTGTTTTGAATTTTAAACTTACAAAGTGGCATAAAATAACACTTTCTTGAACATCAAATGAGAACTTCAACTTTTGGGTGCATTTGTTTCTAAAAAAAATCATTTTGTCAGTCAAAAGTGCCAAAAGTGTCAAAAAAGTGTTTTCGGCTCTAACTATTACTGGTTTGAAGTTTCAACTGACAACATGAGAAAAAATAAAACTTTCTTGAACATCAAATGAGAACTTCAACTTTTGGGTGCATTTGTTGCTAAAAAAAATCAATTTGTCAGTCAAAAGTACCAAAAGTGTCAAAAAAGCGTTTTCGGCTCTATGACTGTTTTGAATTTTAAACTTACAATGTGGCATAAAATAACAATTTCTTGAACATCAAATGAGAACTTCAACTTTTGGGTGCGTTTTTTGCTAAAAAATCAATTTGTCAGTCAAAAGTACCAAAAGTGTCAAAAAAGCGTTTTTGGCTCAATGACTGTTTTGAAATTTCAACTTACAATGTGGCATAAAATAACACTTTCTTGAACATCAAATGAGAACTTCAACTTTTGGGTGCATTTGTTTCTAAAAAAAATCATTTTGTCAGTCAAAAGTGTCAAAAAAGTGTTTTCGGCTCTAACTATTACTGGTTTGAAGTTTAAACTGACAACATGAGAAAAAATAAAACTTTCTTGAACATCAAATGAGAACTTCAACTTTTGGGTGCATTTGTTGCTAAAAAAAATCATTTTGTCAGTCAAAAGTGCCAAAAGTGTCAAAAAAGCAATTTTGGCTCAATGACTGTTTTGAAATTTCAACTTACAACATGACAAAATGTAACACTTTCTTGAACTGCAAATGAGAACTTTGACTTTTGGGTGCGTTTTTTGCTAAAAATCATTTTGTCAGTCAAAAGTGCCAAAAATGTCAAAAAAGTGTTTTCGGCTCTAACTATTACTGGTTTGAAGTTTCAACTGACAACATGAGAAAAAATAAAACTTTCTTGAACATCAAATGAGAACTTCAACTTTTGGGTGCATTTGTTGCTAAAAAAAAACAATTTGTAAGTCAAAAGTACCAAAAGTGTCAAAAAAGCGTTTTCGGCTCTATGACTGTTTTGAATTTTAAGCTTACAATGTGGCATAAAATAACAATTTCTTGAACATCAAATGAGAACTTTAACTTTTGGGTGCATTTGTTGCTAAAAAAAAATCATTTTTTAAGTCAAATGTACCAAAAGTGTCAAAAAAGCGTTTTTGGCTCTATGTTTTGAATTTTAAACTTACAATGTGGCATAAAATAACACTTTCTTGAACATCAAATGAGAACTTCAACTTTTGGGTGCGTTTTTTGCTAAAAAATCATTTTGTCAGTCAAAAGTGCCAAAAATGTCAAAAAAGCGTTTTCGGCTCTATGACTGTTTTGAATTTTAAACTTACAACCTTGCATAAAATAACACTTTCTTGAACTGCAAATGAGAACTTCAACTTTTGGGTGCATTTGTTTCTAAAAAAAATCATTTTGTCAGTCAAAAGTGCCAAAAGTGTCAAAAAAGTGTTTTCGGCTCTAACTATTACTGGTTTGAAGTTTCAACTGACAACATGAGAAAAAATAAAACTTTCTTGAACATCAAATGAGAACTTCAACTTTTGGGTGCATTTGTTGCTAAAAAAAAATCATTTTGTCAGTCAAAAGTGCCAAAAATGTCAAAAAAGCGTTTTCGGCTCTGTGACTGTTTTGAATTTTAAACTTACAAAGTGGCATAAAATAACACTTTCTTGAACATCAAATGAGAACTTCAACTTTTGGGTGTATTTGTTTCTAAAAAAAATCATTTTGTCAGTCAAAAGTGCCAAAAGTGTCAAAAAAGTGTTTTCGGCTCTAACTATTACTGGTTTGAAGTTTTAACTGACAACATGAGAAAAAATAAAACTTTCTTGAACATCAAATGAGAACTTCAACTTTTGGGTGCATTTGTTGCTAAAAAAAATCAATTTGTAAGTCAAAAGTACCAAAAGTGTCAAAAAAGCGTTTTCGGCTCTATGACTGTTTTGAATTTTAAGCTTACAATGTGGCATAAAATAACAATTTCTTGAACATCAAATGAGAACTTCAACTTTTGGGTGCATTTGTTGCTAAAAAAAAATCATTTTTTAAGTCAAATGTACCAAAAGTGTCAAAAAAGCGTTTTTGGCTCTATGTTTTGAATTTTAAACTTACAATGTGGCATAAAATAACACTTTCTTGAACATCAAATGAGAACTTCAACTTTTGGGTGCGTTTTTTGCTAAAAAATCATTTTGTCAGTCAAAAGTGCCAAAAATGTCAAAAAAGCGTTTTCGGCTCTATGACTGTTTTGAATTTTAAACTTACAACGTTGCATAAAATAAAACTTTCTTGAACTGCAAATGAGAACTTCAACTTTTGGGTGCATTTGTTTCTAAAAAAAATCATTTTGTCAGTCAAAAGTGCCAAAAGTGTCAAAAAAGTGTTTTCGGCTCTAACTATTACTGGTTTGAAGTTTCAACTGACAACACGAGAAAAAATAAAACTTTCTTGAACATCAAATGAGAACTTCAACTTTTGGGTGCATTTGTTGCTAAAAAAAATCATTTTGTCAGTCAAAAGTACCAAAAGTGTCAAAAAAAAGTCTTTTGTGCTCAGAGTATGACTGATTTGAAGATTTAACTTACAACGTGACGAAAAATAACACTTTCTTGAACTGCAAATAAGAACTTTGACTTTTGGGTGCGTTTTTTGCTAAAAAATCATTTTGTCAGTCAAAAGTGCCAAAAATGTCAAAAAAGCGTTTTCGGCTCTATGACTGTTTTGAATTTTAAACTTACAACGTGGCATAAAATAACACTTTCTTGAACTGCAAATGAGAACTTCAACTTTTGGGTGCATTTGTTGCTAAAAAAATCATTTTGTCAGTCAAAAGTCCCAAATGTGTCAAAAAAGCGTTTTCGGCTCTAACTATTACTGGTTTGAAGTTTCAACTGACAACATGAGAAAAACTAACACTTTCTTGAACTGCAAAATGAGAACTTTATATTTTGTGTCTATTTTTTGCTAAGAAATCATTTTTTCAGTTAAAAGTGCCAAAAGTGTCAAAAAAGTCTTTTATGCTCAGAGTATGACTGTTTTGAATATTTAACTTACAACGTGACGAAAAATAACACTTTCTTGAACTGCAAATAAGAACTTTGACTTTTGGGTGCGTTTTTTGCTAAAAAAATCATTTTGTCAGTAAAAAGTGCCAAAAGTGTCAAAAAAGCGTTTTCGGCTCTGTGACTGTTTTGAATTTTAAACTTACAAAGTGGCATAAAATAACACTTTCTTGAACATCAAATGAGAACTTCAACTTTTGGGTGCATTTGTTTCTAAAAAAAATCATTTTGTCAGTCAAAAGTGCCAAAAGTGTCAAAAAAGTGTTTTTGGCTCTAACTATTACTGGTTTGAAGTTTCAACTGACAACATGAGAAAAAATAAAACTTTCTTGAACATCAAATGAGAACTTCAACTTTTGGGTGCATTTGTTGCTAAAAAAAATCAATTTGTCAGTCAAAAGTACCAAAAGTGTCAAAAAAGCGTTTTCGGCTCTATGAGTGTTTTGAATTTTAAACTTACAATGTGGCATAAAATAACAATTTCTTGAACATCAAATGAGAACTTCAACTTTTGGGTGCGTTTTTTGCTAAAAAATCATTTTGTCAGTCAAAAGTGCCAAAAGTGTCAAAAAAGCGTTTTCGGCTCTATGACTGTTTTGAATTTTAAACTTACAATGTTGCATAAAATAACACTTTCTTTAACATCAAATGAGAACTTCAACTTTTGGGTGCGTTTTTTGCTAAAAAATCATTTTGTCAGTCAAAAGTGCCAAAAATGTTAAAAAAGCGTTTTCGGCTCTATGACTGTTTTGAATTTTAAACTTACAACGTGGCATAAAATAACACTTACTTGAACTGCAAATGAGAACTTCAACTTTTGGGTGCATTTGTTGCTAAAAAAATCATTTTGTCAGTCAAAAGTGCCAAAAGTGTCAAAAAAGTGTTTTCGGCTCTAACCATTACTGGTTTGAAGTTTCAACTGACAACATGAGAAAAAATAAAACTTTCTTGAACATCAAATGAGAACTTAAACTTTTGGGTGCATTTGTTGCTAAAAAAAATCAATTTGTCAGTCAAAAGTACCAAAAGTGTCAAAAAAGCGTTTTTGGCTCAATGACTGTTTTGAAATTTCAACTTACAATGTGGCATAAAATAACACTTTCTTGAACATCAAATGAGAACTTCAACTTTTGGGTGCATTTGTTTCTAAAAAAAATCATTTTGTCAGTCAAAAGTGTCAAAAAAGTGTTTTCGGCTCTAACTATTACTGGTTTGAAGTTTAAACTGACAACATGAGAAAAAATAAAACTTTCTTGAACATCAAATGAGAACTTCAACTTTTGGGTGCATTTGTTGCTAAAAAAAATCATTTTGTCAGTCAAAAGTGCCAAAAGTGTCAAAAAAGCAATTTTGGCTCAATGACTGTTTTGAAATTTCAACTTACAACATGACAAAATGTAACACTTTCTTGAACTGCAAATGAGAACTTTGACTTTTGGGTGCGTTTTTTGCTAAAAATCATTTTGTCAGTCAAAAGTGCCAAAAATGTCAAAAAAGCGTTTTCGGCTCTTACTATTACTGGTTTGAAGTTTCAACTGACAACATGAGAAAAAATAAAACTTTCTTGAACATCTAATGAGAACTTCAACTTTTGGGTGCATTTGTTTCTAAAAAAAATCTTTTTGTCAGTCAAAAGTGTCAAAAAAGTGTTTTCGGCTCTAACTATTACTGGTTTGAAGTTTCAACTGACAACATGAGAAAAACTAACACTTTCTTGAACTGCAAAATGAGAACTTTGAATTTTGTGTCTATTTTTTGCTAAGAAAGCATTTTTTCAGTTAAAAGTGCCAAAAGTGTCAAAAAAGTCTTTTATGCTCAGAGTATGACTGTTTTGAATATTTAACTTACAACGTGACGAAAAATAACACTTTCTTGAACTGCAAATAAGAACTTTGACTTTTGGGTGCGTTTTTTGCTAAAAAATCATTTTGTCAGTCAAAAGTGCCAAAAGTGTCAAAAAAGCGTTTTCGGCTCTATGACTGTTTGAATTTTAAACTTACAATGTGGCATAAAATAACACTTTCGTGAACATCAAATGAGAACTTCAACTTTTGGGTGCATTTGTTGCTAAAAAAAATCATTTTGTCAGTCAAAAGTACAAAAAGTGTCAAAAAAGCGTTTTTGGCTCAATGACTGGTTTGAAGTTTCAACTGACAACATGAGAAAAACTAACACTTTCTTGAACTGCAAAATGAGAACTTTGAATTTTGTGTCTATTTTTTGCTAAGAAATCATTTTTTCAGTTAAAAGTGCCAAAAGTGTCAAAAAAGTATTTTATGCTCAGAGTATGACTGTTTTGAATATTTAACTTACAACGTGACAAAAAATAACACTTTCTTGAACTGCAAATAAGAACTTTGACTTTTGGGTGCGTTTTTTGCTAAAAAATCATTTTGTCAGTCAAAAGTGCCAAAAATGTCAAAAAAGCGTTTTCGGCTCTATGACTGTTTTGAATTTTAAACTTACAATGTGGCATAAAATAAAACTTTCTTGAACATCAAATGAGAACTTCAACTTTTGGGTGCATTTGTTGCTAAATAAAAATCATTTTTTAAGTCAAATGTACCAAAAGTGTCAAAAAAGCGTTTTTGGCTCTATGTTTTGAATTTTAAACTTACAATGTGGCATAAAATAACACTTTCTTGAACTGCAAATGAGAACTTCAACTTTTGGGTGCGTTTTTTGCTAAAAAATCATTTTGTCAGTCAAAAGTGCCAAAAGTGTCAAAAAAGCGTTTTCGGCTCTATGACTGTTTGAATTTTAAACTTACAATGTGGCATAAAATAACACTTTCGTGAACATCAAATGAGAACTTCAACTTTTGGGTGCATTTGTTGCTAAAAAAAAATCATTTTTTAAGTCAAATGTACCAAAAGTGTCAAAAAAGCGTTTTTGGCTCTATGTTTTGAATTTTAAACTTACAACGTGGCATAAAATAACACTTACTTGAACTGCAAATGAGAACTTCAACTTTTGGGTGCATTTGTTGCTAAAAAAATCATTTTGTCAGTCAAAAGTGCCAAAAGTGTCAAAAAAGTGTTTTCGGCTCTAACCATTACTGGTTTGAAGTTTCAACTGACAACATGAGAAAAAATAAAACTTTCTTGAACATCAAATGAGAACTTAAACTTTTGGGTGCATTTGTTGCTAAAAAAAATCAATTTGTCAGTCAAAAGTACCAAAAGTGTCAAAAAAGCGTTTTTGGCTCAATGACTGTTTTGAAATTTCAACTTACAATGTGGCATAAAATAACACTTTCTTGAACATCAAATGAGAACTTCAACTTTTGGGTGCATTTGTTTCTAAAAAAAATCATTTTGTCAGTCAAAAGTGTCAAAAAAGTGTTTTCGGCTCTAACTATTACTGGTTTGAAGTTTAAACTGACAACATGAGAAAAAATAAAACTTTCTTGAACATCAAATGAGAACTTCAACTTTTGGGTGCATTTGTTGCTAAAAAAAATCATTTTGTCAGTCAAAAGTGCCAAAAGTGTCAAAAAAGCAATTTTGGCTCAATGACTGTTTTGAAATTTCAACTTACAACATGACAAAATGTAACACTTTCTTGAACTGCAAATGAGAACTTTGACTTTTGGGTGCGTTTTTTGCTAAAAATCATTTTGTCAGTCAAAAGTGCCAAAAATGTCAAAAAAGCGTTTTCGGCTCTTACTATTACTGGTTTGAAGTTTCAACTGACAACATGAGAAAAAATAAAACTTTCTTGAACATCAAATGAGAACTTCAACTTTTGGGTGCATTTGTTTCTAAAAAAAATCTTTTTGTCAGTCAAAAGTGTCAAAAAAGTGTTTTCGGCTCTAACTATTACTGGTTTGAAGTTTCAACTGACAACATGAGAAAAACTAACACTTTCTTGAACTGCAAAATGAGAACTTTGAATTTTGTGTCTATTTTTTGCTAAGAAAGCATTTTTTCAGTTAAAAGTGCCAAAAGTGTCAAAAAAGTCTTTTATGCTCAGAGTATGACTGTTTTGAATATTTAACTTACAACGTGACGAAAAATAACACTTTCTTGAACTGCAAATAAGAACTTTGACTTTTGGGTGCGTTTTTTGCTAAAAAATCATTTTGTCAGTCAAAAGTGCCAAAAGTGTCAAAAAAGCGTTTTCGGCTCTATGACTGTTTTGAATTTTAAACTTACAAAGTGGCATAAAATAACACTTTCTTGAACATCAAATGAGAACTTCAACTTTTGGGTGCATTTGTTTCTAAAAAAAATCATTTTGTCAGTCAAAAGTGCCAAAAGTGTCAAAAAAGTGTTTTCGGCTCTAACTATTACTGGTTTGAAGTTTCAACTGACAACATGAGAAAAAATAAAACTTTCTTGAACATCAAATGAGAACTTCAACTTTTGGGTGCATTTGTTGCTAAAAAAAAATCATTTTTTAAGTCAAATGTACCAAAAGTGTCAAAAAAGCGTTTTTGGCTCTATGTTTTGAATTTTAAACTTACAATGTGGCATAAAATAACACTTTCTTGAACATCAAATGAGAACTTCAACTTTTGGGTGCGTTTTTTGCTAAAAAAATCATTTTGTCAGTCAAAAGTGCCAAAAGTGTCAAGAAAGCGTTTTCGGCTCTATGACTGTTTTGAATTTTAAACTTACAAAGTGGCATAAAATAACACTTTCTTGAACATCAAATGAGAACTTCAACTTTTGGGTGCATTTGTTTCTAAAAAAAATCATTTTGTCAGTCAAAAGTGCCAAAAGTGTCAAAAAAGTGTTTTCGGCTCTAACTATTACTGGTTTGAAGTTTCAACTGACAACATGAGAAAAAATAAAACTTTCTTGAACATCAAATGAGAACTTCAACTTTTGGGTGCATTTGTTGCTAAAAAAAATCATTTTGTCAGTCAAAAGTACCAAAAGTGTCAAAAAAGCGTTTTCGGCTCTATGACTGTTTTGAATTTTAAACTTACAATGTGGCATAAAATAACACTTTCTTGAACATCAAATGAGAACTTCAACTTTTGGGTGCATTTGTTTCTAAAAAAAATCATTTTGTCAGTCAAAAGTGCCAAAAGTGTCAAAAAAGTGTTTTCGGCTCTAACTATTACTGGTTTGAAGTTTCAACTGACAACATGAGAAAAAATAAAACTTTCTTGAACATCAAATGAGAACTTCAACTTTTGGGTGCATTTGTTGCTAAATAAAAATCATTTTTTAAGTCAAATGTACCAAAAGTGTCAAAAAAGCGTTTTTGGCTCTATGTTTTGAATTTTAAACTTACAATGTGGCATAAAATAACACTTTCTTGAACTGCAAATGAGAACTTCAACTTTTGGGTGCGTTTTTTGCTAAAAAATCATTTTGTCAGTCAAAAGTGCCAAAAGTGTCAAAAAAGCGTTTTCGGCTCTATGACTGTTTGAATTTTAAACTTACAATGTGGCATAAAATAACACTTTCGTGAACATCAAATGAGAACTTCAACTTTTGGGTGCATTTGTTGCTAAAAAAAATCATTTTGTCAGTCAAAAGTACAAAAAGTGTCAAAAAAGCGTTTTTGGCTCAATGACTGGTTTGAAGTTTCAACTGACAACATGAGAAAAACTAACACTTTCTTGAACTGCAAAATGAGAACTTTGAATTTTGTGTCAATTTTTTGCTAAGAAATCATTTTTTCAGTTAAAAGTGCCAAAAGTGTCAAAAAAGTATTTTATGCTCAGAGTATGACTGTTTTGAATATTTAACTTACAACGTGACAAAAAATAACACTTTCTTGAACTGCAAATAAGAACTTTGACTTTTGGGTGCGTTTTTTGCTAAAAAATCATTTTGTCAGTCAAAAGTGCCAAAAATGTCAAAAAAGCGTTTTCGGCTCTATGACTGTTTTGAATTTTAAACTTACAATGTGGCATAAAATAAAACTTTCTTGAACATCAAATGAGAACTTCAACTTTTGGGTGCATTTGTTGCTAAAAAAAATCATTTTGTCAGTCAAAAGTACCAAAAGTGTCAAAAAAAAGTCTTTTGTGCTCAGAGTATGACTGATTTGAAGATTTAACTTACAACGTGACGAAAAATAACACTTTCTTGAACTGCAAATAAGAACTTTGACTTTTGGGTGCGTTTTTTGCTAAAAAATCATTTTGTCAGTCAAAAGTGCCAAAAATGTCAAAAAAGCGTTTTCGACTCTATGACTGTTTTGAATTTTAAACTTACAACGTGGCATAAAATAACACTTTCTTGAACTGCAAATGAGAACTTCAACTTTTGGGTGCATTTGTTGCTAAAAAAATCATTTTGTCAGTCAAAAGTCCCAAATGTGTCAAAAAAGCGTTTTCGGCTCTAACTATTACTGGTTTGAAGTTTCAACTGACAACATGAGAAAAACTAACACTTTCTTGAACTGCAAAATGAGAACTTTATATTTTGTGTCTATTTTTTGCTAAGAAATCATTTTTTCAGTTAAAAGTGCCAAAAGTGTCAAAAAAGTCTTTTATGCTCAGAGTATGACTGTTTTGAATATTTAACTTACAACGTGACGAAAAATAACACTTTCTTGAACTGCAAATAAGAACTTTGACTTTTGGGTGCGTTTTTTGCTAAAAAAATCATTTTGTCAGTAAAAAGTGCCAAAAGTGTCAAAAAAGCGTTTTCGGCTCTGTGACTGTTTTGAATTTTAAACTTACAAAGTGGCATAAAATAACACTTTCTTGAACATCAAATGAGAACTTCAACTTTTGGGTGCATTTGTTTCTAAAAAAAATCATTTTGTCAGTCAAAAGTGCCAAAAGTGTCAAAAAAGTGTTTTTGGCTCTAACTATTACTGGTTTGAAGTTTCAACTGACAACATGAGAAAAAATAAAACTTTCTTGAACATCAAATGAGAACTTCAACTTTTGGGTGCATTTGTTGCTAAATAAAAATCATTTTTTAAGTCAAATGTACCAAAAGTGTCAAAAAAGCGTTTTTGGCTCTATGTTTTGAATTTTAAACTTACAATGTGGCATAAAATAACACTTTCTTGAACTGCAAATGAGAACTTCAACTTTTGGGTGCGTTTTTTGCTAAAAAATCATTTTGTCAGTCAAAAGTGCCAAAAGTGTCAAAAAAGCGTTTTCGGCTCTATGACTGTTTGAATTTTAAACTTACAATGTGGCATAAAATAACACTTTCGTGAACATCAAATGAGAACTTCAACTTTTGGGTGCATTTGTTGCTAAAAAAAATCATTTTGTCAGTCAAAAGTACAAAAAGTGTCAAAAAAGCGTTTTTGGCTCAATGACTGGTTTGAAGTTTCAACTGACAACATGAGAAAAACTAACACTTTCTTGAACTGCAAAATGAGAACTTTGAATTTTGTGTCAATTTTTTGCTAAGAAATCATTTTTTCAGTTAAAAGTGCCAAAAGTGTCAAAAAAGTATTTTATGCTCAGAGTATGACTGTTTTGAATATTTAACTTACAACGTGACAAAAAATAACACTTTCTTGAACTGCAAATAAGAACTTTGACTTTTGGGTGCGTTTTTTGCTAAAAAATCATTTTGTCAGTCAAAAGTGCCAAAAATGTCAAAAAAGCGTTTTCGGCTCTATGACTGTTTTGAATTTTAAACTTACAATGTGGCATAAAATAAAACTTTCTTGAACATCAAATGAGAACTTCAACTTTTGGGTGCATTTGTTGCTAAAAAAAATCATTTTGTCAGTCAAAAGTACCAAAAGTGTCAAAAAAAAGTCTTTTGTGCTCAGAGTATGACTGATTTGAAGATTTAACTTACAACGTGACGAAAAATAACACTTTCTTGAACTGCAAATAAGAACTTTGACTTTTGGGTGCGTTTTTTGCTAAAAAATCATTTTGTCAGTCAAAAGTGCCAAAAATGTCAAAAAAGCGTTTTCGGCTCTATGACTGTTTTGAATTTTAAACTTACAACGTGGCATAAAATAACACTTTCTTGAACTGCAAATGAGAACTTCAACTTTTGGGTGCATTTGTTGCTAAAAAAATCATTTTGTCAGTCAAAAGTCCCAAAAGTGTCAAAAAAGCGTTTTCGGCTCTAACTATTACTGGTTTGAAGTTTCAACTGACAACATGAGAAAAACTAACACTTTCTTGAACTGCAAAATGAGAACTTTATATTTTGTGTCTATTTTTTGCTAAGAAATCATTTTTTCAGTTAAAAGTGCCAAAAGTGTCAAAAAAGTCTTTTATGCTCAGAGTATGACTGTTTTGAATATTTAACTTACAACGTGACGAAAAATAACACTTTCTTGAACTGCAAATAAGAACTTTGACTTTTGGGTGCGTTTTTTGCTAAAAAAATCATTTTGTCAGTAAAAAGTGCCAAAAGTGTCAAAAAAGCGTTTTCGGCTCTGTGACTGTTTTGAATTTTAAACTTACAAAGTGGCATAAAATAACACTTTCTTGAACATCAAATGAGAACTTCAACTTTTGGGTGCATTTGTTTCTAAAAAAAATCATTTTGTCAGTCAAAAGTGCCAAAAGTGTCAAAAAAGTGTTTTTGGCTCTAACTATTACTGGTTTGAAGTTTCAACTGACAACATGAGAAAAAATAAAACTTTCTTGAACATCAAATGAGAACTTCAACTTTTGGGTGCATTTGTTGCTAAAAAAAATCAATTTGTCAGTCAAAAGTACCAAAAGTGTCAAAAAAGCGTTTTCGGCTCTATGAGTGTTTTGAATTTTAAACTTACAATGTGGCATAAAATAACAATTTCTTGAACATCAAATGAGAACTTCAACTTTTGGGTGCGTTTTTTGCTAAAAAATCATTTTGTCAGTCAAAAGTGCCAAAAGTGTCAAAAAAGCGTTTTCGGCTCTATGACTGTTTTGAATTTTAAACTTACAATGTTGCATAAAATAACACTTTCTTTAACATCAAATGAGAACTTCAACTTTTGGGTGCGTTTTTTGCTAAAAAATCATTTTGTCAGTCAAAAGTGCCAAAAATGTTAAAAAAGCGTTTTCGGCTCTATGACTGTTTTGAATTTTAAACTTACAACGTGGCATAAAATAACACTTTCTTGAACTGCAAATGAGAACTTCAACTTTTGGGTGCATTTGTTGCTAAAAAAATCATTTTGTCAGTCAAAAGTGCCAAAAGTGTCAAAAAAGTGTTTTCGGCTCTAACCATTACTGGTTTGAAGTTTCAACTGACAACATGAGAAAAAATAAAACTTTCTTGAACATCAAATGAGAACTTAAACTTTTGGGTGCATTTGTTGCTAAAAAAAATCAATTTGTCAGTCAAAAGTACCAAAAGTGTCAAAAAAGCGTTTTTGGCTCAATGACTGTTTTGAAATTTCAACTTACAATGTGGCATAAAATAACACTTTCTTGAACATCAAATGAGAACTTCAACTTTTGGGTGCATTTGTTTCTAAAAAAAATCATTTTGTCAGTCAAAAGTGTCAAAAAAGTGTTTTCGGCTCTAACTATTACTGGTTTGAAGTTTAAACTGACAACATGAGAAAAAATAAAACTTTCTTGAACATCAAATGAGAACTTCAACTTTTGGGTGCATTTGTTGCTAAAAAAAATCATTTTGTCAGTCAAAAGTGCCAAAAGTGTCAAAAAAGCAATTTTGGCTCAATGACTGTTTTGAAATTTCAACTTACAACATGACAAAATGTAACACTTTCTTGAACTGCAAATGAGAACTTTGACTTTTGGGTGCGTTTTTTGCTAAAAATCATTTTGTCAGTCAAAAGTGCCAAAAATGTCAAAAAAGCGTTTTCGGCTCTTACTATTACTGGTTTGAAGTTTCAACTGACAACATGAGGAAAAATAAAACTTTCTTGAACATCAAATGAGAACTTCAACTTTTGGGTGCATTTGTTTCTAAAAAAAATCTTTTTGTCAGTCAAAAGTGTCAAAAAAGTGTTTTCGGCTCTAACTATTACTGGTTTGAAGTTTCAACTGACAACATGAGAAAAACTAACACTTTCTTGAACTGCAAAATGAGAACTTTGAATTTTGTGTCTATTTTTTGCTAAGAAAGCATTTTTTCAGTTAAAAGTGCCAAAAGTGTCAAAAAAGTCTTTTATGCTCAGAGTATGACTGTTTTGAATATTTAACTTACAACGTGACGAAAAATAACACTTTCTTGAACTGCAAATAAGAACTTTGACTTTTGGGTGCGTTTTTTGCTAAAAAATCATTTTGTCAGTCAAAAGTGCCAAAAGTGTCAAAAAAGCGTTTTCGGCTCTATGACTGTTTTGAATTTTAAACTTACAAAGTGGCATAAAATAACACTTTCTTGAACATCAAATGAGAACTTCAACTTTTGGGTGCATTTGTTTCTAAAAAAAATCATTTTGTCAGTCAAAAGTGCCAAAAGTGTCAAAAAAGTGTTTTCGGCTCTAACTATTACTGGTTTGAAGTTTCAACTGACAACATGAGAAAAAATAAAACTTTCTTGAACATCAAATGAGAACTTCAACTTTTGGGTGCATTTGTTGCTAAAAAAAAAATCATTTTTTAAGTCAAATGTACCAAAAGTGTCAAAAAAGCGTTTTTGGCTCTATGTTTTGAATTTTAAACTTACAATGTGGCATAAAATAACACTTTCTTGAACATCAAATGAGAACTTCAACTTTTGGGTGCGTTTTTTGCTAAAAAAATCATTTTGTCAGTCAAAAGTGCCAAAAGTGTCAAGAAAGCGTTTTCGGCTCTATGACTGTTTTGAATTTTAAACTTACAAAGTGGCATAAAATAACACTTTCTTGAACATCAAATGAGAACTTCAACTTTTGGGTGCATTTGTTTCTAAAAAAAATCATTTTGTCAGTCAAAAGTGCCAAAAGTGTCAAAAAAGTGTTTTCGGCTCTAACTATTACTGGTTTGAAGTTTCAACTGACAACATGAGAAAAAATAAAACTTTCTTGAACATCAAATGAGAACTTCAACTTTTGGGTGCATTTGTTTCTAAAAAAAATCATTTTGTCAGTCAAAAGTGCCAAAAGTGTCAAAAAAGTGTTTTCGGCTCTAACTATTACTGGTTTGAAGTTTCAACTGACAACATGAGAAAAAATAAAACTTTCTTGAACATCAAATGAGAACTTCAACTTTTGGGTGCATTTGTTGCTAAATAAAAATCATTTTTTAAGTCAAATGTACCAAAAGTGTCAAAAAAGCGTTTTTGGCTCTATGTTTTGAATTTTAAACTTACAATGTGGCATAAAATAACACTTTCTTGAACTGCAAATGAGAACTTCAACTTTTGGGTGCGTTTTTTGCTAAAAAATCATTTTGTCAGTCAAAAGTGCCAAAAGTGTCAAAAAAGCGTTTTCGGCTCTATGACTGTTTGAATTTTAAACTTACAATGTGGCATAAAATAACACTTTCGTGAACATCAAATGAGAACTTCAACTTTTGGGTGCATTTGTTGCTAAAAAAAATCATTTTGTCAGTCAAAAGTACAAAAAGTGTCAAAAAAGCGTTTTTGGCTCAATGACTGGTTTGAAGTTTCAACTGACAACATGAGAAAAACTAACACTTTCTTGAACTGCAAAATGAGAACTTTGAATTTTGTGTCTATTTTTTGCTAAGAAATCATTTTTCAGTTAAAAGTGCCAAAAGTGTCAAAAAAGTCTTTTATGCTCAGAGTATTACTGTTTTGAATATTCAACTTACAACTTGAGAAAAATGACACTTTCTTGAACATCAAATGAAAACTTAAACTTTTGGGTGCATTTGTTGCTAAAAAATCTTTTTGTCAGTCAAAAGTGTCAAAAAAGCGTTTTTGGCTCTGAGTATGACTGTTTTGAATTTTCAACTTACGTGACAAAAAATACTACTTTCTTGAACTACAAATAAGAACTTTAAGTTTTGATTGGTTTTGTGCTTAAAATTCATTTTGTCAGTCAAAAGTGCCAAAAGTCTCAAAAAAGTCTTTTATGCTCAGAGTATGACTGTTTTGAATATTTATTTTACAACTTGAGAAAAAACAACACTTTCTTGAACTGCAAATGTGAACTTTGACTTTTGGGTGCATTTGTTGCTAAAAAATCTTTTTGTCAGTCAAAAGTGTCAAAAAAGCATTTTTGGCTCTGAGTATGACTGTTTTGAATTTTCAACTTACAACGTGACAAAAAATAACACTTTCTAGAACTACAAATGAGAACTTTGACTTTTGAGTGGTTTTGTGCTTAAAATTCATTTTGTCAGTCAAAAGTGCCAAAAGTGTCAAAAAAGCGTTTTCTGCTCAGAGTATGACTGGTTTGAATCTTAAACTTACAATGTGGCATAAAATAACACTTTCTTGAACATCAAATAAGAACTTCAACTTTTGGGTGCATTTGTTGCTAAAAAAAATCATTTTGTCAGTCAAAAGTGTCAAAAAAGCGTTTTTGGCTCTAAGTTTTACTGGTTTGAAGTTTCAACTGACAACATGAGAAAAACTAACACTTTTTGAACTGCAAATGAGAACTTTGACTTTTGGGTGCGTTTTTTGTTAAAAAAAAATCATTTTGTCAGTCAAAAGTGTCAAAAAAATGTTTTCGGCTCTAAGTTTTACTGGTTTGAAGTTTCAACTGACAACATGAGAAAAACTAACACTTTCTTGAACTGCAAATGAGAACTTTGACTTTTGGGTGCGTTTTTTGCTAAAAAAAAACATTTTTTCAGTCAAAAGTGTCAAAAAAGCGTTTTCGGCTCTAAGTATTACTGGTTTGAAGTTTCAACTGACAACATGAGAAAAACTAACACTTTCTTGAACTGCAAATGAGAACTTTGACTTTTGGGTGCGTTTGTTGCTAAAAAATCTTTTTGTCAGTCAAAAGTGTCAAAAAAGCATTTTTGGCTCTGAGTATGACTGTTTTGAATTTTCAACTTACAACGTGACAAAAAATAACACTTTCTAGAACTACAAATGAGAACTTTGACTTTTGAGTGGTTTTGTGCTTAAAATTCATTTTGTCAGTCAAAAGTACCAAAAGTGTCAAAAAAGCGTTTTCTGCTCAGAGTATGACTGGTTTGAATTTAAACTTACAATGTGGCATAAAATAACACTTTCTTGAACATCAAATAAGAACTTCAACTTTTGGGTGCATTTGTTGCTAAAAAAATCATTTTGTCAGTCAAAAGTGTCAAAAAAGTGTTTTTGGCTCTAAGTTTTACTGGTTTGAAGTTTCAACTGACAACATGAGAAAAACTAACACTTTTTGAACTGCAAATGAGAACTTTGACTTTTGGGTGCGTTTTTTGCTAAAAAAAAACATTTTTTCAGTCAAAAGTGTCAAAAAAGTGTTTCCGGCTCTAAGTATTACTGGTTTGAAGTTTAAACTGACAACATGAGAAAAACTAACAATTTCTTGAACTGCAAATGAGAACTTTGACTTTTGGGTGCGTTTTTTGCTAAAAAAAAAACATTTTTTCAGTCAAAAGTGTCAAAAAAGCGTTTTCGGCTCTAAGTATTACTGGTTTGAAGTTTCAACTGACAACATGAGAAAAACTAACACTTTCTTGAACTGCAAAATGAGAACTTTGAATTTTGTGTCTATTTTTTGCTAAGAAATCATTTTTCAGTTAAAAGTGCCAAAAGTGTCAAAAAAGTCTTTTATGCTCAGAGTATTACTGTTTTGAATATTCAACTTACAACTTGAGAAAAATGACACTTTCTTGAACATCAAATGAAAACTTAAACTTTTGGGTGCATTTGTTGCTAAAAAATTTTTTGTCAGTCAAAAGTGTCAAAAAAGCGTTTTTGGCTCTGAGTATGACTGTTTTGAATTTTCAACTTACGTGACAAAAAATACTACTTTCTTGAACTACAAATAAGAACTTTAAGTTTTGATTGGTTTTGTGCTTAAAATTCATTTTGTCGGTCAAAAGTGCCAAGAGTGTCAAAAAAGCGTTTTCTGCTCAGAGTATGACTGGTTTGAATTTTAAACTTACAACGTGACAAAAACTAACACTTTCTTGAACTGCAAATGTGAACTTTGACTTTTGGGTGCATTTGTTGCTAAAAAATCTTTTTGTCAGTCAAAAGTGTCAAAAAAGCGTTTTTGGCTCTGAGTATGACTGTTTTGAATTTTCAACTTACAACGTGACAAAAAATACTACTTTCTTGAACTACAAATGAGAACTTTGAATTTTGTGTTTATTTTTTGCTAAGAAATCATTTTTCAGTTAAAAGTGCCAAAAGTGTCAAAAAAGTCTTTTATTCTCAGAGTATGACTGTTTTGAATATTCAACTTACAACTTGAAAAAAATTACACTTTCTTGAACATCAAATGAGAACTTAAACTTTTGGGTGCATTTGTTGCTAAAAAAATCATTTTGTCAGTCAAAAGTGTCAAAACAGCGTTTTCGGCTCTGAGTATTACTGGTTTGAAGTTTCAACTGACAACGTGGCATAAAATAACACTTTCTTGAACTGCAAATGAAAACTTTAAGTTTTGATTGGTTTTGTGCTTAAAATTCATTTTGTCAGTCAAAAGTGCCAAAAGTCTCAAAAAAGTCTTTTATGTTCAGAGTATGACTGTTTTGAATACTTATTTTACAACGTGAGAAAAAATAACACTTTCTTGAACTGCAAATGTGAACTTTGACTTTTGGGTGCATTTGTTGCTAAAAAAATCATTTTGTCAGTCAAAAGTGTCAAAAAAGTGTTTTTGGCTCTAAGTTTTACTGGTTTGAAGTTTCAACTGACAACATGAGAAAAACTAACACTTTTTGAACTGCAAATGAGAACTTTGACTTTTGGGTGCGTTTTTTGCTAAAAAATCATTTTGTCAGTCAAAAGTGCCAAAAATGTCAAAAAAGCGTTTTCGGCTCTATGACTGTTTTGAATTTTAAACTTACAATATGGCATAAAATAACACTTTCTTGAACATCAAATGAGAACTTCAACTTTTGGGTGCATTTGTTTCTAAAAAAAATCATTTTGTCAGTCAAAAGTGCCAAAAGTGTCAAAAAAGTGTTTTCGGCTCTAACTATTACTGGTTTGAAGTTTCAACTGACAACATGAGAAAAAATAAAACTTTCTTGAACATCAAATGAGAACTTCAACTTTTGGGTGCATTTGTTGCTAAATAAAAATCATTTTTTAAATCAAATGTACCAAAAGTGTCAAAAAAGCGTTTTTGGCTCTATGTTTTGAATTTTAAACTTACAATGTGGCATAAAATAACACTTTCTTGAACTGCAAATGAGAACTTCAACTTTTGGGTGCGTTTTTTGCTAAAAAATCATTTTGTCAGTCAAAAGTGCCAAAAGTGTCAAAAAAGCGTTTTCGGCTCTATGACTGTTTGAATTTTAAACTTACAATGTGGCATAAAATAACACTTTCGTGAACATCAAATGAGAACTTCAACTTTTGGGTGCATTTGTTGCTAAAAAAAATCATTTTGTCAGTCAAAAGTACAAAAAGTGTCAAAAAAGCGTTTTTGGCTCAATGACTGGTTTGAAGTTTCAACTGACAACATGAGAAAAACTAACACTTTCTTGAACTGCAAAATGAGAACTTTGAATTTTGTGTCTATTTTTTGCTAAGAAATCATTTTTCAGTTAAAAGTGCCAAAAGTGTCAAAAAAGTCTTTTATGCTCAGAGTATTACTGTTTTGAATATTCAACTTACAACTTGAGAAAAATGACACTTTCTTGAACATCAAATGAAAACTTAAACTTTTGGGTGCATTTGTTGCTAAAAAATCTTTTTGTCAGTCAAAAGTGTCAAAAAAGCGTTTTTGGCTCTGAGTATGACTGTTTTGAATTTTCAACTTACGTGACAAAAAATACTACTTTCTTGAACTACAAATAAGAACTTTAAGTTTTGATTGGTTTTGTGCTTAAAATTCATTTTGTCAGTCAAAAGTGCCAAAAGTGTCAAAACAGCGTTTTCGGCTCTGAGTATTACTGGTTTGAAGTTTCAACTGACAACGTGGCATAAAATAACACTTTCTTGAACTGCAAATGAAAACTTTAAGTTTTGATTGGTTTTGTGCTTAAAATTCATTTTGTCAGTCAAAAGTGCCAAAAGTCTCAAAAAAGTCTTTTATGTTCAGAGTATGACTGTTTTGAATATTTATTTTACAACGTGAGAAAAAATAACACTTTCTTGAACTGCAAATGTGAACTTTGACTTTTGGGTGCATTTGTTGCTAAAAAAATCATTTTGTCAGTCAAAAGTGTCAAAAAAGTGTTTTTGGCTCTAAGTTTTACTGGTTTGAAGTTTCAACTGACAACATGAGAAAAACTAACACTTTTTGAACTGCAAATGAGAACTTTGACTTTTGGGTGCGTTTTTTGCTAAAAAATCATTTTGTCAGTCAAAAGTGCCAAAAATGTCAAAAAAGCGTTTTCGGCTCTATGACTGTTTTGAATTTTAAACTTACAATGTGGCATAAAATAACACTTTCTTGAACATCAAATGAGAACTTCAACTTTTGGGTGCATTTGTTTCTAAAAAAAATCATTTTGTCAGTCAAAAGTGCCAAAAGTGTCAAAAAAGTGTTTTCGGCTCTAACTATTACTGGTTTGAAGTTTCAACTGACAACATGAGAAAAAATAAAACTTTCTTGAACATCAAATGAGAACTTCAACTTTTGGGTGCATTTGTTGCTAAATAAAAATCATTTTTTAAATCAAATGTACCAAAAGTGTCAAAAAAGCGTTTTTGGCTCTATGTTTTGAATTTTAAACTTACAATGTGGCATAAAATAACACTTTCTTGAACTGCAAATGAGAACTTCAACTTTTGGGTGCGTTTTTTGCTAAAAAATCATTTTGTCAGTCAAAAGTGCCAAAAGTGTCAAAAAAGCGTTTTCGGCTCTATGACTGTTTGAATTTTAAACTTACAATGTGGCATAAAATAACACTTTCGTGAACATCAAATGAGAACTTCAACTTTTGGGTGCATTTGTTGCTAAAAAAAATCATTTTGTCAGTCAAAAGTACAAAAAGTGTCAAAAAAGCGTTTTTGGCTCAATGACTGGTTTGAAGTTTCAACTGACAACATGAGAAAAACTAACACTTTCTTGAACTGCAAAATGAGAACTTTGAATTTTGTGTCTATTTTTTGCTAAGAAATCATTTTTCAGTTAAAAGTGCCAAAAGTGTCAAAAAAGTCTTTTATGCTCAGAGTATTACTGTTTTGAATATTCAACTTACAACTTGAGAAAAATGACACTTTCTTGAACATCAAATGAAAACTTAAACTTTTGGGTGCATTTGTTGCTAAAAAATCTTTTTGTCAGTCAAAAGTGTCAAAAAAGCGTTTTTGGCTCTGAGTATGACTGTTTTGAATTTTCAACTTACGTGACAAAAAATACTACTTTCTTGAACTACAAATAAGAACTTTAAGTTTTGATTGGTTTTGTGCTTAAAATTCATTTTGTCAGTCAAAAGTGCCAAAAGTCTCAAAAAAGTCTTTTATGCTCAGAGTATGACTGTTTTGAATATTTATTTTACAACTTGAGAAAAAACAACACTTTCTTGAACTGCAAATGTGAACTTTGACTTTTGGGTGCATTTGTTGCTAAAAAATCTTTTTGTCAGTCAAAAGTGTCAAAAAAGCGTTTTTGGCTCTAAGTTTTACTGGTTTGAAGTTTCAACTGACAACATGAGAAAAACTAACACTTTTTGAACTGCAAATGAGAACTTTGACTTTTGGGTGCGTTTTTTGCTAAAAAAAAATCATTTTGTCAGTCAAAAGTGTCAAAAAAGTGTTTTCGTCTCTAACTATTACTGGTTTGAAGTTTCAACTGACAACATGAGAAAAAATAAAACTTTCTTGAACATCAAATGAGAACTTCAACTTTTGGGTGCATTTGTTGCTAAAAAAAATCAATTTGTCAGTCAAAAGTACCAAAAGTGTCAAAAAAGCGTTTTCGGCTCTATGACTGTTTTGAATTTTAAACTTACAATGTGGCATAAAATAACAATTTCTTGAACATCAAATGAGAACTTCAACTTTTGGGTGCGTTTTTTGCTAAAAAATCATTTTGTCAGTCAAAAGTGCAAAAAGTGTCAAAAAAGCGTTTTCGGCTCTATGAATGTTTTGAATTTTAAACTTACAATGTGGCATAAAATAACACTTTCTTGAACATCAAATGAGAACTTCAACTTTTGGGTGCGTTTTTTGCTAAAAAATCATTTTGTCAGTCAAAAGTGCCAAAAATGTTAAAAAAGCGTTTTCGGCTCTATGACTGTTTTGAATTTTAAACTTACAACGTGGCATAAAATAACACTTTCTTGAACTGCAAATGAGAACTTCAACTTTTGGGTGCATTTGTTGCTAAAAAAATCATTTTGTCAGTCAAAAGTGCCAAAAGTGTCAAAAAAGTGTTTTCGGCTCTAACTATTACTGGTTTGAAGTTTCAACTGACAACATGAGAAAAAATAAAACTTTCTTGAACATCAAATGAGAACTTAAACTTTTGGGTGCATTTGTTGCTAAAAAAAATCAATTTGTCAGTCAAAAGTACCAAAAGTGTCAAAAAAGCGTTTTTGGCTCAATGACTGTTTTGAAATTTCAACTTACAATGTGGCATAAAATAACACTTTCTTGAACATCAAATGAGAACTTCAACTTTTGGGTGCATTTGTTTCTAAAAAAAATCATTTTGTCAGTCAAAAGTGTCAAAAAAGTGTTTTCGGCTCTAACTATTACTGGTTTGAAGTTTCAACTGACAACATGAGAAAAAATAAAACTTTCTTGAACATCAAATGAGAACTTCAACTTTTGGGTGCATTTGTTGCTAAAAAAAATCATTTTGTCAGTCAAAAGTGCCAAAAGTGTCAAAAAAGCAATTTTGGCTCAATGACTGTTTTGAAATTTCAACTTACAACATGACAAAATGTAACACTTTCTTGAACTGCAAATGAGAACTTTGACTTTTGGGTGCGTTTTTTGCTAAAAATCATTTTGTCAGTCAAAAGTGCCAAAAATGTCAAAAAAGCGTTTTCGGCTCTTTCTATTACTGGTTTAAAGTTTTAACTGACAACATGAGAAAAAATAAAACTTTCTTGAACATCAAATGAGAACTTCAACTTTTGGGTGCATTTGTTTCTAAAAAAAATCTTTTTGTCAGTCAAAAGTGCCAAAAGTGTCAAAAAAGTGTTTTCGGCTCTAACTATTACTGGTTTGAAGTTTCAACTGACAACATGAGAAAAACTAACACTTTCTTGAACTGCAAAATGAGAACTTTGAATTTTGTGTCTATTTTTTGCTAAGAAATCATTTTTTCAGTTAAAAGTGCCAAAAGTGTCAAAAAAGTCTTTTATGCTCAGAGTATGACTGTTTTGAATATTTAACTTACAACGTGACAAAAAATAACACTTTCTTGAACTGCAAATAAGAACTTTGACTTTTGGGTGCGTTTTTTGCTAAAAAATCATTTTGTCAGTCAAAAGTGCAAAAAGTGTCAAAAAAGCGTTTTCGGCTCTATGACTGTTTTGAATTTTAAACTTACAAAGTGGCATAAAATAAAACTTTCTTGAACATCAAATGAGAACTTCAACTTTTGGGTGTGTTTTTTTTAAAAAAAAATCATTTTGTCAGTCAAAAGTGCCAAAAGTGTCAAAAAAGTGTTTTCGGCTCTAACTATTACTGGTTTGAAGTTTCAACTGACAACATGAGAAAAAATAAAACTTTCTTGAACATCAAATGAGAACTTCAACTTTTGGGTGCATTTGTTGCTAAAAAAAAATCATTTTTTAAGTCAAATGTACCAAAAGTGTCAGAAAAGCGTTTTTGGCTCTATGATTTGAATTTTAAACTTACAATGTGGCATAAAATAACACTTTCTTGAACATCAAATGAGAACTTCAACTTTTGGGTGCGTTTTTTGCTAAAAAATCATTTTGTCAGTCAAAAGTGCCAAAAGTGTCAAGAAAGCGTTTTCGGCTCTATCGATGTTTTGAATTTTAACCTTACAAAGTGGCATAAAATAACAATTTCTTGAACATCAAATGAGAACTTCAACTTTTGGGTGCATTTGTTTCCAAAAAAAATCATTTTGTCAGTCAAAAGTGCCAAAAGTGTCAAAAAAGTGTTTTCGGCTCTAACTATTACTGGTTTGAAGTTTCAACTGACAACATGAGAAAAAATAAAACTTTCTTGAACATCAAATGAGAACTTCAACTTTTGGGTGCATTTGTTGCTAAAAAAAATCATTTTGTCAGTCAAAAGTACCAAAAGTGTCAAAAAAGCGTTTTCGGCTCTATGACTGTTTTGAATTTTAAACTTACAAAGTGGCATAAAATAACACTTTCTTGAACATCAAATGAGAACTTCAACTTTTGGGTGCATTTGTTTCTAAAAAAAATCATTTTGTCAGTCAAAAGTGTCAAAAAAGTGTTTTCGGCTCTAACTATTACTGGTTTGAAGTTTCAACTGACAACATGAGAAAAAATAAAACTTTCTTGAACATCAAATGAGAACTTCAACTTTTGGGTGCATTTGTTGCTAAAAAAAATCATTTTGTCAGTCAAAAGTACCAAAAGTGTCAAAAAAGCGTTTTCGGCTCTATGACTGTTTTGAATTTTAAACTTACAATGTGGCATAGAATAACAATTTCTTGAACATCAAATGAGAACTTCAACTTTTGGGTGCGTTTTTTGCTAAAAAATCATTTTGTCAGTCAAAAGTGCCAAAAGTGTCAAAAAAGCGTTTTCGGCTCTATGACTGTTTTGAATTTTAAACTTACAACGTTGCATAAAATAACACTTTCTTGAACTTCAAATGAGAACTTCAACTTTTGGGTGCATTTGTTTCTAAAAAAAATCATTTTGTCAGTCAAAAGTGCCAAAAGTGTCAAAAAAGTGTTTTCGGCTCTAACTATTACTGGTTTGAAGTTTCAACTGACAACATGAGAAAAAATAAAACTTTCTTGAACATCAAATGAGAACTTCAACTTTTGGGTGCATTTGTTGCTAAAAAAAATCATTTTGTCAGTCAAAAGTACCAAAAGTGTCAAAAAAGCGTTTTCGGCTCTATGACTGTTTTGAATTTTAAACTTACAATGTGGCATAGAATAACAATTTCTTGAACATCAAATGAGAACTTCAACTTTTGGGTGCGTTTTTTGCTAAAAAATCATTTTGTCAGTCAAAAGTGCCAAAAGTGTCAAAAAAGCGTTTTCGGCTCTATGACTGTTTTGAATTTTAAACTTACAATGTGGCATAGAATAACAATTTCTTGAACATCAAATGAGAACTTCAACTTTTGGGTGCGTTTTTTGCTAAAAAATCATTTTGTCAGTCAAAAGTGCCAAAAGTGTCAAAAAAGCGTTTTCGGCTCTATGACTGTTTTGAATTTTAAACTTACAATGTGGCATAAAATAACAATTTCTTGAACATCAAATGAGAACTTCAACTTTTGGGTGCGTTTTTTGCTAAAAATCATTTTGTCAGTAAAAGTGCCAAAAATGTCAAAAAAGCGTTTTCGGCTCTATGATTGTTTTGAATTTTAAACTTACAACGTTGCATAAAATAGTTGCATAAAATAACACTTTCTTGAACTGCAAATGAGAACTTCAACTTTTGGGTGCATTTGTTTATAAAAAAAATCATTTTGTCAGTCAAAAGTGTCAAAAAAGTGTTTTCGGCTCTAACTATTACTGGTTTGAAGTTTCAACTGACGACATGAGAAAAAATAAAACTTTCTTGAACATCAAATGAGAACTTCAACTTTTGATTGCATTTGTTGCTAAAAAAAATCATTTTGTCAGTCAAAAGTACCAAAAGTGTCAAAAAAGCGTTTTCGGCTCTATGACTGTTTTGAATTTTAAACTTACAATGTGGCATAAAATAACAATTTCTTGAACATCAAATGAGAACTTCAACTTTTGAGTGCATTTGTTGCTAAAAAAAATCATTTTGTCAGTCAAAAGTGCCAAAAATGTCAAAAAAGCGTTTTCGGCTCTAACTATTACTGGTTTGAAGTTTCAACTGACAACATGAGAAAAAATAAAACTTTTTTGAACATCAAATGAGAACTTCAACTTTTGGGTGCATTTGTTTCTAAAAAAAATCATTTTGTCAGTCAAAAGTGCCAAAAGTGTCAAAAAAGTGTTTTCGGCTCTAACTATTACTGGTTTGAAGTTTCAACTGACAACATGAGAAAAAATAAAACTTTCTTGAACATCAAATGAGAACTTCAACTTTTGGGTGCATTTGTTGCTAAAAAAAATCATTTTGTCAGTCAAAAGTACCAAAAGTGTCAAAAAAGCGTTTTCGGCTCTATGACTGTTTTGAATTTTAAACTTACAATGTGGCATAGAATAACAATTTCTTGAACATCAAATGAGAACTTCAACTTTTGGGTGCGTTTTTTGCTAAAAAATCATTTTGTCAGTCAAAAGTGCCAAAAGTGTCAAAAAAGCGTTTTCGGCTCTATGACTGTTTTGAATTTTAAACTTACAACGTTGCATAAAATAACACTTTCTTGAACTTCAAATGAGAACTTCAACTTTTGGGTGCATTTGTTTCTAAAAAAAATCATTTTGTCAGTCAAAAGTGCCAAAAGTGTCAAAAAAGTGTTTTCGGCTCTAACTTTTACTGGTTTGAAGTTTCAACTGACAACATGAGAAAAAATAAAACTTTCTTGAACATCAAATGAGAACTTCAACTTTTGGGTGCGTTTTTTGCTAAAAAATCATTTTTTAAGTCAAAAGTGCCAAAAGTGTCAAGAAAGCGTTTTCGGCTCTATGACTGTTTTGAATTTTAAACTTACAAAGTGGCATAGAATAACAATTTCTTGAACATCAAATGAGAACTTCAACTTTTGGGTGCGTTTTTTGCTAAAAAATCATTTTGTCAGTCAAAAGTGCCAAAAGTGTCAAAAAAGCGTTTTCGGCTCTATGACTGTTTTGAATTTTAAACTTACAATGTGGCATAAAATAACACTTTCTTGAACATCAAATGAGAACTTCAACTTTTGGGTGCGTTTTTGCTAAAAAATCATTTTGTCAGTCAAAAGTGCCAAAAGTGTCAAGAAAGCGTTTTCGGCTCTATCGATGTTTTGAATTTTAACCTTACAAAGTGGCATAAAATAACAATTTCTTGAACATCAAATGAGAACTTCAACTTTTGGGTGCATTTGTTTCCAAAAAAAATCATTTTGTCAGTCAAAAGTGCCAAAAGTGTCAAAAAAGTGTTTTCGGCTCTAACTATTACTGGTTTGAAGTTTCAACTGACAACATGAGAAAAAATAAAACTTTCTTGAACATCAAATGAGAACTTCAACTTTTGGGTGCGTTTTTTGCTAAAAAAAATCATTTTGTCAGTCAAAAGTGCCAAAAGTGTCAAAAAAGCGTTTTCGGCTCTATGACGGTTTTAAATTTTAAACTTACAATGTGGCATAAAATAACACTTTCTTGAACATCAAATGAGAACTTCAACTTTTGGGTGCGTTTATTGCTAAAAAATCATTTTGTCAGTCAAAAGTGCCAAAAATGTTAAAAAAGCGTTTTCGGCTCTATGACTGTTTTGAATTTTAAACTTACAACGTTGCATAAAATAACACTTTCTTGACCTGCAAATAAGAACTTTGACTTTTGGGTGCGTTTTTTGCTAAAAAAACATTTTGTCAGTCAAAAGTGCCAAAAGTGTCAAAAAAGCGTTTTCGGCTCTATGACTGTTTTGAATTTTAAACTTACAAAGTGGCATAAAATAACACTTTCTTGAACATCAAATGAGAACTTCAACTTTTGGGTGCATTTGTTTCTAAAAAAAATCATTTTGTCAGTCAAAAGTGCCAAAAGTTTCAAAAAAGTGTTTTCGGCTCTAACTATTACTGGTTTGAAGTTTCAACTGACAACATGAGAAAAAATAAAACTTTCTTGAACATCAAATGAGAACTTCAACTTTTGGGTGCATTTGTTGCTAAAAAAAAATCATTTTTTAAGTCAAATGTACCAAAAGTGTCAAAAAAGCGTTTTTGGCTCTATGTTTTGAATTTTAAACTTACAATGTGGCATAAAATAACACTTTCTTGAACATCAAATGAGAACTTCAACTTTTGGGTGCGTTTTTTGCTAAAAAATCATTTTGTCAGTCAAAAGTGCCAAAAGTGTCAAAAAAGCGTTTTCGGCTCTATGACTGTTTTGAATTTTAAACTTACAATGTTGCATAAAATAACACTTTCTTGAACATCAAATGAGAACTTCAACTTTTGGGTGCGTTTTTTGCTAAAAAATCATTTTGTCAGTCAAAAGTGCCAAAAATGTTAAAAAAGCGTTTTCGGCTCTATGACTGTTTTGAATTTTAAACTTACAATGTTGCATAAAATAACACTTTCTTGAACTGCAAATGAGAACTTCAACTTTTGGGTGCATTTGTTTCTAAAAAAAATCATTTTGTCAGTCAAAAGTGCCAAAAGTGTCAAAAAAGTGTTTTCGGCTCTAACTATTACTGGTTTGAAGTTTCAACTGACAACACGAGAAAAAATAAAACTTTCTTGAACATCAAATGAGAACTTCAACTTTTGGGTGCATTTGTTGCTAAAAAAAATCATTTTGTCAGTCAAAAGTACCAAAAGTGTCAAAAAAGTCTTTTATGCTCAGAGTATGACTGTTTTGAAGATTTAACTTACAACGTGACGAAAAATAACACTTTCTTGAACTGCAAATAAGAACTTTGACTTTTGGGTGCGTTTTTTGCTAAAAAATCATTTTGTCAGTCAAAAGTGCCAAAAATGTCAAAAAAGCGTTTTTGGCTCAATGACTGTTTTGAAATTTCAACTTACAATGTGGCATAAAATAACACTTTCTTGAACATCAAATGAGAACTTCAACTTTTGGGTGCATTTGTTTCTAAAAAAAATCATTTTGTCAGTCAAAAGTGTCAAAAAAGTGTTTTCGGCTCTAACTATTACTGGTTTGAAGTTTAAACTGACAACATGAGAAAAAATAAAACTTTCTTGAACATCAAATGAGAACTTCAACTTTTGGGTGCATTTGTTGCTAAAAAAAATCATTTTGTCAGTCAAAAGTGCCAAAAGTGTCAAAAAAGCAATTTTGGCTCAATGACTGTTTTGAAATTTCAACTTACAACATGATAAAAAATGTAACACTTTCTTGAACTGCAAATGAGAACTTTGACTTTTGGGTGCGTTTTTTGCTAAAAATCATTTTGTCAGTCAAAAGTGCCAAAAATGTCAAAAAAGCGTTTTCGGCTCTTACTATTACTGGTTTGAAGTTTCAACTGACAACATGAGAAAAAATAAAACTTTCTTGAACATCAAATGAGAACTTCAACTTTTGGGTGCATTTGTTGCTAAAAAAAATCATTTTGTCAGTCAAAAGTACCAAAAGTGTCAAAAAAGCGTTTTCGGCTCTATGACTGTTTCGAATTTTAAACTTACAATGTGGCATAAAATAAACATTTCTTGAACATCAAATGAGAACTTCAACTTTTGGGTGCGTTTTTTGCTAAAAAAAATCATTTTTTCAATTAAAAGTGCCAAAAGTGTCAAAAAAGTCTTTTATGCTCAGAGTATGACTGTTTTGAATATTTAACTTACAACGTGACAAAAAATAACACTTTCTTGAACTGCAAATAAGAACTTTGACTTTTGGGTGCGTTTTTTGCTAAAAAATCATTTTGTCAGTCAAAAGTGCCAAAAGTGTCAAAAAAGCGTTTTCGGCTCTATGACTGTTTTGAATTTTAAACTTACAAAGTGGCATAAAATAACACTTTCTTGAACATCAAATGAGAACTTCAACTTTTGGGTGCATTTGTTTCTAAAAAAAATCATTTTGTCAGTCAAAAGTGCCAAAAGTGTCAAAAAAGTGTTTTCGGCTCTAACTATTACTGGTTTGAAGTTTCAACTGACAACATGAGAAAAAATAAAACTTTCTTGAACATCAAATGAGAACTTCAACTTTTGGGTGCATTTGTTGCTAAAAAAAAATCATTTTTTAAGTCAAATGTACCAAAAGTGTCAAAAAAGCGTTTTTGGCTCTATGTTTTGAATTTTAAACTTACAATGTGGCATAAAATAACACTTTCTTGAACATCAAATGAGAACTTCAACTTTTGGGTGCGTTTTTTGCTAAAAAATCATTTTGTCAGTCAAAAGTGCCAAAAGTGTCAAGAAAGCGTTTTCGGCTCTATGACTGTTTTGAATTTTAAACTTACAAAGTGGCATAAAATAACAATTTCTTGAACATCAAATGAGAACTTCAACTTTTGGGTGCATTTGTTTCCAAAAAAAATCATTTTGTCAGTCAAAAGTGCCAAAAGTGTCAAAAAAGTGTTTTCGGCTCTAACTATTACTGGTTTGAAGTTTCAACTGACAACATGAGAAAAAATAAAACTTTCTTGAAAATCAAATGAGAACTTCAACTTTTGGGTGCATTTGTTGCTAAAAAAAATCATTTTGTCAGTCAAAAGTACCAAAAGTGTCAAAAAAGCGTTTTCGGCTCTATGACTGTTTTGAATTTTAAACTTACAATGTGGCATAAAATAAACATTTCTTGAACATCAAATGAGAACTTCAACTTTTGGGTGTGTTTTTTGCTAAAAAAAATCATTTTGTCAGTCAAAAGTGCCAAAAGTGTCAAAAAAGTGTTTTCGGCTCTAACTATTACTGGTTTGAAGTTTCAACTGACAACATGAGAAAAAATAAAACTTTCTTGAACATCAAATGAGAACTTCAACTTTTGGGTGCATTTGTTGCTAAAAAAAAATCATTTTTTAAGTCAAATGTACCAAAAGTGTCAAAAAAGCGTTTTTGGCTCTATGTTTTGAATTTTAAACTTACAATGTGGCATAAAATAACACTTTCTTGAACATCAAATGAGAACTTCAACTTTTGGGTGCGTTTTTGCTAAAAAATCATTTTGTCAGTCAAAAGTGCCAAAAGTGTCAAGAAAGCGTTTTCGGCTCTATCGATGTTTTGAATTTTAACCTTACAAAGTGGCATAAAATAACAATTTCTTGAACATCAAATGAGAACTTCAACTTTTGGGTGCATTTGTTTCCAAAAAAAATCATTTTGTCAGTCAAAAGTGCCAAAAGTGTCAAAAAAGTGTTTTCGGCTCTAACTATTACTGGTTTGAAGTTTCAACTGACAACATGAGAAAAAATAAAACTTTCTTGAACATCAAATGAGAACTTCAACTTTTGGGTGCGTTTTTTGCTAAAAAAAATCATTTTGTCAGTCAAAAGTGCCAAAAGTGTCAAGAAAGCGTTTTCGGCTCTATGAATGTTTTGAATTTTAAACTTACAAAGTGGCATAAAATAACAATTTCTTGAACATCAAATAAGAACTTCAACTTTTGGGTGCATTTGTTGCTAAAAAAAATCATTTTGTCAGTCAAAAGTACCAAAAGTGTCAAAAAAGCGTTTTCGGCTCTATGACTGTTTTGAATTTTAAACTTACAATGTGGCATAAAATAAACATTTCTTGAACATCAAATGAGAACTTCAACTTTTGGGTGCTGTTTTGCTAAAAAAAATCATTTTGTCAGTCAAAAGTGCCAAAAGTGTCAAAAAAGCGTTTTCGGCTCTATCGATGTTTTGAATTTTAACCTTACAAAGTGGCATAAAATAACAATTTCTTGAACATCAAATGAGAACTTCAACTTTTGGGTGCATTTGTTTCCAAAAAAAATCATTTTGTCAGTCAAAAGTGCCAAAAGTGTCAAAAAAGTGTTTTCGGCTCTAACTATTACTGGTTTGAAGTTTCAACTGACAACATGAGAAAAAATAAAACTTTCTTGAACATCAAATGAGAACTTCAACTTTTGGGTGCGTTTTTTGCTAAAAAAAATCATTTTGTCAGTCAAAAGTGCCAAAAGTGTCAAGAAAGCGTTTTCGGCTCTATGAATGTTTTGAATTTTAAACTTACAAAGTGGCATAAAATAACAATTTCTTGAACATCAAATAAGAACTTCAACTTTTGGGTGCATTTGTTGCTAAAAAAAATCATTTTGTCAGTCAAAAGTACCAAAAGTGTCAAAAAAGCGTTTTCGGCTCTATGACTGTTTTGAATTTTAAACTTACAATGTGGCATAAAATAAACATTTCTTGAACATCAAATGAGAACTTCAACTTTTGGGTGCGTTTTTGCTAAAAAATCATTTTGTCAGTCAAAAGTGCCAAAAGTGTCAAGAAAGCGTTTTCGGCTCTATCGATGTTTTGAATTTTAACCTTACAAAGTGGCATAAAATAACAATTTCTTGAACATCAAATGAGAACTTCAACTTTTGGGTGCATTTGTTTCCAAAAAAAATCATTTTGTCAGTCAAAAGTGCCAAAAGTGTCAAAAAAGTGTTTTCGGCTCTAACTATTACTGGTTTGAAGTTTCAACTGACAACATGAGAAAAAATAAAACTTTCTTGAACATCAAATGAGAACTTCAACTTTTGGGTGCGTTTTTTGCTAAAAAAAATCATTTTGTCAGTCAAAAGTGCCAAAAGTGTCAAAAAAGCGTTTTCGGCTCTATGACGGTTTTAAATTTTAAACTTACAATGTGGCATAAAATAACACTTTCTTGAACATCAAATGAGAACTTCAACTTTTGGGTGCGTTTATTGCTAAAAAATCATTTTGTCAGTCAAAAGTGCCAAAAATGTTAAAAAAGCGTTTTCGGCTCTATGACTGTTTTGAATTTTAAACTTACAACGTTGCATAAAATAACACTTTCTTGACCTGCAAATAAGAACTTTGACTTTTGGGTGCGTTTTTTGCTAAAAAAAACATTTTGTCAGTCAAAAGTGCCAAAAGTGTCAAAAAAGCGTTTTCGGCTCTATGACTGTTTTGAATTTTAAACTTACAAAGTGGCATAAAATAACACTTTCTTGAACATCAAATGAGAACTTCAACTTTTGGGTGCATTTGTTTCTAAAAAAAATCATTTTGTCAGTCAAAAGTGCCAAAAGTTTCAAAAAAGTGTTTTCGGCTCTAACTATTACTGGTTTGAAGTTTCAACTGACAACATGAGA